>NC_141347.1:12960496-13587162 GCF_057382095.1 Aulonocara sp. 'chitande type north' Nkhata Bay
CAGATTATATTAGCCAACGCGCCGTGTAACTCCAACGATCACTCAGAAAGATGAGGCCATTAAAAAGTGCCACAGCGAGCCCAAGCTCACAAAGAAACACAAAATGAAACTGTAGATTACACGGACGAGGCTCCGCCACCAAATGACCCCAATTCGCCGTCGCCCGGCCCTCACATCTCACCCATCATTTGCTCCATTAGCCACACGAGTGCACATCGCTGCCATATCAGTTACACACGGATGGATCGTGGATAGCCTCCACCAGCTCAAGGCCATATAGGTTCCACCCCACTCCGACCCCAACCACACACACACACACAAAGGGAAGAACAGTTTTAGAGGGGAACCACCTATAAACACTCATCTTTCTTTGCAAATGAATACCTATCTGTCCTATCTCCTATATGTGAGTGTTGGACCAAAACTTCAGGGACACCACACGTTTATACAGGAGTAACTTTAAGTGTTTAAGTGTGCCCTCCTTCTTTGGCTCTAATGAGAACTTAATTTACAAAATGGACATCATGTTTTATTCAATAAGATGTGAAACTAGCATTAGAGACCATAAACCCATTTCAAATAGTGAGATGAGGTTGTAGATCAAGGAAGCTAAAGGATCATTTTCTCACAGACTTTTATGTAATTGGTCTTTTTGCAATCATTACCGGCTGATCATTACAAAGAATGCAGACTTAAGGAGCTCCTGTTTGGGCTTTACACCATGTTCATCATCTTATATATACATTTATGGTGGGCACTTATGCCGTTCATCATACAGCAGCATAAACACACATATACTTTATTTTGTGTGTGTGCAGGTCAAGATGCTGAGGAGCCAAATATCTTCTGAGTATGCTGGAGCCCATTAACCGATTAATGGGTTAATTAACAGGAAATATATCAGCCTCTTTTATGATACTAAATTAAACTGTTATGGAAATTTTAAAATAGCCAAAGCTTAAAATAAGGTCCAGCAAATTTGCCTCTTAGGGACTATATAAAAGCAAACCATCCACTATCCTAATGACTGGAGTTGCAATGCTGGTGTAATTTGCACAACATATTCTTATAGAGTATGAATCTATGTTTACGGTAAAATGCACAGGATCAAGGACAGGACATTTCTTATAGTCACTATTGCCTCAATCTCCATTGCTGTAATGCCACAAGACATTAGGGGCCTAGAGAACAGTTATAACAGTTCTTACGGTAAATGTTCAATCACTGATCGGTTCCTGGAGTTTGCTGGCTGCCCTCACAAAGAGGCTGCTGTTTTTCAGATCTGGTTTGGAACTATGGATGAATGTTAGCCTGTTGCTAACTCAGGCACACGCACAGCAATATTTATTAACTCTTTTTTACCACTGGTATGTCAGGAGGCCCATTTTACAAGCACTCTTTAGATGACTGTAACTCTGTTACAGTTTGTGCTAGAGACAAAATCCAAATGGTTTCGGAAAGAAGGGAAGACAAGCTTTACAGGGATGTATCACAGCAGCATAAGACACTCCCACTGTCTGAAAGAATTAGCCTGAACACAAACAGAAAAATAGATTTCACCATGTGTGCTTCACATTACCATCATTCCTCAAACATTTTGGGATAGAGAGAAAATTCAAAAGGCTCCTGAAATTATAATATAGGTCCAGGCAGCCTGTTTGATCCTTGGATGATGATGGGTTAATGTGCACTGTCCCTGTTAAAAATAAAAAATAAAAAAACAATCAAATAAAATCAACCAGTTAGGGAATACACATTTTTCCCCAAGTGATTTGGTGTTGCCAGGGCGCCACTGACCGGTCTCTAGGAATGTGTGACTGGGGCCTCACTCAATTAGGCAGGAGGACACTGTTTCCAGTAGTTATGCATCCCAACCAAAAAAGCCTGCTGTTACTAAGTGTGCCCAAATGGCCAATAAACCAGGAAGAGTAGGCCAACACTCTGTGCAGTCTGCAGGTTATGCAGACTGCACAGAGTGTGATGATGAGGACCCAAAACGCAGACACAGAAAGCAGGCAGGACATAACAGAAAGTACACAAGGCAAAAACACAAAGCCCCAGAGGAGAAGCACAGTCTGTAACATAAAGTTCAAAAAGGAACCACAAAGTATAAGCACAGGAACACTGATCAAGAAACCACACAGGACATGAAAACAGACACTGAGAAAGACTAAGGAGAAGACCACTATATATACAAAAAAGGGCAACGAGGGGAGCTGGACATAGCTGGGGAAAACAAGACAGCTAAACTGAATCACAAAATGAGTCGGGGGGGGGGGAGTAAAACTAAAAACAAGGCACAAGGGACAAAATGACTATCAACATAAAGTATGAAAACACCTAAAAAAGAGACAGTGACTTAACAAGAAGACACGGGGAGCACAGGGGAGGAAGGATAAACTGAATACAGGAACAACAAGACTGCAAAACTAGGAAAACCTGAGAATGTAAAACTAGATCAAATCACCCAGGAAATAAAAATCAAGCAGAAAATAAAGCCCATAACTCAAAACGCTGCGCCAAAGACATACGGCTCGTACTGCTGCAGGAATTTGAAAGAGGAAGGGACGCAGATATTGTAGTGCCGTAATTGGCTTCCCTGTTCATCTTTTTGCTGTTATTTTGGGGGCTTTGCTACCTATAAATCACATGCTTCTAACTAACAAAGAGTCCACAGGGTAAATGTTACAGGGAAGGTCATGAAGCTGTCCACTATGAAAAAAAAACCCCAAACACACACAAAATATGCAATCAGGAAAATTGTCTTTCATGTCAATCAGAAAAGACAGTTTCTATTTAATATATCTGACTGAACAGCAATCTGTTCCAATCACAAGATATTCTCCTTTTGCAGCAATAAATCCACACAGGACGAGAAACACTGCTGCCAAGAAACGGTTTGTGTGCTTGCGGGTAGTATAATTGTGTGTATAGCTGATGAATTTAGTTTGAAAGGTTGCGAACAGCACTCGCAGTGGCCTGCTCTCTCCCTAATGCGTTTTTAGAACTGACATTTATGTCTTTTGTCCAAATGAAAGCCAGCAGGAAGAATGTCTCCTCGCCGCTAAGCTTTACTGAAGAGACACCTTTTGATTTGAACTTGATCCGCCGGCACCTGACAATATTAGGAACATCTTCCGATTGTTGGCAGCGTTTTGAGGAGGTGAGCCCCTGCCGCCCCGGTGGATGTGACCGGGCCACATAGCGGGTCACCGCGCAGCATACTGATGAGAGGAGAAATCAGCTGGACGCCAGCATCGCTGCCAAACCTACAATACGTGAGCATGTGATAGAAATGCTTGTCTAATGTGTGAACTCATTATAAACCTGCTCTGATAAATATTCATGCAGACTGTCTGTGCAGCCCACTGTGGAGGTGGAAGGTGCTGTGTGTGTGTGTGTGTGTGTGTGTGTGTGTGTGTGTGTGTGTGTGTGTGTGTGTGTGTGTGTGTGTGTGTGTGTGTGTGTGTGTTTGGGCCTGTGTCTGAACATGATGTTCTGATGCAGCCACTCACCAGCCCCCTCAGCAAAGCAGACCGGCCAGGCTTTGCAGTCACATGTTCACTAGGATTCAGGACCAATCTACTGACATAATGGTCTCTATTTCCAGAAAAAGGGGACACTGAAGCACCCATCGTGCCCTTCCTCCCCAATTCCCTCCTTATCTTTCTTCCATTTTAACTCGGTGTAACCCTTTCGTTCTCTCGCTTTATAGTTTTGTCTCTGAACAATGCTTCCTCTCAGTTCTCCCACTTATCTCTCTCTTGTGCTCGCACTCTCTCATCATGCTCTTCTCATTATGTGGTAAGTGTCAGGTTTGTCGATGGCGTTATTTGCATGAAAACTGGAGGACAAAGGCGCTCGGTCATTTTTCACAATTATTGCCCAGTTTTGATATTTGGAAAGACATGCAGACGATGGCATTCAAATGTCTATGGCGCATGTACATTATCTTAACCGCCAAGTCAGGCGCGCTGCGACGGCCTCATTTCTCCTTTTAATTGAAATAAGAATGTCATGAGGAGAGGCTCGTACGTCAGGAGCTGCAGCGCTGAGGATAAGCACCGGGAGTTTGAGAAATAGCCCGCTTTTGCACACTGGAGGCTACTAACGAGTGTAATTTGTTTGTCAGTCCGAGCTTGTGATTTCATTACAGCAAACAAATGTTCTGCAAGGGGAAAAGACTATTTTTAACAGCTGTAATCAAAGGCTGTTGAGTTGTTTGGCATCACATTGCGCGTTCTTTGTGATCCAAGGCTAAACCCTCAGGCAGCACCTTGCTGACAGGTGATGAAAGAAAACGTTACCTGGACAACCTCTTTGACCACACAGCAGCGAGACACGGGGGCGGTTGATCACACACACACAACTGGTGACACTGTGGTGGGTGGGAGGAACGGAGCAGACTACTCAGGCCTTAAGCTGAAATCCTTGTTACCTTCAAGTCTTTATTTAAAAATAGTTTATAAGTTTATTTCTATTTTTACAGGTTTGAGATTAGGTGTTGTTGAGGAAAGTAGTCTATGATTACGCCTCTGCATGCATTTTATACTGTATTTATAATTGGAGTGTATGTGTATGTAAGTGTAGTTCTGTACGGCTTCTGCTGTTGTCAATGCTTTTGCTGTGAAGGTAGGTAGGCAGGTAGAGTACTGGGCAACCTAACTGACATCCCCTCTGCAGAAATCCCACTTAGAGAGCCGCACTGTGTTATTTTACTCCATTTTTGTCTGGACAAGATGTGGTTTGACATTAAAAGTGAATCTCTCTGTCTGACTTTCTTTGCAGCTGCTGCAGAACTGGTGAGAAGGTCCTGCTCAAGGTTAATACTCCATTTTCAGAGTAATGAGGTTCAGGTAGCCTCTGGTGCAAACTACTAATAATAAATTGTTGTTATTCCTTCATTTATTTATACAGATATGTTGGCAGTGTGTTTATGTTCAGTTAGAACAGTTGTTATAATTAGAGCAGGAGTGATATGATGAGTTTTAACATATCAGTCATTGTTAAGTACAGAAGAGAAGAGAGAAACACCCTTCAAACCGCTTTTCGGTGTTGCGCTTGCATAGTTTGTCCACCAGGGGGCTCTCTGCAACTTTCCTGCTGACAACAGGTGTTTAGAGCACTACAAACATACAGCTGATCAGAGCAGAGTTAGGCAAAGCCTAAACGAGCAATCCACCACTTGTTGTGACAATAAAGCAATATTATTTTTAAGATTGATTGTCATATTAACTTAGTAAGGACAACTACACTTAACAAATGTTACAGAAATGTGTTTATTTTTCATGCGTCTGAAAGAAATGTTTTTTTTTTAAATTACCAAATATCTGTATTGCATCAGTTTTTAAAATCCTATATCAATCGTGCTTCAGCTATATCTATATGTACAGATAGATAGATAGATAGATAGATAGATAGATAGATAGATAGATAGATAGATAGATAGATAGATATAAACATATTATTGAATAACAGGCTACAGTATAAGCTATAGGAAGATCCTAATAAAGCATTATTAAATGCATTATGAGTTTAAAAAATTGCAGTAAATTGCTTAAGAATGGATCCAATATGACGAGTTAAAATGGAACTATAGCTGTTCCGGTTAAGTGATCATAGGTACTGCACTGAATGCAATGCAAAGTTAGCCCTTTAGCAAATCATGCAGTTTTTCCTCCAGTTACAAGACTGCTTGAATTAACTGTCCTTAATGAATTGATAATAGTTTGAGGATATAAATTCCAGCCACCCAAAGTTATGTGTGACTGGTCACAAAAAGCAGAAGAAAACCGTGTAAATACTGAACCAAAGAACTGTTTAAAAGCCCAAGTTAACACTGGATATATACAACTATCCATCATAATTCCAAACTTCAAAGCACAGAAGCGTGTCACCTAGTTAATTATCCTGTCTGTGGATTAAGTATTATGAATTTAGAATCCACTCCGAGCTTCTGTGCTTCTGTTCTCCACTGGATTATGCTTTGTATCCAAAATACAAGGAACTTTTTACTTTATTTATCTGGCTTGATAATATTAGACACATGCTCTTCATTTATGCATTGTTCATTCTAGCTTTATAAAGGTGCCCTGCTGAATCAGTCAATCAGGTGACTGTTGCACACTATCCATACATCTATCCACCGCTGCTTGTCCGGGTTTGAAGACAAAGACGGTTTGTGGAGACACAAGTCCAGGAAGCATCCTAAACATTTACCGTTTGGCGTAAAAAAGAATAGTGGCCCTACTCTGAGCCCCTCTCAAACAACTGAGGTCCTCACTCCATCTCTTTGGCTGAGCCCAGACAGCATTCAGAAGAAGCTCATTTTCGCTACGACCTCATTCTTTCGCTCATTACCCACAGCTCGTGGAAACAGGTGAGGGTGGGAAAGCAGATCATCCGGTAAATTGACAACTTCACTTTCGCATTCAGCTTTCTCTTCACCACAGCAGGCTGGTCTGTCAGTCTCCCGCTTTGTCCTTTCATCAATAGTGAACAAGACACTGAGATACTTGGGACAGCAGCTCATTCCTAACTTCGGGTGCGCATTATACCCTTTACTGATTGAGAACCATGGATAGCCAGAACCTTCTAGGTGGTAATTCTCATGTCAGCAGCTACAAACTGCCCCACTTCAGCCTGGTTGTTCCTCATTGAAGCCAACAGAACCATATCATCTGCAAAAAGCAGAGACAAGATCCTGACACCATCAGACCCAACAACCTGCACAGCTTGGTGGGGTGCTGGAAAACAATTATGAACAAAATCGTTGACAAACTCAAAGGCTAACCTTTGTCGACGAGACCACCACCACTGGGATTGCATCCAAACCAAGTTCTCATTAAAGTTGTACCGTCAGGATCGGTACCCTCTCAAATTAAATGTGGCTTTATTGACCCTTGAAAATACTTAAATATTGTGCACTATAGTCAGAATTCTAGTTCTGGACTAATATACAGTAGAGGGACTATGATATAGCCAAAACAGGCATATAGTTTACATGAGGTGTAGTCCAAAATTATTATTTTTTTAGTTATGAAGCTTGTTTGGCTGAATAGAAAAGTTAATGATACAATTACAGTTGTGATAACACAAGCGCCACCACTTGAAATTGCTGCCTTTAAATATCTCAACAGAACTGTTCTTCACTGATTTAAACCCCAAAAGTGCTTTATTCTAAAACGCATAGTCTGTACTAAACTTTAGATTTACCTTATTTTGCTAACGTGTGTTTTGTTCTCCTAATGCAAGTGAAATCTCTGACTGACTGTAACTTGAAAACGAACAACTGCAAGAGTTACCCACAGATCTTTTGGGGGATTCTTGGAGACTTCACTTTGCATTGATCAGCTGGGCTGCTAATTCGGAGAGATGAACATTCCTGTCATTTGTTTTCAAATTTGTGCAGCTTTAAGATGTGCACTTTGATTGAATATTTCACCATTACTAAGAACCCTGTTTCCACAGGATGTGCTTATTTTTTCATATGACTGTAAGTGCAGGAGCAAAACTTTGCCACTTCAGGATAGAAATGATGCAACTGATACCAAATATTGCCTATAACGAAGTAACCACAGTGCAGATGTGCTTTCTATTTTCTCAGCAGCTGCTTCTGGCAGTTTGCAGGCCACAGGGTTGCAGAGTGAGTCCACAAACCATTCAAGGAAGCTCCCACAGGAGGCAGTCCAGTGGGGGAAAGAGTATTGCAACACCAGGGCCCCGTACTCCCTTGGCTAATTTACTGGGCAGAGACAGTCACAATGTGAAGCATTTCCTCATCGTTTTGTGAAATGTGGCAGCTGTTGAACGGGTACAAGCGCCAGCAGCTGTTTGATGATGTGCTGGTACTTCAGCTGAGGGAGTCAGATGCAAGGATAATGCATGATCAGCTTGCTCATCCACACATCTCCCATCAAGCCAAGGGTCACACTGGAGTGAAAGCAGTTTTGCCTATAGTCTCGGGTGGTGTGTGTATGCATGCTTGTGCAGAGTGTGTCATTGTAGGCATGTTTCATGTTTGCAGCTAAACATCTTCCAACTACTATCAGCTGTTTATTTTTGCATATCAAGTCTCTTATAGACATTGAGACACTTAAATACGTCAGACTGACAAATGTGTTTTGACAACACTCAGGGAGATAAGCGCTTGGTCTCCGGGATCTCTCCCTGGGACATGTTTCTATTTACACCTCCTCTACCGCGCACAAGAGACGCTTAATCTTCCCCGTGATTTGTGGCTTCATCTCCAAAATCCCTTTTCTCCACTTGTTCTTTTTCCTCTTCCTTCCTTACTTGTCTCTTACTTCCCCTCTGCTTCCTTTCATCTATTCGCCTTCTCTCCCCTCTGACGCCGTACATCAGCATTAGCGCTTCAGCCCATGTGTCATTGTGAAAGACCTTTACAGCAGCATTCATATGGGTGCAGTTACGCAGCAGACTGCATTGTTGTGGAAACGCAATGCTAAGGATAGGAAGAGCGCGATGCATTGACCTCCCCGTGCCAATAACAGCACTGTAATCACTTTAAATGTGTTTTATTGTCAGCTTTTCACAGATTAGAACCACCAATAATCTGTCCTCCTCCGTCCATCTCATTCCAAGCTGTTATTTTTGGCACTGGGATTCTGCCTTTTTGGATTAGTAGGAGTGCAAGTTTTTTTTTTTCTTCTTCTATGAGAGTCCTTATGTGTAGTGAGGAATAACAATATTGTACAGAATGATATCTACATGCTCCCCTATATTGTGGGGATAAATAACCTCAGGTGGATGTTTTGCTGGAACCATTTCTTTTCTTTTCTTTTCTTTTTTTTAATGGGACATAATGTGTCTGCACGCTCTGAATCTGCCTTCTCAACTGGAAATAAAAATCTCATGGGAACAGTTGGATAGACAAAAAGCCAAGCCCTGAAATATGCTTATGCAAGAACATAGCCTAATCCACTACTGTACTATGTCTAACGAGTCTGCCGATACAAGACACAATACTAACACTGCAAAAAGTAGAGTGCAATAAATAGTGTGCATAGAGGTAAAATGTTGCGTTGAGGAACTTTAGCACACTTTTATTTTAGTTGTTTACAAAAGGAAACCTGATAATTGGTCAGCTGACCTCACAAAAAAACAAAGAATAGCAAAGAGGTTATGTAAAAAAAATCATCCACGTATAATCCTTTATAGACCTGTCTAATTCATACCACCTAGGCTAACACACTCTAGGAGAGCTATATTTCCCTGCTCTCCCCTCAGGCTGAATATTGACTGATGACTTTCATTTTCGGCTATCAATTCATGCTGCTAATTTTACACATTTCAATTAATTCCAGGTGTTCTTGTGCAGGAGTTGCTATGATTAGAAGCTCCACGAGGATTAGGTTTTCTCTATCTCGGGGCTTTTGTCACGGTCCTGGGTCTTATGACCCAGTGTTTTGAGTTTGAGTTCATTTTGATGTTTATAGTTTATGTTAAGCCCTTCAGGTTTTCTAAGTTCATTTGTTACCATGTCTAGGTGATTTTAGTTCTTATTAATTCCCCCTCATGTTTCCAACCCATGTTAAGTCTCCCCTGCTCTTCATGTGTTTCATGTCTGTGTCTTACGTTGTCAAGTTCTGGTTGTCATGTCTGCGTTTCATTATGCTTCCTGTTTTATTTTGGAAGGAGTCATGTGTTCTTGGTTCTTTGTATTTAGCTTCACTGCTCCTGTCATTAGGTTCATGTTAGTCAGCTGTTTCCTCATGTGTCTCCACTTCCCCTGATCACCTCATGTGTGTATTTAAGTCCTCTGTTTTTGCATGTCATTTGTCAGGTCGTCTGCTTATCCATACCCTCACTTCAGCATTCTATGTCAGTTCACCACGTTTAAGGTTTTTCGTGTTTAGCTTTAGTTCACCCAGTTTAGGTTATGGTTTAGTGTTCACCTGTGTCCTGCTGTTTGTACTCCTTTTTTGTTGGCCTCAATAAACGGCTTATTTTCTGTTAAATCTACGCCACGTTCAGTTTATGGAGTTGCGTTTGGGTCCTTTTTGCCAACACCTACAGTCTGCCCTCGCCAGACTGTGACAGCTTTCTGCTGTTTTTCCAGCAAGAGCTCCAAATGCACAAATGCACATACATACAGATCTCATCTCTGGCATTTTTTTTTAGGTGGGGGTGATGTTTTTTCGCATGATCATCACAATTTACTTGCAGGCCTAAGGCTGTCATGGCTGTCTCTCTTGCAGCCTTCCCAGGCTGCTTGTGCCGAGCGCCTCTCTCTCTCTGCTGCAGGATGATGATGAGACTCCCCACAGGGATAATGACATCTAAGAGCGCCTCTCCAATGGATGTCCCCTGGATTTAATCGCACCCAAAGCTCAGCCCGGGAGAGACATGCACCCAAGAGACAGCAGCAAAAACATTACAGACACGCAGAGACAGGCAGCTTTGCCAGTTCGACAGGCAGCAGCCGCTGAGATGCACAAAGACGTAGAGTCGGTCAGACCGGCCAGCTCATCGGCAGACATCCAGCAGGAATGGAAGCAGACAGGAACAAACACACTGCCACAGGTGAACACCTAAGCATAGTGGGTGGCACCACAGTGAAACTGCTCTCTGCAAAGCTAAGACAGCTTTTCTAATCCAAAGAAGAGTATGACAAGATGTCTACTGATGCAGCGATCAGCCACAACATTACAACCACCTGCCTAATATTGCATTTATCTGCCCTGTGCCGCCGAAGCAGCTCTGATTCACCGAGACATGCATATACATGTAGCTCAACATCTTGAGCTCTCTGGAGATGTTCCTGAAAGGTTTAGCAGTGTGGTAGGGTGTACTATCCTGCTAGGAGGTTGCTGCCATTGGGGAGTGCCATTTAAGACAAATAGATTATTGATCTTATTCCTTCATCAGTTTTAATGTAGCTGATCGGTGTGAAACTGCCTTGGTGAAACTCCTTTCAGGTGATGCAAAGCTATCCAGTGTGTAAAATCAGCTTTTAAAAGAACCTGTTACTAGTAGAGAAATTCTTCTCCGCTCGCTCCCGTCCCATCTTCACTCACAAAAAAGCCTTCCAGCTAGCAGAGATTCGGCATCTTGCTCAAGGACACCTCTGCAGGTCAGACAGTCATCACAGTTCCTACTGTGCAAACCTTCTGCTCTCCTTAAATTGCTCATCAGCAGTGAAATCCAGTGCACATCATTAGAGATCTTTGATACAGGCATAAAAAACAGGCGGCAACAATCTGTTTCCTAATTACTGTAATTAGAAGGTGTTTTATCTTTTTTAATAGGGATACAACAAGTAAAGTGTAATTGTTCTGTTTGTTTAACACCTTAACTGCTTGCAATTACACAGAGGGTAAAAAACAAAAAAAATCGTCAGAACATTTGCATCTGAAATGCCGTCGTATGATACAAACCCAACACTTGAACCAACTTTTCAAAAAGCTCTCTGATGCACCAACAGCTTACTTATGAATATTCATTGATGCAAATATATCCACATGGTGGGTAGACTACGGGGAGCGGGTGTAAGAGATGATCTGACTCTAGCTCAGGTCAGGAGACCTCCTGAGCCTCTCTTCGCCTGTCGCCATGGCTACCAGGAGGACTCCATTTGCAGTGGCGTAGTCAATCGCTCCAGTACCTTCAATTAGCAACCCATTATCATTCATGAGTTTGTTTGTGCAAAGCTGTAAGATGGAATTCCAGTTAGTCCTTCCTCCCTGCACTCGCCTGCTGATATAAAGTTAAGGGTAGCAGAGGTGGCAGCGCCACAGCGGCACCCCCCTGCGCCGCGTTCCACTGAGCTAATTTCCACTCCGCCGAGGCCTGGCTCATGCCCATATCTCCCTAAGACGATGTCAGTTGTACTTGCAAGACACGCAAAGGTCATAAATTAGCAATAAAGTCCCTTTGAATGAGAGATACTGTTCAGCTTCAACCTGATGGTACTCCAAAGAGAAGCTTTTAAGACTCACTCTTCTGCATATAAATGTATTCATAGAGTTGGGTTTGCTCTGTTTCTGACAGTAAAGCACGGCCATTGTCCCCAGTCTTTGCCGCTATTCTTTGTACATCTTCCAGCTAAAAACCAGGAGCTACTTTCCCTGCAGAGCTGATTTGAATTGCGTGACCTGGGCTGAATGCTCTCGCTTCTCTTTAATGGAAGCATCCAACTCAACAGCTACTAACCTCACTTGATGCGGCACAGCTAAAAGAGTGGCATCATACAATAAACAAGGCCCACTGGCCTAGTAGTCCTCCTGGCTGTTTCTGTGATATAATAGCGTTGACCCCAGCGGCGCCGGAGCCTCCATATTGAGTTTTTATGTTTATGCAACCAGTAAGCTCCTCAACTATTTCACAATGCTGTCACAGTCTTCAGTGGCTGCGCGTGGCCGTGGCTTTTGCTGTGTGGACACTCTCAATTTCTGGTGGAAAATTGAGTCGCATCCAACAAGAGGCAAAGTGAGAGCGAGAAGCAGACCGAATGAGACAAAGAGACGGAGAGGAGTCAGAGGGGGAGAGCAAATGAGCCCTGTATATTTTATTCAGTGGCAGCAGAGTACAATTCATAATCAGGGCCGACTGATTCACAGTTTTAATTAAAAAGTAGCCTTATAGTGCCGGTGGTAACATTTTGATTTATGGAGACCCGACCACAGGCTCCCATCCACCAGGGGAGAGCGAGTTCAAGAGGAAGACGGGTGGGAAGAGGAGAGGAGAGGAGGGAGTGCTAACACTCATGAGGAGGTGAAGTGTCTCATTTCTCACAGCAAGGTGGATGGCACTGTGGGCACATAACTCAGTACAAGTGTGACAGAGTGCAGGTGCATGACAAGCTATACAGGTCTGTCTCTGCGCATGCGAGGCTCATCGATATATTGATACAGCTAATATTAGCGCCAGATTTGCAATTCCATGACAGCATCACATCCTTTTTGTTTTGACTGTCAAAGAAACAGTTACATGTAGTTTATGCTGACTCAGACTTTTCACAAGTGCACGGCCATGTCGGTCTTTAGGAGCTCAGAGTTTAGACGCATAGGGCGATGCTGCAACAACTTTTCTGACAGGAATTTTCCTAAAAACTCCTTAAACTTCCCCTTCCTTCTTGTTTAAACTTCTTGAATGGTGACGTCACATTTGGTGCATGATACAACCAACGCCCATGAAACAGGCTGCGGAAATAAACCGCTGTGGACGGCTGGATCTCTTGAGTGGGGTTTTGGGGCCTGTAGGTGTCTGTAATCCATAGCCAAGGGTTCTGCAAAATAATTTATAATTTAAGTATATAATTGAATTATTTACTATTATAAATTATAAAATTGTGCTGGAATATGTTGGTGCAGATAAACAAAACAAGAACTCCTGAGTCCCTCGCCACCGCCCCCATTATCTTTGGGACAACAGAAACTCTGATATGATTGTACCACATCCGAAGTATTTGGTTGTGGAAAAGGTTGTAATTTGCAACAAATGAAAAATATAATGGTTCTATAACCATGTTCAAGGGATTCACTCATTTCCCAACATTTTGGACCAGCGGACATCCCAGGAATCCACTGCATGGATAAATTCATCAATCCATCCATCTTCCACTTACCCAGTTCAGCGTTGCAGAGGATGTACAGCCTATCCCAGCAGTCTTAGGGCATAAGAGAGGTAGACTAAAGGTATCCACCGACTTCACATCACTAATGCCTATGTAGCAGTGATTGCTGTAAGTCAAAGAATTTCACTGGCAATCCCTCATCTCTTGTTGTCACTTCGCTGTTAATCTCTTCCTGTGTGTCTAACCCCCTTTAGAGTGCAAATGGTAAAAAGCCTATGCTTGATCAACTCTGTCAGGATTATGAGGGGGGAAACTTAGAAAACTTACTTTACTATAAGTGATCTCTAGCTACAAAAAGTTTGGAAACTAAACAGCTAATCAAATGGAGCTTATTTTTACTAACATTTAGGAGTGGGTTCAGGAGAAGAGAATACAAGAGATGGAAAAACCCTGATTAGCCAGAAAACCACTTCATATACCAATGAAAAAGCACTGTGCGCTTTTAAGCTTCTGAACTTTAAGTGAACATCAGAAACATAATGAACTACGTGCATTGTTTGGGGCAGAAAGGGGATTAAAAGGTTCTCATTTTATGTACAAAAAACAGCCAAAGCAGAAACACTCGCATGCTTCTATCACAGTTAAACCTTTCATTTCACCATAACGTTCCTGCTTTCAAATATTAGCATCAGCATCGGACTTAAAGACTGCAGCGTCAGTCCGAGTCCAGCTCGTACGTTAACAGTTACCCTTCATGATTCATGCCTTTGACCTGACACAGAAAACTTTAAGAAAAAAAAAGAATAGCATAAATGAGTATCAGAAGATAGATAGGAGATGGTATAGATATTGGCTGCAGAACAAAAAAGCCTTTTGGAAAACAGCCAGCACTGCAAATTTAAGCAGGGCTGATGGAATTTGCTTTGGTCTGACAGTAATGTTACGTTTATGTCAGGCCCTCCATTTAAATCACCACATAACAGAATCCCTCGATACAGACAGATTTTAATTAAAAAAAAAAAAAGAGAGAGAGAGAAAGGAGAGATAAATGCAGAGACAGCATGACAGAAAAGAGAGAGAGAGAGAGATGGAGCATTAGATGAGAAAAATGATGCGGAGAGAACAGAGGAGTTCTGAAGTGAGATAGAACAGTGAGTGACAGAAAAGGGGAAAGAAAGCGATTACATGAGTGAGATAAGTGGAAAGTAAGAGCTCATTCTGCAGTGAAGTGAAAACAGAAAAGCACAGTGTGTCTCTACATTAGTTATTCCTGCATTTTATATTTTTTTCTGTCCCAGTGCCTAAATGTTCTAGGGCTTCACCGTATGCATGTGTTGTTGCTTCCTTCTGTGCCTCTCTGTTCTTTTGTCACTCTTGCTGATTGACTGTTTTAAAGTTCTGGCTCACATCCAAACACCACAGTGAAAGTGCACACACACACACACGCACACACACACACACACACACATACAAAAAAAAGCACTATCATGAGCATTGACCCAACTCACACAGGTAAACGCAAGCACACCCAAGATGGCTGCATCACTTTAAACGATGCATATGCATACTTTGAAATAATCCATTTATATGCAGGCTCTCTGTTAAGTAATGAACATAAAAATGTTGCCACTCAAATGAGACTGTTCGAGCGTGCACACAGGCCTACTCCCTCTTAAATTACACAACTGACCTTTTTCAGCAAAAAAAAAAATACAAGAAAGAAAGAAAAAGACAAGTAGATGCCAATTCTGTTAAAATACAGACCTGTTATTTGTTTGATTATAACTAGCAATTATAAAAGCATCTCACTCTTGTCATTATACGAGTTAATACATGACGCACGCTTTTAAGTGAAAGAAAAACATTGTGAATCGTGAGGGCTCGGCAAAAAGTCACTTCTTAAAGTTAGAGCGCTTAAAAATTTAGCCGCTAGATGTCAGTTAAGTTGTAGTTTGCAGCCAGCCGAGTTCTGCTTTCTCACCCCTGGCAATCCTAGCTATCGTGGCTGTTGTAGGAAACATGTTTTAGTCACCCAAGAGAGCTCAAAAACATTACATTTAGACTTAAACCCATAACAGCTGCAGCTGGGCAATGTGTTTCTACTGTTTGGACTGGATCCCCCCAAGAATTTTTCCCTATTTGTGGAAGGCTGTCAATCCACTGTTTACCTCAGCAGTCAATGGCGGGTGAGAAGCATTTACTTCTTTAAGAGGCTGTAAAACTTTCTGAAAGGACTCCGACACACAAAGAGTCAAAAAAGTTCACTTCCAACCAATGATAGCAATACTGTAGTGAGTTGTTGAGGCCATCCTGAACTTTTATGTCACTAAGACTATTGTTTTTGCCGGTGTTAGCATCACTTAGCCACTGTTAACTTCTCTTAGCTGCTGCTAGCTAGCATGATTGACACTGTGTTTGAAGCTGATGTAAAAAAGTTGATTGTTGGACACTTAGCAAATAAACTCTCACGCGTGTTAATGTACTCAAGATGTTTATCAGAGGGAAAGTATGATTTTTAGGAGACAAACCTAACATTAGCTGGTATAGTAACTAGCTTGTTCTAATTTAGTCAGAATAGCTGTCAGCTGTCCAGAGACAGGGCCACATCTCTATTGACAGTCATTGCAATAATATATGCAATAATAAATACGCATGTTTATGCACGATCTCTTGGAGATGAGGCTTGAAGTGAGGAGGAAAAGGATGATGTTTTATTAAAACACCAGTGGCGTTGTCCCTTTCCTCCACAAAATGGTGACCACTCGCATGTGTTTTTATCGGAAATATTTTAAGATTACGAGAACCCATTAATTTGTTGGAATACACAGCTACACACTAATCTATATAATGAAAACAATAATCTTTTTTTCTATATAAAATCCCATCAAAATGACTGACTGCCCTTTCAGACGTTTCACTTCTCTCTGCACACATGCGCAGAACTGTAAATCTCGATTGTTTCTGAACTATTTTAGGTCACCCCGAGGGTTTCCTTTCTTCATAATAGATGTCAGACACTTGAGCAGCAGTTACAGATAATGTCAGACAGCAATTCTGTCGTGACAGATATTAGAGCTCCAGCAGACTTCTGTCACACTCAAACTCACCACTTAGCAGCAAGAAAGTGCTACTTTCTTGTGGTATAGCAAACATATCATTAATATGTAGAATTACATAGAGTGCTTGCCCATGTGGGAGGGAACCTGTCAGTCATCAAGCCACCTCTATATCTGTAACCGATATCAGACCCAAACATGGTTACATTGTATGAGAGCCCTATAAGAAAAAAGAAGCCTGAATGTTGCATTGAGTTCGTCGTTTGAGTATTAATATGTATTCTATGGATCTCCTGGCCTGAGACACTTTAAAGAGTCTCTGCCCTCTACTGATTTTTATAGTACTATTAAATATATATGTGTATGTAATACATCTGGAACATAAGTTTCTGCTGGTCAGCTACTATTTTTTTTATGGTTTTTAAGAGATCTGTAATGAAAGAGAACATGTTTTAAAATCTTAGGTAGAAGAACTTAAACCTACTCACAGGTATTCTTTCACACGTACACATTTTAATGGAGGTACCATCAAGGTCTGGCTGTGCTAGCGTGTTCTAATTGTCTCATCTTTCGAAGTGGCACATTTTTGGGCCGAGGTTTAATTTCACACCCAATCCACCTCTAATGCTGCTGTTATTTACACCCTGTCCCATCAACACTGCGCACACATGCAAACGCACTTACACCCTCCACTTACACCTCTAAACATATTCCTGTCCCCTCCCCATCACCCATCTCTACCAGTCGCTGTCATTTCGATCTTTCTGTGCCCCCTCATCTTTCCCTTAATGTCCCATCACCCAACAACAGCCCATCTCTGCTAATGGTAAGTTAATTGGCAGTCTGTTGTCATGCATTACTAACAGCATTAGAAATAAAAGACACACACACACTTGTCATTCTGCCTGTGAACATGAATAGAACAAGATCAACCACAATATGATTTTATTTATTTCAAAACATCTGTCCTTAAAACAACATCTGGATTTGCCTTAAAATTAATTTTGACAGTCTACTGACTTCTAGCACTATGCTCAAGTGTCACTCTCTTGTGCATAACACTTAATGGTGCTAACTCACCACCTACAGATCTTCAGCATGGACGTCCATCCGTTCATACATCCATCCTTTAATGAGCCCGGAGCAGCTAGCCTGCTAACAAAAACTAGTCGGCTATCAGACATCATCTCTATTCTTGCTTCCCATCACTGGCTTCGGGTGAAATTCAGAATTCATTTTATTAATAACATCTAAAGCCCCACATGGCCCTATTCATGTCTTCATCACTTAGATTGGACTATTGCAATTCTCTTTACCTGGGCCTCCAACTCTCCCTCCTTCAGCGCTTGCAATTAGTCCAAAATGCTGCAGCACGCCTCCTAACCAGCACTAGAAGGCATGATCACATCACCCCTGTCCTTGCTAACTTACACTGGCTTCCCGTCAAATATCGCATTGATTTTAAAATCCTTTTGCTCACTTCTAAAATTTTAAATAACTTGGCCCTTAGCTACTTAACTGATCTCCTTGACCTATATAACCCAAAAAGAGCACTAAGATCCTCCAGGCAACTGCTCCTAATGCAACCGATATCTCGTTTAAAAGCCAGAGGTGACCGTTCCTTTGCTATTGCCACTTATAGACTCTGGAATAATTTCTTGGAATCTATTCAATCATTCAAATCGTACTTAAACTTAGCTCAAAAACTTAGCTTTTGAAGCAAATTAGTTTGACTTTCACTCGGCCTGCACTACACCATGTAATTGTAATTTTTAATTGCAATTGTACTATTTGTTTCTTGTTCTGCCCGCTTTGCAGTATTATTGTGAAGCACTTTGATGTACACTAGTCTTTTAAAATGTGCTACAGAAATAAACTTTGATTTGATTTGATGGCCATGCTCTTGTGTATATAGCACAGCTACAGAGAATTTATAACAGCAGTCAGCCTCTCTGATCATCTTTAATGGTTTCACACTCTTATTTTAAACCCAGAGGTAACCACGCTTTGAGGTTATGGCACGTAGTTTATTCACTCCAACAATATTAGATCCACTTTAAAGAACACTGGCTAAGAGCAGCTAACAGAGGCTAACAGCAGCAAAAACAGCAGCGCTTACCGACAGAAAACTTCAGGATTTTCTCAACAACTCACCTCAGCTTCTGTCATCTGACAGATGTGAGCGTCACTGATTTATCAACTTTTATCGGACTCCTTTCACAAAGTTCTCTATCCCTATCCAGAGTAAATAGACACAAACATATTACAGGTGAGGTAAACAGCAGACTGACAGGCTACACTTTACCATTTACTCACTACAGATGGAAGGCAGTCCGATTTGTTTGCCTTACCGTAGCTACAATTGCACATTTGAATTGAGAGAGATAAGGAAACAGAATTCATATGACTGCAGTTTGCAAAAAACTGATATCTAGTTTTGAGATTTTACACACGTTACCTTTAAAGGCCCCAACTTCAAATCACAAATACTAAAAAACAGTATTGGTCTCCATAGATAAAATAATTCAGGGGGTCAAAATGTCCAAAATTTGTTTGTACACCTTTGCATTTACTGGTGAGATAATGACTGAAATCTCTCCTGGTCCTTTCCCTGACATTCAACCCCAGCATTGGACCATAACTCCAGTGCCAGCTCAGACCTGTGATTTATTACTAAACATCACTTTTATCCAGTCATCCACAGCGCAGTAACGCGTCTCTTTATCCCACTGTGTTCTCTTGTGTAGGTGTGAGTGCTGGTTTTTGTTTGGCTTGTCTTTATGTAAATCCCTCTTCATTAAGTCCATTTCTTGCAGTTCTGTCACAAAAACTGGCTCCTGTGCTGCACATTTGTTTTTTGTGTATTTTCGACAGTTCATTTACACTGGTGCTCTGACATCTTCCAACTACCCTTTACAACTTTCCTTTTAACCCCCTTTGTTTCTACTTGTTTAAGACCCAGCTGAGAACAGCCAAACTTTATGTTGGATTTCCTTCTTGAAAGAAGTCTGTATCGTTTCAAGTAACAGCTTTCAATCAGCCAAATCCAACAGTTTGTTACGGTTTGCAAACACTTTAACTATAGACCTTTTGTCACAAACCTGGAAACAAAATAATTTTGTGCTGTATTTGTGTTTTATTTATTGCTACAAATTAAAAAAGCCTAACAACCTCCAAATGCAGTGATTAGATGACAAACAGTTCAATCCAATTAAACACCAAGCTGTGTGACAGTGCCTTTTAGCAATATTGAACATGCAACATGTTTAAATGGATATTTAGATCAAATGAGAGTGCAACTGAAAAATTTCTATAGATCAACTTGTATTTTTTTTTTGCACTGCCTTCTCTGTGGCATGATCGGCAATTAATCAATCGGCTCTCTTGTGCAAAGAAATACTGGCCACGTTTTTTACAACTCAACAATCCTACATGGACACTTACATCGTTATCAGTAGCTCTGAAACTCTGGTCCCGGCTTTCACAAATCGATGTGAGATGCAAACAGGAACAATCGACTAAACACACAGAAGGAGTTAAATGGCTGCATGAGAGCTGCACCGTCTTCAGGTCCATTCAGTTTAATCAGCCAGACTTTGACAAATCTATTATCTTTGTATTCTGTAAAATAGCGCACATCGCAATCGCCTCTCTCACACGCTTCCTTTTGTCTGTGCGCCTGGTTGGAAGCACTACAGCATCTGGTTGTTCTATATGACACAGATTGCCCCTCTCCACACTTCCCCCTCCCTTGCTCTGCATCCTGGTTGCCACACATCATGGGTTTTGACAGTATGTGGATGATGTCCCTGAGGGAGGCATTAGCTCCCTATCGGGTCTTTTTTTGCTAAACTCCTACTGGGTATTTTTCTTTAAACACAACCCAATCAATAACTTTTAATATTACCTTCTGGCAAACACAGTCAGGGCGAAAAAAGCTGCAGGTGGCTTTGTGGCTGAGGCTGAGAGCCTCGGAGGCAAGAGGCAGAGTAGAAAATGCTGTGGAGTTTGCTTTGCTTTAGTGAGCCCACTGAAGCGCGGTGAGCATTACCGATGACATTTCAACAGCAGCGGGGCTGCGAGACAGCGCCGTGCATTCGGGTTCAACTTGCAGAAGCGAGTGCATTCAGGTATGGTTGAGGGTCACTGCCCGTGCTTGACCATTTCATCTTTGCAACATCACAAACAGGCTTTTAGAGGTTTTTGTGTGTATGTGTGTGTGTGTGTATGTGTTTGTGCACAGCTTAGACGATGATGATGATGCACCTCCATCCAGTCTCATGGCAGGGGGGCACTACTTTCTCTTGCATTGGGGGAAGTAATCTCTTTTCTGGTATACACTGATTTATTGTCTGGCACAGCTTTGATAATGGGAAATAAAAACAGTGCTTAGTGGAGCTGGGAGAAAGAAAAAGAAGTTTAAATAGCGTTACTTAGTTGCAGCTCCTGCACAACAGCACATTAATCAGATCTCTTAGTATCGGATTAATCACACACTAGGACATAGGTGTTATTATTCCAAATTAAAGCAGGATCCTAGTGGCTGCCTTTAAATCAGGGATGACACCAAGTTGGATAAAGTCATGTAAAACCCAGATTCAGTCATTACATGTTCTAAGAGCAAACAGGTTTTTTTCCCCTTTCATTTTAAACCCCGGAAATATATGAATTTCCCTGTCTCACTGGTCTGTCAATCTGCAGCATACAAATGATTGTGCGTTTCATCTTTCAGCTGCAACACCCACATGTCACTCCTCAAAGCACGAGCACAAGCGCTTCCTGTCTATCGTGGCTGCATAAAGATGCTGACCTGTGGCATTCACACGCCGAAACAAATAAGTCACACGCTCCTACAACACAACCTCTAGGTGAAACAACAAGTCAGCTGAAAACGGAGCGCACAGCTGCTCTTATAGAGCGCTGGTCACATACCTGTTCAAGCTTACAGTTAAAACTTGAGGAAACGTGGACACATTTGCACATGTGGGCAGCAGGAAAGACAGGATTACAGCATAATATTAATATTAATACAAATATTCACAGACAATTGTAAAATTTAGGGAAAAAGACAGTGAATTGTTTGATATCAAAATGATCTGCCTGCACCTGTGTTTACAAAACAACACACTTTTGTAAACCACTCATAACACTAACCACACCTATGAGCGCTATTTGGGGATTGTGCTGACACACTATTTTTCAGCATTTAGTAAATGTGGCCCTCACTGTCTTGTTCACTATTTATACTTAAAACACACTAAGGTGTCACTTTTGTTTTAAGCCTCTTTTTTTTTTTACTAGCCAAATTATGTAGGAATGACCTTGCTAACCATACTAGCTAGCTAGCATTAGCATTACTTGGACCTTTAAAACGGTAGTCAACAAACGAATGGACCAGAAATTTAGTAGCCTAGTCAGTATTAACACCAGGAGAATTACACAATTTGTATCCTATGTGCTTAGGCATAAACTTTTGTGCTAAAAAGTATTTTCTGCTTCTTTAGCATGTAGCTTTTGGCTTGTACTGTTGTGCTAAACAGGTTTGCTTTGCCAAAGAAACCAGAAAAGTCATTTTAAATCACTGACATGGTAATGGAAGACCATTCTTTGAAATGTCAACATTTTATTCTGTTAACAGGACACAGACTGAAATGTTAGGATATTTCCAAGTAGCCTTAATTTAAATTAGCTTAAGCATGTATAAAGTGCTAACCATTGCAAACATTTTAGCCAAAGCAATTTTAGCTAGCTAAAAAAAAGCTAATTTACATTTCAGGTAAGCAAGATGCTACTTACAAAACTACAATTAAAAAAAAAAAAAAAAAAAAAAACATTGTCACATTTTCAGAATTTTGGTATCAAAAGCTATCCGGTTGTTCAGTCTGACGTCACTAGCCGTGTCTGGGTCTAAACTCCGCTGCAGGTCCATATATCAAACGATCACTATGGCATTACTGAGAGTTGAAAAACTGTCTAAAGTCTTTCATCTTTAATAAAATGATCAGCGTTCTGCTCTACCAGGTGTAAAAATTGAGTTTAACATCCAGGCATCCATGAAAATGGAATTTATGACATTTAACGGAGTTAGAAGTTAGCAGGAAGTTAGCTCGCTAGCTTCTATCTAAATACAATAAATCATGTCCTGACTGCGGGGTTTTGGAAACAAATTAAAACGTACAGCTCTGTTATCACTTCCAAGACAGAAAACTAAACAGCAGTGACGTTTGCAGGGTTACTGAAGTTTGGCTAGCTGGTATATAATGATGTGCTACGTGACCGCTAGCGACACAGCTATGTTAGCATAATATAAACAAGCTAACTTTTTTTCCACTCGATAAAAGTTACCGTGAGTGTTGTCGGTGGTCAGGAACAAATGTAATCGCATGGCAGGATGCTGTAAAAGGACCAAACTTCAGCCAGGAGAACAACTGAGATAATCCATCCACAATACGAGGTTAGTCATTCATATACTGCTGCATGGGCTGGGCTGTAGTTACATCCTAAGGTTTTAAAAACTGAGCTTAAATAAATGATTAGTGGTAATAAAAGCCGAGGGAGGTCAACAGGGATCACCGACTGTTTTAGGAGCTTTTTGAGATCAAATAGAAGAAAATACATAACATTAAACATGTTAACAACACAAAAGCCATATTAAACGCAGACTACTTTAGACCCGGAAGTAGGATTCGTCGCGTCATCACTGAACAACCGGATTGTAAGGTTCTGGTCACATTTCCATTCATCTTCTATGTACAGTCTTTTATGTTCCCTGCTTTCTTTAAAGGAAACAAACTCTAACAAGTACAAAATAATGAATTAACACACTGGATGACATTAAAGAAAATAAATGAAGGAGCATGAAAACAATGTCAATCCTACTGATTTGGCCTGAATTAGCTGGGAGTCATAGCCAAATCACCTGAGCCATTTCAAGTAAGATAGACTTTTATTTTAGTCTATAAAAATCAGGAATCTGCCCATGCCTACACAAATCACAGGACGACATCATCAGATTGTTAGCTTTTCACACTTAGCAGCCTGAATTACTTAATTTGCAGGCATTTAAAACAGAAAAAGCAGCTGTGCTATATGTTGACACTGAAAACCATGTAAACAATTAATCATTTGTCACAGATTCAAATCTTGAACATCAACTAACAGTTTCAGCACTTGTTCAGTCCAAAAAATTGGAGCACAAACACTGACAGCACCTGAAGCCTCCCCACAGCAGCATCTGAGGACGTGCCAGAAAATAACAGATGCCACCAAAGCAAATGTTGGATGTGCAGCAGCTAATGACTGGATCCGCAGGCCGTTTTCCAGGTGACTTATGCTACCGCTCCACCGCTGGAGACAAGGATGAGTGAAGCCGCATTGATCTGCTGGTTCTCAAAGCAATCGATTCCACCGCATGGATCTTTGCCGTGTTTTAAGGTCAAGCATGTATGTGATCTTGCGGTCAAATTTTAATTAATGCTAATATATGTAGCATCGCATTACTCTGAGACAGCTAAACACCTGAGACATTTATCCTGCATGACTGAGTTTCTGTAGCTTCCAAGTTTACTCGACTGCAAGCGGACTGAGCATCAGTGACGCTTTAAACTAACAATGTGACCGGCATTCATTACAAAGGGAAACGTGCCAGTGCGAGCTGTTGATGCAATGAGATGCCCACACGCACTGCTGTGTAATTTCACACGAGGTGAAAAAACAAAATAGACAGCGGCACAGGCGCAAAAAAATTTTAAAAAGCTGCGCTCTTTTCTACCTTCTACTCCACATCCCCAGAAACAACTACCAAAACACTTCCCCTCTTCTCTTCCTCCTATTGTCTCTTATTATGAGAGCTTCTCTTTATCAGAAGCTTCCTGACTCTTGAATTTCTTCCAATTTAGAAAAGACACAGAGAGAGGTTGAAAAAAAATTATATCAGTAAAAATAAGGTGATCGCAATAATGGCCTGTTCAGCAAAAGACTGTAATACCAGGATTACAGGAGAAAGACAACGTTTATCTTACTGTTACACCTCAACGCCGAAATCTACCTTTAACTGCACTCCGTACATTAGCAGAGAGAGAAGAAGGCTGACCCTAAAAATGTTCAAATTGCATTTAACACGTCAAAGACTGCGGCTTTCATTTAAGACTGGTGACGTGGGCTCTTTGAGTCTAAATAAAAAGTCTCTTGTTAAATGGATTTGACTGAAAAAATGATTGAAAAGCTATGCAGCACTTAATTAGCGGCGCTGAACGGCGCCGATATAACGAGGGGCCAGAATCCCATTTAGGTTAGGTACACAAAGGTTGGAGATAAAGCTTTTAAAAAACTCATGAGACATTATTATTCTAATATGTCCTCATTTAGGCCATTATTCCAGCCAGAGCCTTTTTTTCTAAACAGTTTATGTAAGAGCAGGAAGCACGCTCGAATAATAAGCCCAGCAGACTAATAATCTGCCAGTGTACGTGTGAATGCTATATTTTTTTTTTAATCAGAAACAGCGGCGCGTTGTTGTTAATTAGATGCATCATCGCTGTTAATATATCTGTGTGGCATTAGCCGAAGCAGATAAGCGACTTGATGCTTGAAGGGCCGAGGCTAAAGCTAAAGCTCTTTGTTACAAAGCCACGCCGTTGCTCTGCTGCTGGCTAAAAGGCAGCAGGTTAAAGGTGTAGAGGAGTGCCTGTGTAATGGTGCTGTTTGTAGTGTGCTCACACAGTCCACACACTCCATCCCACCACAAAACGAGGAGACTAAATTTGCACCAAGGCTCAGTCTCCTAACGTCACCGCTGATTAACAGTGCATGAGATGAGAGAGACGAAAAAGAAATAGAGAAGAAAAAAGTTACTGAGGAGTAATGGATGAGAAAATGTTGAAATCTACTGATATGATGATGACCTCCCATTGCCCCTGGTGGTAAAAACATTTGCTCTGTGTAATCTGGTCCTGGGTGAGAGTGGGAACGACGTCTTCTTTCATCTTTCTCTCTGTCGTCCACAAACATGCAGCGCGTGAAAACATGAGAACAGCTGACACACACACAAACGACAAAAACCAAAAAAACGAATTTAACAAAACCTTTAATTGCCTGATCAATGCCTGTGGAGTGTAAACGTGGCCGATAGTCGATCGAGGTGGGCGGGGTCGGGTTGAACGACCACGTGCTGACGCGTGCCATTGATCAAAGTGCACACTGTGCTAAAAACCAAGGATTAAACCATTCATCTGCAAGCTCCACCTTGAACCATTATCCTGACCCGCAAGCAAACCTGGCATAAGATACGAAGCAATAAAAAAACACACACTACAGAAGTTTAAGAACATCCATCATTGAGCGTTAGGAGAGGCACACACAGCCGAGATAAGATGGTTTGTTTCAGCGGTTCTCTACGGGGACAACACGAGAAAACTAAGAAGAGCTCCATGCATCAATATTGTCTTACTTTGTGTTTTGCCAGCCAAAGTCTCATCCCAGCGTCTCAGAAGTAGCATGATGGTGCGGCCTGGGACTCCTCTCTCCCTCTCATAGCCTCAGACTGAGGGAGGCCGAACTAAAGTCAACATGAGAGAAAAGACAATATGATTATTGAATGTGAGTGGCTGCTGTTAAAAAACTAATTTTGAGCTCTTTTTCCTGACTGTACATAAACAGTGCTGCATTCTGGGTTATCACAACTTGTCCCTGAGGGTGATGACAGTCTCCCCCTCAAGGGTTTCCCGTGATTTTGCCTCTCATAACAGGCCGTGATGATGCAGAGCGGTCGAAAAATTGGAATAGAGCGGGAAGTGACAGGAAATGATTACAAATGTTATCCCTGTGGAAAAATTACACAATTACATTAAACTGAATCAGATCTGAGGAGCACCGAAAGCTTTTCTTGTGGACAAATAAACACAGCATTAAAAACAACTTTCACCCCAAAATCAAGTTTACATATTTTTACAGTAGTGCTACAATATCATTTATCCATCTAGATGGTTTTGGTGTGAGCTGCTCTGTTCTGTAGATACCATGTTTGCCTTCTCCTGAGCGTACTGTCCTCTGTCCAGAAAAACAGAAATCCCCAGATCTTGTTGTGAACAGTTTCACGTAGGAACTTTCTTTGCATTCTAGTGTCCGCATCTACATCTGCCAACCGACGGAGGAGTGCAGCTAGCTGACATCACGGCTCAGCTGAGGGGGGGGACGCTATTAATGTTTACATCCTGTCCTGCTGTCACAAGCAGGAGCTTCTACTCACAGGTAGAAGCGCACTTCCTCCTGCACAGTGATGTTTGGCAGGTGTGCTGGCTGGAAAGAATATAGTCCCCACATGAAACCGCTCACGTCCAGGTTTGTGGATTTTGTGATTTCTGAAAAAGCTGCATAAAGTTTTTATTTGCGTGGCAAACATGAGGTGAGTGCCATTTAATTCCAGAAAAGGACAACAATCTAGACGGATAAACAGCGCTCCACGTTAAAGGAAAAGAATTTCTCCCTGTGATTGGCATAACTAATCACCTGGATTGATACCACATGACAAAGTCATTAGCCGGTTAACAGAAAGACGAGTTTAATTAACTCACAACCGGACAATAAAGTAGCCCTTCATTATTTTCAGGTGTCATTCTACCAGCAGGTTTGTCTTTGGCTAAACCAATTGCACTTAATCAAACAAATGTGTTTTACTCTCTACCAGGACACCTCATTAGGTGTGTGGGGTTTGCCGAAGTAAATACAGATGTTCGTGAATGGAAGGGTAAGATTAAAAATCAAGGCGCCGATGCTGAGCATTTATCTCCGCCCCCCCTCCGCATCCTAATCCCTTCAGCGGTGACTGTGTGACAAGGAGCTGGCACCGGGAACTCACAGCGGTTTTAGGTAAAATCCTCGTTGGGTCAAGGGGGTAAAGCAGCAATTTCGAGGTAATTGTACTCCACAGGAGCAGCTTCACTTCTGTTCCTCTGGAAAGACGTTTGGAGTCGCTCGTCTTCCCGACAACCGCCAGTCTGTTATTGCAGAGGGGAAAAGAGAGGACAGCGGGTTAGAAGCAGGTCACAGTCAGTTAGACTCTAATAAAGCCTTGCTACGCCTGGTCGACCTCTGACCCGCTCCCCTTAGAATCAATAAACCCGATTAAATGATGGGAACTTAAAATGCAAGAGCTGCCGTGCTCATGTGCACATCTGGACATAACTCTCAGCTTTGAATGAAAACCTGTTTGAATGCATCTCACAGCTCATCTTCAGCAAAGCGTGTGCGTGTTTGCTCTCTGATCCGAGAGGAAGCCAAGCCTAATATTTTAAATAACACATTTCCTCCAAATGCACTGCAGTACAAAAAAATGTCTTCTCCTACATCCCTAACAACACCCTCAAACTACAGTATGTGCAGCATCGCAGGAATAAGAAACAGCTTCTGTTAATCCTCTTATACATAACTCATACATCAGGAGTCCATATGAGTGTCCAAATTGCATATGTGTGTGTGTTGGGGGGGCGAACCATACTTTAGGTAAATAAATGATTAATTGAAATATGTTGATGAATAATGAACCAGTCTCTGCGGGGTAACAGATTGTACTTTTCATATTTAATAGATTGATGGGCCTCGCACAAACTCTGACACCATGTACGCTCGCCGTTAAAGCACACTCATCGCATGCGCACCTGCGTGCCACAGAAGGCAAGAACGTATAGCAGATTAAGACATCAAAGAAGGTGTACACATGAACCTCTCTGGCTTTTTTTTATTCTACTATAGCTTGTTTCTGAGCTTATACTAATCCTACAAAGTCGCCTAAATGCTCTTCCGTGTACTTTGTGTACACACTCTCCTTCTCGTTGGACGGCGTCTGTGTCGATACAAGTCCTCTTAATCAGAGGATGAATTATTGAGTAGCCTTTTTATATCAGATCATGACCCATATTCCGCTCCCTTGAAGTGAATATACTGCCAATAAAATTGAGATGTGCTTTTTAAGTCGTCCCACATAGTCTTCCCGCTCGCTCTCGGGATTCAGACGCACGCGCCGCAGAGTGTTACGAGCTTTAGATGGAGCTCCGCAGACTGATTCCCTCATTTATACCCAGAAGATGGATGAGGTGAGGTGCCGTATTGCAGAATCACACTCGTGTGAATCCAAGATTTTTATTATTATTTTTTAGCTTGTAACTCAAAAATCATCTCTGCATATTTTTAGGTTCTGACTTCTGAAGCACAGGGTAACATGCAAGCGGTGCCCCGTGATGCTGTAAATCCCTAGATGGCATGCATGCGGAAGTTAGCTGGATTGTAACGTATCTAAACACTGTTATTGCTGGCTTCGTTGAGGCAGATGCGGCGCTCGGAGCCAGACGCAGGAGTTGCATTGTTGTCTCATTAAGCAAGCACATGGGGGAGAGAGAGAGAGAGAGAGAGAGAATCAGTGGGAAGAGGGGATAGGATTATGAATCTCCTTAGCCCCTGCTGTCTCCTCTCCTGGCCTGTTTATAAATGATGACTGCAAACACGCTGCCTGTGAAATCTCTTAAGCTCTGATTCAAGATGTTCTGCAGACTTTTTTTCCCCACATAGATCCTGTGGCATCGCACAGTTTCAGACACCAAAAATTTGACAGGATGCATGAAAAATGTCCTAGAGCCACCAACCATTAAGACACACCTGTTCAGGTAACGAGTGAAATAGGTGACAATGAACGAGGAGAGAACCTTAAAAGGGACAAGTCACCTCGAAATCTAATGCATGCCTTTTTCATCTGCCCTTTAATGCTACTTATTCATCTCCATTGTTTTGGTGTAAGATTTTTTTCCATCTCTTGAACATAATGAGGCTAGTTTGCAAAAATTACATTAAAAAGACTAAACATTAATCATGACCTGGCTACTCGAAGGAAACAAAGCAGGTTTCAGTTACTTTCATGTAGGACCTATTTTCTTTCCGCTGTCAACATCCATCAAGCATTATCACTACACAGAAGAAAGCCTCCTCCTCCAATGCCCCCTAAAACAATCTAGATGGATAAAATACACTGCAGAGCAGAAGAGAAATAAGGTTTAAACCATAATCTAACAATCTGAAGGAACAGCATACGTCTATCGTAAAAGTAAGAAAATGATCCGGAGAAAAAAAGAGCAGTTCTCCATATTTAAATAGAAAGGATGCTCAGCTGTAAACGTGCTCCAAGCAATTGCTCAATCCACCATCCAGCTGTGCTCGTAGACGTCTGCATTCCCTCTCAAAATCACAGCTCAAATCAGCTGTTTTTGACCACCGTACACAACATTCACATCACTGCCTTCCTGAACCACACACTGCCGGGTCAACACCAGTGCGTCTGAAAGTGTGCTTCTACCTGTTTCTAAACACTGTTTCGGGGTACATTACAGCAAAAGCAACGACAGCAGCGAGCCACTTGTCAGAGGCAGAGCTCGCGCCAGAGACGTCCATTTTGCAGCGTGGTGGCTGTGACAGCTTTGACAGACTACCTGAGCTTAAGTGCCCATCTGTAGCTCGGCTACTGAGGTCACATGTGTTTCAGCACCAAGCAGAATAGGTAATCGTCCTGGGTTGTGAGAGCAGATCCCAGGTGTCTGCATGTGTGTGTGTGTGTGTGTGTGTGTGTGTGTGTGTGTGTGTGTGTGTGTGTGTGTGTGTGTGTGTGTGTGTGTGTGTGATTGTGTGAGGGAGAGAGTCGATGTGAAAGTGCATTTTGCTGCAGACATACAGTCAAATTTTATTCCGGCCACTGTCAACCGCAAGATAAGATTTAGTCATTCTCCCACCACAAAGCATTTTATTGGAGTAACAGAAGATAAAATTTTAAAAAAATTCACCAAGAAAAGCACAGCGCAGTCCATCTCTTCAGGTAGATTACTTTATTGATCTACGTATATATTCCTCTCACACTAACGCACGCTGTTTTAAAGAAGAGCGTGGAGCAGCACTGAACAGATTTGGTAGAGCAGAAAGAAGAGTGGAGGTGCAAAACCCAAGGTGAAAGATGGGATGTTATTTCAGCATGTAAAGTTTTTCTTTTTGTTGTTTTTACATCATCCCACACTCTGCATCAAGGGGATTTATATTTTACATGAGAATTTTTTTTTTTTTAACCAGACTTTAACTGGAAAAGGGGAAAATACTACAAAGGATAAACGGTGGTGAAGTGTGAGGAAAATGACTGAGCTCTGGTAATCCGCCTGTATCCTTTTAAATTCTACCTCACCCTTATTACTGTACATACACATCCCGGACGAGTCTGCACACCCTCACACACACACACACACACACACACACACACACACAAAACAGTGGGTCACTCACAAAAAAAATAAATAAATATAAATATATATATATATATATATATATATGAAAATCTACATCCATTCATAATCATCCAAGACATGCAAAGGCAAGAGCATGGGTGGATTCAAGGGTCCGTACTCACCTATTTAACCCTTAACACTGAGAAATGTTAAATGCGATTTGGAAGGATGGAGAAATTGTGAGAATCAAGGCTATTACATCAGCTAATTGACAAAGACGTCGCTTGAGTCTTTAATCCGCGATAGTGAAATCCCATTAGGATTCAATAGTTGAAAAAGAAATATTGAAATCAGCTTCAGTCCATTTAAAAAAAAGAGAGAAAAAGGTCAAAAAAAGTCCAGAATTTAGACCAGTTTTTTTGTTTGTATTGGGGGTTTTTTTTTTTTTGGATAATTGTTAATTATTTTGTTTTAGTCGTTTGGAATCTAATCCAGGATTTAAAGGGTAATTCCACAGGAAAACATCTATATCCAGAACGCCTTTATCGTGGTTGCTCGAAAGTCCTACTTCCCATCATCTTCGTGTAATGAAGAGGAGCGCCATTAAATCTCCTTCAGCACAAAAAATGGAAATACCAAACAAAAAAAGGAAGAAGAAGATGGACAAAGAAATGAGTTATGTGATTTTCTTTACTTTGCTATGCATCTGTCTATTTCTGTGCCTCTCTCTCTGTAGCTTGCACAGCACACACAGGCACACACGCAAATTATTCGTAGCGTAGTGCAATAAAGCCTTGTATCTTCTGTTATTATTTTTTGGGGGGAAATCACTTCTGGAAAATCTGCCTTTTCTATTTCAGTAAATGTGAACAGTCAAAACAGTCCCAATGCAAAATATCTAGCAAGTCTGATGCAAGCAATGAGGTGTGAGTGGCAGGACATGAATACATATATATATGTATATACATCTTATTTTTCTTTACACGGCAAATGAAAAAACAGCAACAACAGAACAACGTACGAATAAATAAGTGGATGGAGTCAGAGAGGGTGGGGGTGATGGAGAGGGGGGGAAAAAGGATGTACGGAGAGGTGAATGAAGCCAGGTGAGTGGAAAAAAGTGAAAATTATGGCGAAGAAAAAAAAGGGAAAAAAGTCCTCTGGATGATAAAGCCAGGCTTTTTGATTTTTTAGTCCATTCTCTTTGAGTGCTTGTGTGTGTCTGTCTGCAGAAATGAGAGTCAGTTCAGAAAGATATGAGACAGAGAGAGAGAGAGGGAGGAGAGAGAGGAAAAGAGGGCAGCAAAAAAAAAAGGAGGCAGAGCACCGGATAAGCACAGATGACACCCCGACAGAATGGACTTTGAATTGTACTTTGACACAAACAGTGCGTCTGCCGCTCTTGAATCGGACCTTTTGCTCAGTTTGACCTTCACCTGATACACATGAAGCCAGCAAAAACTTGGTTTGCCAGCGGGCATTTCCTCTAATGAACAGATGTGGAGTTTGGGTGTCTGTCAATGTGCACGACTGCTAAAAAAATTAATAAATGAATAATCACGTGAGGGTGTGAGGAAGGACGTTGTGTACGTGTGTGTGGATTAAAAAGGGAAGGGGGGGGGGGGGCACTTCAGATGTTTTAATGGAAGAACAGACTTTTTGTGCAACAACATGAAAATGACAAGACGATCAAGACGCGTGTCCGTGATGACGACCGGAGAAGGTGCTTGCTTGATGAGTCACTGTGGTCCTGATTGAGAAGAACACACTCGCACACACAAAAAAAAAAAACAGGTCTGAAAACACAGATGGAAGTGAGGTGGGGGTGGGTGGGTAGGGTGGAGGGGTGACGTAGAGAGGACATGGCATGAGGCAAGAATCAGCTGAGAGCTGGATGGGAGGGGAGCCGTGCCCAAGCTAGATCGGAGGCCAGCGAGCGTGTGTGTGTACGTGCGTGCATGTGTGTGCATGTCAGGTGTGCACCCATACACAAAACACCTCGCACACACGGAAGGAAAAAGGGAACAAAAGACTTTGAGACAGACACTAAACACTAAGTAGACCTACCTATGGTTAGAATTAAGAATCGGCCAAAAAAGATGCATAGGATGGTGGGAGGAAAAAAGAGAAGGGGGGAAAATAGGAAAAAGGTACAAAAGTGAAAAAGGCATAAATAGAAAATACAAGCAAGCCAATTAAAATGACTCTACTGGAGCTGTTTAAAGCGAAGAAATAAAAAATTTTTAAAAAAAGAACAGGTGGAGTCAAAAAGTAGCCAAAGTTACGGGTGGACAGTGACTGGAGTGGTGGGGTTGGGGGGAGGAGGAAAAAGGGGGGAGGTTGAGGCAGGAGAGAGCGTGGGCTGCACAGGGATAGAAAGGCTGGAAGTGATACGAATGGAGAGGAAAGCAGGAAAGAATGAATGAAGGGGAGGAGGGGGAAAAAAAAGAGGATAAAAGGGGCCAAAAAAAAAAAATCCCCGTCCTCTTTTTCTCTGTCCCTCTGCCTCTCTCTCCCTCCTTGTCTCGCTCATAAACAGAAGAAATTGTTGACCAGGTAAATGGCGAAATAGATAAGAAGACAGAGGACCGAGAGAGCGAGCAAATGGAAAGGCAAAGCACCTCCCAGCAGCGCGATGAGGAAAAAAAAGAACAAAAAACGAAAGATAAAAGCAAATACTCCAGTGGCCTCCGTTGTCTCCAGTCTGTGTGTGGAAGGGGGGATTGGCTGTTGCCAGTTGTTCCCCTTCCCCGGCTGCCTTCTGCTTTCTTCTTTCTCTCCTCCCAAAAAAGACTTCCCATCCAGATGACAAAAAAAAAGGAGGGGGTAATAGAAAAAGAAAAAAAGCAGCAGGCACAGACGTCCTTCTTTCTCTCAACTCTGGTCAGAAATCACACGCCACTCACACAGGTTAGACATTGTTGCAGTGGCAACGCACAGTATCACCAATATTGCTCAGCGGGAGGAAAAAAAGGCATTGGGGTTGCTGCTAGTCAAGCACTGCCTACCTCATGAGGAAGAATACTGAGCTGGAATTGCTCTGTCTCCCCTCTCCCGCCCATTCCTGCGAAAAAGATGGGAGGATGGGAGGTGGGCCCACTCACTGCATTAGTATTCATTGAAAGAGTGTGAGAGTGAGAGAGAGAGAGGGGGGAGAGAGACATGAGGAGGTGGAGGAGGAGGAGAGGGGGTGCCTTCCAACAAATGTCGAGGAACCAAACTGGTGTGTGAAACTGATAAGAGACTGGCTCCCCCTAGAGTCAATCATCAATACACGAGCAAGTAAACTGGAAGCACTGGGAGCGCCATGGGAACGTGCAGCACCCGTGACCTGACTTCAGGTCATCCAAACCTTTGATGTCAGAACCTGTGAGGACACGTTCTCTGCCTCAGTTTTGCAGCGTGCCTCCCAACGGCATGGCATTACTGTAATCCACTTACAGAACAGTTCAGTGCTCAGTCTTACAGATCAAATTTGCTTTTCTCTGAAAGGATTCCTGCGTGATGAAGCACCGTTATAAACCGATGGTGGACAAAAACATCAAAAGCCTTCTGGTCCATATTACCAAATTATAGGTGAATAAGGTTCAAAATGTGGCAGAGGTTTTTCTGTCAATAGGCCAGACTTAGATGGACATGTCAAGATCAGATCTGTGATGACCATTTACAGAGTTTCAGGTATCTGTGGAAATACAATAAAACACAGTGAACTCTGTGTTTTCACTATATACAACAGAGCAATAGCCCTAACCAATGCAGATACCTGACCTGGTCTCTTTTTTTATCTGTGCATATGCTGTATATCTCATTTCTGTTATTTATTATGATTAATGCTTGCTTTTTCTTTAAGCACCGATGTGGGACAATTTCGTTATACTATTGTACACAGTGTGACAATAAAGAGCTAAAGTTGTGTTTATCCTCCAAGGTTCATAAAGAAAACACCGAGCAGTGCCGGACATAAGCTCGTCTCTCCATACCTACATATGTATTTTCTCATAGCAAGGCGACATTACCAACGTGCGTGTTTTAAATTCAGTCCAAGTTACCTTAAGTTGTTGCAGGGTAACAACCAGTGGCAAGGAGGAAACGACCACGCAGTCAACTTAGGAGGACTTAGGTGTAACTATATCGCCGCCTTGTGGTCGATATGTAACAGATCGACTGTGCGGTGTGTGATTTAGCATGCCTGGCTCCACTCCGCTACAATCACAACACAGGTCAAAGATGGCAGCGCTGTCATCGCCCCTGCGAGTGTGTCGTGGAATCCTGAAAGAATTGCGTGCAATTCAGGGACCGAGTTACAAAAAGTCACTAGCTTACAACTATGTTATGGACCAGTTTCGCAAGAATAAGGTAAGCATACCAGTAAATGCGCAAAGCCTGATGTTAGCTCAGTTGCTAACTACTGCTGCACTGGGCTCGCATGGCAGTCGTTGGCTAGCCTGATAACTATTGAATGAAAACGTTCCGTTTCGTTTTATTGGCGTTAAGAGGACATATTTAAGCAGTTTACAGCAGTGCTAACAGACCTGTTGCCTAACATGATGCTGAAAAGTGGTTGTTGTCTACTTGACACGTGCTTAAAAGCTGTAAGCAAGGTGACTGAAGCAGAAGGGCACGCAAACGTTAGCTAGCAGCTAATTAGCCTAAGGTGTCGCGTTTAAAATCATCAAAATCGTCGTTGATTCAAATTGTTAGTGTTTTTCACTCCATGGAAAACTCCAAGTTAAATATATTTGTGGGGATTTTTTTAAACCAAATGTATATCTACTGATATTCATATACTTTTGCATTTAAGTTAATTGGAACCAAAGCTGCTGAAACTACTCGCTTCATTAAAGCAGTCAGTCCAGACGACGTTATCTCCATCTAAGCGATTCTCTATCTATATTTAGCCGTACAGACATGCACTGTGTATTATTAATGGTTGGGAGAGTGTGGCTTAACATGGGGCTTGAATCTGCAGTCACTGAAGCAAAACAGCTGGGAGGAACGCTTGTATGTCGTTTCGCATTTATCGTCCTTTAAAGGCATCCCAAGGCTTTATAATGTATAGCTGCTGGTCTGTGGGGACTAAACTAAAGGCATATTGTCCATGCAGCTGTTAGAAATCCTGAAAGGGGGTGGGACACACACACAGACTGATGAAAGCATACCTGTTTATCATAAAGCGGCAATTTTCTATGCTGATTCCAGGGTACCTTCTACTTTATTCATCTGTATTTTCTTTATGGTAACTTTTTTTTTGTAAACAACACTAGACGAACAGTTTCTCTTATTATGTTATTGTTTATCATCCATTTGTTTCTTTTATATTCAACCTTTCACAGGTGACTGGAGAAAGGTACTGCCGTGCCAAGCAGGAAGCGCACCATGCCTCACACACATACCTGTGTTTACTAGCTTCCACTAGAAACCACCTGGTCCTGCACAATCTTTACCATGGCAAGGGAGAGCGCAGCCCAGAAGAGGTGGCTGGTCTCGTGGGGCTCAGGTTGCCCACCCAGCCAGGAGGCAAAGGCTGGGAGAAGTGAGGACACTGGACAAACAGTCTTTAAAATCTTAAGAGTCGTGTGTGTTTGACTCATCTGGACAGTCGAGCTCATGTAAATCAAACTCTTTGACAGGTTGGGAGTTATGTTATGTTATGTGAGCTTTCTGAGAGATTATTTTACCTGTGTTCAAAAGGTAGAAAAAATCAGTGTACTGTGAAAATGTAAGCTGCGGTTAAAATCTGATTTAATATATCGCCCCCACTACTAATCCACAGCTCTGTGTGTGTTTAAATGCAATGATTAAAAATAAATGTAAGTACATTTTTATTTTTGAGTTATTTCTATTAAAACAGGAATCATTTTGACACTTTTTCTGGAAGGATGTTTATACAATATAAATACATCATCAAACACGTTGTGTTATTTAAACTGTTAATTAAATAAGTCCTTTATTTTGATTTCATGTACTTAAGGAGCCGGTAAATACACTTCATCAGAAGCTGATCAGCTAGGATATTTAGCACACAATGTAAAATATGGCACGCTGATGAAGCTTACAGTGGACAGACTTTGCTAAAACTTATTTTACTCACTGTGTGTTATTTTACAAGTAACATAAATGTGTAGTTTTTTTAGTTTTAATCTGAGTGCATATTGTGTACTTTTTTTTAAACCAGTAACTAACCTCCCCCCTCTTTTTGAAACAATGGCTCAGCCTTATGTGGTTTCGAGGTATGCAGTGAATCCTGAATGTTGCAGATTTAAAAAAAAATCTTTAAGAGACTCAAAACTCCTAATCACTGCCTTATAGCCAATGAAAGTGCCCCTATAACACTTTTCCTTATTTTTTCTCATATGGGCACTAATGGACACTTCATTAGGTACACTTGTTGAACTGGATGTTAATGCAAATATCTAATCAGGCTGTCACATGGCAGCATATCAGTGCATGTAGGCATGGTGAAGATGGCTGAGCCCTCATTTCAATAAAAGGTGGTGGGAGTGCATGCAACAGTGCAAAAGTCTTTAGTCACCCTTTATTTTTCTAGGGAAATGGGAGTAGTAATTTATTGAAGCAAGTGCAAACACATAGAAATACAGTATATACAACAGAAATATCTTGTATGACCTTTATTCTTCAAGACAGCATGAACACTCTTGCAGTTTTCTTGTCATTTTTTAAGTAGTTCTCAGAAATAGTTCTCCAGGCTTACTGAATGACAAAGCTGACTTTTGCCAAATTACGCAAAAACTAAACTGAAATTTGGCTCTGCAAGGTACTCGATGTTCAAATATTAAAGTCAGTAATATCTATGAGCCAAATGTTTTTTACTGAGGGCATTGACCGAGGCCTAGTATAAGATAATGATATGAACTGTGCATCATACTAAGCTACTGTTTGGAGTCCCAGAATAAAAACGTGGAGCTGAAAATAAGCAGGTTGACCTTCAAGTTAAATTAGGAGCTCTTTGAAACTGTCAGCAAGAGAATAATGAGTTAAATAGGCCTACACAAGACATCCCATGGACTCTCCCATTAATTTAGGTCCACAAACCGGGCGACATCGGATCTTTGCCCCTCTGTCAACAGTTCCCTCATACAGTACATCGTTTTTCTGGCTAGTTTTATCCATTCCACTTTTTCATAAATCCTATCCTTCCTGTTTCCCTTACTCTGCAGTCGTGACTAACATTGCCTTCAGTCTGAATTTAAATAGACAAACCCTAAAGCAAAGCTCAAACTCACAGTTGACACACGGAGTAAGACGTGCACTCGTGTGCTGCCCCGAACTAACCCACGCGCACAGCCCAGCAATCAAGGTCCAATGCGTACTGACAAACCAAAGGCTTGTGTCAAAAAATTATACTGCACAGAAAGCCCCCCACAGTTTCAGGCTTCCTGGAACAGACAGAATGAGGGAGACCCTGGCACTGCAGGTCATTCTGCTTTTCCGTGGTGAGAGTTTGAGGAGATGGCGTTAATAATAATGCAGCATCTCACGGTTATGCAATTAAATGCATAATTGTATGTATGCGGGGGCAACCTGGTAGTTCGTGGAGTAATAAGTGGTAGAAAATTGGTGACATGTTGATAAATTGATTCTCCAATTAAATGAAGTTAACGATGGTAAATGAAAACTGGCGGTGATACAAGTGAGCGTCAAGCTTGTACGAGGAAAACCTGTGAGAGAGAGAGAGAAGAGGGCGGGGACAGTCAACTACTCAGAGCGGAGGATGATTTTTTTTTTTTTTAATCATTCCTTGGTTTGGAAAAGGAGGAAGCATCTCCAACTTCTGCCTCCGAAGAAAGAAAGAAAGAGTCATTTGTGAGTCTGTGCTCGCTGGAGCGTAGTGCGCGCTCTTCGCTGGAGGAGAGGAGCATCTGGATATTGCTGTGAGTTACCTCTTGCAGTTCAAGATTTTTCCAGGAGTTGGGGGACGACATTTAAAAAAAAACTGCCATACTAGAGAGCAAGCTGTTTGCAACAAACAGAAAGGCGAGAGGGAGGAGAAACAGAACTAAAGGAGCGGAGAGAGGAGAGGTGACTTGGCCGAAGCGACATGTTTGGCATGTTTAAGAATTCACTCTTCGGAAACACCGAGGAGACGGAATATAAGCTGCTCAGCAGCGAGACGAAGGTAAGCAGCGTGTGTGCTCAGACAAAGCTTTCTCGTTCTCACATGCTTTGCTCCTGCGATTTCCTTCTTCTGAGTCTTTATCCTTGGCTTTACGCGCGTGTACAGTTACGATTACGCACAGCGATTCTGTCAGATTATAAATGTGCGAGTTTCCCTCCTCTGGTTCCATGAATATTTCACCTTTTACTTAATTCTGTGCAGGTCGTGTTATTAGACTTTCGTTTAAAATTAACACGGTGATTAGCCTGCTGCTGCAGGCCAAACAGCCTGACAGTGACCTATGAGGATGCATGCTGATCCACAGCGTGGGGGGTAAAGTGTAAACCAGCCCCAGGTTCTCCTCCAACCAACAAGGCAGAAATAATTGAAGATGGTGACGCATAATCTTAAAACAAGAACATTCACAGGGGACTAAAATCGGAAAGACTGAGGGTTCATGTTCGGTGTGGCTCACTGTTTCTTTCCAATATGGCACTCTGGATGCGTGTGTGTGTGTGTGTGTGTGTGTGTGTGTGTGTATATAAAGACACAGTAACTGTCGCTGGGGTGGAAGAGGATGCTGATCAGACCTGTATGAACTCTGATACGGATTGTAGGTTCTCTGATACACCAGCCATCCCTGCTGAGGAGAGTAACAAAGACTCAGCTCCACCATGCATAATGTGTTTGTTTTTATGTTTACTGTAACCACACCGTGGAAAAATAACCGCAAACTCACTGATGTGTTAATAACTAAGGCCTCGCGGCTGTTTCAAGGTTATTCTCTCAGGCTCTGTGTGCCCACCGCTATAAATGTGCATGCAGTCATCTACTATTGGTCTTGACGCGCATGTTTTAAAAGTATCTTTGTGTGTTCATCTCCTAAATAGCAGCTAACTTTTGGGAGAAAGACAAAGGCAGGCGGACAAACAGGATTTCCAGCCCAACTGACCAGACAGGCAGGGAATTAAATGACCCAAACGGACACAAGCAGAGTCAGATCTGTTCTGACAGCATACTTTACATCTGTTGTCAGAATCAGAAACTCAAAAACAGACAGTTGAAGCCAGCAGTATGTGCACACATAACAGTTTGTTTGTTTTTTTTAGATTGGAAGCACTTCCACTAACATTTAATCTTGAATTACAACCTTATTTTAATGGAGACCTGTCAGAAATACAGGATTCTTGCTAGTGAGTGATCATTTGTATTAACTGTCCAATGTTCAGTGTATCACTACACTTAGAAAACAATCTGGAGGCTCATTAAATCTCTGTACTTGATTGATGTTTAAAAAGCAGGTGCTGAAATCAGAGCTCGTCACATGATCTGTGGAGCACCTGTGTGACTCAGACACCCAACACGCTTAATTAATTCTGACACAGAATACAGACAAGCGCACACACACACAGCAGAACATAGAGTATTGTTTCAAAATAAGATGAACTGACGGGCACTTTAGCAGTCAGTGCTGATAATAACTTCAGTGTGCTCGGTTCAGGCGCTGAATAATTATCACTGTATAAGCTGGCATCAGACAGCCGGTAAACACACACATGCACACAAAAAGAGATGCATGACAGACAAATTAATTGCACTACTTAACTGAAGTCAGGCTCTGCTTTCTTTGTGTGTCACCCATATGCAACATTAATGGCGGTCCCACTGACAAGCTATACAGGGCAAAAACCCTGTAATTACTATGCAGGAGCCCGGGTACTCGTCACAAGTTAAAGTTTCACAGTAACTCAGCGTTATCTTGCATGTGTAGAGGAATAAATATGGCTATAGGGTCCTCATAAGGCCACTCCAGAGGATTTCAGGTCCTCTGTGGGTTTTAAATAAGATTATGAGGATGAAAAGGTGTTGGTTACAAAGGTAAAGCAAAAGGAAATGTTTTTTAGCATCTGGGGATTTGATAGTAGACAAAGAATCACTAATTCAATTTGAAAGATGAAGATATTTGCATGATATTTTTAGATTTGAATGTCCCTCCAGGGTAGTGAAAACATGCTCAAGAAGCCCACATAGGACTGAGACTGTGCAGTGGAAACTGTGCCCCGAGCCTGTTTCCATTGTTGCTTTTCTTTGTCGCTGTTATCACGTTGAGATAAACACCTTATCTGCAAAATAAACGACATATTTCACAGAGGCCAGCAGGTTGAAGTCACTGCATATTATTCAAAAGAAGTGGATGACAACGATATAATGCAGTTAAATTTCAGTGCACGAACCTAATCTTACAAACGCAGAAGCATGTGCACAGTGTGACCGTGTCAGTGAGTGAAAAGCTGCTTTTGAAACCTGCATCACTCCATCAAAACCCATCCAAATTCCTGCTCCGCAGCATGGCTGAGTGACCGTGCTCCACGTTAACCCCACTTAATCATATTTAATGTAAAACTGTTGCATCATATTAACGCTGTGAAAGAGAGCGCGCAGTGTGTGTGTGTTTTCTTTTTGCATGTGCTCTGTTATGTAAGACTGTGTGTCTCTTCCCCATTATTCTATGTAAGCCGACGGAGCCCTGCAGAGCAGAAGAAGAAATTAAATCAAATCAGTATAAATATGTTTCATCTGTATGTGCCCACTTTGGTCTCACACACACAGACACTGAACTCTCTGTGTGTAAATCTCGCTAGTTCAGGGCTTCTGTCCTTAGAAGCAGATTGTCAGCATCAGTGTGTCAGAGGTGAATCATATCTGGGCTTGACCTCTGCTGCTCCCATCCCCAGGATGAGAACAGTGGTGTTTGCGTGTGTGTGTACAGAACAGGAGGTCTGCATTCGTGCAGCAGTGACTGGCCTGCCGATGCCTTAAGACGTCCTCCAATTTCCTTTTTCTTCCCTAGGATGGAGTCAGCTTTGAGGTGCGACGGTATGATGCTGCTAAGTTTGCTGCTGTTTCCTCTGAGGGGCGAACCTTCGACCAAGTAACAGGAGAGCTAATGAGGAAGCTGCTCATGTATATTGGCGGAAGCAATGAACAAGGTAAACCAAGTGGAGAATAAATCCTTCAAGTGGATCATGTGCCACGTTCACTGAGAATACCAAATTAAGTTTGAGCCAAGAAGACCTACAGATACTTTCTTTCAGCTTTGCTGTCACCTTCCAAAACACATTTAGTGCCAATAAATAACAGCCATGAAGCACAAATTCACTGGACTAATCACTGCTGCCAAGTTGTAGTTTTCATAAGCGACAGACCATGATGATTTTTTGTTGAGTTGGTGGTCAATCCTGGAATTTATGAAAGAATAAAAATATTTTAAAAAGCTGCTTTTTTTTTTCAGTTGTCTAAAAATATGATTAATCATACTTTTTTCTGTTTTAAGATCTCCAGAAGCAAGTTTGAGCCAACTAAATTTTATTTATATAGTATAATTCAGCTCCCCTCAATGGGCCTAACATTGCAAGGTAAAACCCTTACAATGTTAACCTCCTAGGACCTGGCGTCCACATATGTGGACATCACTTTTTGGGTTGTCTAGACCAAAATACTAAATTTTGCTCTACGAGAGCCTGATATCCACTTACGAGGGCATCATATTACGGACGTCCTCATATGTGGATCTCATTTTTCTCAGAAACAAAAATCAAGTAAAAAATAAATCAGGTAATTCTTTGTTTTTACATTGATTAGGTCCCAATCAGCCCAAATAGCAAAGAGAAATTAAAAATGCATGCCATGAAAGAGTTGAAAAAGAGTTGAGAAAACAACAGAAATCAGACACAAGCATTTGGCAACAGTGGGAAGGAAAAACCCTGATTTAACAGGAAGAGAACACCAACAGAACCAGAGTGAGGGAAGGGAAGCAGCTGGGGGTGAGAGGAAAGAGCAGAGATCAAAGGAGGGCTTGAAGAGACAAGAAGTTAATGACATGCAGTAGTGGTGGTAAAAGCATTAGAAGTGAAAAGAAGATCTCAGTGCATCATGGGAAGTTCTCCAGCAGCCTTAGCCTATAGTAGAATAACTCATGGTTCAGGACCACCCGATCCACCTCCAACTATAACCTTTATCAAAAAGGCAGTTGTTTTGGCAGTTACTTTCAAACATTATCAACAGTAACTTTAATTTTAATGATCACTGAGATATTTAAAGAAAAATCCATGAATAGAATTACAAGTAAAAGCTAAAAAGTGTGCCAGCTTTGCCTCAAAATATGTTTGTTTTCATTGCTGTTGTTGATTTCAATTCGGGATTCTTTGGATGCATCCAGCAAAAGAAAGTTGGCACTTTGAAGCACCCTAAAGCAATACAAATGAGCATAATGGAATCAACACATGGCTCAAACTTCAGGGCCAAACTTATCTTAAATAAACAGAATATTTTTACATAGAATTTAACTGGGTTGACTTTAGGTGACTCACAGATACAGATGTTCTCTGGTTCCCTGCTGTAGTTAAGGTAAATAGAAGTGCAGTGTGAAATAGGCATTTATTTCACTGTTGGAGGTATGATTTACATGTGCTGCTTTGCAGCGTCTCTGTTATTGCTATCAGTGTTGCATTTGCATAATTTTGTTACATAGTCCACAAAAAAAGTGCACAGTTCCTGCCCTTTAGATTTGGGTAATGCCGCTGCAGGGAGAGAGTTTCTCTGCTGTCTCTTCCATGTTCCTCCTATTTTTGAAATTCCCTTTCCGTCTCACACTTTAAATCATAAGGTGAGGCCATGGGTACAGCAGCTCCCATCATAATGACAGTGTACCCGCGAAACGATGGGGTTTTCTCTCGCCGCTTGGTGGTGGCCATCCGCATTCCCACCAGCTACCAGCAAGAACCCCCGACTCCCACCGACAGTGCCATCAGGATTGAAGAGAGGCCCGGCATGACCGTCTACGCTCTGTATGTGTCATTTAAAGTGGTTCTATTACTATTATTACTATTACTATTTGATGTGTATACAGCAAGTGCTTTGAAATCTTTTTCAATTTGCAGGCAGTTTGGAGGCTTCGCAGGGGAGAGCGAGTACAGAGCAGAGGCCCTGCGTTTGACACGTACCCTGGGCGAGACGGCCCCCTTTCAGCGCAAGCAGTACTTCTGCTGTAGCTATGACCCGCTCAGGCCTTACGGACGCAGAAATGAGGTTTGGTTCCTACAGGAGGAGCCATAGACGGTCAGATCTCGTGCTAAATTCTTTATTCATTTTCCTCACTTACAGTCATGTAACCCTAAAACTGAGTTTGGGTGTTTACAAAAAGGGACAACTTGGGATTCAGTGGAGTAGTAATTTTTTCTCATTTCATGACATTTTCTCTAATTTAAAGTCATGAAACTGGCCTAAAGTGACCGAACGCTTCAGAACAACTATTTGGAGTTCTGCAAAGTATGTTCAGCAATTTAATATAAAATAAATTCCATGAGTTCAAACAGCATCCACACTGCTGCTCAGATGTTTGGGGTTGATTTGGATTCATCTAAGGCGCCATGCAAGCAAACAAAAATGTCCTATATGACAATTAATGATTAATGAAATCGTGCATTATTTATGACTTTCAGTGGAACATCTATCTAGACCTATGGTGGTCAGTGTTCTGCAACCATCCATTAGCACATTTTGTTCTTTAAGTGATAATCAGGAAAAACTCGTTTTGTTTCACAGTTCAATTGCAAGTGCTGATTCAAGAATCAACAGCATTTGAGTGCTCGTTTCTTTTAAAAAAAAAAGGTTCTTCAAGCAGGAAACCAACAAAACCAAAGATTGCATAAAAAGGTGTGTGCTACTTCCTTAACAGAACAGAGCAATGTGGTTTTAACTGGAGCAGTAAGAGAAGTGGAAGGCTCTGGTAAACAGCTGAGAAAGAGGCCCGCGGTGCCTGCAGTCTGACAAACAGATGCCTCCAAAGTCCTCAGCTGGACCGTTTCATTAAGTGATTTTTTTTTTTTTTTTTTTTTTTTTTTTAAACAGATGAATCCAAAACAACTTTATTGATCTTCATCGATTCTCTAATCAAAGAGGAGTTCTGATGATGATGATGGCTGCTGAAAATGGGCCTCTGTGTCTCTACACAGATATTGCATTAAAAATCATTAAGCACATTGAAAATAGACAGAAAACATAAAACCGAAGTGTTTTTCTTTACAAAAATTTCCTAATGATCACCAAACATTTTCTCCAAGATGGGGAGGGTACACTCACTGTCCACTTTATCAGATCTGTTCAACAGATTGCTGGTGCAAATATCTAATCAGCCAATCACATGGGAGCAACCTTAGTAGAATTGTGCATCCCCATTGGCCTCCACCATCATCAGATGTCAATCCAACAGTCTTTGGGATGAGGTAGAACAAAAGATTCACATCATGGATGTCAGGCCAGCAAATCTGCAGCAGCTGTGTGATGCTGTGTGATGCTGTCGTGTCATTATGGACCAAAATCTCAGAGGAACGTTTCCAGCGCCTCGTTTAATCAATTGAGTGCAAAAGGAAATCTAAGCTGGTAGTCGGGCGTAGCAGTGAGTGTAGATCTAAAAGAAATTACTGTTAAATAAATTGGAAAGTTACTGGGATTTTTTTTTTTTTATAGGCATAAGACTGGATGATCAAATCTAAATCCAAACAAATCAGTCTCGTCGTTTCCTTTTGGATTTCTGTGTTTGTCCTTGAAGGTATATAAAGTCTCAGTAGCGCTCCCGTCTCCATGAGTACACATGCTCCACATGTTCATGCTAGTTTACAACTTAGCGATGACTACAAAGAAATGTATAGCATTATTTAACGTACATGGTAGTAAAAACCACACATCCTTTTCCTGAGTAAGGAACTGGAAAAAACAGGAGTTGAGCCATAAAGTAGAATTAATGTTCAGTCTCTGTGAGTGAAACCTAGATACATAGCCACTGGTGTCGATCTAAACTCTGTGATTATGCATTGGTCCTGAAAGCATTTGTGTGTAGTAAATATGTTGTTTTATTGCAGTGCATGATAATGCAATCATTACTTATTAAGATATTTAAACTGTGTTATGTGTACAGTGTGATTCTGTGATAAAACTGACCATATTGTTCAGATTTGACAGTGTTTAATAATCTAATAAATATATTATTTAATTAGAGTGTGGATTATTCTTATTGTCCATCATTCCATCATTTGTAAGAGTCAAAGGGTATGTGAACAACTTCCTAAGAAGACCAGCAACGCTGTGTGACTTCATCAGTCTCACATCACTATGTTGCTTGGTGGGCATTTCTTTATGCACAACTGAGGTCCCAACACAGCTTTTCAATAAAGGCTCGCCTTGACTTGGCCACTGCTTTTCTTTTTCAGCCTTTCTGTTGTAGATTTGCTGATGTGCTTGGGATCATCACTCTGTTGAATGACCTGGTTTGGGCCAAGCTTTAGCTGTCGGACAGACGGAGTCACAATTGACTTTAGGATACTTTACAGAGTTGGTGTGTCTGTGAAGGTTCTCAGTCATCCAGGTCATCGTAGTCTAAGGAGCTTGGAAAGCAAAGCATGTGGACTTCTTTGAGTTGCTTGAAGAAGTTTCACCTCTCATCCGAGAAGCTTCTTCAGTTCTAAGGGTCAATGGTGGAGAGTCCCAGATTTAAACCCAGTGGGAGTTTCCCCCCCAAAGAGGGACAAAGGACCTGAAGAAGCTTCTCGGATGAGAGGTGAAACGTCTTCAAGCAACTCAAAGAAGTCCACACGCTTTGCTTTCCAAGCTCCTTAGACTAGAGTTGGTGGTCGACTCAGTGACTGTAAGGTGCCCAGGTCGGTGGCCGTAAAACAAGCCCAAACCATGGCACCTCCACCACCACGTTTGACGGTTGGTATGAAGTGTTTTTGCTAATATGCTGCGTTTGGTTTTTTATCAAACACAAACTTGCTGATTATAAGTTAATCAAATCCAGTTGATTAGCGGCACTATAACTATTAAATGGAAGCAGTAAGGTGTGTTCACACGCAGGTTTTTACATACTGCTTCTGCATTCTGGCTTAACTGTATGTTAAATACAGGGAGTGCAGAATTATTAGGCAAGTTGTATTTTTGAGGAATAATTTTATTATTGAACAACCATGTTCTCAATGAACCCAAAAAACTCATTAATATCAAAGCTGAATCTTTTTGGAAGTAGTTTTTAGTTTTAGCTATTTTAGGGGGATATCTGTGTGTGCAGGTGACTATTACTGTGCATAATTATTAGGCAACTTAACAAAAAACAAATATATACCCATTTCAATTATTTATTTTTACCAGTGAAACCAATATAACATCTCCACATTCACAAATATGCATTTCTGCCATACAAAAACAAATCGGCGACCAATATAGCCACCTTTCTTTGCAAGGACACTCAAAAGCCTGCCATCCATGGATTCTGTCAGTGTTTTGATCTGTTCACCATCAACATTGCGTGCAGCAGCAACCACAGCCTCCCAGACACTGTTCAGAGAGGTGTACTGTTTTCCCTCCTTGTAAATCTCACATTTGATGATGGACCACAGGTTCTCAATGGGGTTCAGATCAGGTGAACAAGGTGGCCATGTCATTAGTTTTTCTTCTTTTATACCCTTTCTTGCCAGCCACGCTGTGGAGTACTTGGACGCGTGTGATGGAGCATTGTCCTGCATGAAAATCATGTTTTTCTTGAAGGATGCAGACTTCTTCCTGTACCACTGCTTGAAGAAGGTGTCTTCCAGAAACTGGCAGTAGGACTGGGAGTTGAGCTTGACTCCATCCTCAACCCGAAAAGGCCCCACAAGCTCATCTTTGATGATACCAGCCCAAACCAGTACTCCACCTCCACCTTGCTGGCGTCTGAGTCGGACTGGAGCTCTCTGCCCTTTACCAATCCAGCCACGGGCCCATCCATCTGGCCCATCAAGACTCACTCTCATTTCATCAGTCCATAAAACCTTAGAAAAACCAGTCTTGAGATATTTCTTGGCCCAGTCTTGACGTTTCAGCTTGTGTGTCTTGTTCAGTGGTGGTCGTCTTTCAGCCTTTCTTACCTTGGCCATGTCTCTGAGTATTGCACACCTTGTGCTTTTGGGCACTCCAGTGATGTTGCAGCTCTGAAATATGGCCAAACTGGTGGCAAGTGGCATCTTGGCAGCTGCACGCTTGACTTTTCTCAGTTCATGGGCAGTTATTTTGCACCTTGGTTTTTCCACACGCTTCTTGCGACCCTGTTGACTATTTTGAATGAAACGCTTGATTGTTCGATGATCACGCTTCAGAAGCTTTGCAATTTTGAGACTGCTGCATCCCTCTGCAAGATATCTCACTATTTTTGACTTTTCTGAGGCTGTCAAGTCCTTCTTTTGACCCATTTTGCCAAAGGAAAGGACGTTGCCTAATAATTATGCACACCTGATACAGGGTGTTGATGTCATTAGACCACACCCCTTCTCATTACAGAGGTGCACATCACCTAATATGCTTAATTGGTAGTAGGCTTTCGAGCCTATACAGCTTGGAGTAAGACAACATGCATGAAGAGGATGATGTGGACAAAATATTCATTTGCCTAATAATTCTGCACTCCCTGTAAAAAATGATACTCTGTAAAATTTATTTTTGTTTGTCTGAGGCTCTATTTGATTTAAGATCTATGACATAAACATGGCATAAATAACTGACAGTTTATAAATGACTGAAGACAAAAATGGGGGAAATTTAATAATTGACATTTATTAGATTTTTGACAAATTCAGCAAAAAGAATAAGAAAAGAGATGTTAATATACAGGCATTTGATTAAATCTACCTAAAAAAAACAAAAACCTCTAACCACCACAACTATGCGCAAAAAGACCTTCAAACGGGTGCTAAATGATGCACACTGAGCAGAATCAGGGATAACAGTCTGCACTCAGAAGCTTCACCTGCAGGCAAAATACTGGTGAGCCTTAATAAATCAGTGTAACCTGTAACCTCACACTAGGTTAATTACTGAAGGAGAAGAGCTCTGGTTTCAGCTTGGCTCTGCATACAGCAACACAACAGAAGCTCAGAGTACAGCACAAGGTCATTCAGATAACCCCGCAGGTGACCTGTAACGCCGTTATGCAAGGCTGAAATATTGCACATACACAGACTCGTTTCATAAGAAATCTTTCTGAACATTACGCAACTCTTTTTGATAACCACCCTGTAAAGATACTCAATTAGAACTGGGAGTTTAAGGTCATACCATGAATGAAGTTACTTAGATTGAGTACAGGATCATACTGGTCACCAGTCTGCGTGTCTGTGCGAGCCATAGTATGAGAATCAGTCAGTTATTGTGTCGCTGAACATAAATGAACACAGTTCTGGTTTTTTTATGTGGAAAATGACTACAAAGCTATAATGGGGAAACACAATGCACTTGCAATCATACATAACTGTTCTTAGTAGAAGCTGATATTATTAATAATTACATGAACTGCAATCAATAAACGGCTACAAAATGTTTTGGTAACAAATCTGTCTTTAAAAATACATTCTCCAAATCCTCCCCCCCCCCCTTTCCAGCTGGGACACTGCACGAGTCCCTGCGTAGGTGCTGAAGAATCAGACAGAAAAAAATGAATCCCAACTGTTGCTTTACAAGTTGTCCACCATTTAAATGACTTGATGTAATATGGAAAACACTAAAACGTCATTAGCTGTTCCATTTATAGTCCTTCCCAAAAAAATAAAAAAAAAACAATCTCTCATTGGGAAATTTTAATTGACATCTTTTTAACCGCTATATTAATTGCATTACCTTATTGCAGTCTACAAAAAGAAAAAAGAAAAACCTCACTTTAGAATTTATTTAGGATACAGAGGATACGAGAGAGGAGTGTCTTGGAAGTGACGTTGCCCACGTTTCAGTTGTTTTTCTTTTCAGGGAAGTTTGAAGAAGGTGCGTATGGTGGAGGTCGCTCCTGCACGCAAACCCAGAAGATGGTTTAATATGATTAAAATGCCATTAAAGAAGAGGTCACATGTTGCTGAGGTAAAGACATCCAAAGCAGCTTACCATGGGCATGTAGACATTGTGTGGATTGCTGGGATTGTAATATGCGCTGCCTGCTGCTTCAGCCGCCTTGGCGTTACCTGTGCATAAAATGGCAAAAAACAGGGAGATGAAGACTGAGTAATGACCGCAGAACATACTCTAGAACAGTTCCTAACACTGTAATGAGAAAAGATGCACAGAAGAATGCTTTAGTAGTCACATGAAGCGCAACTGAAAACTTCTAAGATCCTCAAACTTAGAAAAATCTATTGGCACAAGGTGATGAAGCACAGACTGATGCACAGAAGGTGACGCTGTTTTTAACCGAAAATCCCCAAAGTTGCTAGAAAAACAACAACATGAGGGCGAGAAGACTGTTTTATTCCTTGACATTTTTATCTGTAGAGAAGGAGACATCAGCACCCCCCTTTTTTCTTTTTTAATGGTGTGCTTTGAAGTGATTCATGTTGAGGCAGACAGATCCGATCTGACAAGTGCAGTGGCACAGAGGAAGAAAAAAAAAAAAAAAAATAGGGAGTGAGAGAAACAGACCTGGAGGTGGTTGTGGTGGTGGTGCTGTCCAGTTCTGAGAGGGTGCAGCCCAGTTTTGTGGTGGCCCAGGGTACGGGGGAGGAGGGGCCATGTAGTCAAAACCAGATGGGTACATTCCTGGAACACAGATGGCCAACAGAATTTTTATTATTTTTTTAAAGATGCAGTTTGAAGGTCACAGGGGGTTGCAGCCTGTTTGTACAATTATTTACACAATAAAAAAGATAAAGAAAAAAAACAGGACACTGACAGAGAGAGAGGGACAGCATGATTTGCGCCTCGAGGGTGCACATTTTTAACTTATGTGCAAAGAGACAAAAAAAAAAAGTGCGCTTACATACAAATGCAAGAAAACAAGGCTACAAACTATAAGCACTTTTATTGATTATGAGGAAGAAAGGAAAAAAGAAAGTGAAAGAAATCTACAAAATAAAATGCAGAACCTGGAGTTACAACTGCGCTGACTATAAGCTAGATTTTAAAAATCACTACTTATGTTGCCGCCGGTCTTCAGTTGAATCAGACGTTTAAAAATAGACCTACAGACAGAGAGACTGTGTACCTGCAGCAGCAGGTGGTGGATAAGAGTAGGGCATGTTCCCAGCAGCAGGGGGAGGCCCCTGGTAGAAGCCATTCTGCTGGGGAGGTGGTGGGTAGGGATAGCCCTGAGGAGCAGGTGGAGGTTGGCCATAGCCATTCATCATACCAGGTGAAGGGTAACCGTAGGCAGCAGCTCCATTCTGCACCGGAGCGCCACGAGAAGCTGGAGCACAGAAAGAATAAAAGTGACTTTCCAAAGACTCCAGAAGACACAGAGTTATCTGTATCGTAATGTCCTTTATTTCTATAAAGCGTTTAATCTTTAAAGTTTTTTTTTTTTTTTACTGCAACTGTACCATGTTTTTAATATAGTAGGACTGCTACTTTGGTAAAGGGTTTAGCTACCTTAACACGTGTTTCCTGGTTATAAAGAAAAGGTACTGAATTAAAATGGCATACGAACCATTTGTGGCCAGTTTGAAGAGGTGCTGTCCCAACTCTATGGCTCCTCCACTGGGGAATGACATCTTGAAATGTGCCTGACCCTCCCAGCCACCTGATTAAAAAGTCAATTCCCTTTAGAGTAAATACAGAAAGCTGCCTTTTTTAAGCAAAGTAAAGTTCTGAAACTAATACGCCACAGTTTTCACTAATATGGGTTCATATGAGATTGTTTTAGAGACAGACAATCAAATGATAGTGACTAAGTGTAAAAGCAAAAGGCTTCCTACCACCGGGCTCAGCAGACACTGTCCCTTTAATGTAGTTGGCTGCAAAGACTGGCTGCTCAATGCTGCAGCCCTTCATCAGGTAATAGGGGAACATGGCTGAACCCAGGCAGTCCTTGGTGTTACTGGATACAAACACCAACTGAGCCGGTGAACAAGAGATGAGGCAAAAAGATGAGTTACATAAGGATACATGAGCACATGAAAAGCAGCCGTAAACATCACAGGAATCTTTTGTTTATTGATAATTTGGGTAGTACCCTGTATGGTGTGAGGTACACCGTGCCCTTCTTGGTCCCCTTCAGCAGATCTGTCTTGCAGGTGACATCACTGAATGACAGCTCCACATTCTTGCACTCCCTTAAAACACTGGATAAAGATGAGGCAAATGAAAATTAGGTCACTGCTTACAGTAACTATAAAGGAGCTAAAAAGTACGCTAACATGTACAAATTGTATTTCGCAGCAGCTAGAAAAAAAATTGCTTTACGAAACATGCAATGGGAAGACATTTGTGTTTTACAAGATTTCAACATCCTGACAAAAAATGCTGCCAAAACTTCCTGTTTGGATAGTCTGCTAACGCATCTTGCTTAAACCACATTATGCAACGATTTTAAAGTAAGGCCATTAAATGTCTCGCCGTTAAAAGAGCACACAAAATACACAACGCCCTGAAATATACAGTAAACAATAAAACAGCTAATGCTAACATTACCTAGGCCAGCTAGCTGGAGGCTAGCAGTTGGATAGCATTGAGTTGACTACGCATTGGAAAGTAAAAGGTAAACAAGCCGAAAACAGAGGCGACAGTTGGCTAGTTAATACAATTAAACACCCTGACACTAGGTAATACCCTCACCTCTCTCCGTTGTTTATCAACACGTTGCCGTTATGCGTATGATTTCGATTCAAAGCCATGTTTACGAGCCGTCCTACGCTCTCCTGTTGCCTATGCTTAATGCTAAAGCCAGTCTATCAGCCTGACGGGAATCACCCAGAAACGTCACGAGCCTTACGTCACCACGCCGTCTGACAACTCGTGACCTGCCGTGGGACTGTAAACAATATCCACACGATCAAACAGAAGAAGTGTCTCACACGATCCCAGTAAAAGTTAGAAATATTCAGAATGGTTTCTGAATAAAAGTGTGTTTACGCTGGATTGTTATTCCCAACGTATTTTCCCCGCCACCCATCCGTTTTGGATAGGTGTAACATTTTTTTTCTAATAATGTAAATTATAAATAATCAAATAAATTTGACGATGAAATGAATAATTTGATTCCAAGTTATCACAGTCTTTTTCCGTCAAGTTTTAATATATTTTATCTTATTTTATTTATTAATTCCTTTACTAAGAAATTCCTTTATTTATTTATTTAATTATTTATTTTCTTACTTAGTTTCAGTTAATTTCCAGACTGGATTTGTTCGTATTCATTTAGTTTTATCTCTGAAAATCCACTGGGTTTTTTGTTTGTTTGTTTTTTTATTTGTCTTGTTTTGTTTTGTTGGTTTGGTTTTTGTTGTTGTTCCTATCCGTTATCATTTACTAATTCTTTGCTAGCTCATCGGGGAGGGGGGGGTGCTTTGGTTGTTATTTTTTTGCTAACGTGTAGTTTTTAATTCACCTATTTTTCCACTCCTTTTACTTTTTAGTGTAATTTAATGTAGGAATTCTGTAGATAAAATAGAATAATATTACAGAGTTAATAATTAGCTATTGTTTGAATGTTACATATACAAACAAGTGAATCAAGCCAACTGTTCATCATTTTATTGATAATTTGAAATAATATAGTTACATATTATGATGGGTGTTTCCGGGATATTATACAAGGTAAAGCACAGATGGAGAAACTCGTGAGCTGCCCTGCTCCCTCATATAGATGTATTACAACATGAAGTACTGCCGCTATTTAAGGCATAATCCTCTGTATTAATACGCAGTTTAACATCAAAATGTGCGTAAGTAATTCAAGCTTTTATGTTCTGTTATATTTCCATCCAAAATACAATGAAGTAGACGTGCAATGCAATCAGAAGTACTGTTTTTTTAACCAGGTATTTTACATTTTTACTTTAATATAGTAAATGTTACAGTTACAACATTTATCCTGCAAATTATTAAAAAATAATTTACAAAAATTAGGTTATTTATACAAAACTATGCATAGAGTGTAACCGATTATTTCCCAGTTTCTCTTTTGCTGTTGTTCTATTTGCCCCCTTTTGTATTGGCTATATATCTGTTTCTCCCGGTGTATATAAACTTGTTGACAATAAGGGAAATAGAAAAAACGACAACCATATCCACGCAGGCAACATCATTATAGCAACTGCCGAGATCTCTCCCTGATTCTATGTACTACACTTTCTATACTGTAGCCTTTGAATGGGATAATTAAGGTTTAGCTAAATTAAAATTAGCTTGAAAGCTGCACTGTGCTGGAGTCCAGCTAGGTCTGGATTAAGATAACTAACTTCATTTAAGCCTGCACAGAAAATCAGGTCATTTATTGCAAAGCAAAATGTTTTCAAAGCAAACACAGCTGGAATAGAGCAACAAAATGGGCATTTCCTTGCAATTCTGACAGGATGAGTGGGTGTTCTGATGGCAGTGAGTAAAGGTTTAAGACTGCTTATATAATAACTGGGGTGGGTACAAGCTTTGCCATGGGGAGAGCGAGAGGGGGGTGAGGCCAGCGAGTTATGCAATGCTTTCATTTAATGGCCCCCTTAGGATAGAGTTGGCCGTGCATGCGCTCAGTGTGATATTTAATATTTAAACGTTGACCTTTTTTTATTAATTACCGGCTTTATTCTGTGGCCGCGTGCACGTCAGCTTCTGTAGCTCTCGGTGCGCGCAGGCGGGTGACGCTGAGCAGGTCTGCGACACCCTTTAACTCTCTGCACTGCACTGGTCCCCGAGCCCGAGGAACGCCATAGCTTTAAATTAATTAACACTAATTAACAGCTGTCACGTGACCGTCTCCAGCGCCTTAGATAGGGCTGGATGTTTCTGCTGTTAAGTTTGCAAACTATAGCGAGATGAATTATCGTTTTATAAAGATTTGCGCGACTCTTTTACTTTTCACCGTCATGGCTCGGCGCTGCGTCTGCCTTTCCCCCGATCACAGGAAGAAAACACTCGAGCAGAGGAAACAGCTCGCCATGCCGCGAGTCACCTGCTCTCTCCGAGGCATCAGAGCTGTGTTTGGTCCAATGGTGAAAAACAATGTGTACGCCAGAGGTGAGGTATAGGGCAGCGGGATGTGAGGAAGATGCTTGGTTCATTTAGTTGACCCTCATCTTTTGCATTGATCTCAGACCATGTGTGTGTGTGCTTTGTTTCCTTAGACGTGACAGGGGCCACAGTCCCAGTGCCTCAGTATGAGAAGACCTGTGGAGTGCAAGTGGCTAGAGTGAAGAACCAGAGCCTCTCGTTTTTCAGCAGATATGACAGCTGCTTTGTCCGTGTTGAGGTGTGAATCCTGCTGCAGAGTTTACATGAAGGAAATGTATGGGATTGCCAAGTAGCGCCAAAAATAATGCAACTATAGTATATTTACTATTAAGTTTTAATGATTGAAACCAATGGAGGTAAAAATGAGTTTACAATCTGCATGTATGTCACTTCTTGACAGCCATGCTGCAATAACCTTTCATCCTCAGGGCAGCAAAGTCGTCATCCCGCTGCAGGTCCAGCTGGCAGGAGAGGATCGATGGATCAGGGTCAACATCAGCTGTCCCCTGATAAAGGCAAGAAGTGAGAGGACCCAGCCTCGCCCAACACGTGAGTGGAGACAGCTGATTGAGCTTGACAAACTCACTGACCCAGTTGTGTCCTGTATACCTAAAATCCGCTCTCCCTTTTCATCAGTCAAAAGTCACCCTGGCACAATTTCCCTATGGAGCCAAGTTTAGAGTGTTGTCTTGTTGTTCTTGTAATTACCAATACTGGGTAGGAGTCTGCACAGTTCAGAGTGACGATCTAAGACATTTAAAAACAGAACTCTTCTCCAGCATTCCCTGGAAACTGTGACATTGAAAGAGCTCTTCGAGTGGACTGTGGCCACCAAAGGGTTTCCAGTGATGTCTGCTACAAACTGGGCTGCTGCTATGATGCTCGTGATTCAGCCTGCTACTACACACTCAATGGTAAGATCTGTATTTTCCCCTCCAACCTTTCGTCTAAACAAGCAGGGCTGCTTCTAGGACTCTTAACCCCTTAATAACCAGTCGTGTGGGGGGCTTAAGGGAAATCAGAAATATCAGAAATGGATACCTAATCAGAGGTTTATGTATTTTGACTGTGGACAGACCTCCTGCCAGTATATGCGTGGCCTTCATTACAAAATGCAGTCTTGTTACCACTGTAAATATGTTTGGTACTACAGAGTACCAGGTACCAAGCAGTACCAATAATGTTTGGCACTGATGAGCAGTAAAATGTCATCTATAGTTGGCAGCAGAGCTTTCAATACATGCTAATGCAGTATTCAACATTATGTAGTTATAAAGACAATTATGCAGAGATGAGGACAAAACAGGGTTTTGTTTTTGGGTTTTTTAATTTGTGTTTTACTCAAAAAACAACTATGCAACATTATCCTGTTTGACTCCATCCAGCCTGCTCTCTGGACGGACACTTTGTGTTCTCAGTAAACGCTGCAGATGCACACACGCCCATTGATCCCAGCAGCCTCATTGTAAAGGATCAGCCGCACTGTCACCCTGTTGTCACAACCCCAGATACTGCTGTCTTCAAGATAGGAGTCTCAGACTGCGGTGCAAAGAGGAAGGTAAATATTATATCTAATATTTAGATTGGGGTATCATCCTAATATTTTTGCACAGTTACACAAAGCCAGTCACAGCATTGAGCACAAGCTTTCATTTAGATGTGTCTGTGGTCCACCATGAATTTTCACATCATCTTCTTTTCTTAAACCTTTTTTTTTTAAATCTCTCCGGCTTTTAGGCAAATGGAGATGTGGTGATCTACGAGGTGGAAGTGGTGGAGCTACATACAGGAAATGATGGGAAAAATTCTCAATTTAGGTATGGAGATGGATACATCTTCTTCTAGAAGACGGTACTGGTGGTGATGAATGTTTTGGGGTTTTTAGTCTTCAGGTCCAGTGTGAATACGACTCCTCTGATCTGAAGCGTGCAGCAGAACTGCGGTCTTTGTATGCGGTGACTAATCCACCACCTGTCATTGCACTGGGGTCCATCGGAGTGCAAATGAGAATAGCCACAGGTACTAAAATGGAATGAAAAGGCACTTTGTATGCAAATGACAGCTGGTGATGTGTATATGTTTGTTGCTGCAGATGCATCCTTTACATCCTTTATTCCCGAGGAACAGCTTCCACTGACTTTGCCCCTTCGTGAAGCTGTGAATGTGGAGATTTCCATCGTGCAGCCATCTCCAGATCCCACACTTTCCCTGCGAGTGCGAGACTGCTTTGCTTATCCTGGGTCAAGACACTCTGTGTGGACACTTCTCTATGATGGGTACGTTATTAACCCCCACCCCTCAATAAAAAAACAAAAATTAAAAATATAACAGCACAGTTTTGTCCCTTTTGTACAGATGTCCAAATCCTCAGGATAATATGAGAAGCTCTGTCCCTGTGGACAAACAGGGGAAGACCACATCTCACTCACAAATCAGGAGGTTTGATGTCAAGACCTTTGCCTTCTTGGACCCCAGCACAGGCCATCCAAGTCCAGAGGAAGTATGTTTCATCAGATTATAATATTTCAGCAACGCAGCGTTTTGTTTTTTCCCCCACAGACCTGGCTATGTGTTTTCTCTCACTCAGATGTACTTCTATTGTTGGGTGGAAATCTGCACGAATGACGTTGACTGTGCGCAGCGTTGTACCTTCATTTGTGAGTATACCACAGTACACTTAATGTGCTGTTTATTTTTGGAATTTTTTAAAAATCTGTCCTGTGTCCTCCCACAAGCATCTGAGGGGGAGAGGCCGAGAAGAGAGGCCGCATCTCAACCCCACCAGCTTCAACTGGTCTCTTTGGGGCCAATGCAGCTGGTCCAGAATAACACTGAAGCCGAGAAAGACCCCTGCATGAAACGGGAAAAAAGTAAATCCAGCAATACACCAAACTAGAATCATTACATGAAAGAGTATGAATGACACTCTTTAAATAGAATCTCGCACCCTCTCTTCCTTAGTGTTTCAGGTGATCGTATACATCCTGTCTGGTGTTGGTGCTGGCCTTCTTGTGGTCCTGCTGTTCATTGTGTGTTCAAGCATCAGGAGAATGCAACGAGCACATGACGAACAAGATGCATCTCAATAAATGTCAATTTGTCCATATGTGCATTTGTTTTGGTTTTTTGAGCTTAAGGCTGAGAGCCAAATGGCAGGAAAAACTGGACTGGAAATCAGTAACAGCAGATCTGATGGGATGCAAGTGTCTATAGCAATCTGTAAAACACAGAGCAGGCTTTGTCATGGTGTGAGGCCATCACATTTTGATCCACAATGCAATTCCATGTGAAACCAACTAATTATTAACAGCATGACAATGAGCCCGAACACACTGCCAATGCCGTAAAAGTGTAGCTGGATAGAAAAACACAGAGTGAAACCACCAGCCATGGATTGGCCTCCCCAGAGCCTGGGCCTCAACATTATTAAAGCAGTGTAGGATCCTCCTGATAGAGAACAGAAATAAAGGCAGCAAACTTCCAACGAAGAGCTTTGAATGTCTTTCAAGAAGTCTGGAGAACTATTTCTGAAGTCTACTTAAAAAATGAACAAGAAAGCTGCCCGAGAGAGTTCTGAGTGTGTTGGAGAATAAAGGTAGTCGCACCAAATACTGATTTAAGCTTGTTAGAAGTGAACAAACTCTGTTATTGCCTCATGTACTGTATGTGTTTGCACTTCGATAAATTACTGAACCCATTTTTCTTGAAAAATATCAAGAAATAAGGCATGACATGACTGTGCTTCAGACATTTTGATCTATACTGACATGTTCGACCACAATGCAGATCTGTTTCATGCACAACTCAAAGGTGCTCTATAGGATTGAGATGTTGAGATGAGCTCTGACATTTGGCTGAAGATGGGTACACTGTACACACGCAGAAATACACCAAGATCAACCTATGATGTCATCACAGAAAGTTGCTGGCGCCTGCTCTGATAATTTGATGAAGTCATAAAATTGTCTACTTGTGCTTCACAATAAAAATAGTTGAACAAAAATCATAAAATTGTGATCTTAAAATTCAGGCGAAAGAGATTAGTCTTAAACTGCTGTTTTATAAAATTTCCGTACTTCATGTTGTAGCTTTACTGTGCTTCACTAGATTTACTATCATTAATGTGAGGAGCGAGAAATTTAATCATCGTAAAATAAAGTCAGAATACCAGTTTATTAACATAAAACCTTTATAATGCAACTGAAATACACAAAAGCAGTGAAATGAGAAGAAAAAACGGGCAGCTGACTCAGTAAGGTCTGAACTTCCTCTGTGCCCTCAGCAGAGCTATTCTCTGTTTATCCTCCTCAAACTTTTTCCTTAGTTCAGCGATATCTGGAAAAGAAAGAAAGAAAAGGAAACTTATTTAAATAAAATGCTTTCACAACCTCAAATGTAAACAATGTCATTAACATATCAGAGACTTACGTTCTTTCTGCGTGTTTCTGTGCTGCCAGGTGTAGAAGTTCAAGAGCTCCTTCCTCTTCTTCTTCGTTATCTCCCTCTGTAGAGTCCTCTGATTGGCTGCTTCGCTGTGAGGACGCGCCTTGGCACCCTTGTGCCCTCTCGTGACTTTCACCCAGCCCTCTTCATCTTCTTGCTCCTCCTCGGCCTCCTTCTTCTGCCGCTCCGCTTCCTGTGGACAAAACATCAAACCCACGTTGAAGCTACGCGGAGCGGACGTGTCAGCGGTGCTGAAGGAACAGCGACAGAGTTCTCACCTCTTCTTTATGCTTATCGTAGTCTTCCATAAAAGAGTCGACTTTTTGTTGCAGCTGCTCCGGTTGGATAAAGGAGTCTGTGTACTGCTGGATCCACTCTGCCATAAAGAAAATACAACACACGTGTCATACACCTCATTTGTTACAGATGATTCCAGATGTTCTGCATCATTTCTTCTCATTCTTAGGTCACTTTATGTCCCATTTGGCATCGATTTGTAGCCACTGTATTTACGTTAAGCTTGACTTTTGGCGTCTTTATAACAGATTTTTCACTCATAAGCTTATTCACACTTATTTTTGGTCATTTGTGTCACATTTTATTATTAGTGACTCTCTGTAGCTAAATCTCTGAGTATTTTATGACACTTTTGAACACATCTTTTGCAGATACTTTTGCTTCTTTGGTTATATTTCGCATTTTTTGTAGCCATCCACTGTGTTTGGGGCGGTTTTATGTCTCGTTTGGTTTTATTTAAGCCTCATACATTAAACTGTGTCACTTTAGCAACAGCCTACTTACTCTGCAGTCCTGTTTTGACTGGGCGCTGCTCTGTGCAGACCACCAAAGGCACATCATGTGGGTGTGATTTAACTGCTGGTAAACTGGAGGCGTTTTGAAATACAACATAGCCAACTTTGAAGCCCTGAAACAGACAGAGACACATAACGTGAAACTGAAATCTACAAAACATACATAAACAAACGAGCAACTGCGCAGGAACACAGGTCAACCTGTTTTTCAGCTGGTTTGAAGAACTTGGACAGTTTGGGTCCAGCCTCCTGGGAGGACCCCGGGTGGTCTTTCAGCTCAACTGACTGAATGCTGCCAAACTGCGAGAATAAATCTTTGACAACATCCTGTAACACACACATACACAAACAGTGAGAGGAAAGGCAGTGTGCAGTAGTTACTGTTTATATGAAGGACAAACAAACCACACAGAGCAGCCAGGCAGGCGCGCTACCTCTGAGCAGTATGGAGGGATGTTTAGCACGAATAAAGTCCGGTCCAGCGGTCTGTGGGAACTCTTCTCGGCTCGCACCCGGTGCTCCTTCACGTACAGCGAGTGCCTGGCGGCGCTATCGGAGCTGAACTGTAAGGACAACACTGCGAGGAGAGACGGGAAAAAACAACACATCAGCGTCTGCTATCACCCTGTCGACATGGCAGACTACAGATCAGCACAAACTCATACACACACCAGCCGGGTTACGTAACACAAACATTTATCTACGAGGACAAAGCGGTACAGAAAAAACGGCGTAATAATTAGAAATACCCGTAAATCCTCCAGGAATAACAGAAGCCTGATTCTTGGCGTGTTTCTTCTTGGACGGCGCCATTTTGGTGTGACCTTTCACGCCGGAAGTACAACTGAATTCCCGTTTGGTACCGTTCCCCTCCCCAGATTTTCTGCTAAGCAGGTTCTGTGTTTGCTTTAAACCCACACATTTAGTTTTTAGTTTGTATTACAGCCTACCTTAAAAAATGAATTCAATGGTCAAATTTAGCCTCGACCTTGAGGCTAAATGCTCTGAGGATCATTTATCGTTTATGTTGTCATATAACTTTTTTCACCAGCCTGTTCCAGGGTTTTAAATTTAGATGTTTTTTAAATGGAAGATGAATTTTTATATCAAAATTTCAAAATAACTAATTACTTAAGTTATTTTCTCAGAAGTTTGAGTTGGTATGTTGAAAATTTGAGCTTGATTTAATGATTAAAGAAACAAGCCTCCATGGTTTTGCTTCCCTCAAACCAATTTCAACAACTGGAGTGAATCTCTCCTTTTTAATAGTTTGGTTGTTGGTTTTACTTGTAGGTGTGTATTTATGAAGTAAAACTGAAACAAAGACGGCTAAAGGTTCAGCACCAGACTTGTAAATCATTCACAAGTCCAGAACTGTTTTTAGAAAGCCTAACAGCACAGATACATAAATCAACAAAGAGATCATGATATGAAAAGCAAAGAGTCTCAGACATCATCTACAAAGCTAAATATTTAATGGTGACATTTCAGATACATCCTACCACTTTGTCTCGTCTTGCATTACATACCAAGAATGCAGTAGAACGTAAATTACAGTCTTTCAACACAAATCAGGAGTAATAATAGAAAGAATTAAACATGTTGACCATCAAGCAAAAACCAGTCACGGAGCATACGAGTCTGGATGCCACAAGAATGTTAAAACTAAATAAACTGACATGTCAGTTTCAGAGCTAGCTTACTGAAGTTATTATGGTATTATGTAGCTTACGCCAGTCCCCGATTTGCAGGTATTTTCAGTTATTTTGGCATCACTTTGGGCTCAATTTAAATCATCTTCCCACATTTTAACCAAACTGTCCTTCCTAATAAAACAGACATGACAGACGTTTGGTTTTTTGATTTGTCTGTATATATTTTTCCCCCAATGCATTATACACACTCATTAAACCCAAAGGGAAGCACAGGTAAGATAAATGAACACACCTGCATGAATATTCAGCCTTAAATATTACATAACTCTCAAGAATAACACTACCACACAGTCCTCAATTAGTCAAAGGGTTTGGGCTGGGTTTTTTTTTTTTTAAACTCCTACTCTTTTGGAAGTTGGAGGCAAGCGGCAATGACGGGATGACGGGATATATATTAAACTAAATCAAACTGTCACTTAATATACAAAAAAAAAAACCCAAACACCCGTTGCAATTAAATTTGGTACTACCCCTCCTCCACCTCTACATCGGATTAAAAGATCATATGAAACTTCCCCCCGCTCCGTTTCCAAAACCAACAGGTGACTTTTGATAAAACCCAAACAAGGATGCATGAATGATGAATTTCACGTTCACAGGAGTCATGTATATCAAATGTGTAAAAATTAGTTTCATGAGAATGTGTGCTGGCTGCTGTCAATGTGAACACCACAGTTTGAAATGAGAACACTGAGAATGCACTAACATGAACAGACAGAGTTTTCACTTTAGACGTGGGCTATATCTTGATGCGAAAGGCAGTGGCCTGTGAGCTGGGAGGCTCAGTGGTGGAGGTCGACTGTGTAGTGGACTTGAAGAGAGCTTTGAGGATGGTCTGGGGGTCCACCTCTGGAGTGGGCTGAGAGGAGGAACGCTGACCGGCGGGCCGTGATAAGGAGGCGGGCAGACCTTCTTTCTTTGTGCTGCTGCCTGTACCCGGAGTATCGCTGAGTCGCCTGTGGGCAAGTCAAACAGTTGTTACTATTTTTTAAGTCCTTTAATGGTTCAAACAACACAGAGGGGTCCCCTCCCACTGAGTTCAGTTAAAGAGACAGCTGTTAGGCCAAAAGGGTTACATGCCTGACCTCTAGTGGAGAACACAGCAACAGCACCTGGTATTTACATTTCAGTGTGAAGTTAAACTTGATAACATCCATTTCTTTAAATACAAATAGCTTGTTTTTCAAAAGCAATGTAATAATGCTACTAACCAGCTCAAAATGGACTTATGGTGCTTTCCCTTATATACAGTTTGCCTCAGTTCATATTAAATATGCCCACTAAGGTCACCAAAGCTAAAAGACTGTTTTAAATGTTTGTTTTCAAACTATTCTTTCTATTCCTGAATCTGTGTGAAGTCAGTGAAAGGGGACAAGAGGACAACACGGTCATTTAAGTCTCACAGCTCTGGCTGTGAGCACAAAAGCCCCGCACACACACAATGTTCACCCCTTCTGTTAATGATGGGTAGCCAATCAGAAGAAAGTTTCCTTAAGGGGGACGGGAGTCAGAGTCGCTCACTTTAGACAGCACCACAAGAGGACCACAATAAAATACTTTTTACTTTAGGAATGCAGTGAATGGATAGCTAATAGGTTTTAGTATGTAGATAAAAGCCAGATTATGGCACAATGAAAATATGCAAAACAATGATTTCTTTAATTTAGGATTCTTCCTATACAGAGGAAGTCTGTGAAGGGTAGAAGGATGCTGATCAGCACTGTAATGCATTTTAACCAGTTCTGTTATTTGGATTTTCACTTACCCAACACACTACATACCTTGTCTATACAAAAGGTCACATATAACGAGGATACAGTGACTCACTGCCTTTTCATGGACCGCTTATACATACTGTCCCCTCTCTCTGTCTGAGCCAACCCTGGTCTCACACGCAAACACAATTGAGTAGAGATTCATTTGAAATTAACTAAAGAAGCCTCGAGGGCTCACTCACAATAGAATGGGTTGATCAGAAGTGATGACATTTCCCTGAATATGAAGGTTACACTTCATGGGTTGGCCTGGGGGTGGACAAGAAAAGGAAAAAACAGATGACATAAATGAACCAATCACAACGATCCTGACCACATACAGATCTGTGAAAAACTATTTGCCCCTTTCCTGATATCTTAGGTTTTTGCATGTTTGCCACACTTGAATGTTTCAGATCAAACAAATTTGAATATCACACAAAGAAAACCTGAGTAAATACAAAATGCAGTTTTCAAATAAGGACTTTGTTCACTAACGTAGAAGCTACCCAATCCTAAGGGGCCTGATATGAAAATGTTATTGCCCTGCAAACCTAATAGCAGGTTGTGCCACTCTTGGCATTAAGAACTACAATCAAGCACTTGGAATAACTGGCAATGAGTCTATCACATCACTGTGAAGGAAGTTTGGCATCACACTAACACCTAGGGCTGTTCGAAATAACGATATATATCGGATGACGATATGAAAATGTCTAACGTTTCATTTTACGCTATCATTTGTTTCTTGGTGTCACAAAATAAACTGTTTACTAGGGATGGGTACCGGTATCCGGTGCCATGACATAAACGGTAGTAACCAGACCGAAAAGCAGCGCACATTTCGGTGCTTTTTTTTCCTGAGATGTCATACACTTTGAATTCTAGCCAATCATTTTACGTTTCCGAGGATAGTAGGCGGGTCCAGGTACGTACGTTCTTTTAGAGCAGAGCTACAGATTAAAAATGCCCAAGGCGAAGCGGTCAAAAGTCTAGCTGTACTTCACAGCAAAAGATGCAAACTCAGCAGCCTGCAACAAGTGCTTTAAGCTGATACTGTGCAAAGGAGGTAACACCTCAAATCCGATGAAACACCTGGCGACGCATAGCGTTTTTTTTAAAAGCCGAAAAATGCGCCGTATTTGATAGCTTGCTGCGAGACCTCACACCGAGCACATCTACTGCGGGTGGGTTGCCTGTTATCGGACCCGGAGTTAGCAACATCCCCCAAAAACCCGAAGAGGAGAGTCCTGGCCCCTAGCCCTGCCAGTGTAGCAGAAATGATGACGGATGATGATGCAGCAGCAGCCGTTCTTCTCTGCGTGAGTAGCTTAATGTTGTCCGTGTGTAATTTACGTTGAGTAGGCTAACCACGTTATTACATTAATGCATGTAAGGTGAACTAGCAAACACCGTCGTAGTTACATGCAGCTGTCTTCTTGTTTGATGGCAGATACTCCCTTCACCCTGGCCAAAAAGGCTAAAATGACCAAAGAAAAAGTGGAAAACAGTTAAACATGAGAGGTTTTTGGACAAAGTTTGTGTTCTCCATTCTTTAAGCACCGGTTTGAGCACCGTTTAAGCACCGGCACCGTTTCAAAAGTACCGGTTTGGCACCGGTATCGGATAAAACCTAAACGATACCCATCCCTACTGTTTACTGCAGTATTTTTTCAGTGTTTTCATGGTCACTGTAATGGCTAAATTCATTTCTTAAAGTTCTCTCTTTCTCCTATATTTAAAATAACCACATTACAGACAGATAAGCGACTGTTTTTACGCGTTGTCGTTAGCAACAACGACGGTAAACCCAACGTGTGGCTCCGCCGTCGGCTTGTTTATTTTCCACATAAACCTTTCACAATAAAGCTGAAGATCCTGTTGAGGTTTTGCCTTCTAAATAAACTGAGATGACGACGAAATACATTATTCTCAGACATCAAATTTCAGAATCTGCATCAAACAAATGACTTCAAAAACATGTAGTAACTATAAATGGCGCTTACAGTCACCACGTGGATGCAGGCACAGAGAATACCAGCACGGCCAGTGAAGATGAGGCAGAACCAGGTAGATCCAAACAGAAAGACTAATCAAAACAAATCGAGGTCCTTATTTCTAAACGAGGGGCTACGTCTGTACCATGGACATGGTTTCGTTATGAAAAGTCTGACACGAACCAGAAAACTGTACTACGGTATCAGAAAGGAGTCTAACACGTTTTCACAACACTATATATATGATGTATAACATGCTCGCAAAACATCTCGCTGCTACAGCAGCCATTAAACTGCATGTTAAACAGAAGACTTTCATGTGTGCGTCCTTGCTCTTGGCACTCACCGTCCAAGCAGCGATTGTTGTACTTCCTGTATGCGCTCACAGCGTCCTCTTTACGGACAAACACCACTTCAGCTACGCCCACCTTCACCAGCCGTGCTCGCTTCAAGGCACCGCACACACAGAACAGTTCCTGTGGACAAATATTGACAGGCATTACAAATACACACTGAATGACTCATCACGGTACTCACAGCACTCTGCACATCATTTTAATCTCAAACAAGAAAAGGTTAAAGGCAAACAGAGCAATTTCCTCACCACTATGTCCTCCTCAGTGACTCGGGGATGCAGGTTGTTCACTGTTATTTTTGTCCCCTCCAAAGGACTAAAAGTAGGCTGAAATGAAAAATGACAAAACCAAACAGTCAAGTAAATGTAAAGATTGTGTGAACACATTAAATATCAATCGAACTGATACATGTAACAGAATCACTGCAGGGGTCTATTTGATAAAGAGTCTGCAGCCAGGTTTAAAAAACAAAAACAACCAAAGAAAAAAAAAATTTCTTTTTTTCATTCCATCTTGCATTCAGTATTTTCACCTGTTAGCCTTTTGCACGTTACACGTTTCCCTTTAAATGTGCAAATCTACGGATGTAAGAAGAGTTCATTGTGGTGTGGCATGGATGGCAAAAAAGGCAAGGATAGTATGAGCATAACAGTTAAAAGCCAATCAAAGTTCTTTAAACATATTAAACGGTGGTTTAAGTTTAAGCATGAAACAAACAGAAAAGATTTACCTCCACAATGTTTTACAAAGTGACAGCTGTTTATTGAATTAAGAGCAAGTAAAAATTAAAGGGTCTGTATGAAGACAGGCTGCTGGCAGATCTTGAAATGTGGCAGAAATGTAGCTGCAGACTGACAGCAGCTGTTGCCTTTGACTGTCGGCATAATTTCTGCAGGATGCGGGACTGTTTCTAAAAGTGGCCATAGTCTATATTCCACTACATTTTTGTTACAACATTAGTTATTTGTTATCTTGAAGATTTAAATTTTTTATCTTAAAATTACGCTAGTTATTTTTAATATTGTCAAATAAAAATCAATACTTGGGTATTAATCGATATTAAAAATATCAAATTAAGATTTAAGATCCCACAGCACAGGTGCAGACAGACACACAGCTACTCCCTTCACTAACAGCTGAAGTAGTTAACACTGAATAACACTTCAAGAGGAATTTCAGAGATCAGTAAAGCTCGCATTTCCGAATTTGATGTCAGTCCAGAGTGTGGAGAACTAATCTGAGTAAAATAAAGAGTAAAATTCAGAGCAGCAGAATCAGACGGGCCTGAAGAGCAGAGCTGAGGAGAAGAAGGGCTGCAGACTGAGGCAGAGCAGTGTGAACAGGGAAGAAATGGCAGATGTGGACAATATGATAAAATAGCTTTTCTACTTTTACAATAATTTATTAAAATGTGTTTGTTATTTTTTTTGTAGCCAGCTGTGAGCCGGCTGGTAAGACGTTAACTTTGCAAAAAAAAAAAAAAAAAGACCTTATTGCCAGGACTGCTGTTGTAGCACTATGGGCAAATGGCCAAAATATTTGATGTTGTATTGAAAATGGGAGGTATCAGTATCGAGTTTCAAATTCTAGTGTTGTGACAATACTATATGTCACACATCCCAGCTATATATAAAGCAATTAAAGGAAATCAATTATTTTCCTTTGTCTGGGGCATGATGCAGTTGTTATATTAGAAACTTGTCTGACTTGCTGCATCAAGCCAAAAGACCAATTATAATAATAAAAACCATAATAACACAAGTTATATGAGCACAATTTGAAAGAACACACACTGAGCTGCAGATAAAAATGAATGGATTTACCTGAGGAGGAGGAGGAGGAGCTGTTGCACTGGTTTCTGCTGTGCTTTGCTGAAGAGTCCTAGAGACTGGCTGTAAGGCTGCAGCTGAAGACCGAGTGGCAGCCAGGCTGGTAGTGGGCCGAGGAGAAGCCACAGGAACAGCGGGCCGTGGGGCCGTGTAAGCATCATTCTTAACCACCTTGGTGATGGGGGCTGACATGGAGAAAGCTGAGCCTGCTGTACCAGGCTGTGTGAAAAAAAGAGACAAGATAGATAACACTCTAGTTCATGTAGGTACGCACAGCAGACACGCTGAAGTTTCTGTATAAAGGCCCACATGTAGCCTTGTCACAGAGAAACATCTTACCCGAGATTGTAACAAATTGTTTGCAGTTGTGATCTTTAACTGTTTATTCGGGGCGTCATCATGCTCATTTAGAGTAGGCTGTAGAAAAACAAAGTAATCCTTTTAGTATGATATCTTAAACCTTTAGAAATGGGCTCATAAATGTCCTGTTACATTTAAATATGTCAAGAGAAACTAATCTACCTGTGTAGCGGCACGTATTCCTCCTAACATCCCTACTGGACGTTGCTGGAAAAAGAAACATAATACATTACTTAAGGAAGTTCTGACTGTATATTTCTACAAGCATACAAGCCTGATTTATTTATTCTCACCTGGATGGTCTTAGTTATCTTTAAAGGTGGTGCAACTGCTGCTTGTGTCTGTGTCCCTCCAATGCTCCTCTTGAGGCTCAGCCTATCACGAGCATCCATCATTCTTGCATTATTGCTCAGCTGTGGTACTGCACTGGCCTTCAGACTCGGTCCTTGTGCATTAGAACCAAACTGCCTTGTATTCACACCAGCAAGATTGTTGTTGGTGTGTATCTGTATCTGCGGCACAAGCGTCTGGCTCTGTAAATGTTGTGTTACTGCTGTCTTTAGTGTGGTCGGTGCAGAGACGGTGAACTGACTCTGTCCCTGCTTGCGTGAGTTGATCATCTGACGTGCATCTTGCACCACTCCTGCTCCTCCCCTGCCACGGATTTTGAAACGAGCATCTTTCTGCCCCAGCTTCTCTCTGGCATCTTTTACTTGAAAACCTAAGGGGAGAAATTGAGAGTTTTAAGACAATGACTTTGCTCATTACAAAGTAACATTTACACCCACTGATCTGCTGGACTTTACCTGTGCCTCCTCCAAGCCTCTGTCTCACATCATTAACTCCAATCTTCTGTCTGGCATCAAAACTTTTCCCATCTCCTCCTGAACCTCGTCCAAACGCTGGCCTGAGAAAAACAAGGTTTCATTAGGTTCAACAACAACACAAACACAACAACATGCATTAGGGCGATACCTTCCACGTTACAATCACTTCTAGAAACACATTGAATATGATTTTTTTTCTCAGATGATTATGGAAACTTATGGATTATTGAAAATTATGGAAAATTTTACCCATTCCAGCTACCACATTTGTTCATTACGTGAGGACAAAACTACGATTTGTTGCCAACAAAAGCACTAGCGTGCTAGTTAGCCAAGCCTGACGAGTGAAGCTACAAACAAAATGCTGAAAGAGACGAGCAATTTAAAGACTTAAACAAAGAAATCTGTTTAGTTAAGCGGAGAGTGGTTCCGAGATTAAACTGCGTTTTCTTTGTCTCCAATATGAATGGCTTCAAATGTGAAGGCCTACAGTTTGTTGAAGCCACTATTAGACTAGCTTTCAGCCCGTAATCGCTGCTAGCTGTAACATGCTAACGTTAGCTTACGACTGTCGAGTAGCTACAAGCAGCACTAAGTTTTCGATATGCGCTTAGAAATGTTACTACAAGTTTCGAAATCCTTAATAAACACACATGCACCAGTCTCCCCACACTCAAAAAATACCTTTTCGCTGCAGCTTTGACGTTAATACGGCGCTGTCGTATAACTTCATCCAGAGAGACGTCTGCCATTTTCTCACACACTTTCCAAAAGCGCGTGCGCGCCTGAGATTTCTTGGGGGCTATGACTACGGGAACTGATTTGGGCCAAAATCCAAAATGGCTATTTGAAGAATTATGATATTTTATAGAAGATTCGAAATAGCTAACGTTGTCGTCTTCGAAATACACACAAAGACAATTAAAACACGACCGTGTTGCTACCGTAATAAATCTGTGATCGATTAGTCTTGACGAAATACGAATAGCGCGCATACCTGCATACCCATGATCCTTTGTGTCACATAGCGCAGCGATTTTACGACATAAACATTGCATATAACTATTAAAAGGGTCAGAATCTGGCTAATCGATCGTTTCTTTACTCACGGAAATAAGACAATTCGACAGAAACTAAAAAAACGCAATGGAGGAAACTTATATTTGAAACCATAATAGAGAGTGCCTGTGTACGTGGTCTATGCCCGTCCTCCACCGTAGTTGGGTCATGCCTTAAACTGATGAGTAAGGAAAATAACGACGCGGGGTGACGCCCGTGTCCTCGTACAATTAACGAGATTAATTTTTGAAAGGGCACAGGTCTGCCTGCTGAGGTGACTCGCCTACTTTGCGAGATGCCTCGTGGGACAAGGACCTTCCCCGAGTCCCAAACACTGTCAAAATAAAAAGCTGCTGTCCTCCACTAACATACATATATTACCGAAGGTAATAAACTTGTAATTGGAGTGTTAGGTATGGTAATTACATCGTGGGGGAGCATGCCCCAAGTTCCAAAGTGCAAAAGAACACAACGATATTGCGAAATATAGCAAATAAATATGCCGCATAAATATTTACTTCATGTATCATCTATAGGGTAATTATATCGTTCAAAAATGATGTGATGATTTCAAATTTAGCATGTAGTCAATGTCCATGATGTTTTTACACTGTTTATAAATATATATGTACGGTTACAGACGTCGCAAAACAAGAGTTCCTCATAAACTACAAGTCCCATGATGCAAATGGTCTGGCGCAAAGCCAAACTGTTGGTTCGGTGGGTCTGTGGGTTCGTACATCACTGCTACCTCACGTCGGCTCTGTTAGAGGAGAAATGGCTGCAGCGCTGTCCCGTGCCCTCAAACTGCCCGGTAAGATGCCGCACTGATTTGTATTATTTATCAGACCAATGTGCAGACGTAACGGAGCTTAGCTTCATTGATAGTCTGTGCTCTCCCATTTCGCTTCTCAGCCTTCTCAATGTAGCGAAGTCATTTGATTTTACTGGCTTGTCATACGCAGTTGTCAGGTTTTCCGTTTTATCTCTGCCAATTTCTCGTGCCATTTTTTTAATCCTAGTCAAATCAGATGGCCGCAGTTTTTCTGTTTGTGTAGTGCAGCGTCAGAGCGGCACGTTGACGGCGCTGCTCGCTAATGTTAACAACCTGCTGTTAGACAGTTCACCATTAAAAAAAAATCATGACAAATACATAATACAAGCTCAGACCTGGCGACAATATCCTACTGGAAACAGTGATGCCCATCATTGCCTGTATTACGGTAATACTATTTCTATTCTATTCTGTTCTTCTTTCCATTCTTTCTTCTAATGGTATTTCTATTTAATTAAAGAAATCTGTAATGTGAAAAAAAAATGCTGACAAGCATTGATGAAATAAAATAACCAAGCTAACGTCATCGTGTTATTACTATTTTTATTTTTTATTGTTGTTTTAAGTGTGTTATTGTGCAATAGGGGGGCTACAATCAAAAAAATGCCTCAAAATACAGGAATCAGAATACTTTATTGATCCCTGGGGGAAATTGTTTTTTGTTACAGTGCTCCATTATAAACCAACATTAAGACAAGACAGACAATACGCTAACTAAGAATAGTACAATATATACATATATATATATATACATAAGTCACTCATAAATAAATAGCTGGAAAAGAAACGTGTAGTTGTAGCAGTAACCAGTGTGTTAAGTGGATGCGTTAGATCCACTATTTTTCTAGTTTTGCCTCTGCCCACCTCTACAGTATGGTAGTAAAGTGGTGTAATCAAACATCAGAGGCTCAAAATTATTGTATATTATATATTAAATTAACGTTTAAATATAAGTATAGTTTTTAATACTTGCATGAAAATCCTTTGTAGTCACTATTTGCCTGAGGTCTAAAACCCACTGACGTCACAAAATGCTGTGTTTTCTCCCTTGAGATGCTCTGTCGTGCCTTTACTGCAGCCACGTTTGGTCGCTGCTTGTTTTGTGGGTCTCTGATTTCAGTTTTGTTAGCTCCTCTATAGGTGCTTCATTGTGTTTAGATCAGGTGACTGACTCCGCTATTGAATAATATCTAATTTGTTTGTGTTGAGAAACTCGGGTTGCTTTCGCAGTTTGCTTTGGGTCATTATTCTTTTGTACTGTGAAGAGCTGTCTGTTCAGTTTTGTAGCATTTGTCTGAATCTGTCTGTCATGTTCAAACCAGTGTACTCCTAATGAGCAGTTTCTGTGTGTCTTTGCAGGGAAGAAGGGCTCGGAGCTCGGGGAGTATGACCCTCTCACCCAAGCAGATAGTGATGACGAGAGCGAAGAGGATGACCTTGTGCTCAACTACCCCCGAAATGGTCTCGGCAGGGATAGCTGCCTGGGCACGGGGTCTTCCAAGCTGCGCGGCGGCCGATCTGGAAGACTTGTCGGCGCGGAAGACGGGGTGCAAGACGAGGACGAGGACGAAGAGGAGGACGAGTGGAGGGAGCGACTCCCCAGCAAATCCAGGCAGGACAGGAATGACATGAAGGGAGTGCAGTACTGGAGCCACAGGGACTCGGACGGAGAGAGGAAGAGGGAGGACAGAGGGGGCCCTGGAGCAATGGGGGGTGCTGGGCTAGGGCTTCACAGTTCTGATGAACAAAAAAGGCTGAGGGTGAAGAACGCTATCCGAAGTGCGTTTTTTCTGGTGCCTCTGGTGTGTGCCACAGTGGTTGTGTTGCTCTGTGCGTTCCTGATTCCATGCCAGAAGGGAGACCTGGAAAAGAGGCTGCAGTGGGAGAAAGCACTGGGAGGGACAGGAGGTAAGAACATTAATGCACATTTAGGGACTCTTTTATTAATGCCCATCATGTAACATAGCATACAGATTAGTAGGCCTGTAGTTAGCTCCAGAGTAAACTAGGAAAAATAAACAGCCAGTGCTTGATAAGAACTCGCTCTCCTCTGCTGATATCTAAAGTGAGTGGTGCCACGATAATAAGGCTTACTCAGGAGTCGTCGAGGCTAGACAAAGTGCCTAACCCTGTAATTTTCCACCTGTCATTACACAGGCTTGTGAAACATCTTTCTACCCATCACATGCTCTGTTTACACATGAAACATTGCTTCTGTTAGTGGGTGGTGTTCATGTTTTTTTCTTTTTAGGTGTCACGCCACCCGCGCTGGCACTGTGGGATGTTGATGGTGATTCAGTGGAGGATGTGTTCTTGGGTGTTACCGAATCGACCAATGAGACCCACACCACACAAAGTATGTGCGATATGTAAATATCTTTGCAGCCTCATGCCGGTACCCATCCACAGCTGTGATCAGAAGTTTACTTACTCATCATGAGCATTTGTGTCATGGTAATTTTGGGCTTTCAGTGGTTTCTTTGAACTCTTCTTTTTCCAGGCTGGAATAATTGTACAGCACACATCTTTAATTACTTTAAAAAAAAAAAAGAACCGTGTGCACAAGTGTATATTTATTTTGCTTCTGGCTTCATTCTGATTGGCTTCTGCAGAACTGGTGGAGTTCCTTTAAATTGGTTGGTTTCCAACCATGGACCCGGGTTTTTAAGTGTAGTCGATAGTAGATTTGAGGTTCAGAAGCCTAATGTTAACCTGTTTTATCCATTTCAAAACTGGTTTTGATGTGTGTTTGGGATCATTGACCTCTTGGAACACTGAACTGCATTTGAGTTTCAGCCGTCTAGCTGTTGATTTGAGGTGATGTTGAAGAATTTGGATGTAGTCCTTCATTATTCCATACAATTTGTGCAGTGATCCACTACCACTGGCAGCAAAAAGTCATTGAAGATGACTCTGTGTGCTTTCTCTCTCTGTAACCTCTTTGATATTTACACATGGTGTATGCGCTTCATCCCAGTTTACAGTGCAGTGGCCCTGTCTGCCGTCAGCGGCAAGGTGCTGTGGAAAAAAGTCATGTCAGAGGCTGTGATGTACATCCAGTGTGGTCTGCAGTACAGCACCGTGCCGTCGCCCGTGTGCCTCCTCATCTGCAAATCCTACATCATGGCTGTCAACGGCACCACAGGTCGGACTCAGTGCTGTCCCAGCTGTGCAGAAGTAAATAAAATTAATCAACTGCAAGTATTCATTTCTAAGCATTCAAAGATATTTCCTTTCCCTCCACAGGAAATAAGCTGTGGTCATCATCAATTAAGAGCATTGAATCTCAGGCAGTGTTACTTCCAGACCTCCAGGGCGACTCACACCCAGATCTGCTTGTAGCCACCCTGCCAGCGGATGATGTATGCCAGCCTCCCTTATTTCTTCATGTGCTATATTGATGCATGTTACAGTTTGCAGAGCATTATTTTTTTTTGTAGTGTTCACGTAAGCACAATTCATTCATTCTAATTCATTTAACAATCATTACGAGCTGAAGAATTTACAGTTTGCTTGTATTTTTATTTATTTTTTGCTGCTTTGTGTATTTTCAGAAATTCGATCTCTCTCTGACTTTGATCTCTGGAGAGACGGGAGCGTTACTCGGACGTGCTGTGCCTTTCAATGTCACAGCCCAAGGGACGCTGATTGGTCCCTGGCTATATGAGACACAACAAGGAGTATACTACATCCTGTTTGGTCTAGGTGACGTTTCAGTAAAAGGACTAGATGTTACAATCCCTGACAATGCTGCTTTAAATGGAGAAAAGCTTGGGGGGTGGCTGTTATGAGGAAAAGCAGCTCAGAAACTTTACTAGCGGCACACATTGTTGTGTGCCTCAACGAAAGGCAGATCGGGTCCCCCCTTGCAATGAAGGGGGGACCCGATCTGGCTTCCAACACCTCTCCGCCGGATCAAGCTGTACGCTCTACCTCTCCACTGCCTCCCAGAAAAGGGAAGAAGAGCAGAGGGGAGAAGAGCGGAATATTTTTCTTTCCTATTCTTTCATTCCTTCTTTTAGATTCACTACCATGAGGTTAACTGCTTAAATACTTAAAGATTGCTCCAAAAAGAATCACCCCATGAGCTTTTCTGTGTGCTCATATTGCAAGAGTTTTGATTATAACGACACATATTATAATATTTTTCTAGCAAAATGGGAAACAGGTGCAAACACACAGAAATCCTGTATTAGGCAAACACAGTTTTCTAACCAGCTTGAAAGTCAAAATTTGGTATGACCACCTTTATTCTACAACACAGCCTGATCTGTCTTAGGCAGATTTCTTATGATTTCATTAAGTAGTCGTCAGGAATAGTTCTCCGGGCTTCTTGAAGGACATTCACAGCTTTCTAACTGGGAAAATAATCAGATAAAATTAAGCATATTTTCATTAAATATACTAAAGTTATTGAACAACAACAACTGATTCTGAGGAGCTCATTTAAGAACTATTGAAGTGACCCTTGAAGTTATTTTAATGGTGGTTTCACAGGACTTTGTGTCATCGTGTGTTCCCTTAGGTAATGTGAAGGCCGTCTCCCTGCGAGACATCTACTTTCAGGCTACTGGAAAACTGCCCGAAACTCAGGCGCTTCGAAAGAAGGATTCAGGGTGGGAGGGCATGAAGAAGGACAATTTCTCTTCCATCATACAAATTTACAGGTGGGTGTCTGCTATTGATGCATAGATCTGTTTTCAATGTGCAAACTCTTCTTTGTTTGTTAAATACCAAATACATTTAACCAGCTGGCACTAAAGTAGAAAGCAGATTACTAGATATATGTTTTTGTCTAAAATAAGTCATAATCAGATCTTTGTTGTGTCCTTTCTAGCCCACGTGACCATGACCAGGCCAGGTTCCTGCTCCCTCTTGTGGCTGGTTTTGGCAGAAACCACAACAACCTGGACACCGCTTCGAACCTGAACTCCACCAGAAGTGACTGGGTGCTGGTGTATGGAGGCAGCGTACAGTTACTGCTCCGGCAGAAGAATTTGCGAAAGAAATGGACCTACAAAACAGCTTCCAGTCAAAGGTACAGTCCTGTTTATTTTTTCCCCCCTGCAGCAACCACTTGAGGGTGGTGAGGTTTGAACAAACTGATGTGCTTGAAAATTATATTTTGGCGAGGGGCGCCTTACTATTGCCATGAGGTGGTCTGAAGTTTTCAATAGTTCATGTAACTGTTGTTTTAGCAACTTTCTGTGTGGTAATCGTGTGATTAATGCAAAATCATTAGAGAGAAGAGCACTCAGTCAGATATGGTTTCCCTGACTTCATTTTAGCTGCATGCCCCGATCTTTGTTGTTGTTTTTTAAAAAAAATCACATTCCACCAAAACATCTGTCCCATCCTTTGGAAAACTAGAAAAATATGCGTTCCTAAAATACTTATTTGTATGTCACAGTCAACCAGTGGCAGGACACTTCAATAGCGATGGAATCCTCGATCTTTTCATTCAGCATTCATCAAACGGAGTCATGAAGGTAAAACAAACAAACCAAAGGTTCTTTCATGCTTTTTTCCCCCTCAGGGCTGAAATTACTTTGCTGACATGTAACATCTGCTCCGATCTTACTGGTGGTTTTTCCTCCTCTTCTTTGTCTTTCAGACATTAATCATCGATGGGGCGAATGGGACCCGTTTGTGGGCCGCCGAGTTCGTGTGTCCCCATCTTCGTATAGAAACTTCTGCAATCTCCACGTCCACGGGCCAATCCGCTTTCCTGTTCTGGGCCAGCGATCCAATCAAAGCACAGAAGAATGTTACCAAGACAACCGTAAGTCTTCCTCAGATAGAATTGCTAGGTTAATGAGAACCCAGGAAGAGGAGCCCTCTGTGATCATTTTACTCCATTGTGCTCGACTCTGTTAAGGAGTCTTTTGTGCTAAATGTGCTCTCCGGCTGTTTATAGGTGTCGCCGGGTGTTGCCGTGGCAGAGCCTCTCATTCGAAAGCTCTACCTGCTCCATCCTACATATCCCACAGTTCTGCTGGAGCTCGCCAGTACCACAGACACAGCAGTCACATCTGCAGGTAATCGCCACCGTGCCTTTAAAAAGAAACATAGAACAGAGCCTCTCTCTGTACTGTACTCTGTACTTTTTTTAATGAATGACCACTCTTCCTCACTGATAGTGCGCTACCAAAACCATCAGAAAGACGCATCCTACATCACAGTGTCCTCCAGTACCATGCCCAACTCTGTCCCCAGCACTTACATAGTCAAGTGTGTGAGCCTCAGAGCTGCTATCACCAAAGGGCAAACTGTGTGGATAGGAGATGGCAGCAAGACCGCGGGAGCCCTTAAACCCGGTGAGGTCAGCAAGTTCTTCAGACATCTGACCTTCAGACATCAGGTGAGAAAGGGAATCGCAGGGTGCGGACAGTCAGATCTGGAGTGTCGCTAATTTTGATGAGTGAATCTCTCTCAACTCTGTAGCGAGGAGCCAGCTCTGCTACCACGACCCTGCCTCACAAGTACGCGGTACAGCCACAAGGACTTGAGTAAGGATGAAAGGGACGAAAAGCTGCGGATGACTCTGCACCGGGGCGATGATGGCAGTTCATCCACGAAGCTGTTTACATCACGTTTGATTCAAACAAAAGTCAAATTTCATTTCTGGTACTTGAGAAAGACATCTGTTTTTGTTTTGTTTTTTTAAATTGAAACTTTCTTTAAATAATTTAAGTCACATTTAGGAAGTCTGATCTTTACCTGGTTGTTTCTTCACTTGACAACAGCGGAGTAACTTAACACTTGAACAGTGCATGTCTAGCATGCATCTCTCGTAATTCCAGTATCTACTGTGTGGTACGGTCCACTATTTCAATGCATTTTGTCATGATTACTGTTCTTCTGCTCCTTGATGTTTTAGTTAGTATAAGAATTCTGTAAATATTTAATGCTGTACAGTAATTTATTGATTTGCCTTTTTGCCGTCTGAACTTTTTAAGATGAATGAACCGCTGTTTGCTAAGGATTATGATATTTAAATGTAAGCTGCAAGACAAAGTAAAGCGCAATGTATAGCCTCCGTGTTTTATTTCAACTTTGGGAAATGCAGTCGGGAAAATAAAAACAAAAACGCGGTGCTGTTGAGTCACCACAGGGGGGCGCTGTTTCCGCCCTCTTCTTGCACATCACAATTCATCTCCGGTTCGTTTTCCGCATTGCCGCTGCATCGTCAAACGCTGTAAACATGGCGTCGGCCCTCAGTCGCCTCGTCAGGCTGTCTATCCTCAGAGCCCCCCGCAGATCCCCGCTGACCCCCTCCAGTGTACCGGGGAACACCGTGACAGCGTGCCGGACGGCCGTGTGCTCGTCGTCCGGTGCTATGCTCCCCAAACCCAGAAAGGTGAGTCTCATTTGCACAAAGTGTTACGAAATCAGATCCTCGGAAGGTGTAGTCTCACGAGCGCCGTTAAATAACGTTGTTGTTTCTGTGGTGGGGTGTGTGACACCGGGGAGCAGACCCCCTTCGGCCTTATCCGGATCGCCCTGATAGTGGTACCCTTCTTGTATGTGGGGACGCAGATCAGCAAGAACTTTGCCGCCCTCCTGGAGGAGCACGACATCTTCGTCCCCGAGGACGACGACGATGATGATTGAGGGGGTCTGGAAAGCTTCAGGTTAGCAGGTATCGCTGGCTGTCGCTGTGGGTGTGGCAGAGTGCACGCTCCCTGCTCCGTCTGTGTTGTACAGTGTTGTTCAGTACAGACTGAAATGTGGGAGTTACCATTGCAATTAAAAAAAAATAACATGCTTCATTAAAAGGTACCTATTAAGATTCTTTGTTTTCTATCATATATATGTGTACTATAATAGTGATGGATGCTTTTATGAAAAACACTGAGTAATCCATGCGAGTCAAAAAGAAGGAAAATCAATACATAGTCATTTTACAATCTTTGTGAGGGGTCACCAATCAGTACAATAGGTCCCCTTTGCTGTTGCCGACCAGGCTTTAAGATTGCTGCTCAGAGCGTCAGCTCTGTAATAAAAACATTACGCTCACATTAGCAGCTTGAATGCTTCTGTCTGCTTTATTTTTCTTCAGGCTTTTGCAGCAGTTCTTAAACATCTCATATTAAGATGTAACCGTTTACAGGCCTTTATAGTGTAAAAATAAATCAACACACTTTTTCTGCCCCTCACAGATTGTGTATTGTGTGACGATGACCACCGCCCAGCGTCAGTGAGCATCTCAGCAGATTAACACCTTGCCGGAGTTGCGTCTTTGTGCACTAGATTCAGGGTTTTTGCTGCCCCGGGCTGATCGTATTGTACTGTATTTGTCATTCACTACTCACATCTTACACATCGATACCAGAACACAATGATTTCAATAAAATTAAATTTTCTATCAACTGTTTAAAACACTTCATTGCATGAAATATGAAACTTGTTTGGAACAAAGCTGTTAAGTTATTCCCAGGAGCTGTTTCATGTCCAGTTTTATGGATTATACCTTCTTAAGGAGGACAAAATCCAGACTGTAAAATGTTATTTGTCCCTCTTACTGTTAGAGCTTTCGGCTCAGTTTTGGTCTGGAAATGTCAATTTTCCAAATACAAGATTAAAGCTTTTCATAGCAGCAGGAAAAAAATAATAATAAAACTGATGAAATCAATAATAATAATGAAGATTCAGCTCTCACATGCTTTTCCTACTGTCTGCAGTGAAAAAGCTTTATGTTGTTTGAAACAACCCGCTCACAACAGCATCTGCACGTTCAGTCATGGTGTGCTGATGGCTTTAATTGATCCAACTGACAATATCAATAATAAAAAGAGACTGAACTATAGATAGGTGATTGTTAAGTGTATATTTACAATAAAGAGAAACAGCTGTCAAATTGGACACAACCAAAAAACAGGTCACAGGGCAGGCCGAGAGCTGTACAGTTCATTGGTCGTGTCCCCGGTAGAATTTGGACAGGAAGTCGGTGGGGCGAGGTTCTTCAGACTCGTAGAAATAGCGCATTATGTGGGTCTTCTGCTTCCAGACGTGGATCGTTTCCTGAAGTTCCATTTTCCCCTTTAAATAGCACACACACACAAAAAACGGAGAACACCACAACACACCGTGAAGTAAACAACTCAGTGTGGCTCTAAGTTAGATTTAACCAGCAATCAGAGCCCTAAGAGACACCGCCTTGAGAAAAATCATATTTACTGTTTCTTGTCACAGGTGCTGCTTTTACCTTAATGACCAACATGTCGATCACACGGGGGTCGGTGATGTGCTTGTTCTTGTCAAACATCTCCCTAACTTTGTCTCTTCCTTGGCGTGTTGTGATGTCCAGCTGAAACATTGCGACTGCAGAGGAACAGACACAAACGGAGAGCCATTTTGGTTCTGCTACACACACTTTATCTAGGACATCATTCCTAAATGTTACTATTACAGCTGCATGAATTAAATCAATCTACAGCGGCTATTTGAAATAAAATTGTCCTACTGTCTTTGTTTTTGCAAAGTTGCCACTCATCATCATCATTATGCCATATTTGTTTTGCTACATCAGATCAGATGATCATCAGCATTTGGGTGTTAAACATAAGGAAATCACTCTGTTTGTAATTGATTGATTTTGAAGAGGTAAATAGTAATAATATCGTAATAACAAAATGCACTGAACAGAAAGCAAAATAGAAAAAAAATCACGTTGCAAGGAATAAATCTATACAGCGAACAATTTACATGTTCGAAAAGGTCTAAAGTACACATTTATTTAATCCTACTCCCTTAATGCTATTTAATAATTTACTCATCAGTGTTCCTCGATATAACATGTAATCAGACAATATACATAATTAACTATGTACTAGTCTGCACATAAAACAATATATATATTTAATTCCAAACTTGTACTGTTCCACATTTTTACACCGCATATGGATATAGGAAAATTGTTCTTTTAAAAATCCGAAGATTTAATGTACCCCTTAGATGTACACCTTAAATAAACCTCTTAAAGGATCTGATGGGTAACCGTGTAAGTAACCACCTGCTAGGAGCCAAAACAAAGTGAATGCTGAACATGGAATTCTTGCTAACTACGGGTGTTACGAAGCTGCTTTACATATTATATTCAATAAAGTAACAGGTCTTCTGTAAGCATGAACCCACACAACAACGTAACGTAATATATGCACCTCTTTTCTTTTTTAATCGATTCTGTATTTGTTTGTATGATTTTAAGTTAAAATGTGTGGACATAAAGTACAGAGTACATAATCCTCGATGCAGCCTCATCTGCCTGGAGCCAAAATGAACGCTAGCTAGAGTCAGTATCTAAAGGTTGCTTTGAAGTCATGAACTTCCCTTTACAGTTTAGATTAAACGGAAACATCACCATCTCTATCTGACACAAGAGAGGAGAGAGTCTTTAAAACATTGTCATATTCAGGATCCTCTGTGCTAGCAGCTAATGTTAATTATTCTGCACCGCTCCATAGACGCGACCTTGACGCTCGCCTCGCTTCTTCCACACAGTTTACCCGCTAAAGGGAGCACACGTACCTGTGTTGGGGACCTCCCGGTACCATGCTCGGTATAACTCCCGGACTCGGCGCTTAGCCTCGTCCAAATCACGGCTAAAAATCGGTTTAACGACTTTAGCAGCACCAGCTGCCGTCCGGGTCGCCGCTGTGGACGCCATAACTGCTACTGTTGCTATTTTCCGGTTTCATTAAATTAGTGCTGAAAGCGCTCTGCTGCCACCTAGAGGTACGGCTGGTTCAAGACACCGCTCACAAAATGAAGGGAACGCTTCATTACAGAATAACACAAAATTTGTTAAACTTCAGGGATATCAACCTGTCCAGTTAAGAAGCAGAAACCACTGTGGATCCGTTTCACTTGCTCTGGTGGAAAGAAAAGTAACAACAGGTCAAACTGGACAACCTCCTAAAAGATGGTTTTACAGGTCATTCCCAGAGACTCTTGCTGTGTGCCCCCCCCAGAAAAAAAAAAACCCAACTGATTTTTCTCATGCTAGCATTATGATATGAGACCTGCAGTCCAGAGAGTCCATTTCATTCAGGATGGGACATGAAGGAGATATTAGTTAGTCTAAGGAGCTTGGAAAGAAAAGCGTCTGGACTTCTTTAAGTTGCTTGAAGACATTTCACCTCTCATCCGAGAAGCTTGTTCAGTTCTCATGCGAGATATTAGGCCCAAGAACCAGGACCAGGCCTGCTACTGGTGTGATGCTCAAAGAAGGGCATCACACCAGCATCAGGACGACTACCACTGCTCTATAAAGTGACCTACAGCTGACAACTTGTGTCCATATTTCTGACCAAATTGTGAGAAATAGATTCTGTGAGGGTGGCATGAAGGCCTGACAGCCTTTAGTGGGACCTGTACTCACATCTCCAACACCATGCAGGGTTTTTTTTTTTCTTTATGAAACGTATCCTTACATTAGATTAAGCACAGAACTGAAAAACACAAACGTCTGCAGGTTTTGGGCGGATACAATCTTGCAGAAATGAAACGTACATTATGTGCTGTTGAACGTCTTTTATTGATTGCAAAAATGTTTATTTACAAAGATGACAAAGGCTCTACTGTACATTAAATATGAACACATTTTTAAAAGTTAGATAATTCTTTTTATCGCAATACATACCGTCAATACAAAAAAACTGGCTCATTGATGCAACACCTGTCATTTGCTGTGATGGTGGCACACAGTATGCCAATAATGATCAGGAGAGACTGGAGGCTTGAGAGTTCTCAGCCATGGCTTAAAACTGAGGACATCTGTGATACGGGACAACATTCATTCAACAGCCTTTAAAAGCAACCAAAGAAAGCTGAGCTGAATCTGCTTCTGTACGATCACAGATCAACTTCCAATCCAGCCCCACCCCCTTAAACCGCCAAGGAATTAAACATTTTTTGCTGTTTTGTCCTGTTTTCATCCCAATAGAGATTTTTGAATTTTATATTCTCAAACCCGACAGAACATCAGCAAGTTTCCCAGTTCAAAAGAAAAAAAAAATACAGCAAATACGTTTCTTAAGTACTGTGTGCCATTTTCACAAAGTAAACATGCCTCAAAAGCTGTAATACAGAAAACTGAGATGACAGCAGCTCTTCCGACCTTTGCCGTCTCAGGCAGCACATAGGGCCAATGAGAAGTTTATTCATCCAAAAATTAAAAAAGAAAAAGCTGATACAGTATGAAGTCTTTATCTACAATACCACATTTAAAAACAACAACAAAAAAGATACTCAATAAAGCTTTCCAGTTTTCAGACCAAGTGTGCACTCATACACACCGCTTCCACTCAAAACCAACAAAAGCCAAACTTAAAAAAAAAAAAAAATTAAAAGTGCAATTTTGTACATTATATATGGCCCAGTGTAACGTAACCAGCTAATGGCTACTCTATGCTGCTCATTAAGCTAGAGAGAGAAGGTTGCCTTCAAAGCTTTCTGACCTTTATGAAGCCTGGTGACATGGTTTAAGCAGTAACAACGTCCAAAGAGGTAGCAGGTTGTACTAAACTGATAGATGAAACACTGTTTTTCCCCAGGAGACTGGGCTTCAAAGCCAGATGTGATTTTACTGCAGATTTTGTTTAGTTTTTAAATATTGTTTTCAGATTTGAGTCACAGTTTTATGCATTGAAAGTACTTGGTTATATCAAGGAACAAAACTACTTGGAAAAAGGTCATACTTCAGGTTTAAATACGCTCTTTCACAACTATAACCACACAATAGAAAGCAACGAAGGCAAACTTCTCTCCTGTGCTCTTATTGGCAGAGTGATTAAAATTTAAGGCATTATCAAAGTCTCCACACAGCAGGGACTGTCCAGCAAAAACAGTAACCATCCTTTCGTTCTCCTAAACAACAAACAAACGAGAAAACATCTGTTCCATATCAGTCCGCACTGGTCACCATGTCTGACAGAGCTTTAGTACCAGAAGTATTCTCTCAGTGGTCCAGGCTGTTCCCCAGCTTTTGCCCCTCCTGCAGAGCAGCCATAGCCAGCTTCAAGTGCTCCTTTAGACTCTGAATCTCTCGCTCATTTCGGCCCTTCATCCCACTCAGTTCCTCTTGCAACTCTCCATATCGCTTACAGGCCAGCTGTTTTTCCTGTGGAGCAGAGTGACAGAAAATCTCTCAGGCTATCTCAGTGACATCACATCCACTGTGAAGGGAAAAAAACAAAAAAACATCTTGCATGCATGTTTTAAACTAGCTAAATTACTCATGATCTGCATTTTCTATGACAATGTTGGCATTCACCTATAGACTGTACATCAAAGATGACAGTGCTCTTCAGACCTAAAAAGTCAATATGTCTTCTACAGAGCATGGCGATTCATTTAGTAAATTTTGGTCCTCATTTGAGTAAAGAAAAAAAAAAAAAAACCACCTTGGTACAAGTCGATCTGAGTAGGTACTAATGGTTGGAAACCTCTCGATGAGGGGGAAAGATTTGTACTCCCCAGAAAACCAACCAAAGTGGTTGGTAGCTGTTGCTAGGTGAAACTGGTCACAAAGAGGGTGCTGCCAAAAACCTCACTGAGATTGTTCTGAATGACAGCAGACTGCCGCAGTTGCCAAAAATGACAAGCCAAAAACTAACTTGTATTTGTAGACAAGTCACGGAGCAGCAGGGCGGAGATGCGCCCTGCTAACCCAGCTAGCATTTGATTAAAAGCTCTACCGTCTCATCTGAACACACCTTGTTTCAAAACACCAAAAAGGCAACAGCGAAAATCCAACACAATGGGAGGTCACAATAACTACTTGCATCTTTTATTTACAGCCTATTGGTAAATTCATGAAAAAAAAATCCACCCCTCAAACACACACACACACACACACACACACACACACACTCTACCATGTTAAGGAACTGCAGCTCATTTCTTAGACAGCTGATCTCTTTCTGCAAGTACTGTATCTCGTTGTCTTTCATCCTGAGTAGAACCTGGGAAAAAAACAAAAAAATAAAAAACACATATTGTGGGCGTTTCCTTTAAATGACAAAACAGCCTGCACTGTAATTTATGTAGTTGTAGATAAGGGCCGGAACACCACTGTCATTTACTTGAGAGGCCAAAACGGTCAGGCTGAAGCATATTCTTGAATATTTCTGCAAACATTGACAGATTACCGTAGAGTCCAACTCAAACTCTGCATTCTCCAGTTGAATTTGGAGAGGTTTGTACTGCTGACATGTTTGCTGTGACCCAAATGCATAAATCATGCTAGATAATCTGCAGCTGTTACAGTGAACTATATTCGCAGAGATTTATTTTTCACCCAAGGCCGAATGTACTGACGACAGAGAAATAGATTGTAGTGGAATTTACAGCTCGCTGGACTTTACTAAAGTAGTTTTTGCAAAGTCTAATCTTTGGCAATGTTCATTGTAAGCATCCACAATTTCAACAGTATAGATATGAGAGAAAATAATAAGTATAACAGGTACTCATTTGAATGCCTCATCTATGGCATCAGATTGACTACAAACAGGTATCTTTATGTAGCTGAGCACAACACACCCATAAAGCAGGCCATTTCTTAGGCTTGCTGTCAGTTATTGTTGTTCTTCTAAACTAATGCTGCAGCTCTCGGTGCAACTTGCAGATTTTCACAACCGTTTCACGCTGGTATTGCTTAAAAAAAAAAAAAAAAGTCCTAGCAGATACAGAAGTGCCTGGTATGCTTTCAGTTTCAGGTATACATTAAAGAGTTGTTACCTCTAGCTCGCAGGGCATCCTGTTTTTGTCCTCTGAGCCGTGATCTCTGATGGCAGATTGTATTCGTTTCATCTCCTCTGTCAAACGGGCCTTTAAGTCCTAAAGGAAAAAATTTGGCCTGTGTGATTTCAAGTAATGGCCGTTTGTTTGTAGAAATCTGCATACACATATTTAGTTGGGGGCTGTAAAGTGAATGCATCATTCTTCCCAGCTGAGTCTACTGCAGCTGACCCACCTGGTTCTCTTTCCTCAGTTGCTCCATGTCTCTCTCCTTGCGGCTGATTTCCCGTTCCCTCTCTGCGTTGTTCTGTTCAGCTCTGTTTAGCTCCAGACACTTCTGAGAGTAGCGCTCAGACAGTCCGGCCAGCTCTCTCTGCGAGGCCTGAGCTTCTGCCCTGCAGCAACACAAAGAAAACTGTGTTCACGTCGGGGCTTCGGTGAACCAAACCACTGATACAACAACTTCAATGCTGCCGTTTCACATCAAGTTTCTCTTTACTCTATTACACATCAGCAGCAGTTACACAAAACAATATATATTTCATATAAAAAAAATTAAAAAAAAAAAAAGAGTTGGACAACCCCTTTTTTCACATTATGAAAATATAACTAGAGTATAGTAGGATTCCTTCGTGGTGCTCTTTTTTTCTTCATGACTTGAGTATTTCCTCCTGTGGTTTTAAAACCTCTTTGCTACTTATAACCAATGACCACAAAAATAAGGAAGAGCATGCAGAGGTAAAAAATGCAGTGTAGGCAACATAGTTAAGCCCTAAAATGCAGGTTCCAGCTGCAGCCACTGAGACAGTCTGTGTCAAAGGCCTGCGACGCTTACAAAAGAAAACTAATCCATGACCAAATTCTTCCGCATTCCTTAAGCGCCTGACAGGACCAAGAGGCGGCTGTGGTAATGGCCTTACTTCAACGAGTCTGCAAATTCAAACTTTTATTTAACAGAATACCCTTTTATGGCCACGTAGCTCCCACTCAAAAGCAAAAGGACATGTTCACATAAATTACCAATGAAGGCCGAGCTAAAAGGAAGGGTGCAGTGGAAGTTTAAGCCGCTTTCTGATCGTTTAACAAGTAAACAGGTTATGTAATCATCCGTCACATCATCATTGTCTCCATAAGTATCAGTGTGACCCCAGTACATCTTTAAGTCACTGGCAAAATCTGATCTAAAGTTACGTACTGATGCAGAGCTCGCAGAGTCTGTGAGTCCACCGCGCCGCTGCTCAGCCTCTTCACTTTCTCAACTTCTCTTTCCAGCTCCTCTTTGTGTTTCTTCTTCAAAGCCTCCATCACTGAAACACAAACTCGAGTGTTACACAATGTTTTCTGTTGTAAGTGACATTATCACACCATAACTTTACTGAGAAGGGGAAAGTTATCAAGAAAGACTGAAAGCATGTTGAAAGCACGGTGAAAACATGTTTCACAGCCTTCAACTGCATTAAAACAGAAGGATGTATACAGGTAGACGTGGCATAATACAGTAGAAATCAATTCTACTAAGAACATTCACAGGCAGGCACTGCACATTATGTCTTTTACTACAAAAAATCATGGTCATTTATAGTAATGTCAGTAAAAGTTTAAATTAAACCTGTAAAAGTTTAGTTTAACAGCGGCTATTGCTTCAGAATTTAGCAGTTAATATGTGGCTGATGTGCTTTTTGACTGACCTCGCGCTGTGTCCTGGGCCTCCTGCAGCAGCAGCCTGTCCTTCTGGGCCTCCAGCTCCTTGACTTGGCGGTCGTGTTGCTTCTGCAGCTCTTCCAGGGCCTGCCGATGAGCACGCTCCATGGCCAACAGGCTGCGGCTGCAGGGTGCCTCAGGGCCACAGCCACCCCGCACACCACCTCCGCCGCCTTCCCCTCCCTTCCGCTGTAGTTGCTCGACCTGCTGCCTCAGTGACGCCACCTGAGAGAAGAAAAAGGCGGAGGTAAAGCCTACTGAAAGCTGGTGGAGAAAGCTGATCAATGTGCCATTTTACTGCAACACACATTTGAGTCATTTCTTTCCTACAGGCAGTCCAATGACACCAACACTTACTCCAGAGCTACCTTGGGCTTGACCTTTAACCCTATTCACTGCTGAATTTATGAAGTTGGTCTAACAGGGTTTAAGTTTAAGAAAAACCATTCAACTCTCTTTATATATAAACAAAACTGTAATTCAAGATTAAATATGCTGGGATTCTCTGTGCTTATAAATCATAGTAAGGTGTGTCAGGTATAGACAGCCTTAGGATTTGGAAATGCAAACGATTCAAAACAAAGTCCACATCACACACAGACCAAAAGCAGGCATGAGTTTCAGCAGTATTTTTCCAGTTTACTATCTGGGTCCTTCTCAATCCCACACCGTCCGTTTGAATCATGTGCTTCATCTTATTTAAGATGGAAAACACTGCTGAAAAGCATCCGAAAGCAGTGGAAAACGATAAGAAGTGTTTACTTCATCCATAGCGATGAAGAGTTAATTTGCATTTTATGTCATGTGCAAATTGGAAAATCATCTCCACGCACTACCTCCCTCTGCAGCGCCTCATTGGCTGTCTGGCCGGAAGCACGTGATCCCACTGATGGTAAGGAGCTCATCTCCTTTAAGGGCATCTGTTCAAACTCTGTCCACTTCTTCTCGATTTCCTCCTCCATGCGTAGCTTTTGGTTTGATCCGGTGCCCTTCCTGGACAGCACGGCATCCCACTGGCTGCTTGTGTTCTTCTCCTCCTGCCTTTGGCTGTGCTCTCTCCCCTGCCCCTCTCCTGCTTCTCTCTGACTGGCAAGACGAAGGCTAGAAGAGGCGGGAACAGGGGATAGCTCAACGTAGTCAAACCTACGATGAGAAGATGGGGTGGAGGCCGGGACTTCTGACTGAGCTTCACCATGGCGTGATGTCGGTCGACGAGAGGACAGCAAAACGCGATCGTGGGAGTTTTCCTTGTCGCTGTCGGGTAATCTAGAGAAGTTTAAAAGAAAATTAAAAAAAAAAAATTATACATAATGGAAAAAGAAAATCAATAAATCAAATTTAAATCAGCAGAGATTAATCAGGACTGAACATTGCTCTACAGCATGAACACTCACATGAACACAGCTGCTGGTGAGTCATTACACAAGCAGAACATTAATAATCCAAATAATTACGCTTTGACTCATTTTGAACCATCACAGCAGAAAGTGACTTGTCAGGTTGCTGGTACATGTACAGACTCTTGTGTGGTCAACAGAAAATGTCCAAGAATGTGATGCAAGCAACTCTTGAATTTAGTGTAAGCTAGCACTTCAGCCCAGCCTTCTTAGATGTTGCCCTTCAAGGCAAGAGGTTGTAAGCAACACTAAGAGTTTATTAGATGTTTAGCTTTTAAATAAATCCATTTTTATATGGTTACTATGACAAACACCTCCCACAAGTTGCTCAAGAACAAAGTACTTTTTGAAATGTCAAAATACTTCATGTTGGACAGTGTGTGGGAGACATTTTGGGTCTTTATGGAGTTTCTTTGTAAGTCTATCTGCCTGTGATCAGGCAGAACAGTGACAAGTTACAAGATATATGCATTCCTGTGGTTTGGCCATATGTATTCCCCAGAATACCACCTCTGTAAAAACGAGTGGAAGAAAGAGATTCTCTTTTTTGAAACTATCTAACTATTCTGATTCTAGGAGCCACCCCTGTGTGTCTAATCATAACTACATTTTGCCATAATTACACACAAACTTATAGTTCAAAACATTATTGTCCAGACTGTATGGCATGTTTTTACCTGATAATAAACACTCTTTTTATTTTAATGTTAATGTTAACATGTCTGCTCATAATTACTGTGTGATGTCAGGAGAGCTGCTGGGCCGAATACACTTCTTTAAAACCTCTATCCAGTTCCGCCTGATCCCAGCTGTCATGGCAGACAGCATGAATGCAGCCTCCCGTGTCTGAAACACAAAAGAAATATAGGTTATGGAAACAAAAAAGAAAAAGAAAAATTATGTAATAGGGTTGGGATGAGGAAAAACTGAAAGAGATATACAGAGAGAGAGGTGGAAGAGATACTGACAGAGATGTAAGACGTGATTAGTAAGAAAACACAGCAGGAACTGTTGAGCGGGTATGGAACTGATAAGGAAGATGAGAATGGGTGGATATAAAGATGAAAAACAGTCACAGTCTACAAAAGGTGCCAAAAACAGTCACCTGTATCTGAAACCCATAGTTCTTCTCCACATCAAACTCTGACACATTGACACAGGATTTTAGGTCAATCTCTCCATCCAAGTCATCTTTCTGTACATAAACCACAGGAACATGGTTTGCATACTTCTCTTACAATTTCATATTCTCATTATAAAAAAACAAAAAACAAAAACTAGACTGCATATAAAAGATGGACATAATCACTATAATGTCATGCACTGGTTGACCAAGTCCACTTTTAGGCCTCAAGCTGAGCATTTTCACAACCTTACAGGGGTGAACCTGACTGAAAAACCACAGCCCACCCATATGGCAGTGACATGTTGACCACCATGCATCACTTTTTGAGTCTAATGGAACCATATTTTAGAAAGAGGACATTATACTGTATTTAATGACACTTAAAACAAGTGAGCAGGACCATTAACCCTTTAGAAAAACATTTAATGAGGTCATAAATCAAGTGAGCAGTAGTGTCATTTCTATAGACTTCTATTTCCAGCCATATGATCGCCCAACTGCTGCAGAATGCAAGATTAAAGCAATTCTAACATTAGCTCTTCTTTTCTGACTAAGCTTTGTCCATCTTTTATACAGTCTGCATAAATAATGCAAGTTTGCTTCAATACATACCTCCTCTGCAGTGGAGTCCCTGTAATACTTGAGTCCTGCATCAGTCAGAACAAACCAATGCTTCTTCCACTAAAGAAACAAAGACTGAATTACTGGAAGCAGCAACTCTAAAAGGCCAAATATGTAGACAAGTAAAAAAGAAGATTTTCAGTCCTCTATGCAGTCCAGTTGAAAATTAAGTACTTCCTATTCGATAGCTTGTAGAACCACCTTTAGCAGGAACAATTCGAATAATTTTTTGTTTCACTTTATCAGTCTCTTACGTCTTTGTGGAGGAATTTGGCCCACTCTTCTTTACAACATTGCTTCCGTGCACTAAGGTTTGTGCACATTTTTTTATGCATAACTTTCTGAAGGTCCTGGCTTAGCTCTGAACCTTGACTGGGCAATATCAGCACCTTGATTCCTTCTTTTTCAGCCACTCTGTAGTACATTTGCTGCTGTGCTTGGGATCGTTGCACTGTTGCACGACCCAATTACATCCAAGCTTTAGCTGTCAGACAGGTGGTCTCATAAGTGACTGTAGAATACTTTGGTATGCATAAGAATTCATGACTGACGCAGGTGGCCAGGTCCTGTGGCTGTAAAATATGACCAAATCATCACACCTCCACCATCGTGCTTAACAGTTGGTCTGAGGTGTTTGCGCTGATGCGCTGAGTTTGGTTTTCTTCAAACATGTCGGTGTATATTAGGCCTAAACATCTCCACTTTGGTCTCGACTGTCCAAAGGACATTGCTCCAGACGTCTTGTAGTTTGTTCAGATCCAACTTTGTAAACCTACGTCTAGAGCAGAAAATTACCAAAACTTCTATTTTTTAGATACGCTCACACTTGCTGATGATCAATAAATCAAGGCAAACATTTGAATGGAAGCAATCAGGGTGTACTTAGTTTTTCACATGACTGCATATTCCTTTGAAAAGTCTTTTTCACATGGTTTGAAAACACAACAACATAACACGCCATCTAAGACTGTATCAGAATTATTATTATGTTCTATTTTTTTTTGCGCGAGCCTGGTCTGTAAAAGCTGAGACAAACACGAGCGGAACAGGAAGCCTGCATGTGTGAAGCGAGAAGCTCTCTCACCCACCCAAGCGTTTCATTCAAACAGAGGACACACCTGTTATGCCTCAAGCCACCAAGCTATTAACATGATAACAAAGATAATCTGCTGCTATCGCCTTACAAACAGCCTCTCTCATTAGGAACGAGTGATGCTGGGAAGAGGCTAGGAAAGGAGAAGGAGTGACAGGAGGATATGACTTGGCTGCACTTTACCTCCCCCCTCTCGTCCAGTTTTGACATCCATCCCTTTTTGAAGTTCAGGAGGTCGGGCTGTGAAGCAGAACAAAGTCAAAGTCGCCAAAGAAAATGCAACAAAAGTTCAACGCTTTTTAACGAAGGAAGAAAAAGTGAAAGTGAACAGAAACAGAAAGAACGAACTAGGGTGGACAAACCACACAACCCCATATTAAAGAGCGGGTAGCGTAGTATAATTACAACAACATTTATGTTATGAGCAGCAGCTACATCACTACAGGTTTATGTTATCATTGTACATAAAGACCAGAGACTCCTGCCTTATTTTGCCACAGAGGCCATAATTTGGTTTCCAGTGTGAAGAAGTGATAGGCCAAATCAGTTAAAGCAGTTTATATTATATTACATCCTCTACTGCTTTACATTTAACAAGATGGTAAAGCAGACAGTATTGAGCTCACTCAACAATCTATATACATCAACAGCACTGTGTTTACGTAACAGGGTGCTGCTCTATTGCACTGCAGCAGGTCTGCTTTAGCTTCAAACACGATGACAGGAAGAGGAAAACATGTGCTAGGTACCTCAAGATGAGGTGATCCCAGATTAGAAGATTAGCCAGCAGCTTCTTTTTTCTTCCTTTTTCCAAGCAATACACTCCTCACTTGGCTTATCTCTCACTCATCAACAAGTACATTCCTCGCTTTTTAAATCTGTCTGCATTTGTCAGCTCATCTCCAACTGGCATCTCGCTCCCCACGACTTTCCACTCTTTTTTTACTTTGTTCTTCTCCCATCTGTTTGCAAGTCTGTACGCTTAATATAATTTCTCTCGTCTGTCCTGTCATCTTTAACTACCCCTTTTCTGTATTTATGTTCCATTATGTACTTGCATTCTTGCAAGCCATGGTACCGCCCACTTTCTCTCTGTTTGAGCCAGTTAATATATGCCACTGATCTCCTTTAATCTAACAATGATACAGTCTGATGACTCCCAACAACAGAGTATAACAGGAATAATGTAGGGAGAAACCCCAGGTTTCCTTTTATTCTTAATTTAATTAAGTTGAGCTCTTTAACTGAGAAGCATTGTTGGGTGTAGACACACACACAGTCGAGCATCATATTTAGACCTTTGTTCACTGAGCTCTTTTAATGTATTTTACTTTTTTTCCCCCAGACTTATTTTTTCCCCACAGAGAGCATTTTGTTTTTTTAAATTCTGTTCCTCATTTAGGTGTAATTGCACCTTACTGTGCTATTTTCTCTGTTTATTTTATTGAGCTACTGTATTTAAGCTCTGTTGTTATAGGTTTTGTTTAAGAAAAACAATCGAACTAAACATGGCTTTAAATCCATAATGAACACTGATTGTATGCCTTGAAAAAACAAAAAAGACAAGTCTAAAATACAACAGAAAGTTATCTGTCAAACCTTATTACAAATTATTCACATCATGTCAAAACATGCCCATGAGCAGAAACAGGAAGCAGATGGTTGACGTAGAAAAACGGACACCTGTTAAGCAGTAAACCCTTATACTATCAGAACCGTGACCTTGCTTGAAAAGGTCATAAACTGAAGAAGGGAAAACAGTCAAATGAACAGACAACATCACTTCTTTTCATCTCCCGTTTCCTGTCACTATAAAGACGTATTGTCTGGTGAGCTTTGTCCTTAAGGTTAAACAGGTTTCACCTTTTTTTCTTATTGTTAATGAGAGTGTCCCGGTATACAGTACACTCATTCTAAGGCCAACTCCTAAATTACTATTGTTTGGACAGCCAGTACTTCTAGGTTATTAAAAAACACCTGCCAGCTTTGCCTGGCAGTGTCTGCCTGTTTGCAACCAGAGGACATGTGTCACAGCTGGCTATAAAAAAAAGGCACACACAGTTCAAGCTACAAGCTAGTGCCAGTTACTGTAAACAGTAGCAGTAGGGTAAAAGGGGAGGAAACTACACCACGCTTTGAAACCAGTGTCAAGTATTTCGTTTCGACAGCAGTTACTTTACTTGTTTTTCTCCATACGAACCACAAATAAAACTAAACGAATAAAAGTCACTTCTAAGCTAGCGGTAACTTCATGTACACACCCCTCGAAGTCAAACAAACGCTCGCCACATTAAAACTAGCTAGCTTTGTAAAGCTAATATACGTTAACATCTATGATAAACTAGCTAAACACTTTAACCCAACCGAGCCGAGTGAACGGCTAGCCGAGAGGCTTCGTTTGAAATGTAGAGGTTCAGGAAGACGTGACAAGCAGGAAAAACAAAGTGTTTTCAAAGTACAGCCGTACAGTGAAGGAGGGTGCCGCTTACCGTCATGATAACAGGATCCGGGGAGGGTGAGATAAAGACAAAAGTACTGTTACCGCACAAGCTTAATTAGCTATTTTTAAAAAAAATCACCTTACTTTATCGCAGGAAAAGTTAAGATGAAACCCCGCCATTCATACCCATGTTAACCCAATCAAGCGAACCGCCAGCGTCCCGAGCACGTACCCCGCCTCGTTAAGGGGAGAGTGCGTCCATGTCGCTGCACGCGGACGAGTTTTTCGCGTTTTAAAAACAACAGCAAAAACAATTTTTCAACTTTGTGACAAGTGGAGCGGAGCTAATGTAGCGCTTCAGCCCTGCTGCCTGTTTGCTCGCTGCTCTCGCTCTCTGTCTGTCTGTCACTTCCTGGGCGGGTCCGCGAAGATCTGTTCAGAAAACAAGCCTACCACCTACTCCGTCGCCCCCACCACCCCCAAAAAACTGCCTGGCTATGAAAAGGGGTCCGGGGAGCTCCTGCGGGGGAGAAAGTGGGGATCAATCTGAGTCTCCCTGGAATCTCCCATGGAAAATTTTACCCTCCTTATTGACTGAAGCCACACAGGTATTCCCAACAAGATAAGATATGGAGGGGGAAAAAAAGTCTGTCAATCTAAAGTCCTAGTCTGCAAATACAAAATCCTGACATTCCCTGGCTTAGACAAGCTTTCTCTTCTAAACTCTCAAAAAAGACTTGCCACATTTTCCCGTCTGAAAATCTCTTGCACATAAAGTGGCACCCCCACCCTCTACCAAAAGCCTCTCTTGTAGCTATTGGTTTCAGTTCAGGAATTTCAACACATGCCCCAGCAGACCACAATTGACAGAGTTCAGTCAGTGTTGTGAAATGACTGCAGGGTGTAGGTAAAAAAGATAGACACGCGACTGTCAGCTGTTAAAAGGAGAATTTAAAGAGTGTAGGAACAGACACACCAGCAACCTTAACCTTAAGCACCTAAAAAGCTTTTGCAGTTACAGACAGGAGCTGTGCAAACACTGGTAAATATGTGACAAAAAGGGATATTTAAATAGGCGGGACTGCAGTAAAATTAAAACAGCGGTTTTATTATGGTGAATCGCAAAATACATGTGGCACATGCAAGGCGTGCAAGTAAGCAAGACTAAATATTTTTGCTGTGTAAACATACCTGCATTTGTTCGGATCTGTGATAATAACCTTTCCAAGAACTGCCCTCATCCGCTGTGGGACTGCCCGATCTCTGGAAAAGAACAGCTTGTAGTTATTAACCAAATCAATACGGGACTGAGCAAACATGTCCCATCCATAGAGGTGTTTTGTTTTTAAACCTGATGTGTGGTATGTGGTAGATGAAGTTAGGCATTAACATATAAGGTAATATAATATATTAATAATATAATATAACAATAAATGCCATTGCAAGGTTTTATCAGTTCCTACACCCTTCTATACCATTTGCACTCTCTGTTCCCAGTCTGCCCTACTGCTTACTTTCAGATACCTAAATCAAGAAGCTAAAAAAAAAACGTGGGTTTCTTACATCCTTTAATTAACTGGCATGGGCCTGAGCCGGCCTACCTGTAATGAGGTGGAGGAGTGAGCTCGAGATAGATACCCACTGTGCCATTCTCTCTCAGTGTCTCCTGTATCTTCCCACTCTCTGGAGGGAAGCTTGCTCAAGGAGTGGCTGAAACAGCAGACAGGTTATTAGTGTCTCTAATTAATCCAGTTGAATGGAGTAGAAGAAGCAAAGCTGGCAAGAGATTATAGATCCTCCAAGAAAATGTTGGCGAGTAATCATACCACTCAACAAATGCTCAGTTTAACATATGCAGGTGTAACATGAGTCTGACCTGGCTGGCTTGAAGAGCTCCTGTCTTCGGACGGACTGCTGGTTCTGCAGCCTCCCCGCGTGGCTCGAGGCCTCGCTGTGATGGATCATTTTGACCTTCGGTACATCAGCTATCATGGCATACGCCTCCCTGTTCCGCCCTGTAGATCCCACAGAGAGCCGGCCTGACTCAGAGGACTCCATGGAGCTTTGCGAGGAGGTGTGCCTCTGCATTTGAATGGGAAGTGAAGGGCTCTCAGGATGACGGGAGGTCCTCTTGTCATTAGGAGAAGGGCAGCGGTCTTCGCGGATGTTTCTACCGACACTGGATCTGTTGCTGCTTGGGCTCCTTGGTCGTTCCAAGGTGACAGCAGTGGATCTGTTGCCACTTCCACCATGTCTAGAGGGCGAAGCAGCCCGAGATAACGAGGAGCTGCGGAGGGAATGAGTTGAATCTCGCCATGAGCGTGGTGAGCGATCAGAGTTGGATTTTGTGTCAGCGTGGGTGTTTTTTCTCTGAAAGAAATTACCAGAGTCTCCATTAATGGCACTTCTGAGGACTGAGTACCCCGGTGGATGACTGCTGTCTTTCCTAGAGGGGGAGGAGTTGCGGCTGTTTTGAGTCCTGCTGTTGAAGGAACTGCTAGTTTCTGTTTTGTGTGCCAAACGTTGGTCAGAAGCATCAAAAGTTCTCCTTAAAGATGACGAGCTGTATCTATCATGACTTCTGACTGAGCTGTTAAATTCAGACTTGTGCAGCAAAGGCTGAGTAGGAGTCTCGTAGCTTTTCCTCAAAGGGGGAGATTTATGACTTTCACGACTACGGCCATGTAATAAGCTACCGGTGTCTGTTTTCTTCAGCTGATACCTGCTGGGGGTGTCATAACCCCTCCTTCCAGGAGAGGAAGAACGGCTATCCCGACCTCGACTGCTCCTGGCAGGGCTTGATTCAGTCTTCCGCAGTATGGAATGACTTGGTGTATCATGACCTCTTTTAGATGGAGACGGATGGATGGGGACTTCTTGTTCTTGATCTTTCTGCCCATTTCTAACAGATGGGTTACGCAACAGAGCCTGGCTCTCAATATCATAACCTTCTCTTATCGGGGACCCACAGCGTGCGTGGTGACTGCGTCCATTTAGAGACATAACGGACTCAGATTTATGAAGTAGTGATTGGCTAGATGAACTGTAGGTCCTCCTTGGCGGTGAGGAGCTGCGACTGTCAGAAGTCCTTCTTGATGGAGATGAAGTCCTTCTGTTATACACACGTCCATGTGATAAACTAGTGCTGGTTTCAGTTTTGTGAAGAGGCATTTGGCTTGAACTGTTAAAGTCCTTCCTCTGCGGAGATGAGCTCCTGGAGTCGCCACCCCGACCACTTAAAGACCCATTTGCTTCCGTCTTTCGCAAGGTACTCCTAAAATCAGAAATCATGCTGGATTGGGATTTGACTGAACTGGCAAACGATTTGAAGTTTCTTGGCAGGGTTCCCGACTCAATACGTCGCCCATGTGTGCCTTGCAAGGAGCTTCTAGACCCCGGCTCCCTCCCTGAAGACCTCCCCCCACCGTCAAAGTTAGTCCTGCTGAGGGAAGCGAAGGATTCGCTGCGTCGGAATGTCGGGTTTCCACGTGAGGGAGAAGACGAGCGAGACTGCAGAGCCGAGCTTTGCCTCGGGGAGTTGTACGACCCCGACTGCTGATAGGAAGAGACGGGAGAAGAAGGGCTTACACGGCCGTATGAACTGCCGAAACCCTTTCGTCTGCTAGAGGCCAGCGACTCCGCTATTTTAAAGGGAGTAGGGCTCGGAGAGCGAGGGCCAACTTGTGCCTCGACTTCAACTGCAATTTCATATGGGTCAGGAGGAGGGATTTCCACATCCACGTCCTCATCCACAGCCTCTGGTATCGGCCTTTGAGAAGCCACACCAAGATTAGGATTTCTGAAGGGAACGATGTCTTTTGGCTCGACGTTCCTGTTGCTGAAGATGGGATGGCCTCGCTCGAAGTGGCGGAACGGGCTGTCATGGAGCGAACGGGCACCTGCTGCCCTCCCCAGCGAGAAATAGCCACTTTCGCGCTTCTCTCGCTCTTCTTTCAACCCTGGAAGAGAAGAAAATATTTTTTAAATAGGATGAAATAGAAAGACGCAATGGTAACAGAAATAGGAGAAGCAAAGGTCAAAGTTCAACCTCTGAGCAACTACCAGAGGTTTCCTGACACAAACCGAGCTATATTGTATTACTGATAATTGCTCTTGGACACTTCACCTGATGACAGCAAATAGTATTGCCAAGTAAATAACACCTCTGGCTGTAACTGGATATAGATTGGTCAATTGCAGCAAGTCACAAGTTTACTAAAGACTCAGTCGACCGCTGTACGGAGTATTTGTAAATATCTTTGGCGATTCTGCTACCTCTGTTTCTCTCTTTCTTATAATTTTTCTTTGGTTTATGAGTCTAATGTTCTAAGAAATTGATTCAGCAACACACAATGTCAGCCTACAAGTACCCGAATGTCTACTGAAGCTGTCTCTGCTCCGAGAGTCATCCATCCAAGCCCTTGGGTTGGGCCGGTGGGGTGGCGGGTCAAGCCGGGTCATATCGAGTTTGACCAGGTGGCGACGGATCGGTGGGTATTCGTCCTCTGCACTGGCTGAGCCACTGAACTCCTGGTAGTCGCTCTGCTCACGGCAGCTACGTGGAAGAGGAGATGGAAGAAGAATGACGAGAGCAGAGATGAACGAGGTGAGAGATCGGGAGTGGGGAGTGAAAAGCAAGAGAAGAAGTCAGAGAAAAGGAGAAAATTTGATCAGTTTAATAGACACGTCATAAAACTTAAGCCATTTTTCAGGTCAGAGAGCATGGTGAATGCAGGAAGATCAATATAAACTACAGTACGTTTTAAATCTAACTCCACAAACTCTCACACTACACTTTAGAGTCATTGAATTGCCATTGCAGCTCCTTTTATCATCACGATGCCTTCTTTCTTACCTGTCTGTGCTGTCGTCGTCAGCCTCGCAGATATAAAGCTCGCAGTCGGGGCTCAGGATGCACAAAGAGGGCTCCCCATAACCCAGATGAACTCCATTGACATCGCAGTAGCTGCTCACCACTGACAGACCATCAGAATCCTCCTGATAGGATGAGAGGGAAAGACATGGACAAATCACAATTTTGCGGCAAACTCCATCCCTCTATCTCTCCAAGTCACAAAAAGAGGAGAGGAAGTGATGCGCCTCCACCGGCACGTGAAGGTTCACTGAAAGTACACATCAGAGTGCATACATGACAAACCCTCTTCGTCTGGCTCCGGCTCCTGGAACAGCAGTTTTGATAATAGCGTCTGTCCCCTCTGTCCTCCCTGACAGACGCTCACATGTGCTGCTGTTCGATTAGGGTTACACCTCTGTAACCTGACCTGTCTCGTGGCTTTCCTCATTAATATTTCATCACTTTTTTTTTAACTCGTCCTCTGCATAAACTTTGCCGTCTCAAGGAATGATTGAAAACTGTCTGCAAATGCCAGAGAATGACAATCCCCAACACCTCCTAGGAATCTACAGGTAATATACTACGGGATCTAAAAGAAGCACAATCAGGTGTAAAATATGCACATAAACAGATTATTGCAAACGTTTCATAGAGGCATATCAAACAGAAGCTGGGGCACAGGTTTCTGCCGTTTCGAAACTGTCCAGAAACATGCCCATCCTCTCTGAACCCCCGTCTAATATTACAAGTCATTCCCAAGAGGGCAGTAAATGATCCAGCTTCATTCATTTTTAATAGAAGCCACTACTGCTACCCTGCTCCACACCATTGGCTCTTATTCTCCGTCTCTGATCTCTCTTTCATTTCCTCACAAGTAGTAAAGTTTCAGACATGATGGCATTTACTTTGTTTACATGTAAAGTTGAATGGGAAATTCTTAATTGGTCCTTTCTTTAACCAGAGAATCGAACTCTAGGGTTAAGTCAGGTGTACTTAAGTTTAAGAGTAATCAGTAGATTATTAAATTAAAGTTAAAGCAGTACAGCAGTGCCTTATTGATTCCTGCACCAGAACATCTGATCTCAGTGCTGCGCTGCCTTACTGCTTAGACCTGTGACCTCTAATGCATCTTCCTGCTGCTCTTCACATCCAGCTAATCCCATCACTCAGCGCACATTGAGTTCTCATTATCTCTTCCTGGTTACCTTGCTGCTGTTGCTGTGCACATCACCGTCCTGCTTGTCTCACCTTGCTGCTGGTGTCTCTTTCCTCCGCTTGGGAAGAAATCGGTGTTAACGCTTCTCCCTTTCTTGACCCAATCCCGGTTTTAGCCCCGGCTCCGGACTCGGCAGCAGATATCTGTTGCTGCGTGACCTCAGTGCTCTCCCCTGCACCGGCGTGCAGGTGCCTCTGGCGCAGGCAGTCGTGGCAGCGGGAGGGGTCGAAGATATTGGGCTGGAACTTGGGGCAGATGGGCTCATCGCCGGAGAGGGCCATGGTGAACGCAGAGGGAGAACCTGGATGTTCATTGCCTCCAACAGAGAAAACTGGGAAACCACAGCAGGAAATATGCAGAAATATTTATCTAACACTTGAGGAAGACATTAAAAAAAGACTGTCAAATTACAGAAGTGTTTCTGCACATTTAATCTAATTTGGTAATGTACAGAGCAAGCATGAGCCACTAATGCGTGATTGTGACACATTACTGTAAGGTGGTGTAAGCAGAGCAGCTGCAAACTAAAAAAGGGGTTTTTGTTTCAGGACGTGAGAACTGTTAAGATCACTGATAACTAACCGCACTCGCAGCTGATGAAATACAGTCCAGTCAGAGCAGTTCCACAGTACTACACACCACAAGACACATGCACTGTAACCAAGCAACTTCTACAAGCACCAGCGCCTCTGGTAATAGTCAACATGTCAATTAAGCCTTTAATAGTGTAAAACTGAGGATGGTAGAAATATATAAAAATGGTTTTGTTATGAAAAAGATTTAAAATTACCTGACAAGAGGGACTCCAGCCTTCAGCGTGTCATCATTAAGGATGAACTGCCCATCAGACCCCCATCAGGCACATGCCTCCTCTTCCCCATGCTCTCTGTCCTCCCGGCCTGCCAGACACTTGAATCAATCTGATTGGCTGCTCTGACAATGAGTGAAACTGCAGCATCTGTGCCATCCATGGCGGCTCTTAGCCGACACGGCTGAGACCCTGAAGCGCACACAAACCCCAGGACCAAGATGGAGCCAGTGGCTTATTGGTTCTCCTATTGAGCAGCTGTATTAAATATCATGGGCTTTAGAAAGCGAAATGAAACGCTCATGCTAGCGACAGCTGGCACACGCTGGCTCAGGTTAACGTAAATAAATAAACACCGGCGAGGTGGGGGTGTTTAACATATATTAAAGCCGCTGGCTGTTTATCGTTCTACATGAAACTGCTTGGTTCTCCTTTAGATCACACAAACACAGGTGATACTCAGCTAGGAGGAAATACAGAGCTAAGGGTTGGTTTCCTGATGTTCTCCAGAGGATGTTGACAACAGCATCAGGTTTCCTATTAAACAATAGAGCACAGTGGGACAAAATTCCTCACAGGGCACGCTGACATAATGTGACATATGACCGCAACATGAGATCATCAGAAATTATTCAAATTTACTTTAATCAAATTTGAGGTAAATACAGCACACTCAGTACACAATTAACAAATAATGGGAAGAAACAAAAAAAGTTGGAAAATGTACAAAACTGAGCACAAGATTTCACAGGGCAGGTAACTCCAACATCATCTTTATGCATACACGTATTCTGTTCGACACGTGAGCATAAACACAACCAAGTCCAGTTTGTTGAGCTGGCCTAACAAGAGCAGAAGTCCATTGTCAGGAGTTTCTTCCTCCCTTTATGCACTCCTTCAGTCCTGATGATGCACTTTCTTCCCGGTCTGTCTACGTCTCTGACGCTTGCTGGTCCTGCCGCCTTTGTTTCTACCCTCTGTGACACCAGGTCTCTTCTCTGTCAGACGCCCCCGTCCGCCTCGGCCTTCCTGCTTCCCTTTCCTCTTCCGCTTGCTGGTGTAAGTGCTGAGCTGCGTTGTAAGGGAGCGGATCCTGGAGTGATGAAAGAGCGAGAGAGAAAAATAAATAAACCAATCAGCTGGAGTTAGAGGGGCCAGGTAAGGTAGCTGTGTGTACTCTGGAGGTAGAGGAATGCAATTAGGGATGGGTATCGAAAACCGGTTCTTGTTGAGAACCGGTTCCCACTGTTTCAATTCCTTGGAATTGTTTGCCATTTTTGCAAACGATTCCCTTATTGATTCCAGTCGCCCCGAATGACGTCACCACGTTGCGGAGCGTCATTTACCTGGCAGGAAACACGGCGCCTTAGCGGCTCAAACGCTCAAAAGTTTGATTATACTTTACGAGAACAGATGACAACAGGGCAACTTGCAATACTTGCAAAGTAGATATTTCATTTAAGGGAGGAAACACTACGAATATGCAAAAGCATTTGCTCACAAAACACGCGATGACCTTAAATGAATGTCGTGTTTTTAATTCCGCTCCGGACTCGTGAATCTCAACCCAGCAGCAGCGGTGACGTTTGCGCGTCCTCTCCCGTTAATGCGGCAGGTAAATAGTCAACTAACAGTGCATATTATGTTAGCGCGATCTGCCTTATTACAAAACCTGCCATTACTGTGCATTTAGGTGACCATGATGAGAGAGACAGAGTCTGGCTGGCTCAGATGCTGGCAGTTCTCGCTGCAGTCTACTGGTAGCGTCTCCTTTCAGGCCAGAATAGACGAATGTCACTGAGCAGTGACTGAGTTTGTGGTCAAAGGCTTGAACCCATTTGCCACAGCAGATGCCCCCGATTTTCAGTAAGTGAATGTGTTTAATTGTAGGCAGGGACATTACTGGATATTCTTGTGTAATTGCTACTGAATAATTTATGTTATACTTTGTTATTGCTACAGATGAATATTTATTTTATTATTTTACATTTACAATTTTTTTTCCTGGGGACCCTGTGACACCCCATTGAAGAGCCGTAGGCTGGATCTCTTAAGATCTCACAGTTGGGTTTGTAAGGCCATGTTACTCCTAAATTTCTATCTTGTTCAAAGAGAAGATATAAAACAAAGTTCTAAGCAAATCGACCTCAGTGTTCTCCTTTTTAAAAAAAAAAAGAATCGAATCGTTAAACAGAATCGAAAATGGAATCGGACTCGTGAAAATCTTATCAATACCCATCCCTAAATGCAATGCAGCATAGTATTAAGATATTTCACGTGTAGATATTGTATTGATACAGGGACACCAAATATCAATGTTTTATTAAATACATTATACTCTGAGAATACTACAAACAGAACAACTCATCTCATCCACCAGCATCATCCTGACATGACATTAGCTGAGCAAATGAAATCAGCTCAAACGAAAAACCGTCCAACACTGGACACAAAGTCCAACGTTTTAATCTTAAAAGCAGGACACAACTGATCACAAGCTGCTCTCAATTAGAGATGTGATTAACAAACTGCTTACTTTTTGTTAAGTATTGGATTCCCAGCTTTTTTTGGCATTCCAACCATTTTCTCTTCCTCTTTCTCCCCCTCCACCTCATCGTCACGCTCCTCATTAGCCTTCAAAACAAGCATACTCAGTGTTAATGCAGTATTATTACCTTCAGTGTTATCTTCAAACTTAGAAGAACACACACATATAGCCTATTCAGATGATTACAGACCTTAATATTTACCTGGTTTGCTGCAGCTTTGAGAAGGCGAGCTCCTGTGAGGTCAAGATCACTGATGGTTGTCACGGTTACTGTGTGGTTGGGATGATCGTACTGCATAGACTCTGTTGTGCTGGTTATTGCATCTTCCAGATCATCTTCGCCTTCCTCTGCAATACAGGATCACATAAAGGGCAATGAAGCTACATGCACAGATTATGAGACATCAGTAAAATAACCAGAGCGCAAGTTTTCCTGTAAACTCACCGAGAGCTTCTGTCCTCTCCTTCAGCATCTTTATGTATTCCTTGTGTCTCTGTAAGGAGACAAACACATTTAATACATTGCCTATTTTCTCAACATGCTCAGGCGTTTAGCAAAAACAGGCTTTAAATCGGGGCTCTTTTCCATGAGGACTCACGTCTTCTCTGACTCTTATCTGCTCTTCCTTGATTTTCTTTCGAATTTCTTCTACTGCCGCTTTCCTCCTCTCCACCTTACGCTTGTGAAAGCCGGTAAGATATTCCCTGAGAGAGAAGCAGATTAAAGTCCAAAACCAAGATTTATTAAGCCAGACTTAGAAAGGTGTACTTTATTAAGGAGAACCTTTATAACTCAAACTGGAAGACTGGCTACAGTTAATTTATGAGGTTTACATTACCTAACAAAAAACTTTAGTCAAATAATAACATTTCTAGAAATTAACAATATTTATAAATGCAGGTATATGATAGTTTGAACACCATACACCATCAGCATTTTTAAATATGACGAGGAGAGTGGGAAGATGGGAAAGCCTCCACTTATTTGGTTAAAATCTTACACAAATTACACACATTTATTTCCAACAAGCTTCCCAAATAAAAACATTTACTAAAAGCTGGTACTAGTCCATGCTAATCAGCGCTAGTGCTATGATGCTAGCTAACATGTTGAAACAGTGTTTTCAGCGACGCGCTTTCAAACTCACTGTCTGTTTTTCTCGTCAAACGTTACGATGCATTTGTTCTCCCTCTTCTTCGATCCTGGCTTGAACTTAGCCTTTTTGGAGCCTTTGTTTTTAAAGTTTTTCATGTTGTGCACGTGAGTTCGCTAAGTTACTATACCGCACGTCTGTTATTTTTGTCCGGGGGGGAACACATACCACATGACCTCTACAGTTCCAACAGTTTGATAGCGGCGTTTTAGTTTTTTTTTTGGTTTTTTTTGTTTTTTTAATTACATACACACTTGAAATAAAATAAAATAAAATTAGCGTGGTGGCTAGAACTGTTGCTTCACAGCAAAAAGGTCCTGAATTTGCGTGTTCTCCCCGTGTCTTTCTGTGTTGTTTCCGGGTACTCTGCCACAGTTTGAAGACATGCAGTTAGTGGGGTTAGGTTAGGAGGCGATTCTAAATTGGTTGTGGGTATAAATGTGAGTTTCATATTTAAAAATGAACTGAACTGTTTCGATCTGTCCAAGTTGTACCCCACCTTTCGCCCTATAACGATAGATGGGATAACCTCCAGCCCCCCACGACCCTGAATTAGATACACGGAAGAAAATTAATGGATGGAATCAATCCATCAATCAATAAACATGTCAACAAACATTGCTTACCGGTTATATCAGTACAGTGGGAAATAATCTTTGACGTATTAACTATAAACACATCACAGAAGATGTACAGATGTAATTCTGGCCCCAGAAGTGTTTTTTGGTCTTGATCTGAAATATTCTTGTCATATCCGTGGATTAAAATCATCACCAGTGTGTATTTTGTTTAATAAGAGAAAGACGAGATTTTCTTTCTCTTGATCGATTTTATTTTCAGGGAAAATCCTCGTTATGAGAAGAGATGGGTGGACTCCAAAGCAAACCCGAAACTGCACCAACACGGAACAACATTTAGAGAACTTAAAATTAAGAAGATAAAAATACTTTCCCCTAAAATAAATATTTATTTCATACATAAATTTATAGCTCATGTTAATCCCTCTAATTGTATGATTTTCTCGTGTCTACTTATTTTAAATATACAATCCATGTACTGCAGTCAAGTCACTCCATTAAAATTAAAGGAGCGTCCTACATGTGAGCCCCTATGAATGCATCAGCTGTCATTATGCACAATCACTTTTACTGAAAAAAAGAAAAAGAAATCAAGGAAACCTTTTACCTTCATATTGTGAATATTATCAAAGCACATAACACTGTGTCCAAATCTGGTGCATTTTAAGTTTACTTATTTTTTTTCCTCCAGCATTTTGAGCACTCATAACTTCGAATCATAATTGCATGGCTCCTTTCCCTCTCCTCCTACTGTAGGGGCTTACTGTGCAACCAGAAACGTCTCATCTCTGTAAAAAGTGCACAAGTGTTTCATTTGAAGGAGAAAACTCATCGACAACCACTGAGTAACATACAGCATTTAGTAGAGACCAGTCACTCTCACACTTTCATGTGTCATTTTATTAGAAAACATTCAAATGAACAGATAAATTCAGACCATAAAAACACCTCAAGGGAAAAAAGACAAAAGAAACAAAATAAAAACAAACAAACACTCCAGCTCGCAGATGTTGTTGAACATAAATTTCTTCTTTGTGTAGTTTACCAGTCAGGGAAGCCTAATCTAAACTGATAGCAACACTTTCAGTACTCCTTAGATTACAGCTTGAGTTGACCTGGAAGACAGGGTACTGGAAACCTCTAATTGTATTCTAGTGTGTTTGCCCGTATTCTAAAATCAAGACATTACAATGTGCGCCAAAGAAAAACAAACAAAAAACATAGAAAGTGATCAAATTTACCATACCAAGCTAAAAAGTTTAAATGAAAGGATTCTTTAATAAAACAGATTTCCTCGGCTCCCGACCTTACGCTGCTCATACAAAACAATAACATAACTGCAAAACTGCTCCCATCTCCAGAAGCATTTATATTAATATTACAGAACCATTAAATAAGAAAAAGGAAAAATGATATTATAAATCCCGCATCATGTATAAGACCATCATTACAAATAAAAAGCAAATTGGACTACAATTTCACAAAGCTCCTCCATCAATCCAACGTGATGAAATATAATTTTTTTGTTTTTTTTACATAACATCGAGGCCTTTTTGCTTGCAATCTGTACAACATCAGTTCTGTCAGTCTGCAGAGCATGACAACACCAAACACCCCCCCATTAAAACCTGTAGCTTTTAAAGGTGGTTTATATAGCGACGCAGCAGAGAAATTGGTTATTCTGCACAAACTTGTTTGCAATTCGATGCTTTTCTTTGCTGCAGTGAAAACATGTCACTACTCCACTTACAGCTTGTGAATTCAAACTGACCATACCTGTTCTACACGAGGGATATTTTCTTGTTTTTTTTTTTTATTTAAAACAAACAAAACAATCTAAAAGGCTCCAGCAGTTTTTCATAGGTGACTGTTCTCAGAGCTCTCTGCATCAGAGGATCCTCTCCAGACATTTACAGCTTGTACTCACTCCCACATACTAATCAGCCTCACAATGAAATGCAGTTTAGCGTAGTAGCTCAACAGGAATTCCCCAAGTCTAAAAAAAGACTGGGGTGGGGGGGTGAGATGGGCCATGGGCATTAAAGTTCATGTCCCAAACTCTTATCCTCTGGTCTTCTTTTTCAGACCAAGCTACACCACCTGCCTCCCTGCTCTTCATGATGGAAATCACAGCTCAAAGATGTCGCTGTGCTGCGTGTCAAAAAAAGTGACACAGATTTGGGGGGTGGGGTACACCTTGAGTTCCAGTATGAAGATGATTGGTCAGTGAAGTCACACAGCTTCCTTTTTTTGCTCTCTTTCTTTGTAACTAAGAACTTGCTATCAAACCTACTTCTTCTATGTACAACTTGTATACAATCACATTATAAGTTTGAATGCAATTCATTTCTCATGTAAATGCACCAGCGTGCTTGTGTGTGTGTGTATTTAGGCATTTTCAAACTTGTAGCCCCATTGCTGCCTCCCTCTGTCATTTAAATGTTCCCCTGTTCTCTGCTTCATGTGTGACGGGGTGGAGCATGCCTGCAGCAGCAAACCAAACCCTGAAGTGTTGTTTCTGCTGCATCCTGCTGTTCAAGGAAAGCAGATCAGCTGTGTGTTACTGGAATGATGCTGCACTGGACTGAAGCACAAATCACTTCTAATGGTCACAGAATTCTGTTTTTTTTGCTCCACAGTACAATGCTGGCACTGTACAGTTGTGAGGTAGATAAGGAGAGACACTACTCAGCACTGTACGGTTTAAAGCAAGCAAGGCTATCCTAAAAGCACAGCCGTGCTCAGACCTCAGCTGTCTACTCTTAAATTCTGTGAAGCCCTTAAATGAAGCTTGCAAATGAAACGACACATTACTCTTACTGCAGCACTCACATTGCTGGGTGCCAGTAATGATTGTACGGTGTGGTGTCCTAGAGCAAATCAATGCACTGCTGCATTCATTCATTTAAATAGCTATTAGATAATGGTCCCTTTTCCCTCTAGGGCCTTTTAAACCTGATTTTCTTTTGTTTGAAAAGAGGCAGCCAGCCAGCGTAGTACCAGTAATGACCAGAAGGTGGGGCGACTGTGCTGCAATTAAACTTAAGCACCAAAGGCGCAAACGTTTCAGCCAGGTGTGTGGATACAGTGCTGATGGATACAGCCCTGTATCCATCAGCACTGTATCCATCAGCACTGTATCCATCAGCAAAAAAACAAAAACAGCTGTGTGTGTTACGGTGTCCACGTGGCAGAAAGTCTATATTTCTGAATAGCTGACAATTATAAAATTACATGTTGGCGGAGGAGAAGCCTGGTTAATGTCCCTGTGTGTGTGTGTGTGTGTGTGTGTGTGTGAGACAGCAGAACCACAGAGAAGCCTTGTTTGTTGTGTGTGTTCAAGAAGCGGCGATGGTGGTACCCCCGCTGAGGCGCAGCAGAATCTGCTGACAGTCCTGCAGCGACCGGCGGTCTCCCACCCGCTCCAGGGTTCGCTTGGCCTCAGCCAGTAGACGAGCTCTGTGCCCGGGCGGGGTTAGCAGGGGCATGGGGAGGTGGCGGCAGGCCAGCAGAATGGCGTGAGCTCTCTCCCTCTCGCCTAAAACACACTCGCCATCTGAAAGCAGGCAGGGAGGAGGAGGGGAAAAGAAGAAGAAACTGGATAAATGTCTTTTCTCTTGGTGTGTCTCGTGTCGTACACTAGGACGGTGTTGCCTACCAGCTGTGTAGGAGCTGTGCGTCCTGCGTCGGAGGTTGTGCTCCAGCAGCTGGTGTGTCCTTGTGGGACTGGCTCCAGCCATCAGCCTCACTGTGGTCTCATGAAGGAACACCTAAATAACACAAACAGCTGTCATTATCAGGTATTTATTATCATTTCAACTTGGCTGAACACACATCTGAGCAGCCCTCAAATTCTCTCAGCAGGCACCAATGTCCGTGCACGTGTTACCAACCAGTTCCTCTGCTTTACTACAACTATTCCCCAACACTCTGTATTCATGTTTGTTTTTGGCCATGAACTCTTTGAAACAGCTCTGTATGCATAACATTTACAATTCAACTAAATTAAATATTAATTAAACTAAAAAGTGGAGGTTTAGATTTTCAAGATTGACAGCAGGCCTTTAAAAACTTCACGATTTGTCTTTCTTCAGCCTCTTCAGTACCACACCAATGCAAAACTCATTTTACATCAAACACACTTTAATCTGAACGCCAATTTCTGTCATTGTAAGAAATTTAACTGCACATTAAATCAACGAGACATCTTAATAAAAGACAAAGTATTGCAATTTCAAAAGTGTGTCTCAGTTTTTCTACATGATAAAGAAATAAAGAGTCAGCATGACTTTTGGACCTAAATTGTAATAACTGAAAGTGTAAAATTACAGAACTCTATAATTGATTGTCTGTGTTGTATAATGAATGGGGGAGATTGTTATCAGCAGGGAAAGCTTGTAAAACCTGTGAAAAAGACTGTCCAAAATTGATGACCTCCTTCACATTTTCCAAAGCCAAAACGGGCCGGATTGGAGTCCTTGAAGGTTTTATTCTGGCCCTCGGGCCTTATGTTTGACACCCTTCTAACTCTTTGTCTACCTTCTTTCCTCAGATTTCCTCCACTGTGCTATCTAAGAGGCCAAATGTGAAAAACTTAACAGTCTCAAAAAACAACAAATACATTTACTAGAGGAGCCGTTAAGGCTCCTCTAGTAAATCTCAGAAGTGTGACTGATGATATGGTGAACTGAAATGAAAGTTCTGGAAATGGTAAAAGTGATGGAGATTCATAATAAAAAATTAAAATATATATATTATGTTCATAATGAACAAGATGAGTATCAGAAATGTACCGAGGTGATTTCTCACTTGAAGGATGGAGCCATTTACAGTTTCACTACTGCGAATACTTGGAAGCTGATCGCTGTTGCAAATTCTATTATATATTTTTGAAATTTAATAAGCTACATTTAAAAAAACAAAAACAACCCCCCCCCCCCCCATAAAATATGCCAAAAACCATTTCCTGCGGTGCCAAACTGCCAGCCTAAGAAATTCAGAATGACGAATCTCTTTCACTTCTTCCTCTCATTGAGGCCTGAACATAGAGAGTTCTGTCTTTATGATCCTTCGCATATTTCAGCTATCAGCACTATTATTAACATATCTGAATTAATCTCCCCAAAGCCCGACCTTGTGTTGTCCCTGTCTGTAGCACTGTGTGAGTTTTCTGAGTGCGCTGAGGTCCCTCTGGAAACCAGCCAACTGAGATCCAGGAGCCGGGCCAGGTTCTCCATTACTGCTGCTTCCCCGCTGCCATAAACTGGTCCTCAAAGTCAACAGGAGGTCACAAACCAGTAGCTCAACCCCCTTGGAGAAGAAAAAAAAAAAAAAAAAAAAATGAAAACACAGCTGGGTTGGGTATAGATGCACATAAAAAACCAAACCCCACAATTACCGGTAAATCTTAGCCGACGTGTATGCCAGAGAGATCAAATCTGAAAAGATATTCATTGTTGCTCAGTGTTAAGTGGTGGGGTGTAGTGGATGCGTGCAGATCAGGGAGGCCTCTGTACTGCACTGCAGACACATTGCACTCGGCTTCAGGATCATGCAATGCAACTACAATGCACCACAGCCACCTCCTGCCACCCACACTGCGCGCACACACAGCCCCACAACAGCCTGACCTGACCCTAACTCTGTGTGTGTGTGTGTGTGTGTGTGTGTGTGTGTGTGTGTGTGTGTGTGTGTGTGTGTGTGTGTGTGAGAGAGAGTGTTTATGCATGATTAAGCTTTAACTACAGTTAGTGCTGCACTGTGAGACAGTAACTTGTAATATATGGAAGACTCTTTGATGTCTGCATGCACTGCATGTATGAATGTAGGGGCCATGTTTGGTACATCTTTCAGGAACTGTTGATACCCTACCTTGTTCAGCCAGTTCCCAGACTGGGCGAGCGCCACTGAGATGCTGGAGCACAGGTAGCTGCTGCCTCTGTCACAGTAAGAAAGGCAGGCTATTGCCCCTTCTCCCTTCAGAGGGGACAGGCTCATCTGTACAGCCTTGCAGAGAAGCAGCACAGCCTTGGGCAGAGGATGGCTGGAATAGAGAGGGACATTTATCAGGTTATTGTGCTTTGTTTTTTCCCCCCCTCCCACTTTGGATACAATTATTTTAGAAAAATCGGCACCTATAAGCAGTTTGTAGAACCACCAACTGTGAATCAGATTTTTAATCATCAAATCTGCACAAGATTAAAGCGGATGGGGCCGATCCAGGGCTTAAAATGCAATAACAGGAGAAGAAATTAACTCGAACATGTTTACTGGAGGTGCGAAGGTGCACAAAGAATAAATAGCAAAGTGCAAAAAACTGATTTCTCTGTTGGCTTATGACTGTTCAGTCATAACATCTTAATTGAGTCAGCTTTATTGCCATTTTTGAAGACTGCAAACACAGTGCTGAATATAGAATATACACCTGTATGTGCTGCATGTTTCTGATTTAATTAAAACACAGCCAAGCAGATAAACAGATACCGCCAAATGTCTGCAGGACAGTTTTAATTTGCCTTGATATTGGCTAAATGCTGTGTAACATGTCAGTCGGTCAATTTTCATACTCTGACCATTCCGTGACCTCTGTTGCTGGACATCCTGGAATAGACCACTCCCATTAAGGTACAATATATTTCAGTGCACTTACTCAAGAATGTGCAGAGCTCTCGGCATTCGCTCAGCTTCTGCCAAAAGTGACTTCACTGCGACATCATCGCCCTGCAGCCAGTACACTGCAGCCTTCAGGACCACAGCCCACCAGCGACTCACTGGGTCCCCCACTGGAAGAGGGGGAAAAAAAAAAAAAAAAAGTACATAAAAGAAGAAAAATTATGCATAAAGAAAATGTAGCTCAAACAGGTTGGTCAACCTTTTGGCGTTGTAGCTTTCCTGCTGTTATCAAAAGCTGCATGCATGACTGTAAAACACTTTTTTTTTGTAGGGCAGCAACCAGATTGTCACTGTGTTCTTATCCACTGCATTCATTTGTAGATGACTGTAAGCTGTGATAATACCACAAAACATTCATGTGGAAAGCGACTAGTGACTGACTATCAGTGTGCTGCTAGAGGAAAGTAAATCCATTCAGGCTGACAGTAATAATTCAGATTGCTATCTGCTTAGTTATCACAGAAGAAAACGTTCCCCCCCCCACGCAAAGATCTGTTCACGATTCTTATTAAACTGTCACGGTTCTTCTTCATATCAATCATACCTGGAATAGTGCTGTGACTGGGAGGAGTCGAGAAAGGGGGAGGTGGGGAAGGAGAGTCCTCTGTGCAGCTGTTCAACAGCTGCAGGAACTCCAGGGCGCTGGAAAACTCTCTGAAAGGGTAGAAGAAAAGATAAGCTAAAAGCAAATCTAAATCTAAAATTCACACCAAGCTGTGGAAAAAAACAAAACAAAACATAATCTATAAACATTAAAGTGTCTGAGTTTCTCGGTAGTGCGTTGCTGCTGCTATTCAGGCCTTACCCAGACTCGTTCTTGCGTTTTTCTGCTTCAGAGTCGCTCTGCGGCTGGATGAGGGTGTGAACGGCTCTCTCCAAAAGCTTCCTGCAGAAAGAGCGGTGCAGCTGGGCAATGGGGTCAGCTGGGAGGAAAGATCAACAGGAAAGCAGAGAGAACAGGAATATCACTCACGATTAACTTTTGAAAGAAGTTAACTGGATTATTTTATTTTGAATTCGAAGAAGTAAATTAGAGGAAACTTAAGGAGCAGCCCCAACATTTACAACATACCTGGGTCTCTCTGAGAAGTGTACACCCCATCGCCGTTTTCTGACTTCACTGACCAATCACAGCTCAGGAAGAACTGCCTCCCAAGTGGAGTGAAGAGCCAGCGCAGGCAGTCGGGGATTGTCTTGGTTTCTGATTGGTTGGCCACACTCTCAGCACAGCCCAGCAGGTAACCCTGAGAGACAGACGAGGTTCAAAACATGATAAAGTGCGAGCGAAGCCAAACATCAACAGTGATGATTTCAAAGGTGACACACTTACAGGGAGACAGGAGAGATGGTGGCCCAGCGCAGTGCGCAAGGCTATTGCGGCAGTGACATAAATCTGGGCGAGCTGTGTGGGGGCCATCTTGCCTTGGGCGCTCACGCTGAGGTTCACAGCGCTTAGAGAGAGCGACAGAGCCCACAGGCTGCTACGCTGAGGCAGCTTTCCTGTAGAGACAAAGAGGAAGCAGATAATGTATCTTCTCATCATGTCAACACGTGTGAAAAGTACAAAACCATCTGCTGGATTCCTGTCTGTGCATCCTAAACGCTTACCCGTGAGTTGCAACTGGCTGAGCTGGTGGTACACAAGTGCCGCGTCCCTCGCGCTGGTCCTCGCCTCCTCCCCTTCGTGCTTCCCTCCGACCTGGTGGACAAGCCAGCCCAGAGGAGTTGGGCGATGCAAGCAGTAGCGAATCACGTTCCAGGAGAGTGAGCAGACGAGGTCCAGCTTGGTTGAGGGAAGAGCTCTCGTCAAAACAGAGAGGCAAGTCTCTAAACTGGCCACTGCTGCTGTGTAATCTCCCTGTAGGAGAGAGAATCACATGAGAAATGGTAAAGTAGTCAGCGTAGACTGACGGAAGAGAAAAACCGAGAAGGTTGTGGCTTAGCTCTGAAAGATGCTAAAAGTAAAACCATGTGCAGAGGAACCTGGCTCAACTGAGACATCAAAAACAGTGAGAATTAAAGCACAAATCTGCAAAGTGCTCTGTAATAGAAAGAAAAACAAATCTTAGGGTACATCCAACTCTAAGAAGTTCTATTAATCCAACAGCATCAGAATAATGGTTTGTTTAAAACATCTCAAGTCCATCTGATCTGATCTGCACTCACTCTGTTGAGATGCAGGTCTGCTTGTTTGCGGTGCCTCCAGAAGGACACAGATTTTGGTGAGTGAAGCGGTGTGACTGGCTCCCACAGGTACAGCACCCTGACACAGCCCCACACTGCTCCCACTCCACTCAGCACCCACACCATCACCCATGGCAACAGGCAACGGAGCCAAGATGCTGGAGGACGTGAAGAAATGAAACATGTCAAAAACAATGTCAAATCTACGAGAGGATGGACAAACCTGTATTTTTAAGATTCTAACAAAGGATTTTCTAGGTGGTATGAACAGGAATCAGCAATTCATCAACTTCTGGGATAAATTAAGTTAAAGATCATCAATTCTCACCAAATTCCTGCGTGTGACTTGGAAACCAGACAAGCGTTCTAGATGGGCCGTGGCCTCCGGAAAGGGCGGGGCTGCTCGATGTCTCCGATCCCAGTAAAGATGGGAGAGGGTTCAGGGAAAGGCAGAAGAAAGTCAAGGCGCAGAGGAGCAGCCGAGAGCGATCCATCACACCAACCGAGGGAGAGTCCGGCTCGCTTTTTATCTAAGACACAGTAAGAGAGACGAAGAACAGGTTCACAGGGACGATAAATAATACTTTAAAGTCGATTTATAATCACAAACCCTTGCTTTGCCCAAAAAACATCTAGTGAAGCAAGCGGAAAAAGAAACCTTTTAAAACATCAACGTAAATCAAATTTTATCAAACAAGAAATCAGCTGTCTCGGAAAAATTTTCAAAAAAATGTGTTAGCTTATGGGCGTTCACCGGCTAAAAGCTTTTACTGTGAAGCAAAGCGAGTGGGAGTAATGTGCAATAAAGCTTTTGTCGACAGAAAGAACTACAACCGCCTCAGGTATGAAGAACCAAAAAATAAAAAAATCTCATTCTAATCTTCAAAGAGGCACTTTGAAGCTAAGAATAGGAAGTCTTTTAAAACTGCCACTGTCCTTCCTTTGACCTACATAAACACACTGAGCTAATCAGTTTGCTGACACTAAAACACTGCAGTCTGCTAAGCCACTGAGCCACAACCATACTGTGTGTGTGTGTGTGTGTCCTGTCCTCACCTGTTCATGATCCAATAAAGGGCTCCCTGGTTCTGAATCAACACAGTAAGGAGAGAACTGGTGAGGGGAACCAGAACCAGAATCTGAGGCCGGTGGTGACATCAGCACTACTTCCTCTTTGAGCTCCACATCTTCAGACAGCGTCACGGGCTCTGGGATTGAGAGAAAGTGTCAATGCATTGGACCTGCTGTGACTTCTGATCCGCTCGCAGCTTTAAGTAAAGTGAAGACTTACTGTTCTTCTGGTTGCCCATCTTAAGGGCCAGGTTCTCCTGGCGTAGTTTGTGATTAACCTGTTGCAAGTGCTTTATGTAGTCAATGGCCTTCCTAAGCACTCCTGACTTATGCATCTAGGAAGAAATACATGGAATTTAAAATGCTGAAAGCATATGATATTACCCAGACTTAGTAATTTATCTATTTATTTTAAAGGAGACAATAAAAATATTAACCTTCGCATCACTGCCCATGACCAGATCTCTGAGCTCGATGATCTTGTCGTTGATCGAGGATCTATACCTCTTCTCAATGATGTTGTGAGTTGTCCTCCTCTCGCCCTCCTTCACTACCCCTCCTGGCCCGACTCCTCCCGCTGTCACCTGGCACTGATCCATGCTTGGCCTAGCTGTGCTTTGACAAGAGCCTGGTTGTATCTGTTTGATTGGCAGCTTATCTCCTCCTCCCATCATAACAGGGACAGTGGTCAGGATGTTGCTGCTCATAAGTGTCTGGCGAACGAAAACATACACAAAAACAGTTTTTAGTCTTAATCATAACCTTTGTTTGCATGTAAATAGCAGTGTTGAATCATGCACAGTGCATACCGGGACTTGCAGAGCTGTGTTTTGGATGGGTGTGGTCAGGGTGGTGATGCCTGCAGGACTCTGCATGGTAGACAGCACCTGTGTCCCATCTGGTTTGAGAGTTGTGAGAACCAGTGAGTCCGTCTTAAGAATCTGAGGCTGCTGGACCAAAACCTGAGTGAAGACAACCATAAATTGAACGTTTTCATGTTTGCTTGATTATCACTGTGAAACTAAATATTATGTTAGGGGTTATGTTTGCAGTAACTTGGGGTAAAATTATTTAGGTAAGCTTTGGTGAAATATTCTGATAGCAGAAACTTTGTTTACTCATCCAATCCTGCTAACAACTGAGGATTACTTACAGGTACTTGTTGCACCTGCTGTTGCACAGTGTGGACTGCAGTGGGCGCTGTGGAGATGGTCTGGATGGTTTGACCTGTTGGGGTCAGAACACGCTGGTGCTGAATGGCCACTGGCTGAAGCTGAGGTGACGTCATGATGCTTTGCATTTGTGGCTGGAGGACTGGAGTGACGAGAGAGAAAACAAAAAAGATATTTAGGAAAAATGAAAAGCCAAATTAAATTGCATTCCCTGCTCTGTACTCACCTTGGAAGCCAGGAGCAGGGCTCTGCTGGCAAATGACAGGGTTCTGAATGAAGCGGGACTGTCCGCCATTGGAGGCAATCATCACCGTCTGGGCTGCTTGTGTCTGTATGGGCATGGGTGTTTGGCTGTGGGTCTGAACCAGGGTGTGAACTGGAAAGCTTTGAGTCTGCATGGGGATGCCCTGGGTGTGCATCTACATTCAAAAACAGAAAAACAGATTTTTGTTGTCTTTGTTTATCTGTTACAGTTTTTAAGCAGTCTGAAAATGTTTTACGTCAGCAGAAGCACCACTACAGCACTAGCCCATCACTGTAACAGTCAGACTACAGCTTTCTCCACTCCTAATAGGACTGTATGAGTAGCGTGTGAGAAAGCGTCAGGTAAATCTGTACCTGGATGGTTGTCTGGGCTGCCTGTTGGGGTTGAGGCTGGATGGGTTGGACCATCTGAGGCCTTGGCTGAAGGAGTGGAGGGCTGCGGGTCACCTGTTGCTGCACTGAAGCGTTGGTTGGGGGGGAGGGGGTTTGTGCGGGAGTGAGGGGAGGGGTGAGGAGTACTGAATGTGGGGACAGTGTCTGGGAGGAGGTGAAGCAAGCGTTGGAGCTCTGGTAGGCAGCATTGGTTGAGGGCTGCGGTGTCTGGGGAGTCTGAGCAATTTGAGGTTGAGGCCGAGGGGTGGAGGTGACTCCACCACCCTGTAGAGAGCCTGCTGAGTTCATCTGATCCTCGAACAAGTCTGGGAAGTCTCCCACCTGATTGCTGACAAACTGCAGCATCTCTGAAAATAGGGAGAAAGTAAACAGACAAGAAGTCAAAAACATCATCTGAGGTGTATCTGAACATCTCTGCAAGTCTCCTCTGTAAGTGAGGCCTCGTGCAGAATATTGAGGTTGCTCCAGTGTAGATCAGCCAAAGATATGAACACTATTTATTGCAAAGATATGAATAGAATCTTCAAGACCTGACCTTGAATTGACAGATATCCACACAAGCACAGCTACTGTTCTGGTCATAAATCAGTATAAAGAAACCTTCAAACAGAAGGCCTTGAAGAGGTTTGATGTAATCTCAATTGATGCCACAAAAGAGATAGGCATATAGAGTAAAGAACATTTAGATGAAGAATCGAGCAGCTCTGAAAGGTGTGATAGACAGATACATGCCCCCCACTCACTCACTCACTCACCCACCCACCGACATTGTGTATGCTGGTGCTCGTGGTTTGGCAACATGACAATATGCACTCAGTTGCCAGTTCATTAGACCCATCGTACTGAATCTAAAACAAACTGCCTCTTCGTGAGGAGAGGTTTTATTAGGAAACAATGATCAACTTAATGTCTTGATTATTTTTGGGAATTATTTTTGTATATGAGGTTTAAGTATAGGGTAAAATATTAAGCATTTTTGGAAATTTAGTTTGAAAAACATCTCTGATAGAAATAGTGTTGAGACAAAATATCAATACACTTACATAATCATATCACAGCCTCTTTCAATATGTTCCCAGCACATTCTTGCCAAATGCAGTATTGTGCCAAAGTCTTGAACCACCACTCATTTCTTTATATTTTGCTATAAAAATGGGTAATATGTGCAGCTATTTATCAAAACTAAACAGTATTTAGGGCAAAGTGAGCTTTTGTACACTTGTAACAAGCCTGAGAGTCAAAATTTGGTATGACTGGCAGCCTGATCTCTCTTAGGCACCTATCATGTCATTTCTTTAGGTAGTCTTCAGAAATACTTCTCCAGACTTCTTGAAGGACATTCAAAGCTCTTGTTTGGATGTTGGCTGTCCTCTGTCAGGATGATCCCATGCCGCTTCAATAATGTTGGGTTCTGGGATCTGGGGAAGCCAATCCATCACTGACTGCGCTCCAATGTGTGTTTTTCTATCCAGGCATGCTTTTACTGGGTTGGCAGTGTGTTTGGGACCACTGTCTGGATGCTGGAAAATGAAATAGCTGCCAGTAAGATACTTCCAGATGTTACTGTATGGTGGAACAAATCTGATGGTACTATTGACTCTTTTGGAACAACTGTGTTGGTCCAAATGATTGTTTTGCTAAGTATTATTTACTTTAGTAATTTGAAGGTTAACGTTTCTAAAAGGAATCCCCTTTCAAAAAAGACAACGACAACTGAAAACACTTTTGACATATAGTATCCCATGTGGTTGAAGCTTGTCTGCCTATGTGATTGATTGTGCCTATGCCCTTAGCTCCCAGGGTCAGCGCAGCGTCAATAAGCTGAGCCTGTAACCTTGAACTTTGTCTTAATGTGAGGCGGAGAAATCAGACAATACAAAAGACAAAGAACTTTTTGTCAAGTGTAAGTGTTAAATCACTAAGCGCACAACCCTTAGACACCACATATCAATACACCCGAGAAGCCCTGCAAGCCACATGTTAAATTTAACTACAGTCACTACTTTGCAGCCTCAAAATGAGTGATTGTTTCCTGCATTGAGTGATTTTTTTAGGCATCAGGAAGATACAAGGCCACTGTATAATACAGTACTATAACACCTTTTTAAAGACATACATAGTTATCAATCACGCTGCAGTGAAACATGTTCTGCATCTATTACGCCTGCAATAAAATTAATACTTCCTTTTTTGGTGATTTGATTTCTACATTTTTTTTTAGCACAATATCGCTGCAGGACATTTTGTGTTTCTACTTTAATGGTGTAATGTTTGAAACAAACGCAACACAAAAAGCACTGGGGTACAAGAATAGATGCTTGAAGCTGGAAAGCGAAGAAGGAAAACTCAAACTTTTTAAAACACCAAAAGGTTCTCAGATATGTTTGGAAAAGAAGCCAACATCCTGTCAGCTTTGTCTTTGATCACTCGCTGCATTTTAGCACAGCGTACAAAAACAATAAAAGGCGTTCGTTCCCATCAGTGTGAAGGGTTGCCGACTCCAGACATGAATTGAAATCCAACAAGTCTTTAAAACGAACTCATGTGTGTTTAGATCTCATCTTGGATAATATATCATATCTGCATTTCTACTGCTGCAAAATCTCAAGCTGTAAAAAAGAGATCAACAGTCCAACACTAGCAGCAGAGAGGTCAAGGCCAGTAATTCATGCACTGATAGCCATGACTGAAGTCTGCATGTGACCTGTGTTGACATGACATTGAGAGGTAAAGAAACAGTAATGACCACTTTCGAAACCAATAAAAGGGAAACACTGTGATGCTTTCTTTGAAAAGTGAGCCCAGAGGAGTGCAGGACGGGATTTCAAATAACATCACAGGAACACTAAATGGGCTTCCTCTCAGAACCGTTTCTACCAACCATCCAGTCGAATTTACACTTACAGTAAGGCACTCGCACACTTCAACACCTCGAGGGGAGGGGGTTACAGTGGCTGACAGAACAAAGCACCTCTGAGCCCATGGAGCTCCAGACCGAGACTCCGACACAAAGGGTAAATCCATTAAATGGGGGTGTAGGGCGAGGGTGAGGGTGCAGTGGGGGACAATTTTGTGGGCTGCTGAGAGCAAAGAAAATAAGTTACATAAGCAGAGCAGCAGTTGTTAAGTGAATAATTGGAAAAGCAAGAATGTTCAACATTAATACAGAGTCAAATGCACAAAAGAAAAGCTTGTGACTAATCTGAATTTGCAGCAGTTAAATGCTTTTCCTCATGGGAAACCTGCATTTTCCCCCCCACACAGCTGCAGGCAAAATGCACTGAGTGAAGCAAAAGTCAAGTTAGGATCAGTCAAACCTCAACAGTCATTTGACTTTCACACAATCTGCACATTCTTCTTTTGACACAGTGATTAAGTGAGATTAAATAGCTGTGACTGGGCTGTTCACGAGAGAGAATTAACACCAGATGCCACAGGCAGGTAGGTTTTCAAACCCATGCATAGTAATCTTTATTAGGCTTTGCATGATCTCAGTTAGAGCACTTTGGTTGTATGCTGATGAGTAATTTAAACTTAACACAACCAATTCATCCCATACTGTGCGTCTCACACACACACACACACACACACACACACACACACACACACACACACACACACACACACACACACACACAAATTCACCAGTGTATCAATCCGGTCTGGTGGGTTAGCATTCAGTAAAATTCCACCCTAATAAAAAGCTGGTGACTCTGCGTTGGCCAGCCTCACACCAAAAGCCCCCATCCTTTCACTGTGTGCCAAAGGGTGAAACATGTTTTGATAACAGGGAAGTTGGAACAAGGATGCTGTTTGTTCACAGGATACAGGCCCACAGAGTGCAAAAGGCTATCTGTTTTATTTATTTATTTACTTATTTTTGACAGAGATGTTGTCCCACAGATGATGCTCAATTAGGTCTGCAGAAGCAAAAAGATGCTCAAGTAGGAGTTAAAGCTTTCTTCAAAAACAAGAAGGTCAGAAAGTAACTGACACTTCTTATGGAGGAGTCAAGACAACACAACAGTATCACTTCTTCATCTTTTAGTTTATGTTCATTGTTTGTTTGTTTTGGGTTTTTTGTTTGTTGTTGTTTTTGGGGGGTGGGGGGTATTAGAGAAACAAATAAAGAAAATAGACAACGATAATGCCAAAATAACAGAGCATTCGAGGACTACTAAATATAAGTGGTCTCTATTTTCCTGAGTGGTATCTTGAATACTTAAACATTGTCGCAAGAATTAAGAGCCAGAGCTGCTCATCTCCTTCCGCTCGGCAGGAAGAACAGCTGTCGGGCTAAACGGAAACAGGCCAACACTCGTGAAACACAGCTTAACCTTCCTATTTTTTTTAACGGTGACACGGACACTCACCGTCAATGTCTCCCAAGGTGAATTCGTCCCCTAATTCCGCTAAAGTCGTGTCCATGTTCTCCATGGTGGAGATATATTCCCCGCTGTCCATCCTATCTGTCAGCAGCTCTCCTCTCCGGTTGTCAACGGAGGGACAAAACAAACAAGGTCCACGAGCTCCTCCGTGGGCGTTCGGCAACGCCTACCACACAGCTAACTGACCGCGGAATATGTCCTCTCAACCCCAAAACAACAGAAGCCCCAAGAGAGGAGCACTTCTACACCGATAAACTCATTGGCATCAATTTATGTTTGAGGCGACGCCATCTTGTTTCACGCTCATTACGTCATTCACAAACAGACTCCGTGGCCCATAGCGGGATCTGATTGGCTGAGACCAATTCGTTCTTGTCATGAGACCAGTCATCATCGTCCAATGACAGGCCCGTATTCGCCGTGGTCTGATAGTACGTCAACTATCAGAAGCTTGGGTGTCATTTGAATAAACCGCTCCCCCTACCTTCACGAAAAGCACTCGACCTCGGTGGACAAATGCAGCTCCTTGGAAAAGATGACGGCGATAAACCCACACAGTCATTCTGCCGTCATTCGCCAAACACACAGTTTCACTCGTTTCTTCTATTTTGCCACAGCTAACGTGATAAGCATGTTTTCCAGCGTACAGATTAATACTATCGTATTTATTGTTTACATTTTAAAGCTTTAAAGATTACAAGTTGTGTTATAGGAAAAAAAGGGTTAATGGCATATACTCCAAATTTTACTTTTTAAGCATAAAAATTGTATGATATTGTGTTAATAAAAATGAAAGAACTACAGTTGAGCTACTCATCGACTCTATTAGGTAGGTAATCAATCACATTTAGGCATGTAGATAAGGTCGAAATGACCTGCCAAAGTTCAAACTGAGCATCAGAAACACGGAGAAATATGGGAGTTTAAGTTGCTTTAAGTTTATTGGCATAGGTGTTGGTGGCAGATGGGCTGCACTGTGTGTTTTAGCAACTGCTGATCTACAGGGATTCTGTCCCCTTAGTACCAACTTACCATCGCACCACCTGAGTATTGTTGCTGATCATGCCCATCCAGTTATAACTACAGTGTACCTTTCTTCTGATGGTTCACAGGAACCATCAGCAGGATAACACAACCATAAAGCTGACATCATCTCAAACTGGTTTCTTGAACATGAGTTCATTGTACTCAAATGGCCACCACCGTCACAAGACGTCAGTCCAACAGAGCATCTTTGGGACATTGTTGTTGAATCCATGCCAGGAAAAATTAAGTCAGCTCTGAAGGCAAAAGGACGTCCAACCAGGTATTAGTGTACCTAACAAAGTCATCAAATCTACACATTTAAAATGGCACAGATCTTAATTCTAAGCACCATCACATTTTTACCTAATGTGTTTGCAGAATTCTTCAAATGGAGAACCATAGTTGTACTTTTTAACCAATAAATCAACTCCACACATATGGCATTATAAAAAGATAACACAAATATAATACCACAACAAAAGGAAAAAAGAAGGCCAAAAACGTTAGTTCTTGCAACAATATTTGTATTTTTTTTATTTCACAGCAAAAACATGAACACATCAGTGAACTGCTGACTCATTTCCAGCAGATGTGTTGCCTGTATTAACCTGTGTTAATACATAACTGGATAACTCTCCCGGTTTACATATTACGTGACAATAAACCCAGCCAATCGTTGCATATCATTCATTATGGAAACTGATGAGGTGCTTAAGATGACTTTTTTCTGTTTATAATACTCACTGTATTTATTTATTTTTTTAAGTATGATGTGTGCTCAAGGACTAAAGTGTGTTTTAATACCAACCAGCAATGAAATGAACATGTTTAAAAATAAGAAACAACAGAATCAACACCCATCTAATATGTCTTTCAGTCGTCCCACACAAGTGCAAATGTCATGGATTATTCAGCCTCGGCTTGAACCAACATTTAGAATAAGAAATTTCTACCTTTTCTTTCAAAAAGTGGTTTCATATTAATACCGCATACAACTTTATTACACAGATGTTGTTGCTAGCAGTGCATCTTTAATCATTTACATCCATGTAAAAATATCCCTCACTGCAGTAAGCTACTGTGTTGTGTGGTGTTTACTTGTGAAGGTGGAAAAATAAATCTCTTACATCCTGGATTTGGACTCTACGCTCAGCCTGTATTTATTTGTTCCAGTAGAATTCATAAGACTTCTTCTCTGAGTAGGAAGCCTCCGTCGTTCCTGTGCCGCTTCTCACTTTTTCCTTCACCACTTTCACCACCAGACCACCAGCGAGGGCGATGCCGGCTGCAGCTTTGCCGATTTCGGCCACCGCGCTCAGGATGCGCGCTGTTGTCGACATGGTGCCCCACGGGTCTGATGCAACCCTGCTGGCTGCTGTTGCCACACTGGGCCCTGTTACCCCACACACAGCACCAGCGGCCACTTCCTGAGCTAAGGCGGCAGCACACTGAGGAGTCCCAGTGGCTCCTGACACTAAACTACCCTGAGCTACTCCTGCTGCTGCTGCAGTTTCAGCTCCACCGAGGGCAGCTGCTCCCTCCAGAGCTGCTCCTAAAGCAGCCCCACCTGCCATGGTGCATCCCACACCGGCCGCCACCCCGACTGCAGTGGCCCCTATGATACTAACCTGGCTGAGGGTATCTAAAGCACCTTCTGCAGGACTGGAAGCCTCAGCGCTAGCAATGACTCCAACAGAACTACCCAGAACGCCACCTGTTGCTGCGCCTAGAGCCACTGCAGTTTTCCCCGAGGCTGCTGCCACTATGGCGCCCACGGCGTTCCCCACACCTGAGCCTCCCGCCACAGACATCCCAGCTAACTGAGCTGCAGCAAAACCAACCGAGTTCCCAACAAGAGATGCCCCAGCTGCGGCTGCCAAAGGGGCAGCCGCTCCAAAAACTGCCCCAACTGCCATGCCAGTGGCTCCAGCAGCCACCAGGACCTTAACTCTCTCCAGCACCATGGGAGAGAGCGCGGCTTCCCTCCTGAAACGAATTAGTGACGACCGAACAGATGGCCGCCGGCTGACAGCTCTGCCATGGCCCCAATGTCGGCCTCTGATCTGGTCTCTCAGCAGGCTGAAAGGACTGCTTCTGCTCTCCTTTGCCCATCTCTCCACCCTAAGATCATCTTCACTTCCTCTTTCTACCCCTTTCCTCTGGAGCTCTTGTAATCCTCTCTCGCTGCTTCCTGCTATGTCAGACTCTAAAACACATTTCCTTCTTTTTGCAAGTTTAGCTCCCTCTTCAGTTCTGCAGTTACTTCCTTCTTGGTCTTCACCATCTGCTTGCCCTCGCTCTCGCAAAATCCTATTCTGCTCCTCCCTGATTGCAGCCTCTGCCTCTAAAAACATAATGTTAGTATAAAACCCTCCGTTACTCTGCCTCACCATACTGTCTACCTTCACCAAGAGCTCTTTAACCTGTGCTGTGTTACTGGGGTCTTTGTTGTTGAGCACATGGTACCTACCCCCACACTTGTCTATCAGAGCCCTCAGCCCAGGAGGTGCAGTCATGTTCAGATATTCTTCTATCCCCATTCCCTCTAGGTCATCCCCCCTTGTAAAAAGAACCACTGTATGGTGAAATACAGCATCCTCCCCAAATATCTTGGCCAGCTCACAAACAGCCTGGTTCTCGTTGTCTGTGTATCGTCCTATTGGCACTACAAGGAGGAAAGCGTGGGGGCCAGGGGCAGAGAGAGACACGCATTTGGCAATCTCTGCGTGAATCTGCTCCACACTGAGGTGAGTGTCTCCAAAGCCTGGCATGTCAACAACCATGATTCGCCTCACTCTCCTCTGTGGGACGGCCCGGCCATCTTCTTCAGCGAGCTCAGTGTTTCCCATCTCGCAAATCTGAGTGACAGAGCTGGCGCTGACCTGTGACAGGAACTGCCTGCGGCCCAGGATGGTGTTCCCAGATGCACTCTTGCCAGATCCGGTCTTTCCAACAAGGACCAGTCTGAGGTCTTCGCTACACATGGTCTCAGAGTCGACTCCTTCCTTCTCACCCTCCATGTGTACTGGTTCCTTGTTCCCCTCCTCGTCTTCTAACAGAACATTAGGAGCAGAAAACGTTTGGCGTTAACGCTCAGACTACTGTAAATGTTTTTTTGAAATGTTCACTGCAAATGTAATGACCAATGGAAAAGCAGACAGCAACCAAGGCTTGTATTATCTCCACTTTGTGTCGTTGGGAAAGATAACAGCAATGTAATGAGCTTTGTCAAGTGAGAGCATCAGGAAGCTTCTTGCACATAAACAAAACAGCAATAGGCTAGCTACAGGCAAGAGGGACGCGAAGCTAGCAACATCCACTAGGTGGTTACATTAAATGTCTAACTTTAACACCACCCAGTGACAACATACCCTGAAACTAAAAATCAAATGTCGAATGAAGAGCTCACGCTTTAATCTCGTTAATTAGACTGCCTGCTAATAATTCAGCCTTAGCACGTTAACAGCTTTAGCTTAGCTTTCGTTAGCAAGTCGCTAACTTTGACAGAAACATCAAAGAGTGATCTTACCACAGTACAAATGATGAAACATTTCGCAGAGAGACTAAAAGGCCGTTTCTTCTCTGCATGCCAGCTTCCCCTTCATCCTCTACATGCGGCCACAGACGGGCTGAAGTCAAACTGTTCTGCCCGCATATGAAATGCAAACACTGGACTTTGTGTCTTTGATGGTTTCCTGCCCTCTGTCGGTTCATCTGCTCGACAAAAACAAATGTAGCAGGTCTGTGGAGCACAGAGGGGGTTGCTTTCAGCCGCTCTCATGTTCACGCTTGATTTGGAAGATTACTTTCTTCTTCTTCTTTTTTTTTTTTTTTTTTACCTCCATCCTGACACAATAGCAAGAGGTTTGTGTGTCTTCCCGGGCTCGAACCGGTAACCTTTTGTTTGCTATTATACAAATTGAGTAAACGCCAAAGTGTAGAGTTGTCACATATAAAGCCCTGAATCTTTGTATAGAGTTTGTGTTACAGTTTTTCCTATTGATAAAGCCCAGCCCCGTTGCCATTCTTACTAAAAGCAATTAATTAACAGATAAAAAATTTAATGACAGGTAAATTACACAGTAAAAAAAAAAAAAAGAAAAAAAAAGACATTTTTTGTGAATTAACAAAACCTGTATATTAAGTACAGTGACAGTCTGTATAATGAACTACCGGAGCTTTTTCTGTAATTTTATTTTTATTATTTATTTTGTACTTTCACTGGTCCAGCCGTTTAAGGTCAAAGAGGGCTGTGCGTGGCCCACAATGTAAAATGAGATTGACATCCCTACAGTATGAAGCCACATGAAGTACAAATATATTATATATATAATTTTCTTCCTTATGTATCAGAGTCACTTTATTTCATTACACGTGTTAACAAAATGGCTTGTTCATTCTGCAGCAATGATATTTTTCTCTGAATATACATATAGTTTTCATAACAGTCATTATTACTATATGAAAATTACATCAGTCTCAATTGTGTAGCTCTGAATCCACAAAACGTGGCAATTTAAAAAGGGGAAAAATATGGGAAAAAAGGTTAAAGACGAGGGACTGCTAGATGAATGGTCACATGTTGTATTTCAGGTTGACAGGATAAAAATAATGTGAAGGCTCATTAAGGCAGAAAAAACTATATGGTCAATTAAAAAAAAAAATCTCAAATGAGTCCCTCAGATGGAAATAAAATAGCAGACATAAAAATGAACCCATGGTAATCTTTATCATTACGCCATCCTTCAGGCAAACGCAACATAATGATGTGTCCTTATTAATTCTGAGCAGCAGTGGGAATGTAAATCTGCCTATTCACAAACATCCTTTGAGAAATTCAACAGCTCTTAGAAATAATGAAAGATAATATTCAATCAGCGGTCGAGCCCAACCCAACCATAAACACGCCACATTTTCAAAAGGTCAAATTTGGCAATTGCACCTACTTGAAGCGTATGGGATTTTAGATACATTAAACCGAGACCAGACACAGTACAGCGGGGGCTTCGCAAAGTTTTGAAGAAAAACGATTAGACTAAAATTAATTAATATCCCAAAGTTCAGTTACATAAGCTTCAAGTTATCAAAAATGAGTTTGCCTTAACTTCATCTCCAGAGAGTTATTTCTCTTGTTATTTTTTCCTTCCCCCCCAAATTCTAAAGAACTGCTGACTTACAGCAGCTCAGGCTTTTCTCAGATCTGGACGAACCCCCTCCTCCACTTTACATTTTTGTGTCACATTGAGGTTTTCTCTCTCTCTCTCTCTCTCTCTCTCTCTCTCGAGCACCTGGCTTTTGTACAAGTGACGGCAGCTTTTTGTTTTTCTTCACTGTCACCAGAGTCTACAAGTCAAGCCACCCCTTGTGGACTGCGAGTGTACGCGCCTTCTCATCTCCTCCTCCTCCTCTTCCTCCCTCTCCTCTGCTCTTCGCGCTCGATGAGGTGTAGCGCTATAGCTCGTTGCGAGAGCGGGATATGCGAGGGCCTTTCCTGATCTCTTTCCTCTTCTCCTCCTTCCTCCTCCTCTTCTCCTCCTCCCTCAGGATCTTCTGGAAAGCCTCGGCTGTGTGAAGCACCTGCGGCAGATAAGAAAGGGTGCGGGGAGATCAAAGTCGCGATGTGAGAGAGGCTGTGTTTTCTTAGAGAATTTCTACGAAAAACAAAGCAAAGATCTGCATGTGTTTCTACTCCTGCTGGTTGCAAAGGTGTACCCAGAGAGTCTCCGGGGTATTAAGAAAGCTGTTACCAGGTATCAGGCTAGAATAATAATGGATGATGGCAAAGTGTAGAACAGCATGTACGCAGCGTACTCACATCATCTCTCTCTGTGCGGTACGGGTTTATAAAGTCTGGGGATTTCTCTGTTATTCCCAGTTCCTGTGACATCTGCAAGGTGAGCAGAATAGGAAAGATGGCAGAGGAAAGAAAAGAGGGGGAGATGATACATAATGCTTGCTTCAAAAAGAGCTAAGAAACGTCACATCACTTATGCTACAGCTAAGAAGCGCTCTGATGCAATTTAAACCACATTCCTTGTGAGTATTAGAGCTCATTCTTCATTATTTACTGCTCATGGAGGTGGATGAAATAGAGACGAGGGAGTCGGAAACCAAGCGTGGGGTTAAGCGAGGGTCGAACGCACACTTTTAGGACGCAAAACTGCTGCTGCTGCTTCGAGCCTCAGAATTAATCCACTTCATAATCCTCTTGGCACATTGCTAAGGTCACAGATTAATCCTGCAGGAGTTTAGTTCATTAACCCGCACATTAAACAAGGAAACACCAGTTAGACGCCTTTGGTCTTTAAAGTTTAAAAGGCCAAATTTCAATTTCTACAGAAATATCTGACACGCTGGCTGACACTGATGACTGATAACTCCACACTTACATGACATGAGATTGCATCACTCTTCAAACCCACCAGGTTTCCAGAGAACTGTCACCCTTTTTTTTAAAGTCATTTTTTCCTGTTTGGTATAGCTAATGATGCACAGATGGCACTTCTGCTGAAAAGATAACCTCTTGTGGTTTATGAGAATGTGCCTTCTGTTTAACGTGTGGCTAAAACTGATCTAGAAGCCACTGAGCAGCCACTTTGAAATGCAGGTGGGCAGTTATTGGGAAGCATTATCTAAATTCATTTAAATTTCAATAGCGAGTGGGAGATAAGAACTGTATTTATAGAACAAAACAAATCTGGGGGAAAAAAAACCCTCGATATTTGAGTATTGTTTTCCAAAATAAAAGGTTCTTTCCACCCTTCCATCCCTTGCCATTTACCCAGGCCCACCTCCCTCTCACCGGCCACTTCCTCCAGCTCTTCTGGGGTGACACCGAGGCGTTTCCAAGCAACTGGCTCCTTTTTAATGTGGAGGAGTAGTACCTCTATTCTGAGCCCCTCCTGAATGACCGCTCTCCTTATCCAGTCTGTAAGGGAGAGCCCTGACACCTTTTGAGAGAAAGTTCATTTCCACCCCTTCTATCTGCAGTCTCATTCTTTCAGTCGCCACACGGAGCTTGCGGGCACAGGTGAGCGCAGGAACGTAGGTGCTCCGATAAATCGACAGCTTCGCTTTTACGCTCATCTCTCATTTCACCACAGTGAAGCAGACTCAGAGTCTACATCACTGGTGATGCCAAACCGATCTGTCCGTCAAGCTCGCCTTTTGCTCCCACTCGTGAGCAAGACCCTGAGATATTGAACTCCTTCTTTTAGCCAGTGCAGCTTTTTCGCTTCTGGAGATATTAATCTACTACCATCGCACCATTATTGTTGCTTTTGCAAGAATCTATAGATTTCAGAATTCGCTGAGCCTTAAACACGCTGCCAGGGATAAGGCTGGATATTAGGAGCCGAAGAATCACTGTAAACCTCAACTATTCTTTTGCTCTGTGCCAGACACATTTACATCACTGTGCTACGGTTTGTAACGCACTGTTTTCTCGCTGTGTTTTGAATATTTCCATTATATCCTCCTGCAGAGAGATGTTTTCTTTTCTAATCCAAGGCGTGAGCTGAAGCGGCGGTATGCAATCACTGCAAGATCAATCACGCTGAATCTCATGAAACTTAGTGGAGCACTGGCAAAGGAAGAATTAGGTAGTTAGATTTTGATCTGAATCATTTTCTTTCAGCTTTTGCAACAACTCTCAGTCTTCAGCGAGACGTCGACAAATCTCTTCTAAATCCACACGATCGAAATGAGAAAAAGTGAAACCAGAAACATTTTTTTTGACACCCTTAATAAAAAGGCTGCGGCAGGTCTTACAAGTGTGAGGACGTGCTGGTGGGCTCCTCCTGTGAAAACCCCCGTCTGGTTACAGAAGTTCAGCCCCCAGCGCAGCAGCCCGCTCCAGTCGGTGTTCCGGTCGTAGTAGTGGTGGACGATACGGGGGAAACGCAACGCCACGTCGCCAAAGAACGCCGTATTCTCCACTACGTGGGAATAAGCTGCAGGACAGAAACAGAATATGAATATGCACATGTATATAGTGCATGGTGAAAATGATGCTTAACAGAACAAAGGGAGGAAAACAGCTCAAGGTTTTACTGGGGGAGCACACTCAGACCGCACTGAAGGGGATAAAGATGGGATGATGAACACCAGGCAGAAGTGGGGTTTTTTTGAGATGGGTAACAGAGCGTAAGACAACCCAGGCAGAGGTGTTGGAGACAGAATCAGTGTGTGAAAAACACTCGAGAGCAAGAGAGAAGGCAACAGCTGAGATTTAAAAGCGAATCAGACCTTCTTTGATCTTATCGTCCATGGGGAAGGGGTCATCGGGCTGCATGTTGGCCGCAACCAAGACCTGTCGGGAGTCCTCCAACACCTTAAGAGAGAAAGAGAGCTCAATCTCCAGGGTTATGTACTCCCATCTACGTGCTACGATTGTTATTCTTATGACATTTTACACACCACCTCCCACAGACGTTACAGTCAACGCGTGATCTGTGTGGACACTGCACAGAATAGATACGCTGGCTCACACACACGCAGACGTATAGAAGTGCTGACGATGTTTTGCAGCCCCCGAAGGTCGACTCTGCTCGTTCTCCTTGAGAGCGATGCAGATACACGCATAGCTGCCCGCTGGGAAATGGAGGCCTACAGTAAAATCACAGCTCCCAGTCTGGTGCAAGTGAATGGCACCTGTAAGCAGCATGAATTCAGATTCAAATGAAAAGCGAGCTCACGCGCTGCTGAATGCGGTGGATTTTAGAGCTTTTGATTCTCTATTGAGCTACAAACGTTCTTATCCTTCAATTTGCTGGAAACACCAGGCAGGTCGAGCTTCAGAGCGCCTGCTCTCTGATGCTAGTGGCCTTGTCTGTGCTTGACTTGCTGCTTCCCAGGCACTATATGATGTCTTACACACACACATACACACTGTACCTTGAAGAGCCCTTTGAGCATGATGTCTATGATCTTGTACTGCTGGTTGATGTCGTTCAGCTCTACTAGATTCTTGAGTGCATTCAGCTGATCTTTCCTCTTGGTCTCAAAAAGCCGCTTGTCTGACAGGAGGAGGTCAGGAGGACAAACGCTCTCTACATCAAGAGAGACACACCCGTGAAGATGCTTAAGTTCAACACTTAGTGACTTGCACACACACACACAGACATCAGCGGACAGCATTTGGCGGCAGCTATGCACGCCGTCAGCAGAAGGATACAGATCTCCAGGTTGGAGTCGTGTCTCGGTCGGTGCGTGTCGGAGTCTGCCGAGCTGAGTGCGGCAGCGGCGAGCGCCAGGACCACTGCACCCACACTCCGCATGGTCAGCAGGGGGTGGCAGAGAGGCACTCTTCTGAAAACAGGGATGATGAGCCATCAGACATTGTTCCACAGCAGAATATTGTCACACAGTCGCCTGATTAGATCCTTTCAGCTTGCCTGACTCGCTACGCTTTCACATGGAGCCAGCAAACACAGCTTTCTTCTCCATTCATTCATTTTTCTCCTTCCAGAGCTACTAGATGGGCTCGTGCTCTCTCGTGTGATACTTGTGGAATATGTGAAATACGGAGACATGTTGGGGATAAGTGGTCAATATAGAACACCAGAGGGTAGCCGGCATTTGAAGAGGGCCTCCGTATGTTCCTTTTAAGACACATCTGATGTCTGGCACTTGCATAATCCCCAGAGGAACTTTTACAGTCTCTGTAGCAGGTGCCCGGTCTGCTCTTGCCCGTCCTCTGCCCTCTCTATTCAAAAGCGGCGGTCTTCTATATCATTCTGATCCTGTCGCAACTGTCCCCGTCCTCCAAGGCTTTTTTCTTTTTTTGGTACGTTTCAAAGGGAGGCATGAAAGTGAGAAGATAAATACAACAGCTAAATATAGGACCTCATCAAAGGAGGATTCGATGCGAGCCAAAAAATAAAGTTTTTTTTTTTTTTTAAAGAAAACATTAGCAGAAAACAGAAGTAACTGGAGGCAGGGAGAGGACATGTAGATGAAAAGCTACAAGATATAATTCATCTAATCCATGCATAATTTAGCAGGGGCTCCATCAATGATACTATCAGAGGGATTCAGTGGGGTACAGATAGGATGGAGGGAGAGTAATATTAGGAGAAGCAGCGGGGGGGAAGAGGAGGAGAGGAGGGAGGGGCGTTGGAGCGTTTGGAAGAAGGGGGTGGGGTAGAGGAGTTGGAGACCCTGAGGGAAACAACAGCTTTCCTGGTGAATATTTCATCTACCTTTTGCTAAGGCACAGCGGTGAAACCCAAAGACACACAGATGGGAGAACTAGTGCAAGATAGAGGAGGCGGCTGTGGAATGACAGATAATGAGCACGGGATACTCGATTTCTGCGCTGACTGGATTAATCTTTACAAACCCGGGGTGCCTGTTCTCAAATCTCAAGGAACGGGAAAGGGAGCAAATGTTTCAGGGCGTGAATATTAATTTAGACTAAAGTGAGCACCCTTAAGAGAACTTGCTCCAATCAGAACAGGGAAAGAAAGAAACCCCATCTGCTTCTCAACGTTGCCTGTACATCTACGGCACGCTGATAACGCAGACAAACAATGAGCATTTCATACTGACTCATTCTTCTGTTTAACGGCAGCGTCGGTGTATTATTTCCGGAAAAATGAAAGCAGATTTTTTTCCCCTATTTCATTTTGGCTTTCCCTGCCAGTCTCTGGGGTCATTTATTTTAAAAATAAAACTCAAAAACAACTTTGTTCATACGGAGTCAGCAGAAACCGGCGTTCCTGCAGACAGCTGAGTGAAGACAATGTTCGATTAAGGCCAATTTATGCATTCTGAGAACATCTTTTGGGTAGCTTCCCAGCTTTCTGAGAAATGCTGCACTAAATATCCTTAAGTGCTGGTCGAAAGCCTCAATATTTCTCGATAACAGCCAGAGACGGGTGGGGGTTCTCTTTCTGGTAGTAGCAGCAGCTTGTCGGGTTATTTGATGTTCCTGTGTGCCTCCTAGCAGGCAGCCATGTAGCTCTGACAGATATTTATGAGGGAAAAGGTCATCACAGTCAATACGCATAACCAGGAGCTGCTGATGTTTCCGCACAGAGGGGCAAAGTGCTGAGGCCGTAAGAAGTGATGTAGGAAGGGCATTAAGGCAGGATCAATCATTTCTAATGTGGCACGGGCAGTGCAGAAGTGCATCCATTAACTGTAAACAGGCAACCCTGATTACACAGGATGGGCACGTCACTAATTCCAGGGCACTTGGCTCGGTCCTGAGTGGAACTGAAAGGAGTGTGAAGCACAAAACTATGCAAAAATCATCATCTGCTGACATTAATGTTAACTTTAAGCTCCCCTTAAAAATGATGCTGCTCTGTGAGAGAGAACTTACACAACAGTCATTGCCTGCATCCCTGCACCCCCAGCCTGTCTTACTACAGGAGTAAAACCAGCTGAGGGAGGGAGTTCACCTGGCCATCGCCATCATGTGCTGCTCAAAAGGGATCGTCAGATCCCTGCAGGGGTTCTCATCGGTCTTTAACCAACCCTTTTCTTTTTTTGGTGCACACATAAACAAAATTGATCTCAAAGCAGTGCATGCACTAGAACACTGTTAGGACAACCCAGCTGATCTGCAAAACACTTTCTTTCATATTCTCCCCTGCTGAGTCCTGGAATGAAGAAACTTCAGGGGAGATGTTCAGCATCCAAGGTGGGAGGCTCGGTTCCGAAGCCGTCTGTCCCTCCGGCACTCGAGCTGGTGAGATGTGTCGGGGAGGTCTGGAGGCAGAGTGGTTCTTGCTGAAGTCGTGTGAGCCCACGTAAATCTCTTGGCTTGGAGCTGCTAGCAACAACCTCTTTGGGGCAAAGAGGCTGAAGTTTGATTTCCTGTGTGGGAGATCCAGGTTCCAGCTTTGTCAGTAAAGTAGGTTACATTATCTAATCACACGTGAAGAAGAACCGCTCTGACTGTATTGTTGAAAACATGTATCCAATTTTCACCAGTGTGATGAAAGATGATAATCTTCAATCAAGGAGGAGAAAGAAGTCCGACCCGCAAACAAGCCTGCTCTGCAGCATTCATTTCAAGAGCCACAGCTGACCCTTGAGGTGAACAGCGCTCCAGAGAGGATGGGAAAAAAGCAAGATGCCTTTCAGACAGCTGGATGTGCAGCAGGAGTGGAGCCCGGTTCCCCTCAGGGTGCCAGCCTGCTGTGGGAGGCTTGAGGTTCAAGGACTGACACATCATCTCTCTCTCTCTCTCTCTCTGCTTCCATCCTAGAGGCTCTCCTTCTGTCATCATTCATACAGAGGGACGGACATGCGTAATGGTGATGGTGGATAAAGACTGTCACATGCACCATCAGCTACAGATTGTTTAATTGATTGCATGTCCCCTACCTGACCTGGCTTCCCACAGCTGCACGGCTGTCTGTACCCAACTACTGAGCAACTATTTATATTCTAAACGGAGAATTACACGCTTTTTGTATCTTGGATGCACGGCTACATACAGTGGTATTATACACCAACATCTCAATGATATACAACTATTTATAGAAGACTTCCCAACTAGGGGCTCACTTTTGTAAATTAAGTATTTAAAGTCGACAAATCGATGCCTCCTGTCATCGCAGCTGTACGCTCCGGCGGATCCGCCAGCCAGCCAGCGGCCAGCACAGCAGATCCCCCGGCAGATAGAGCTCTGCTGGACACTACAGCCACCAAACTCGAGGTCCACTCACCGTATTGTAGCGAGAAACGACAGCGCCACAAGGCAGCGATTAGCGAGCGGCGTTTGCTCCAAAGTAAAGAGTGCAGTTGAACCTTCTTTATCTCCGCTCCGAGCGTGAACAAAGACAGAAAAAGAGCTCGGCTCGCCGATGAGGTAGACGGGACAGTGAGTTTGCTCTCCTCTGGATCCTCAGGTGACAACAACGGAGGTGGAGGCGTTCATTTACATGCGGCTCTCGCTGCTCCACTCTGCCAGTGCCACGATCGCACCGACTGGCTCGTCTTGGACGAATGACAGCGAGCGGGCGCTAAACACGGAGGAGGAGGAGTGCGGTTTCCACACGGAGGAGTTAGAGGGAGACACCGCCAGAACGTGGGGATAAGGAGCTGCGTTCGGTTTATGCTCAGTTTCCCCGGGGATTATGATGCTGTCCAGCCACGCTATAAACTCCCGAGGTATTTTATAAAGATGGCAGCAGGGCGGAGTAAGCGAGCATGTTAGGTAGTTTATTTGCAGCTAGGGTTGGCTATGCTAATGAAAACTTGCCTTTCTGGAAGCTGGCTGTGACAGCAATTTAAAAGTCAACTGGACGTCAAAAGGGACTGTGCGATCATATAAGAACCCCACCATTGCCACTTAATGAGCTGCCAGTGAGAAGTAAAGAAACACACTGGAGCTACCCGATGGTACAATGAACGATTGATTTTCTTGCAGTAGCCTAAAGCCTGAGAGCCCATCAGTGGCCATACAGTTCAAAAATAGACCACAGGAGACGTTTTACCCTGCAATTATATCCCACATGGCTCTCAAGCACTTCGCCGACAGCTGCTCTCTGGCAGCTTGTCCACCTCACAACCACTGCCACACACACCAGTGGTCTACAGGGAGTCGTACTCCCATCACCTGACACTTTGAGAAGGTGTGGATGGGGTAGAGAAATTCACATTAATGTGGTTAAATCCTAGAACTGGCAGAAGAAACTCTAGGTGGGAAAGCGAGAGAGTTAATTCCCCGAACAGAGCTGCTCACCTGCAGCTTAGACAGTGTTTTTTTTATTAGCAGTGTCCTGGTCTAAAAAGATTCACACTCTGCCTGTAATAAGCTGTTTTAACATTTCTCCTTAACGCCTTCTAATTGGCTGCCCCCGGCAAACAGACGGTCTAGATAAATGCTAAATGGACTTGTTCTTATATAATGCTTTGCGACTCTACTCTAGCACTCAAAGGGCTTGATACAACATGCTTCATTCAGCCATTCACCCCCTTTCATACATGTACTTTTGTCTACGCCCGGTGCTTTCTACCTAACATTCACACATTCATATCCGATGAACGCATCAGAGAGCGACATGGGGTTCAATATGTTGCCCAAGGACACTTAGGAATGCAGACTAGAGACTAGAGCACCCTCTGATAGAACCATCAACCTTTCCATTATTAGATGACCAGCTCTACCAGGCTTCTGTGTTCACAGTCAGAGCTCTGTGCCTGAGATGACCATATTAGGCATATCCTGAGTACTTTTTTAACCGTGAGCACCTGGTTCAAAGGGGTTAATGTATATATGCTTAATATATTTTAAACTTTGGGCATGCTTTATAACAACAATAACTACTATTGTAACATTGCATATATGATGGAAATATGTTAAAGTACAAAAATCATTTTCTTAAGAGGAAAGGCTGATTAGCTTGTCAGTGCTACCACATCAGACAAAAAAGCAGCAACGTTGACCTGTAACAAAAACAAGTGATTTATTGATGCACTTATAATTCAAGATGTTTGTTTTCTTTAACACTGCTGCAAATATGAACTAGCTTCTATGAACAAATGCATGCAGTCAGTCAGATTGCTAGAACGCTGTGAAACTACAGGTTGTATTGTTTTAGGAGCACAACAGAAACAGTCAAACAAACGGATGCAACAAATGAGCAAGGTGAAGAACTTTCAAAATCGATGTCCTGTCTAAAGCACAAAGTCAGACAGGCAGAGGGGCACGTCTCCAACATGTCTGAAGATAAGCGTCAAGGAGCAATGAGCAAAGTGAGAGGGGGCAGTGGGCGTGAAGATGAAAGATAGAACATTTAAATTAAGAAACAAATTGAAACTGCTACCAGCTTTACTGAGCCTGAATGCACTGTGTTTTTAATGAACTACTATTTCCACGTATATGTTGTGTATTTGTTTATTATTAATATTAGCAGAAAAATGTAAGTAGAGTAGAGGGAGTCAGCCAGCATGACAGATGACATGCTGACTATGAATGTACAGTAGAGCGTGTGTTGTTCAACACAGGCATCTATTAAACTGCCAGTGAAAAATCAATGAAGATGCTGATGTTAAAGTACGAGTTTCCTAATGTGCTTTACTGTGTGGGTTACTGCTTTCTGCAGCACTTCCTGCTTACAGAGGCATGTTCAGAGGCTGTTTGTGTTAGCAAAGTTCAACGGTGTGCATGTGTTTCACTTCACGTGAAGGATACAGGACATCGTGGGACTGACTGTGTCTGCAGCTCTCATCGGGCTCTCCGAGTTCCTCTATCATGTTCTTCACTTTCTGCTTGTGTTCCTCTCTGGGTAGAAGGTCTCTGCTCTGGATCTGAATGAACAAAAGAGGAAAAACAAAAAGCTTCCTAGGGTTAGAAGGACCTAACACAAGAACCTTAAGATCTTGAATTTTGAAATCCATGAATCCATCCATTAATTTCTATCATTTAACACTGAGTCATTCCCAAGCCAGCTGAGACCCAGGATTCTTTCCAGCGAGTCCCAGGCCTCCTCCTGGTAGGACATGTTTCGCAATATCTTGCCTCAGAGGTGCTCAGGAGCCATCCTAGTCAGATATCCAACCCACATCAACTAGCTCCTTTTGATGCGGAAGAGCAGGAGTTCTACTCCGAGTCCCACTTGAATTACCAAGCTCCTCACCCTATTTTTAAGGGACAGCTCAGCCAACCTTCAAGGGAAAATCATTGGTTATGGATAGATATTCTGTCCATAAAAACTATGAATGGAGAAGTCCAGGACCAAATGGAAATGAGTCCCACTTATTGCCAGAAATATGAACCAAGCTATCTCTGCAGGTGTACAGGGACCGAATGCCCTGTAACAACAGGCCAAACACCCCATGCTCCCAAAGCACTCCCCACAGGATACCCCAAGGGATGCACAGAAAACCCGAAAACTTCTGAAAACAACATAATATAGATTTTACAGGCATTCCATTATAATTATTTCCTTTTTAAAATTATTATTAGTGGATTCCACTAAAATTGTTTTGGATGAAAGTTTTTAGAATTTTTGCCTCACAGGGATTACTTGCACATAAACAGGAACTCATTATTTGAAACTTTGCCCATGTTACACCTCCAGCATTGTAAAAATATATAAATATGTATGACAGATGATAATGAAAAGCATATTAAGTTTGAAAATCTGTATTTCAGCTGTCATAAGCATATGCACAAGCAGAAAATGTGCATAAAGCAGCAAACAGGACTTCAGTGAAGATGCAGATGTGTACTGTAGGCAACAGGGAACAGTGAAAGTTTGCCACAAACAGCAACAAGAACAGAAATCTGGGAGAAAAATATTCACAATCAACAGAAAACTTTCCAAACATTCAAAGTTTGCAGAGTTTTCCCTGCAGTTATGAGCAACCCCAACACAGAAACAGACTCACGCTGCAAGATTTACTATTCGTCGTTGTTCATGCGGATGCAGCCAGAACCTGGCCTGAGCTATAACTGATCAGCTCTCTGCTGAAGCCAAGGTTCAGAGACTTCTCTAAAGATCATTTCAAAGTATGTAAGGGAACCCCGACACGTATGTGAGTGGGGTTTTTTAAAGTCAAAGTCAAATCAGTTTTATTTGGCAGCAGCTGCTGCCAGTGGTGTGTTCAGGATGAGATGGAAGGCAGCTTAAAACAAGGGCTGAAAACTGATAAAAGCAACAGGTGAGGCAGAGGTGGAGCTAATAGGATCAATACAATTGGGAGCATTAAAAAAGGAAAGGAGGAAACAAATAAATTCACTGGGGAATGGAAAAAGCTAACAAGTAAATACTATGCCTGTATGTATTCTTGCTCACTCCTAACACTCTTCAAACATGTCCACAACCAAGGTAAAGTTCAGATTTCTTAATGACCACTTTAAATTAAACTTGAAACCCAACTTGGGATGGAAATGAACCGATTCCCACCCAACCCAAGGGTTTTTGTAATTTTGTGCTAACAACTACTTAATGTATTCTATCAGGCGATTGTTTCCATTAACGGTTTTTACAAAAAGGAAAACAACCTCAAAGAGTTTGGTGCACTATGAAGCACAACCTGAATGATGCAGCACCTTTGCAAGAACTAAAGCATTTGTGTGCTTCAAAGACTTGCACTGAAACATTTAAGACCTATGCAAACCGAAAATAGGACAACTTTATTCTGTGCATAAGTTTTGAGAAACTCCTCATTTCTCTTTTATTTTGGTACAAAAATGGGAAATGGATGCAGTGATTCATTGAAACACGTGAAAACATTTATGTAAATACAGTATATAAGGTAAAAACAGAGTCTGTACGAGTCTAATGAGCTTGAAAGTCAATATTTGGTACGACCTTCATTCTTTAACACAGTCTGATCTCTCTTAGGCAGCTTTCTTGTCATTTCTTTAAGTAGTCTTCATTAATAGGCTTCTTGAAGGATATTCAAAGCTCTTCTTTGGATGTTTCTGCCTTTTTGTTTTGTTCTCTGCTTAATAATGCTGAGGTCCAGACTCTGGGGAGGCCAATCCATGACTGATAGAGTTCCACTGTGTGTTCTTCTATCCAGGTTTGCTTTTATTGCATTAGCAGTGTGTTTGTGATCTTTGTTATGATGCAAAATTAAGCCGTTGGCAGTCAGATGGCATTGCAAGGTGGATCAAAATTTAATGGTGTTTTTTCTGCGTTTATAATTCCATCAATTTTGACAAGATCTCCAACACCACTGGCCAAAATACTACCCCAAACCATGACAGAGCCTCCACTGTACTTAACAGGTGGTTGTAGACACTCACTTTATAGGATTGATGCTCAGTCCAATTTCTTCAGCCTTTTCTTTCTGTTTCTCTTCATTAAGAATGGCTGACAGCCACCCTTCCACTGAGACTATGTCTGATAAGGCTTCAGTGAACTGCAGATGAATCAACTGAAGGTACAGATGCATCTCTGCAGTCCTGTGCCAGGGTCTTTGCTGGATTTTATTCCTCTTGTTTCTTAAAAACACGACTTTCAGACACTGCTCATCTGCTGTAAATTGTTTTTTAAATCTGAAACTTGTTCTTTTGTCCTCCACTTTCACAACTTTTTCAAGGACTTACTGCAAACATTGTGGAGATAAGTTTTCAGCTAATGCCTCTTCGGGAATCATCATGAAAAAAATACTATTTTATTCCTGTCAAACTGTCTTATCTTTGGCATTTTTCATAGATTCAACTAAACAAGTGGAACAAGTTATCTGTTTTTGCAACAGGCTGCTACTAACAAATGGCCTAAAGATACAATTTAAATAGATTCTTTGCAAAGTTGTCTTTTATGTGCAGACACAACACTGGTTCATCCCTTGAGTTTGGTGCTTGAATGATTCATAGATCAGAGTGTTAGGATATAAAAAAACCCAATTAAAACAGTTCTCTGAAAATGGTCAAGTACAAGGACTGGACTGAAAGTGAGTGAAAAAGTAACCAATGTCCAAAGAAAAACTCGAAAGACCTTCAGAAAGCCTGGAGACTATTGCTCTAGAGCACTTTGAAACATTAGAGAAAGCGAAATACAAAGAAATCAGGTGGCTCAAGATTTCGGTGCACTCCTTTATTTTGAAGACCTATTCATTAGAAATCTGTATTTAGGACTACTTGGGAACCAGGTAGACTGAAAAATGTTGACTGGAAACAACAAACCAGGGAATGGAAGCTTGCAAACAGAAAAGGTGATATCTGCTGACTGTATGTGCATGCAGGCACACCGGTGCTCGTTATGTCAGCTTTCATGGGGAGGAAACAAGAAGCAAAACCAGTGATCTGAGAATAGATCATTTATAAATATGCACTTCCTTGTGAACTGAAACTTCACTTTAGTCCAAAAGCTAGATGAACAAAACCTCTGAAAACTGTGAAGCTCATCTGTGAAAATGTATGTGAGAGAAGAGCAGCAGAGATGCCAGGGGACAAAAATCACACTGTTTGTGAGACCGTTAAGAGAAATGCGTCACATTGAACCCTGCCTACCCTAACCTGTGTCACTGACTTAAAAAAACACACATATAGATATACAGACACACTCACACACAACCACACACTCATACACACCTACACAAGCCACAGACGCATGTATTCACACACTTCACGATTGCCTGGAACACAGTGCACTGGGAGCTGCAGTGTATGCCATCATTCTGTCACTCCTCCGACTCTGAGCCACTTTCAGAACACCAAAAGCATTTCTGGTCCTGCACACGATGCCATATTAGAGCTATGCAATCTGATGTGGCCCCTAATCTTGAGGCGAACCCAACTGAGATTTATGCATTTGCAGCAAAGCTAACTAGGGTAACAGGAATATTCACCTCACGCGGACCGCACCCCCCCTCCCCCCCACCCGTGCAGAGAATACACCATCTTGAGACCAGTTCAGACATAATAAGAGCGATTTGGCAAATGATACTAACGATATAAAGAGCTTGTGCCAGTGATCACAGTTGAGGAGAGAGAAAGCACAGTTGTTTCCATCAACTTCTTTTTTAAACTCAGTTCACCTCTGTGATCTGTGGGGAAAATAAACTGAGTAATTTCAGCTATTCCGCTAACATCTGTTTGGCTGGCAAAAAAAATTATGCTGCAATCTGCAACACAACAATATGATGGGTAGAAAAGCTCTGCAAATAAACCACAAATATTTCTGTGCCTGTCAAATTAACATAACTCCACCAGCTCGCTCTTTTTTAAATGTCACATGTCTGTCTGATCCGGTCCAAATTTAGTCCATCTTTCCTGGAATAAACAGAGTACAGCCATGAAACCCAGTGTTTTAAAACACTCTTGCTATACGGCCCAACAGCTTTGATATTTGGTTAAAATGTAACAGGCTGTCACAAACACTTGAAATCATCCACGTTTTCAATCACGTTCTACACTGGATTAAGCGTCTATTTCATTTATGAATATCTAAGGTTTGATTCTGTCACACTGTTTGTGCTGCATGGCGACCTTCTTCCTGCAAGCCTGTGGCCAAAGAAAGCATGACTCAAAGCAAGAAGGATCTCCGTTAAAAGCTGCTGGTCGTCTGAGGAGATTGTGAAGGTGTTGATATGAGTGTAAATGGTTGTTTCTCTATGTGTCAGAGGCCATGCACTGGTCCAGTACCCACTGAGATGCTCCTGACCCTATCTGTGATAGAAAAAGGGAACTGAAGAGATGTCCTTTTACTTCTCAAGCTGATTAAGACATTTTTATCTAAAGGTCTTTTCAGCAACTTGAAAAGATGACTTTTAACCTCTCACTTTTCAGACAGATCTACCAATCATCCAAGTCAACCAGTCATTTTTTCAATAAGTCTTTTGCCATGTTGGGAAGTTTGATTGGTCTGCTGTGCTCTGGGATGGAGAGGAGAGGCCCAGACTGACACGAACTGCAATCATATTGTTAGCTCACAGTTCAGTAATCAGTTTTACACACACAACAGTTACTTAAAAATATAAACCTAAGTTTTAATTAGCCACTGAAGATGCATTTATGGTTGGGTTTGGCTGTGAAAAGACGAGTGGAGCAGGATGCTCAGCGTTTGTCTTTGCAGCAGGAGACTCTGCAAAGTCATCTTTAAAATAACGACCAGGAGGGAAAAAAAGAAATGTCTACTTAGAGGCAAACTGATTTTATTGTAATTTAATGCTTCGCAGTGATAAGATTTAATACTTGGAGATAAAGAGATGGCAAGTTAATTCTTTAGAGTTTGGCTTTCAGGAGGTAGTGAGACAGTAATCATTTGAAATCGCACCCTGGCTTGTCAGCTCAAACTGCACTTAAACATTTACACACTGACAGCCTAAATGTTTGCTTAGGTGGTTACCCGGGTTGCAAACTTCATAACAACGTAAACTACACATCGGGAGAAAAATTCAGCAACACACGCTTGCTTACCACAGAACGACTGAGTGATGAAAAGCGTGCAAAGGTAAAATCAACATCACAATGCGTGATGAATATTATAATTATTTGAATAATTCAGTAGGCTTGTTTGTTACTTTTCTTCAATCTTTTTCCTGCTGGGAGTCGTGATTAGTCGCTTTTGCATTTCTAATGAAAAACTGATTTTCACCTTGACTTGAGGTGGAATGTATTGTGATTCATGCTCGTGTGGGGCGGGCTCGACTTATTATTTGCCATTTGCTGCTTTTATGTATTGTACATGTTCTAATCTAAGTCAAACACAAACATTGGTCATGATCCAGATTTATACTCGATTACTTTTTGAGATGTTGAAATACGTGAAATAACTGTTTCAACTGCACAAACCTACCTGGTCTTCCACAAACACATTTCCCCTCAGTACAGTCTGCTTGTTTTGATTTTCACAACATATAAATACAAACTGATTCCAGCTAAAACTGAACTTTGTATGATTCCTTTTCTAATTAATTCATTTGAGGAATGGACAGATCCACAGGTAACTGAAGGCCTGTTGTTGTGTGATTATCTCCTATTTTATCTGTGTGAGCATACGTGTGTGTGTGCAAAGGTTTACCTGTGTCAGCAGCAGCCTCAGGGCCTGTTCTGCTTCCTTGCTGAGCTCCTTCACCCCCCTCCTCTCCACTCCCTCCATCACCTGGAGCAGGTCAGGCTCCCGCAGCACTGGTGTCCCGCTGTCCTGCAGCAGCTGCGGAGAACACAAGCACAGATGCAGAAACACATGTACACGTACGCATGCACGATCCTGCACAGATGTACATTACTGTGCAGTAAAAAAAACAAACGCTGCTCTAAAACCATTAACTTGATTATCATATTAAACCTCGGGGACATCAGTGTCAACAAGTGCACTGGAGAGGCAGCAAAAAGACAACCTCCAATAGGTGGTGGTGGCCACAGGCTGCTCCTGTCTTTGTCCCTCCTGACTGATTTTTATTTTGTTCCGCTTTTGTTAAAATTAAGAGTCTTTCATAAATAATGGCATGAATATTTTTTTTAATTATCATTCAAACACACCAAATAAGTATTTGCATTAACTTTGCATTGAAAATAAGTTCTCCTCAGTACACATGACTGATTGGTTGGCTCGTAGTTTGGGACTTTTTCGGTTGCTTCTACCTTTCCATGTAATCCAATGATGTCTGGAAAAATGTGAGCAACACTGTTTCTTTTCCTTCTTAACAACCACTGTATGTTTAGGTTTGTGGACAGTGAATTTCAGACCAAGTGAAAAACAAGCTAAATATTTAAAGTGTTTAAACTCGTGTCACAGTGCTGCCTAACTCCATTAAATCTGCTTCCATTTTGTTTATTTGTGTTGGAAGGACAAAGTCACACGCTGTCCCAGATTTTTCACAAAATGCTTTAGGTCAGACATTTTTAATGCAGCGGGAGGCTCACAGGGCTCCAGCTGACCAGTAGTTCCAAGTAATCCCACAGTTCCAACCCCGAGCTGTATGAATAATAAATAAAGTGAGCTTACAGACATGGTAATGACTTTTCTTTTCTTTTGATTCGCTGTATTGTGTCAGGATGGACTGCACTGTATTCACTTGGATGTGATCTAAATGCTTCTTTGAATACTTCTGCTATCAAATATTTATTACTTGGATTTGTATTTGTGTGTGTGTTTGTAAAGCATCTTACAAGTATGATGAATCTGAGAATGGCAGGGTGCAGAAGGCAGCTCTGTCCTGAGCTGAGCAGGCTGTGGAGGAGGAATCGAGTCCATGGCTGACACACCACATGCTTGGCTGCTCCACACACACACACACACACACACACACACACACACACACACACACACACACACACACACACACACACACACGCCTTACTTAGATCCACTCAAGACAAACCTGTTGTTGCTGCACAGATATTGTCCGAATAAACAATGGCATGTAACCTTCACATATGCTATTTCAAGTTTAAGTTACAAAGTTAAAAAAAAACAACTCAAGACTTGCTGTAAATTCACTTACAGTTGCTTTCCACAGCTGTACATGTCATACTCATAAAACACTGCTGTTTCTCAAATCTCCTTCAAATATATACATTTGCAGTTTTTCATTTCTTTCTCTGTGGACGTGTGCACATTATCCTCACTCACTCCCTCTTTCCCCATCTCTCTGTTTGATACCTGTAGCGGGACTCTTTCTCTGAAGGAAGCCCAGCAGGGAGCTCAGACAGTTGACTGAGGCTCGCAACAGCAACTCGTGCTTCTGAGGAGAAAGAGACACATTGAGGTAAAACATGAGATTCGCAGAAGAAAAAAAAAGAAAAAGAAAAAATATCTCTCAGCTTTAAAATGTCAAATCGCTGCAAGCCAAGGAAAGAGCAGAATGTGAAACGTGTGCCTGTGTGCTCTCGCTCGGCAGAAATGGGCGCGATGGCAGCAACAGATGAATTGGGGGAAGAAACACAGATATCTGCTCTCCAACAGACGGAGATGCAGTCAGTAAAAGAAGGGGGGTAAGAAGGGAACACTAGAGAGAGTGACTGAGTGATGTTTTAATAATGCATGTCTCTCCCGCAGTGTCAGGGCTTACACTGAGCACTATGTAGTGTCCAAAAATACTGAAGTAGGCCACGGAGATATATAGATGACAGTGGAAAGTTGGACTATAATCCATAAGCAGCGAGGAGCAGAAAGCTGAAGAAAGGAGTCAAGAGGATGAGCTGGAGTGAGCGCGAGGGAGCTGAAGTGTGCAGAGGTACGAGAACGCTTAGATGAGAGGAGGGCAAATGAGGACAGGAAGATAAAAGGAGAGGTTAAAATGAGAGCTAAGAACAAGCAAGGAGAAAGGGAGAGCAGCGCAGAGTCGAAAAAAGTATGTGTGGGAGAGGGACTCTGGAGCTGCAGTGAGTCTTGCTGCTGCTGAATCGGAGCATCGAGAGGAAAGACAGCAAAAGGAGAGGAGGAGAGTGGGGAACTCATATCAGCTGCTAAACAGCAGACTACAGAGCACTGAACCATAGAACTGAAACTCAGTTCAGCACTACAGCTTCTTACAGAGAGAGGAAATGCTGCTAGTGTGGAACCAGAGGCTGGTATACTGCAGCACAGAAGAAGAAAAAACAAGTGCGGGCCTGACACAGAAACCACCCAACAGTTCCACATATACAATACAACAGAATAAAATTACTTTATTGTCCACATTAGTGGAAAAATTGTCTTTGGATCATCAAGTCAATCGATTCAAATCAAGCACACATTCATACATATAAACATGTGAACATTCAATTCCATTCAAAATACATCACATCATCTTATTCAGTATATTAATTGCTTTATGGCACAAATGATCCCTTATATACCTTTTTAATAGCTAGAGGCCTCCTATAACTCTCATCCTACAAGAAAAGCCTATAGAAAATATTCTTCATGATTTCTTTGACAAAGAAATCATCTGCTACTCTTTTGGGTTAGTCATACTTTAGACCGTTTGTTTCACCACCAACATGTAATAACAATGTAGAGACGGACGTGACTGCACTGGATCCGTGTGCAGTGCCGCAGTGCTAACTGTTAAATCAATCGGCATCTCATTTCCCCACACAACTGCGCTTGTGAAAGGCAGGTTCACTGTCATTATGTAAAGATTTTAAAGATTACCTTTGTGTTACTTCTGCTGTGGGATAAAGGGCAAGGGGAAGTGTCAAAGGAGCGATGGGGGGGAGGGGGTTTCATAACATGAGCATTTAAGTTGTCATTCATATATTCTTTATTGTATCCGGCGATAGATCGACACCGTTAACGCATTTGTGAAACCATGTGCGTGCACACTGGTGTTTTTATTCCATTTGCTGCATATGTGCATGCGATTTATAGAAGGCGTGCAGCTTTCTCCAGTTTTTCATTATGTACCTCTTGCTCACAAAGCCACCATTAAAGACACAGTTTTACAATTAAATGTCCTAGACCAGCTAGCTTAGTAACAATTGAGACAGCACACTGGGTACTGCAGCGCTCGAGCTTTCATTATAACACAGGGATTTACTGAACTAGCTTGTTATATTAATTCATACCCTCCATAAGCAAGAACTGGGAAATGCAACGCTGCAGTGAAAGTCTTTCTCTCTCGCGCACGCACGCACACACACACACACACACACACACACACACACACACACACACACACACACACACACACAAAACATAATTACTACTTTTTCAACCATTACTTCAAATTTACCCTAAATGGAAACCTACCCTGAAATGTATGATTTACATCATCAAGAATTATCCAGACTCCAGAAGCGAGGCAGATTTACACCCACACAACATGAGTAATATAGTAATCTTTTACCACTGCAGATTTTACATGTGCTTCATCACACGTCCCCTGCACTATATGGGGCTTTTGTCATTTTCTCTAACTTGTGCCTTCTTGTCTCCTCTGCCTTCTTTCCCGTGACCTGAAAATCAATCTCGGTGTGCCATCATGAAGGATGTCTCAACACCTAAAATGAATCAGCAGGAGAAAGGAATGAGGAGAGAAGAAGCTTTGCTGGAGAAGTTATGATCCAGGATATGACATGTGTATCCTATGTGGAAGTTTGTTTATGCTCGATGCAGGGAGGTGTGACAGGCAGCTGGAACACGGAGGAGGAGGATTCCACAGATAAGTACACCTTCATGCTAAACTACGGGGAAAAAAGTCTGACATCTGCACGTTACTGACACACTGAGCTGGTCTGTGCACGAAGGAAAGATGGAGGAAATGATGTGCAAGGAGGTTTAGTAAGGAAAGGAAACAAGGATGTACAAGGCAAGCAATAAGAAGGGGGCCGGTGTTGGTCTCTTGTTATCACTGATTACAACAGATGATAACAGCCTTTAGAGCGTGCCAGCAGGTAGGGGAGGGTAACGGCCTAAAGGCAATATGCATGAGCCTGATAATAGCCATTCAGCAGGCTGATAACAGGCAAACTGGATATACAGACAGAGGACAGCTTATAACAGGCAGATATTATTCAATCCCTGCAATCAAGCAAGATGGCATACGACATGTTTTCCCAGTTGATTTAAAATGCAGAATAAATCAAATCACTTTTTTATTGTCACATCACACTGGCACAGCACATGCGAGTGAAATTCTTGTGTGCGAGCCCCACAAGCAACAGAGATGTGCAAACACAACAACACAAACGAGCAAAATACAAGAATGGCCAACCTGAAACTAATAAATATATGTACAATATATAATAGTGTATGCATTTCTGGATGTGTATACTAAATATTTTCCTACGTGTGTGTGTGTGTGTGTGTGTGTGTGTGTGTGTGTATACACATTTTTACAAATTAAATAGTAAAAAAATAAAATAAAATAATAATAATAATAATAATAATAAAATATATAAAATATACAGAGTTGAATATGTGCAAAACAAGTGGCATATAATCCATGGAATATAATCCATGGAGTCAAACCCAGGAGAAAGCCACAACTCCAAACCGCTGAACCACAAGGGAGCGTGATACAGAAGACATAGGTAATATATCTAACTATATAGTGAAAGTTTTAAAGTAGTAGAAAGCTGTTAATTCTGGAAACTGATTGGATTACTTCCATCAAGAAGGCTATGTGATTGGCTTGGTTTGGTCTGTTTGTTTGTCTCTTTGTTAGCAGGTTTGCTCAAAAAGTTGTGACACATTTGCAGGCAAATTTTACCACACCACCTCTAGGCTAAAGGGATTAAAATGATTTACACTCTGGATCCAGATCCAGAAATTTTGGGAGGAATTCTTTAACAATGGCAAAATTAAACGTTTGGCCAAAAACCTGTGAATCACTGTCATAATGTTCTCAAGAAAATGTTACAAACTGAACCGGATCCAGATAGCTTTTTGTACCCATACACTCAAATCACCATATCAATACAAACCTACTCATATTCAAACATGCTAATACCTGCAGAAGGAGTCCACTGAGAGCAATTGAGAGGCACTGCGCCCCTCTGGAGCCAAGTGGGTACAAAGCACCGTCTTCAACCCCAAGAGGTCTGAGCCCAACCAAGCCAGGACCAGAAGTCAGACACACAACTTCCGATGCCAGGTCAGTATCAAGCAGAGCCTGCAGCAGCCTCAGGTAGCTGACTGGGAAGAGGGAGATAGAGGAAAATTGTAAATGTCTGAAAAAGCAGAGCAAATAAAGAGAATGATGGAATGTCTAAGCAAAGGAGGGTGAAAGAAAGAGAGAAGGAAAATAAATGTGGAAGGCAAGGCCACAGAAGAAAGAGGTCCACAGCACAACAGAAAGCAGCGAGTGTGTGAGTAAAAACTGAAAAAGATGGTAACAATCATGGAGCAGAGGGTGCAAGAGTACAGCTGAAAGGAACTGAGAGCAATTTTTTTATAAGAGACGTGAGAGAAAGAGAGGGCAAGAAGTTAAAGATGTCAGTGCCAAGTACATAGAGAGAGAGTGCAAGGCAGAACGAAGTGAAGGAAACTGAAGGAAGTTCAGCGAGACCCAAGTAGTGATGGAGAAAAAGCGAACAACAGGGGTAAAAAGACTCCTAAAACACAGTGGAATCCAAACTTAGTGCTGCCAGCCATCTGAATCCCACTTAATGCCATGTACACTGAGATTAGAGCCCTGTGAGGGAGAGAGGACTCAATTAGTGGCAGAAGAAAAGAGGGAGGAGAGACAGGCCAAAGAGATAGAGAGAAACGGGAAGAGTTGGAAATATACGGGCAGGCTGGGAAGAAGCATAGGGGAGATAAAAATTGAGAGAAAGACAGAGAAAGGACGCTGAGTGACTAGAAAGAGAGAGAGAGAGGCAGGCAGAGGGAGGGAGCCAATACATCACAGCAACTCTGACAGGCCACTTATCCAGCTGACAGACAGAGATGCAGGAGCAGCAGGGATGATCTGTCTCCCAGTGCAGCAGTGGGATTGGGGCCACTTAATATAATGAAAGTGTGTGAAATGCATGGTTTGGTTAGCTCCACTGAGGATAACACATTGACTTTACGTATGTACATGTAAACCAAGCAAAGGTGGACCCCATTAGTACCCTCTGGTTTGCACAGTATATGGACAGATGTTACATTAATCAGGGATGCCTAATGCTACTCATATGAACACAGGTATCTTGGTCTTATGGACCTCCCGATGTTTTCATAATTGCGTTGGACAGGGAAACCGAGTAGCACAAAATTCTGGAACAGATGACTCAAGACACAAATCTGGAAGAATAAAAGCAAATTGAGGAAAATAGAAAAACACCAGCCAACCACAAATGCAGAATTTTCAGCCAAGTTTCTTTTGTATTCTTGGGTCACACACTGTTGGTATAATTTCAGCACTAATGAACTGTTTTGCCGCCAGCTGTCTGCATGGGATGAAGACTTATAAAAACAATCAGTAAAATTTGGTCTCTTACTCAGCAGGAGACTGTCTGTGTTTCTCTTCTGAGTAAGGAGTCGCTGCACAGCTGTGTCCAGACTCCAAGTGATGCTCTTACGGACCTTAAATAATAGAAAATGAGAGAGAGAGGGTAGAAAATAAGAGAGAGAGGGGAGGAATCAGGAATATAACAAGATTAGGACTGAAATCTTTGTGAGTTAAAATGCATTATTATCCCTGCAGTGCCGGCTGAAAGCAAAGAAGAAAGCGTGTTATTTTGTACCACGGCCTCACTGAGATATGCATCAAGCAAATCCAATTTCTGTTTTGCATTCTGCCCCTATATCTCAATCTATACCCTACTTTACATTATGCTGTGTCTTGCCCTTGACTGTATGAAGTTGTATCGTGAAGTTGTGATAAGAGCAGAGCTGAGCTGTTGTGTGTACCTGAGTGGAGTGAACACGCTGCAAGGTAATGAGGGAGGACAGGAGTAGATGGCAGCAGCACAGCAGGGCCAAAGGAGGACAGGCTGATGGAGAGAGGGATGTGGCAGAGGAAGAGGAGGAGGAGGAAGAGGAGAAGACTGTCTGCAGCTGGTCCATCAGCCCGCTGTTAGAGAGCAGCATGGAGACAGCTGGGAAAGAAAAGGAACAGTGTCATCACACTTTAATGGGATGTGTGCTTCTGTTTCACTGCGCTGTGCGTGGGTTTTGATAGCAGCTGGTCCTTATGACTGCAGAGTGACGTGCTGCAGCAACAGACCCACAACAATGCAAACACCTGTGAGGTCTTTGTAACATTACTAAGTGAAAAATAGGTTAAACTATACTGTTCTCTATTCATAAACACTGATATTGCTGTTTTACCATATACATGTGGGCAGGCTGAATAATTTAAACAATGTGATAATAGAACGATATGACACAAGGGCAACAAGATGCAAACAAAGCATCACCTCCAAGTGCTAAAAAAATCCCCCCAAATGAAACAATCTTAAAGTAATCATATGTTCTTTTCGCTTTGAAACAGAGTAATGTGTTCCTTCTCCTTTGCACCATCACTGAAATAGTGTCTAGCCTGAGGCTGAAACAGGTAGCTGTAAACTGATCACTAGTGATAATGAAGGCTGAATACATAGAGAGGCTGCAGGAGAAGCTGCAAAGTAGAGCGCCACAATTAATCGAACTTTAATCCCAATTTTGTCTTCCCATAATTAAATGAGCATGATCGAGCGATACTGAAAAAGCGCACTTCGCCAATAGAATGCAAAGCAAAATTAAGCGCTCCCTAAATCACGTGCCTGCACGTGCCAGTTTCCTGGAATAACACTACACCAAAAGATACACATGAATATGCAACAAAACTCAAATGTCTGGCAGAGCAGAGAGTGAAGGGCTTGTCTCTAGAATCTCTAGATCAGGTGTGGGGGAACTCCAGGCCTCAAGGGCCGGTGTCCTGCAGGTTTTAGATGTGTACTTGATCCAACACAACTGATTTAAATGGCTAAATTACCTCCTCAACATGTCTTGAAGTTCTTTAGAACTAATCATGTGATTCAGGTGTTGACCCAGGGGGATGTCTAAAACCTGCAGGACAGAACTTATTCAACTGAACTGTCCGAAAAAATACTACAGACTCAAATCGTTTGATTTTTATTTGTAAAACACCAAATCACAACAACAGTGACCTTAAAGCACTTTATATTGTAAGGTAAGAACTCTAGAATAAGAAAGAGAAAACCCAGCAATCAGAGACCCCTTATGAGCAAGCACTTGGCGATAGTGGGAAGGAAAATCTCCCTTTTAACAGGAAGAAACCTCCAACAGAACCAGATAAAGGGAAGGGCAGTCATCTACTGCAAAAAAACTGCAGTATATTGAGGCATGAAACCCAAGAAAGCTACATCGTGGTTACTAACGTAAGTCATCCAACATGAATTCAGGCATCCATAAAAGTGCAGCTGCGCATGCATCCAGCTCACAAAGACGCACTGAAATCACAAATGCAATCGCACTCCACGTACAGTAAAGACAGTGAATTACGAACACTTCAGGAAAATGGTCAACACACCGGACAAAAGATATGTCACCCCCTCGCACAATTATTCCAAAGTGGCAACACCTGTGCTGTATGCAAACCTTGGAGGGAAAATAAAGCCGTCGAGTACTTTGCTAGGGGTTTTATTGACAACTGTTAAGTCTAATTGTTGAATGTTGCCATTGTGTTTCTTAAATTTGTACAGTCTTAGTTTAAGCAGTAGGATCAAAGCCATCCCTTTGATCCTGACCACCTTTCCAGCCACTCTGTGCTGGGGGAGGTTTTATTGTAGATACATCCTATCTGAAAGATCTGTTTCTTTTGATGTAGTAATGGATCGATCGACTGTCTTGTTTTCTTCATGATGAATAAGTCTCTAGAATTAGCGGGGTTTGTGGAAACACAGACCCAACAACAACCTTTTTATTTTGCTTCTAGAGATGCACTTAGACCAGGTGAACAAACACCTTATTTGTCTGCAAAGATGAATTTACGGATTAATTAACAGGAACAGAACACAAAATAAAGGTGCCCTCTTGCTCTGCAGGGCATTTTCTTTTTAAATCTATTTTACTTTTTTCAAAGAGGTGCACTGTATTTAGGTGAATGAGGACAAATTTTATTTTGATGCAAAGATCTGTACATATATGGAAACGTAATATCAGCGTTCTGTTTACGTGAAAGTGCAATAAAAACACATTTATCACTAAAATCAATGAATAATCGGACAAATAATGTGGATCTCCGTACTGATGAAAATAATTGTTGTCCATAATCACGGAGCCTTACTGCAAATTAATACCACTGACATTATTAGCTTTGCTTCCCAATGGTAACCCTTCTGTCTGACCTCCAAGTTAACCAGAGAAGTTGGTGTACTGGTTAGCACTGTTGCCTCACAGAAGGCATATTTCTGGGTCAAACCACAGTTGGAGTCTTTCTGTGTTCCTGCGTGGGTTCTCTCCAGCCACTCCGGTTTCCTCCCACAGTCCACACATACAGTATGCATGCTAAGTTAATTTGCAATCCTAAATTGGCCATAGATGTGAGGTGGATAAAGTGCTTTAATTGTAAAAAATAGAGCAATGTTTGAGTAAAATGAGACTTATAGAATAAACACTTTGAGCACTCAGCATGACTAGAAAAGAATACCCTGTAACTGATCAAATAAATGTCTGTGATAAGCGCAGTGTAACAGGTCTGAAGGCATACTTTTGTCTGTTGTGAAAAATATTCAAGTATTAATTTCTCAAGCTCTTTAGTACCTGATACTTTTGTGTTCTGGCTCATTGACTGATTGAGCGACTTTGGTTTTAAAGAGAGATTTCTAAAAATAAAAGCTTTAGTGAAACTCTCTTGGAAAAACCCCCTTATGTTATCATACATCTTCCAGCTGCACCTAATTACTGATTTTGTTTGTCTATATATGGATTTATGTGAGATTTCTTACCTTAGAAACCTACATGTTGCCGTGGCGGTAAGTGCTATTTGTGTTTGGACCTGTGTGTTACAGGTATTTAGCTGTAGCAAGGCGACGACACGAGTCTGCCAGTCATTGCTTTTGTGCAAATGTGCGACAAGCTCACAGACTTGACACCGTAACAAAAGACAAGAGCCAAAGACAATGTCCACGACCGAGCCAAAGCCTGTGTACCATTTGTAGTGCAGGTGTGAGCTTTTACGGTTATTATTTGCTTTGTGCCTCAGTACAACGTGCATCAAGGTCAGCCTCTCGCTTCTCTCAAACAGGAGAGTGGGGAGCGAAATGAAAAGACAGCAAGAGTCGAGAGAAACCTTCTGAGACAGAGGGTGAAGAGGCTGCGTGTGTGAAAGGTGTGACGTTAAGAGAAGGAGTGAATAAAAGGCACAGAGACCATGCAGAGTGTAACTAAAAGTGGCAGTAAGAACGTGTCTAACCTCTGTCAGTGCAGTGTGCAGGGGACAGGCTCAGGCAGCAGTACAGGTAGCTGATGGCAGGCAGCAGGCTCTCTGTTTTTATAGGCTTCAACCTCCCTGCTATGTTACTCACTGACTCACACACACACACACACACACACACACACACACACACACACACACACACACACACACACACACACATAAACACACGGGCATTATTTCTGGGAAATATACCTTTACTGCACAGCTGACCCTAAATGTAATGTAAAATATAGTCGAGTATCCAACAATTTTCTCACTCTTTCATCTATGATTTTATCTGCGGTGCTCTCAAGGATTTTATACAGGGGCATTCAAATGTGATGTAGCAGATCAAATGTAACATTGTGGGCTTTGTCATTTATTGCATGTCGTGGTGCGTCAATAACAGTGAAAATGCCTGATCAAAACATTCATGATGCCAAAAACATTGCAATATATAGGGGTTTAGTATAGCAATATATCATTATTAAAGAACAACAAGACAAGATCCAAGAGTAACAGTTATCTTAAAGATCATGATAGGATATTTTTTAAATAAAAAAAGAAAGTGTGCTTGCAATACTCTAAAGAAACCATAGGGTTACTAGCACCCTTATTTGAGAAACGCTGCAAAAGACAGTGGGCTGAAATATACAACTTACAACTGAGGATGAGGCTCCAAATATGCAGTATAAAGAAAAAAGTGGTAAGCCACAGAGGGATGAGTGTTGCTGACATAAAGACGAAAAGCAAAACAAATTAGACCCTTGTAACAGGCATGGAGTTATGAGTTACCGTCTAGTAAAGTTCAGTGCAGCATTTTGATCTGCAGATCAGCAGAAAACGCTCCTCTGAGTATGTTTGTGAGGATGGTATTAAATCAAAGGTGAGTGAGGAGTAATTGAAATACAGATGAATGCAGAAGAGGAAACAAACACGACAACATTGTCTCTCTCGCTAGATAATTGTGTTGCTGTGTAGTAAGATGGCATGCCGGCGACGCTGTAAGAAAGGGAGATGCAGTCTCTGTGGATGACTGAGAGAGCGAGCTGACTTGTTTGCCTGCTGTCGGAGCTTTTCTTGGTATCACTGTAAGCGAAACTGTTTGCTGTAGCGATCATGTTGCTAAATCTGCCTCTTAACATAGGGGGCTTGAGTGGTTATTCGGATATTTTAGATAAATGCAGAGAGAGAGAGCTGTGCTCAGCGTGACATGTCAGCAGCACCTTGGGGCCTCACCATGGTATAGCAGTTTGAAGTGCACTCCTTCCATATTACTGTAATGGGGAGATGAAGGTGGATCATTGGCCTGCGTCACACAAAGCAGCTTCAGCACCAGAGGGAGTGAGTTCACTGCTCCATAAAAACAGACACAAACAAAAACAAACCAGAAAAAAGAAAAGGTAAGACAGAGGATGGAGTGTGACAGAGCGAGAGACGAGAATGACAATGAATTAGCATTTTCTCTCAAGTCATTACTTTAGTCTGGAACCTGTTGTGCACATCATTTGTCAACAAAGCCAACACAGAGGATGTGGTCCAAACATGCACTCTATAGGATGAAGGATTTCTTGCATTCACTTGTGGTTTTTATGAAGTTTGGTTTCCCTAAGAGGGATTTCTGGAGCTAGCACAAGTCATCGTGAAGAGAAAGGAACCGGGAGGAAATGACCACATCTTACTCAGAATGATTAAAAATGACCACACACACACTTTAGAAACCAATATTAGGTGTCTAGATATAGCTAGGATAAATGGTGGCGTAAGAGGGTGGAGAAAAAGGACCAGAGGGGACAGGAGACAAAGGGCAAGGGGACTTTAACTGGAAAGAAACTTCAGGCTGAACAGTCATCTACATTCCCCTTTCACTGCTGTATTGCATAACATTAAAATATCTCCCCTTTGGGATGCCGCCGCACTGAAGCTAATATAAAGTATATATTAATGCAAATTACAGTGGGCTGAATTGGAACATGTGGAGGGATAACAGGCTGTAATTCCCTCAGGGCCCGGGATGAGCAGAAAGCAGGCAGAGGCTAACCACAGCAACAGTTTCTGAATCCCCAGCTGGCACGCTGCTGTTGTGCCCTTCAGCTGTGCTCATTAACCTGGGCAAGTACACAGACGTAATAACACCATACGGCAGACACCTATAACAAAAAAATACATTATTTGCACATTTGCATTCTTTTGTTCTTTTTTTCATTGTTACAAACCTTCAATTTCAGCATTTATGTCATGGTTTTATGGTTCTAATAAAGATACAGCAGCCTTCTGAAAACAAGTGAGGCCCGGATGCTAGTTTAGGCAGTCCACTCAAGCTAATTTATACCCGTGTGACATGCTACACTCTCCTCAAATTCTGTTTAAGATGTAAATGTCTCATCTCTCCCTCCAACATCTCAGTGTCTGCACTGCTGCCTGCAGTTTGACCCCTCCACCACCCCTGCATCCACCTGCAGGTTCCAGCAGGAGATTTTTTTTTAACTATTTACTGTGTTTCACCAGGAAGATAACAGAGATCAAATCTCTTTCACCAGAGATCTAGCCAAGGCAGCAGTCATACAAGCTCATAACATATCAAAATATGCAACACACGCTCTATGCTTTCGATGAGCTCCCAGCGCAGAGCCCAACATGCAGCTATATTAAAAATTCAAATGTGAACTGATCGAGTGAAATGGTAATAACGACCAATTCTACATATATAACTGTTTAATGTAAATTAAGTCAACAGAGAAGAGCCAAAAACACGTTTTTCCTAAATTTCCTTTGTTGGCTCCACAAGCAAATCCAAAAGCTAACGAATGGCTGTACACATCCATCATAAAATGCACAAATTCAGAGATGAAATAAACATGTTTACAGCCTGGTAAACAAAATGTTGTAGCTGGTATAGCTAATGAATGTTCAGACATTGCCAGCTTTAGCCAGTCACTGTCTACTGTCCTTTAACTCCACAAACTGTAGTCAGTGAAGTGGACCTCTCCACCGTGTTTTTGGTTCGCTTTGGAGTATTTTTAATACAATAATCTGACAAATAATTTGAACTGAAGCCAGTTACAGTTCATCCAAGAGGTTTATATGGCAGTTTTGGTGAGTGATTTGTAGTTTTAAATAATCTGGTATCTGTGGCTATGCTAGCATTATCTGATTAGCATTCCAGAGAGTTAAGGTGGCTCCCACCATAAGACTTCAACCTGAAGAGTGCACAAACTGATGGGTGGCATCATGATGGCTACGTCCATCTACTAAATACAGTCTATGAGCAAAACAAGTGAAGTGAAATTGTCTGACCTAATCTGACTGTGTCCAGTTACACCCCAGTTTATGGTATCTCACCTTCCACTGCCTGGTCGAGGAATTCATTTTACGAGGTTTTTTCCTTCCAGCATTAATCAGAGGCGACGGAGACTTTTTCTTGCCATTTTAATCCAATTCAAAACCAACCATATTTTAGGAGGCTTTGTTATTCCAGTTCACTTAAAATGAGATTTATATGGCAGGTTGGTTATAAGAAATAGCACTGCACTTAAACTGAGCACTGTGTCCAGCTGCTGTTAAGTCATATTTTAGGATATACCAAGCCTCATTCGACTGCCACAAATTTTTCTTTAATTTAAATAAATTCAAGTCAATATAATCTTTGTGCCCATGTTTGTTCTGCAATAAATGTTCTTATCTGAACAGCTGTGCTTTTCTGCAAATGTACTAATTTGAAAAAGAAGAAAAAACACAATTATCATTAAACAGCTCTTCTGCTATCTCTGAATGTCACTATAACAATCGTTTAAAGCAGAAAGAAAATGCTGCCAGAGAAAATGGACTCGCAAACGTAAATCAATCATATTTGAGAATAATTAGCCTAAGTGCTTTCCATTATATCGCACAAGACATTGTGCCAAACGCTCCAATTAATCCGTGTACATTACTTAATAGATGTTTTATTATGGTATATGCCAACTGTTATTTTTAACCCCCAGTAAAACATCTTGGCACGCTCACGTCACGGTTATGGAGCAAAAGATGAATTGATTGTGAAAGTTGTTTTTCTTTAAACAAAATACAAATGCATTTTTAATATATTACTATTCTACTAGGTTCCATTAGTTTTTGATTATTTATGCCAAAAGAACTAACAACATCTGCAAACACGAAGACGCATAAACTTGCTAAATTTCCCTAATTTAATTCAATTAAATTTGGTATCCTAGATACAGAAAAGCTCACCAATCAACAGCATGTAATCCTTCTTCGTTTGAGCTGTGGTGAAAAGCCTGAGTAATAAACTGTGTTAATAACTGTGGAGAGACAATAAATCAAAAATAGCTCTTTTTAAATGAAAATCTTTTTTCTTTTCAAGTCAAAATGATGAGAAGGGCATCTCAAACCAAACAGCTCAGGTGTGGCTGCTGCTGCTTCACTTGGATAAATCTTCCAGTGTCTGCTGTGTGGGGAGAAAAAAAACCCGACATGCGTTTGATCTATTATGTCTCACTGTGTGGGAGCCCACTACCTCACCCTGCAGGTGGATGTGTTCCTGTGTACTGTGTGGATGAGCTTGTGCTGAGTGGGTTTGAAACAGCTGAAACTTTTATTTGCTACAAAATGTTTTCATTTGGATGACTAAGAAAGACGAACAAAACAGTGTCCCACATGGTGAAACTCAAACTCTGGGGGCCGAGCTGCAACGTTTACCTCTATACATCGACTGTAATTAACCGTATCCGTGACTTAATGAGACATAAGTGAGCATGAAGCCAAATCAGCTGGCATTAATGTCGATGCGCAACGCTGAGTGGTGAATTCATTCATTCAGAATGGTGAATCACTTTATGTGTGAGAAAATTAATCTATTAGTATAGTGCTGTGTTTTGTAACCACAGAGTCATAATTATTAACACAGTTATTAAGGCATTAGCGCTCATCCCTAAATTCGGGATCAAGGTTTAAAAAACAGAGCTGAGGACACATTTTCGGTGGAAGTACACACAGAGTCTGAAAGTTGTCTGAGAGGTCACGTTGTAAAGTGAAAATTAATTTATCAATATACTTTGAGTTAAAAAAAAAGACAGTAATGTGCAAAAGTCTTGATCCACCCCTCATTTCTAAATAAGTACATATATTAGAAATTATACTTATCTATCACAAATCTATCACATGGTACTTAAAAACCTCTACTTTCTTTATATTTTGCCATTTTTGGAAAAAAGGAAATAGACACAGGAATTTATTGAAACGTGCAAACATACATGGAAATACAGAATATAATAAAGTCTATATTTGGCATGAGCACCTTTATTCTTTGACACAGTCTGGACTCTCTTAGGCAGCTTTCTTGTCATTTCTTTAAGCAGTCTTCAGGAATAGTTGCTTCTTTGGATGTTGGCTGCCTTTTGTTCTGCTCTCTGCTTCAATAATGTTGCGGTCTGGGCTCTGGGAAGGAAAATCCATAACTGATAGTGTTCCACTGTGTGGTTTTTATCCTATCCAGGTATGCTTTTACTGCATTGGCAGTACGTTTGGGATCATTTATTATCGCTGAAAAACGAAGCTGTTGCCAATCAGATGCTTTCCAGATGGTACTGCACTATTCTGCATTCATAATTCTATAAATCTTGACCAGATCACCAGCAACACTGTATGAAATGCAGCCCCAAATCACGTCCGAGCCTCCACCCTGTTTTACAGATGGCTGTAGACACTCACCATTGCACCTCTCTTGTAACTGCTGTACAGACGGATGATGATTTGTACCATAAATTTTACTTTGGATTCATCACTACATCAGACCAGTCGCCACTGATTTTCAGTCCAGTTCTTGTGTACATGGGCATATCTCAGCTTTTGTGCCTGTTTACCTTCACTATGAATAGCTTCTTGATGGCCACCAGGCTCAGGATTTGTTAGCTGTTCGTCAGACAAGATTAAACACTAGCGAGGACAGAGCCTTTCAGTCTGTGGCACCAAGGCTTTAGAACAGTCTCCCACTAAACTACATTTAGCCGATTCTGTGGACTCTTTTCAGAACCTTTTCTATTCAACAAGGCTGTTTAGATTCTTATTGCTATAACAGATTTTCTTAAAATTACCTATTTCTTAAAATTTACCTTTATTTTATTTTGTGCCTTAACTTCATTTTATATTAGCTCTGTTAGATGAATCATCTGAAGGATCAGATAAATCTCTCAGGTGCTCTGCCAGGACTTTTCCTCTTTCTAAAGGACATGCCTTTCAGATACTGCTTACCAACTGCAGATAGTTTTTTAGGTCTGCCACTTCTTCCTTTCCTCCATTTGTCCATTTTCCTCATTTTTCTCAAGGACACACTGCACACTATGCTGAGATATTGTTAGGGTCTGGGCAGGCTGTTTTCCCCTCTGTTTTCTCCTTCTGTCTCTCTCTGTTCTCTCAAACAGAGAGGTGGGCTTTACCTGTGTCTCCACCCACAGGCGAAGCCGCCACTCACGCACTTGCGCCCATTGCCTCATTACGGTACGTAAGGACCGGCTGAGGCAGTTGTTCTCTCAAAATTGGATCTTCCAGTTTAGTTTTTGCTGTTGTGTTTTCTGCTCAGTAATTTTCTGAGTTCGTTGTTCGTTTCCTGGTGAAGCTACTTGTGCTCTCTTGAGGAGTCTAAAGATCACAGCTGGCCATTTTCCTCTTCCACTCTAAGAGTCAGTCAGCCCCTACCTGCCCACTCTCCATTAAGCTTTCTTCGCCTACCCTGGATTTCAGTCTGCCCACCTGCTACTCCTCCACGACTCAAACACAGAATCTAACAAGTGAGATCTCAGAGTTAAATAATCCTTGCACATCTCTATTGCTGCTACCTTCACTAACTACCAGTCTCCCTCTCTGCAGACCCTCTCTGGGCTCATCTGACAGAAACACTAGCTGCCTAATTGCTCATCTGCCTGTTGTTAACTTAATTCAGTCTCTAAATAAACCTTATAAGCCTTTTATTGTTGGTCTACATCTGCTCCCAGTGTCTAGTAATTGCAATACCATACCAGATACACTAAGTTTTTAGCTAGCAGCTCTTTGGTAATCAACTTGGTGGCAGAAAAACACTATTTTACGCTAACTGTGTTAGCTTTGGCATTTTTCATAGTCAACTAAAGAAATGCAAACACTGTGGCTTTATAGCAGGCTTCTAATAATGAAGTGCCAAAAGATGCAACTGAGAAGTGGCTCTTTGCTTGGTTGTCTGTTATGTATAGACAGACCACTGGTTCATCCCTTGAGTTACAGTAGGTACTTTTTTCTGCTTGAATGATGAATGACAAACAAACAAGCATCCCTGAAAATGTTCAGGTAGTCTGACTCGTCGGCAGCAAGAAAGCAAGAAAGACAGCAAGAAATGAGGAGTGGTTTGAGACTTTTGCACAGCACACTACACGCTGACTGTTTGTGTACATACACCTTTAAATATGTATTAATAAAATAATGAATGTCTCTGCACACAGATACAATCAGCTGTTCCAACAGACAGGACACCGTTCACAGCAGAGCCTACTTAAAAGCTGTTGTGCTATAAAAACAATTGGAGTCACACATATTATGCTAAATGCTTTCCCTGATTGAGGCACATTAACTTTAAATGAAAGACTCCATTACTGCTTCATCGCTGCACGGCGAGTGCGCGAAGCTGCCGCCAGAGGTTTTATGCTGTGCGGTTTATCTCTGTATTTTCCAGAGAGAGCTCGCAGAAGTTTGAATTAAAACTGCTCTCTCAATTTTTTTAATCAGCTCTCCATGAAGCTGATAAAAATGTTACCTGGTACATTTTGGGGGAAGAAAGAAAAAGAAAAAAATTAAAGTGAATTTTGTTTCATCTTTTCTATTCTGGTGCATCTATTCTCATTAATTTAAATACAATTGAGCCACAGTTACGCTGATTCCTGTACAGATTATTTTGCTTTGAAGATGCTAGAGGTGTTACAATATAAGCTCTGTGTTTCTTACCCTGTGCAGCGTATTCCTGTTCAAACCCATGGTCTGTGTTCACCACACTGACCCGCTGTAGGGCCTGGAGCAAGGCTGGTCTTAGCTTTGTACACAGGTTTATGTTGTAGCCTCTTTGACCTCCCAGAAGAACTTCTAGTACACCCAACACTCGCTCAGCTAGAGGAGCCTCTCTGGTGCAAACCATGTCCTGTGGTCAATTAAAAAAGTCACAACAAAGAAGGCACATCCATTTAGAATATCTCTTGGTAACAGTATTATCCCAAAGCAGTAAAGCAAATCAGTTGAATGAAGACAATTGTAGCCTAAAGAGGAATTACATATGGCACCATGGCTCTTTCTGGGACCTCCCCACCCTTTCATGTGCATACATGAGAGCAGCAGCGAGACCCCGATACAGAACAGAGCAGACATCGGTGACTACAAATATGAAACTGATTAAGTCAGGCACAGCATGAAAAGGAGGATCTGTGGTGGAGGTGACTGGTACAGTGGCTTGTGTGGGCAGCAACTGTGGGCAGGTTAACGAAGTTTAACCAGCATGTCCTATATGAGATCTGCAAGCTGGATATTTAGGAGGGTATGACGTGGGGCTGGCACGGAGAATTTACTCCATGCTCGATTCAAATTTTTATTCCAAACAGCTCCCTTTACAATGCAGCATTCAGCTGCATAAAAATGTGTTCATTTGAATATAGCAAAGTCATTAACTCTGAACTCTTATTCAAGGTCTCTGGCTCTCACCAGGAGGGTCAGTATGACAGCTGGGTACTTCTCCATCACAGACAGCAGCTCCATGGTTTCTGTGTCTGTCTTCTGATCCGACCTCTCATCAGCACGGCTTTCTTTCTCCTCCTGTGTGTCTGCCTGTAAGACCAGATGAAACCCAGCCACCTTTTCATCAACTCTGACTTACCAGAGTTGAAGGGAATTCAGGAAAACACACCCCAATGTGTCTCTAAGACTTGCTCTGTCAGAGTGAAACTAATTAGTGAAAGTTGCCAGAGTGAAACAAGCAAATTGAGTTCAGTAAAATCACTGAATTATTCAGAAATACTTGCTGGGATACAGTTTAAGCAGATGTCTCATTACCGGGGTAGGCCCTGTGTTTGTGTCCTGTTCCTTGGTCAACCACAGCTCCAAGACCAGGGCGGCAAATTTCTCTGCCAGCTCTGGGTATCGACACATGAAGTGGATCAGCGCAGGATGGTGAAAGTAGAGTGAAGAGAAGCTTTGGCAGGAGGAGAGTGCCTTGCTGATGCAATTCAAAGAAGCCTTGAATAACATGGTGAAGAAAGATCGATGAAGTCAAAGTACTCTCTTTGAGTTGAGTGTACACATCCAAGTTAAAAACTTGCAATTTTGAAAATAATTTTCTTCACAATCCGGAGGAGGATCTCTTTTGAAACCCTACTGAGGCAGAGCCCTTAGACAGAGGAGCAACTCTTCTGTAATCTATTTTTATTCACAGTCAATGTAAGGTATATAATATTGAGTAGTCTCAGAGAGGCCGCGTAATACTCTGTGAAATAAAGAAGGGCGCATTTTTCATGTTTTTTTCTTCTGTGATGCTCAACTATAGTTAAAATTCTTTGCTGGTGAATTCTCTACAGCACAATATAGATTTTGTATCAAGAGATGAACATGAGCAGTCAAGCTCTGACTCTAAGTATTTCTAAGCCTGTTAAAAAATGGTTTCCATATTCAATCATGAAAAAAAAAAAAAGAAGAAGCATCGGCTCCGTACGCGCCACTCTTTCGTCTGTGGACGGGGAAAAAAAAAAACTGAACACGTTCAAAATGATGAGATCCTGACACATTAATATGGCATTGCTTGTCAGTACACCTATCTCAACCTTCAATCTGTTTCATATTGTTAGACTGATTTACTGAACACAAAATTAAAAAAAAAATTTTCTCAAACCGAGGCAGACGTGTCTTCGCTGTCAGCGTGTTTTGGCATTAAAAGTGATAAAGGTTAAAAAAAGGAAAAGAAAAGTTAAAAATACTGGAGCCTTAAGGCACCATAATAGCAGAGAAGCCTGAAATCTAGGTAAAGTTTAAACTTTACTTCCACGGTGACGCTGTACCGTAAGTAGTGACTGCTTTGAAAGTTTTCAAAGTTACTGTGTGTGTTTTGATTTTGGCTCAGAGTTACCCCATCGAGTGAGGGGCTCTTGTCCTGTGTGAGTGCCAGCAGGTAGAGGGCAGAGCGGAGCACAGAGTGAGGCGGGACACAGCCCTGCTCCTGCACAGAGCGCAACAGCCACACAACATTGGAGAAGACTATCTGGTCAGGGAGGAGCCTGGATTACACACACACACACACACACACACACACACACACACACATTAACGGCATTAATTGCAGTATTCAAAGTTCACATAAAGACAAAGTGCCCCCAGGGACACGCTGACGAAAGAAACTCGATATCTCTCAACACAAACGCACTAAAACATATGCGAAAGATCAACACACACATTCAGAGATCCTATCCCTGAGTATACAAACAACACGCACCCTCAGCCCTCCCACGCTATGTAAATCTCTGGCCACATCTCTCATAATCTTGATGAGACCGCGCAGTGGCAGGGAGAGGCTTTCATCGCCTTCCCAGGAGGTTAATGCATAGCCGAGGATTCGCAGAAAGAAAAATTAAACTTTCCAAGAAGCCGACACGCTGTTTTTCTCAGGTTATAAAAAATGCATTTGAGACCACCCTCGACGGGCCACGGCAGAAGAACAAGGAGAGAGCTGCAATGACGTGTGAAACCAGACGAATTTATATTCATACAAGTCTGATATATTCGATATAGCATGACTGCATTCATCATCTTGAGATTTTGGTTATGTAAACACAGTAATATAGCTCAAATGTTGCCTTTTCTGCTCTCAAAGTATGGACTACAGCATAGCTAAACAAGGCTTTGAGAGTGCGAGATGTTTGGTCATATCCACATGAACCAAAATTTTCCAAAACTACTTTAATTGCAAAAATGTACAATTCTTTCCAAATAGTCGGAGAAATGTAATATTCAATAAGGTCCATGTCAATATACGATAGAGACAAATGTTTACTCTTCACAAGTGCTTAGATACATAAGAAAAATGATGCTGATGCTAAAATATGCATCGGTTATTTTTATTTCCACAAAATAAATAAATAAAATAACAGCTTATATCACAAGGTTGCTGGGCACTTAAATTGAACAAACTGTTTGTGATGTTCAACACTGAAGTACATAATAATTTATCCCAAGAGTGCTTGTATATATCTAAATATATCCCTGCTGCTTGTGTGCGTTATTACCTGTCTCCTTGCTGCAGGGCGAGGTACAGCATTATCACCAGGCAGTATTTCGGAGCCTGTGGTCCTTGATATTCACACAGCACAGAGGGCCACTCTGACAGGCGATAACACAAAGAGGGAAGGTTGTGCAGCAGTAGATTTTCAACCTCCTTCAGATCTGAGGGACAAGCAAGGTGATGAAACAGAAAGGAGAAATGCAATCAATGCTAGAAATGGGAAGAGGAGAAGGTTTGCGATAGAGAGCGAGAAAGCAACAAGAGAAGGTGGAGAGAATGAGAGGAAATGAATGAAGGTGAGAGGTGGTGAAAATAAAACAGAACACAGCAGAAGAGGCCCTGAGGCCAATTTTCCAAACAGGTATTACTCACTAATTTTTTTATTATTATTTTTAAACAACTGAAGGCATGCCAAAGCTGATGTTTATGAAAAAACACTCTTTTACAGGCAAAAACGAGTGAGGCTTGACTGATATCCAAACAAATCTAACTACAACGCCAAAATTCATCATTAAGCAAACATGGAAAAGCTTTAATTAATGTCTTATAATATTATCTGAAAAAACACATTCTGTTGCATAATGTAGAAAAATTAGGATGGATTAAAAAGCCATGATGGGTGTGAAATGAAAGGGAGCATAAGAGGGAACATGAAAACGTAAAACATGAAAAAAGGAGTCAGATGAAGATGAAAGACAGAAGGGCTCAAGCAGGAAAGCAGTGTTAGAGAAAGGAGAAGAACGGCACAGGCAAGGCACAGACCCTGATCCATGACTACACAGTGGATATACAGTAAAGCTCCAACAGCATCTGCGGGAAGTGCAACAAAGAAAATAAAGAATGAAATGAGGAAAAAAAACCAAAAAGCACAGGAAAAGCAGAGAGAGAGAGAGAGAGAGAGGGTGGCAACAGTGAGCTCTATGGTCTGGAGGGTAACTGTAAGTAAGAAAATATACTGTTTACAAAACAGAGGAAAGTAAGAAGGGCTCCAGTTACCAATGCAGCCATCACCTCCAGGGAAAGAGTCAAAGAGTGAGGAGTGAAGAAGAATAGGGGGTTGTACTGAGTTTAAGAGGGAGGACTGGGACAGAGAGAAATACAGCAAAGGGTAGACAGATGAAGAAGATGAGAAAGGGGACAACAGATGGGAAAGAAAAAAGAAATAGACCCACACAGCAGGCAGCAGTGACACACTGCCTCCTGTTCAGGTCCTAAAGAACAGAAAAGTAATCCGAGACGAGAGGACAAGAGCCTTTTCTTAAACATTCACATGAGATTAGCAGATATCTTAAAAGCACAATCCCGATGACACGCTGTGATGTATCACAGGAGTAATCAGTAATATAAAATCTTAAAAGCACTAATGAGACTGTACACAAAGCAGGACATGACAGACAGGGAAAAAAATCTGCTAAAAACCTGAAAAACAGGAGTTTTTGAACAAGAAAAACATACACTGTAAAATGTGATAGGAAAATTTCAAGATGAGAGGGAAGAAAAATGAGGGAAAGCAAGAGGCTGAAAATGAAATGGAACCTGATAAGGATGATAAAAGGGAGGAAGATGGTGACAGGCAGGAAAAGAAACAAACAGGACTCTCGCTCTGCCAAACTCATTATTCACCATCACACACACACACACACACACACACACACACACACACACACACACACACACACACACACACACACACACACACACACACAGACACACACACACGCGCTTACTTACTCGTACAACTCTTACATCTCATTACCTCAAAGAAATATTTTACTCCACTCTGGTGTCAGTGTCACACAGACACATCTGCGGGGGACAGCTGCAGTTACCAATGAGCTGCTTTCCTTTGCTCTTTATTTTAGTGGATGCTGCAGTGATGTGAAATAAGGAAGTGTATGGAGTTTGTGCATTTGCTTCCGTGTAATGGAATTAAAAGCAACCAGCACTTGGAACTGGAAATGTTACCTGTGCGGACCTATGTGTCATAAAGCGCGCTGACATTTAAAAGCCTTGGCCTGAGCTCTCTCACATAGGAAATACAATTCAAAGCCAGTTAACACAATCACCGTGTTTATAGTCCGCACACCTGGTTCCCTTCCTTTCATCCTTAACAGAAACCGGAGCTCTTGTTAGTCAACGTGCAAACACTTTCTTTGTTTTTTTCTTAAGCTTGCCTGTTGACTGTCAGACCCTCCTTAAGAACAGAGTTAACTTAACTCAAAAGAACAGGTGAGTCAGATGGAAATGAGACTCTCGCTCGAGTTTTTGATGTTTAAAGTCAACATAAAGACGAAAGAGAGAGAGCGTGAGCCTGAGTGGGCGAGGAAGCAGGCATGTGACAAAGAAAAACTAAAGCAAAACTGCAAAAGAACCTTATTTACTTTTAAAATCCAGCATCATTTTGTCAGTTCATGGCAGCGGTTCTGGGTAAAAAAAATGTATAATGAAGGATTTGATGAAGAAGCACCTGCTGAATGTAACATGAAGTCAGTTTGATTTAGTTTGCCGAGTATGAACTATACCTACATGTATCACGTTAATACAGACAGGCGGTAAATATTTGATTAAGCTGTGAATGGGGAAAAAACAGTTGAAAACCTCAGCTACAGCTAAGACGTGCTTTGGTGACACACTGACCTAGCCTATTCGGATAAACTGCAATGACAGTTCAATATTTCTCAGAAAACTGGCAGCATGACATCACTGCTCAGAGGCTGAGAGCAACAACAGGGTTTTTACCCTGACTGCATGTCTCCGTGTGTGGTGCAAACGTGCATGTATTTGCATACCGTGCTGGTGGGAGCCAGAAGGAAGGTCTGACTGGGAGAGAAGACACATACTGAGTTTTTGTAGAAAACCACAGCAAGATGCATTCAGATTTGGGTTCCTGAAAGAGGGAAAAGGCGCTTGAACACACACAAACAAACACACCGAAGGAAAAAAAGATTTTAAAAAAAGAGAGAATGAGGGCACCAGAGACAAACAGTGAACAATTACCGCTCAATGCGCGGTCAATACAGCTAAGAGCTAACTGTAAAACCGAGGACAGGATGTGCTTTGACAAACTTCTCTCAAAGATGAAATGCACAGTGTTTAGTTTCATTACAGCTCAGAGCACGGGGGGTGGGCTTAAGCCTATCAAGTAAACCACATATATGACCACACTAGTATACGAACACAAAAAAAGGCACACTCTAACACGAAGACCCACAAAAGCGCATATTCTTACATGTGAAAAACAAAGCACACACAATGCAAAAGCACACTGTGGACTTTGAAGTAGTAGATCCATCGCTTAGAGACAGACACACTGCTGAGAAGACTGGCTTATTGGAAAAAAAGTAGAGTGACTCAAAAATTACAGATGCCTCGGTCGGTGTTATCTGCCTCATTGCTAAATGTGCTTCGACAGAGAATGATAATAGCAGCTCGGCTCACAGAGCCACCGCGGCTGGATACACACAGTGTAGAGAAACACGCGTGCGCCGCTGCAGTTTTAATTGTCGTGTGTGTCTCTGTGTGTGTGTGTCCTCAGGTTATCCTCTTACAATGTACCTGTTTCCTGCACAGAGGAGGCCTTTGTGTTCCACAGCCAGTCTGTAGAAACCAGAGGACGCTGGAGGGAAGAAGAGGTGAAGAGCAGAATAAATAAACTACTACACAGTGAGAAATGAGGAAGAAGATGAGGATGATAGCAAAAACACCATTTATATAATGCAAACACTGAGGTACATCAAAGCCACTAACAAAAAATGTGACAGTTAGTGTAAACACACACAAAAAAAACCATTCAGCCTAATTCTAAGGAAAACACCGACCCAAAGCTCAGTGTGGTAATGACGAGTTTAGCAATGAATTTAAATGACGAGAAAGAGGAAGAGCAAGAGTAATAGAAGCTCTTTTTTATTTCTAGGCTGTCAAAATTTTCTTCATCTCATCTCATGTGTCACATTTAAAGTCATGTCACCTTACTGCCATGTCCACCCTATCAGAGTAGTAGTATAGCTGATTAGGATCAACTAGGTGAGACTTACCAGTTGTTGTTGGTAATACATCTCAGATTCTACAGGCCTCTGTTACCATCTTAAATGTCACAGTTTATTACAGAACAATTAGAAAAAGACTGAACAAGTATGACTTGTTTGGAAAGGTTTTGCAAACGTTGATCTGAACAAAGAACAAGACTTCAGCTACAATGACAACACCTCATACCAACACTATCAAGCACAGTTTAAGGGTGATCATTTGGGTTTGTTTGTAATCATGGGACCATTGAGTCGACCATCAGCTTCTCTGTATACCAAATTAGTCTAGATTCAAAATCTGAAGTTCTCTGTCTGTCGGGCTGACATCTAAAGTTTGGCCAAAAGTGAGTCACACAACAGGACAATGATCCCACGCACAGCAGAGTCTGCAGCAGAATGTCAAATCCAGACCTCAATCAGAGTGAAATCCTGCGGTTGGAAGGGAGCTGCGCATAAACAAATGCCCACAAACCTGCATGAACTGAAGCAATGGTCTAAAGAAGAGTGAACCACACTGATGCGAGACACTGATAACGTCACAGAAAAACATTTCTTCAAGATATTGCTGCAAAATGTGGTTCTACAAGCTTCTGAATCACAGGGTGGTTTTTCACAGGACTGCAGGGAGTCCTGACAAAAAAAGGTTTCTTTTAGGTGTAATGTGTGACTGACAGGTTATAACTTGTCATTTTCCAACATGCAGGATTACTGTTTTAAAGCGACATTTTTTCCCCACTCGCACACAATTTTCTCTCAGCCCTGCCTCAGTAGTTTTCAGTGCCTAAATGTAACTAGTGACAGTGAGTAAAAATGAAGGGAATCAGTGAATTAAAAAAGCAAAACAAAGTGAAAAACACATTCAGCTTTCTAACACAGATGCTGCAGGTCTCACACTAGCGAGCCACGGAGACCTCATGTTTAGACACAAGCTGGCTCTAAAAAAATGCATTTTATGAAACACCGGGATGAAAAAGTGCTGGTAAAACACAGGTGCCATCAGTTCATGATGCCCAAACCTTTGCATTTTTTTTTATCTTAAATTAGTTTCCAAGCAACACAAAATAACTTTTAAATTTAATTTAATGAATCACTGAAGACTTATGACAAATTTGCCTTCAGTAAAGGAAAAAAAGGCTATACTGTAAAGCTGTATTTAATATCTTGACCGTTGCAGTGCTTCAGTGAGAGAAAGCACCTCAGACTTATTAGAGAGATGTTTTAATCCCATAAGGGAACTAAATTGCTTTCTTCTTTGTCCATGTGGACCTATGCCACATCTGCAGGAAACTGCTCTGCTTTGATAAGCGCTTCCAGGACAAATACCGAGCTTAGGTTTGTTTATAATGTCACCACATCGGCTTGTCTGGACGCCAGAGGCAACAAGTTCTCTGTCAATTACTGAGTCTCATCGTGCTGACAGCCAATTTTTAAGAGCCTGCATAGTTTTCCCACTACAGCGATATCAAATTTAATTAAGGCATTTAGCCTCACTTTTGATAAATGTAGAATAAAATGTTGATATTACTGTTTCTGGCATCAAACAGTGCAAAAGCCCGATTTTCATTTTGTAAACGTTATCTAACCATATCAAAGGTTCAGTGGCTCGGCGGTGAACACAATATGTTGGTGGTGATGAAATAAAATGAGCTTAATTTCTTTTTATATGATTAGCTGGGAATAAAGCTTTGTGATGAAACTGCTTCTGTTTATTTCATTTAGTAAAACAATTTAAGACTTTAAACAACATTTAAGCAAAGCGTTTAATTGGCCAAGTTGGATTAAACGAACAGGCTTGTTTGGAAATATATTTAGTTTGTATTTTGTATTCCTGTGAAGATCAGACACACGGAGACCTCGAGACTCGTGGTGATGTGGGCTGGCTGTATGTTTCTAGCAATACCACCCGTGATATCTGCAGAGCCAACGATAACAAGACTCAAAGGAGCGGCTAATTTAGAAACATGAGCTGTGAGGGCTCTACAAGCCCTTTCAGCTACTGATATCATGAATCTCACTACACTGTAAATGAGTTCTATCAGCCTCCAGACAAACAAATGTGGTATTTACATTGTGGTGTAGTTAGTGCTGCCATGGTGTGAAAATTAAGTGTGCTTTCCCATTGCACTGTAAAGCCATAAACTGTATGTAAAAGATGGCAGTAGCCTCTGTAACGCCAGCCATTTTTGAAGCATCAAGCTGACGGTGATTTTTTGGAAATGATGTGGTAAGCAAAGGCTAAATCTTCTTCGTCGTACTTTTTGACTCTAATGCTGACCATTATCCGCACAAAATGAACACCACTATGTATTAAAAACACTTTCCAACTAGAGCAGTCACCTCCTGCTGGTGATTAGAAAGAATGCAGGCATATCCAATATTCGCACTGGTCTCCCTTTTCAGATGTGGAAGCTTTTATATACACAGCAAGGTGAAGACATTCACATGAACTGCTCCACTGAACTTTGTGGTAAACTATTGCAGTTCCTGTTCACTTGTGTGTCAATCAAAAATCGTTTGTTTTATTGTCAAAATGTTTTGTTTACATTATCTGTTAACGTCTGTAAATTCACTTTGGCCAGGATCGAAGTGTTCATAAATCAACTGATTATCGTATTACCGGTATAATAAAGCTAAAATCTAAATGTGCAGGAAACCTGAAGTGAAAGTGATTCACCCTTTTCTGTGAACATTAAAAAAAACCACAAATCTAATATAAATTATATTATTGGCTATACTAGGAAATTTTCATTAAAGGAGCATTCTTTATAATCTTTATAATCCAGGAAAGTAGCTTTATAATTTAGAACAAGTCTTTTGGTGATCTTACAGTAGCATACATAGTAAAATATTTTATTGTGTCCGTGTCAATAACAATGTATTTTTTAAATATACCAAAGTAACTTACATTTCTCTGCTAACATCTTTATAATTTGTGAATAATCTGTCCTATATACCATTTGTTATCTATACAATAAACCATTACAAGAACAACAGTTTAGGAATAATTCTTATAGATGCTGCAACACACAACCTTGCAGCCTAGACAACATGCAGTCATCTGTTGTTTCAGACAAACTGACACATTTGACACTAGACTACTTTGATATACACAAGAGTTCATTTTTGACTCAGTGTCTGCAATGTGCTGAGGTCCTGTGGCTGCAAAACAAACCCAAATCATCACCCCTCCACCACCGTGCTTCACATTAAGTGTGAGGTGTTCGTGCTGATGTTATTTTGGTTTTTTTGTAGAGCCTGGGATGTGGCTCTTGGTTTCATTTGCAAGCTCTTGAGCGTTGCACAGTTTGACCTCGGGCAAAATTGCTCAGATATCCACTGCCGGAAAGATTGTGCCATTCATACTTGAATGTTCCAGACCAGCAAACTGGCAAAAGCTCTGCTTTTATATAGATACTTGGACTTGCTGTTGATCAGTTAATAAAGCTCAGTTGATTAGCATCAGCTGGTTGCTGCTTATAATTCAAATGGAAGCAGCTATGAGTGCACTTAGTATTTCAAAGTACTGCATAGACTCCTGTGAAAACATTCTTATTCAAGACTAAGATTTACCACAGACAAAAAAAGAATGATACCGTACATCATTCTATCATATCATTTCTTATCATGAAACACCTACTGCTGTTTTGAGTTTATTCAGAACTCACCGAGCTTATTTGCAAAGGCAGGCATGAGAGATGGAAGCAGGGTGAACTGGGAAGATAGGATAGAGTAGAAGTTCTGCAGTATGGGGGCACTGGGTGCACGCTCACACATCCTCTACACACATAGGAATTTACAGACAAAAACAAACCACAAACTGTAAACAATTTTTTCCCGTGTGATTGATTTTTTTAGCCTGAAGAGACCCAACGAAATATAACATAAAAACAATTACCAACACTACAGCAGAGGCACTGATCAATAGGCACGCATGTCCATGTGTACGCAAAGCTAATGTAGACAGAGGTTGTGTGGCTGTGCTTATTAATATAGTCATTTAGAGGAGCCGCCAGACGGTGCATTATAATCAGCATGACCTATTTCTCAGAAAACAGCAGCCGGCAATTGATCATTTCCTCAAGTGTTTGGTTACGACTATGAAAGAGAGACACAGGGTTAAGATGAGAAGATGATTAATGTAAATCTGGGTGTACGTGTGTGTGTGATGGTTTTCAGCTCTCACTATAACAGTGGGTATCCAGACAGCGTCACAGCAGCGGAGCAGGCATTGACACAGAGACTCTAGAGAGTCCTGAGCACCGCTGTGCTTGTATGGAGCTGTAAATGTGTTCTCCTTCAAAACAGGGTCTGATGCACACTCCTCAGCCAGCCTTGAACAGATATCAAACACACACAATAACCCGCCTATAAAAAAATACACAGAGATAGATGCAAAAAATATATCTGTAAACACTCATACCAAGGATTTCATTAAGCTCTTCCATCTGCAGTTTAACAGAAAAGATGTAATTCAGTTACTTCTACGATAGTTATTGATTCAGTCCTATTTTCATCTTCTTCATTTTCACCTTTTTTCATCCATATGAGAAAATCTGACAGACATACTGTAAGAAACTCATAAAACTTTGTAAATGCGTTTATTCAGTGATGCCACTGACTTAACAACGTTCTGACCTGCAGGCAGACTGAAAACAGACCAGGGCCTGGAGCAGAAATCTTTCAGACCTCAAAGCCTGGCTGCTGGGATCTGACCTCTTCATTCTCCCCTGAAAATTAACAGAGCGAGATGTTAAAAAGGGAGTGCAGAAAAGAGAGAAGAAATGATGCAAAAGTCAGGAAATCACATCAAACAGAAAACCATCATCCTTTACAAGTACTAGTAAATAATGGAACCTCTTCATAAAAACAGACTGAAAGAGACCCCTCTGTTATACAAGAATCACCCACTCACGTGTATATCTCTGGTTGTTACTTTAATGTTTCAGCTTGAATATAAGTGCATGCAAACTTGTTGATAGTCACATTAAATACCATTGTTGCAACACTGTTCATTTTTAGCCAGGAATCAGGACTCTTTAAAAAACAGCGGTGACAGACAAAAAAAACGGCATCAAAGAGAGCTCTGTGTCAGTGTAACTTTTGAAAGCACTGATAACCACAGTGGGTGGTGGGGTGGTGGTGACCACTCACTGTAAAACCTGGCACAGATTGACAGACGAGACAGATCTCGTATTTTTCCATTTGCAGATAAAACAAAATCTCACAGAGCTTCGCAGATGAGCGGGGGAGGGCAGCGTTAGGTTGACAAATCTGTTGGTGATGGCCTCTATCAACTTGATTATTGCCTCGTACTGGACTGGTCTGGACTGGTGGTCGAGTCTGAAGAATTCAAACACAAAAGTAAACACTTGATATTATCGGGGGTGGAGTAGGTGGATGGTGCAGGGAAGAACAAGCAAGCGTTGCAGAAGGGCATTGGTGTGGATATCAAGTAGTTCTGTATGTACACCCATGTGTGACCTACACAGAAGTTAAAACAGCTCAAACGATCAATTAAGTGTGTAAGTATGTTTTTACTTTTTTGTGTCATGCTGTGTTGTTGTACATGTCTGCTACTAATGTGTTTACTGTGTGCATAAAGGTCTTAGGCAATGTATCTGTCTGTTTTGTCACTTTATCACTAATAGGTCAGAAAAAATTATACAGAGAATTTGCTTTAAAAGACTCTAAAAGGTTGCGTGTTTCCTCAGGATATAGTTGCACAACCGCCCTTTGGCAAGAAGTAACTCTTTTACATATTTGCAGCATACATGTTTGTGTATACCTGAACAAAGCAGAAGTAACGCTGGCTGCCTGTGTGGCTACCAGCAGGCAGGAAGAGGAGACTCCACCAACCAGGACCTCTGAAACTGCCACAAACCCTGCGCCACTGGGGAACAGACGCACACTTGCAGGTTGTCTGCACATGCACACAAACAGACATGTAAAGCATTACCAGGAAACCTAATAGGGTTTTGCTTGTTGAAGCAAAGAATGAAAAAGGAAGACATTTAAAAATGACACATCACAGTGGATCTGAAAGCTGCAGAGAACTGTGCTAAAAGAAATCAGGAATTTTTCACTGATAGGAAATTTTTGACATGAGAGTCAATAAGAAACCATGAAAAAGCTGACCGTCTACTTTTTCTTTTTGCCTGACCTTATCTATAATTCTTTGTCCTGCTGTGCCAATAGCAGCAGTGACTGTTTGCTGAGTCCCTGCCTCCCTCACTCACACACACACAAACTCTCTTTAAGGGCAGGCACACACAATAAACAAATAGTGCTGACCTATCGGCCTTAGAAAGATCACCAGAGTACATCTCCAAGCTGCAGCATCACAGCTGTGCACTGGCTCACTGTTGCCGCAACATTAGTTACACAGAACATCCTAAATAACACATGCATGCACACTGAAGTGTACACAAACACACAAATTGTCGTGCCACCCCTGCGTCATTTAAGCGAGGTAGCTGCGTGCAGGAGGCAGCACACTCACTTACACTTAGCAGTGAATGCACCGAGACAGCAGGCACTATATTCAAATCTAATTAAACTTCCTAACTGTGCTATTAGTTACATTATGTGCACAATGGCACAATCTGTAATCAAACTAACTTTGTATTGGGGGGCTAGAGGGTTGAAAGCAGACTTGTACCTCAGCTAGTTGCTGTCTTGAAAAGTTCAAGCCTGCAGAGCATGTGTGATAATGGTTCTTGTTAGAGCACTGTATTGATTTTTATTCGCTGTGGATGATCCAACCCAAACCCCGACCTTAATAATAACTGAGTCATGTCGGGTGATTCTATATAAAAATATAGCTTTTATAGCTTTACCATTACAATTCAATGCTTTACTCAAAGCCTTACACGTAACATTAACCTAAACCTAGTCTAAAAAAAACCTCCTCAACCTCCTAAAATGTTGGGTCTCAAACTCAAACTGTTTTTCATAAAGACAGATATACAAGTATACACCCAGACAACACACACAGACACACAGGTGCACACACACACTTTAGCTTGTTCAGCACTTTAAGAGCACCGGCCCTGCTACTTTTTACACTTCTACTCAGCGTAAAGGACAAATTTCCCCCTAAGATTATAAAATCTCTTATCCTCTGTATCTCTGCCATGTGACAGGGGAAACGTTCCATTAAAATTATGTCAACCTTGCAGAAACAAGACTCCTGTTTTTACTGGCTTGAGATATATTTTCATCTCCGAGACAGCAGACAGTTAATTCACATCTAATTAAAGTTTCCAGTCCACTGTATTTAACATGTTTTACAGGAGGTAGCGTCTCCTTGTCGGAGCAGATGGAGCTGCGCGCGATGTTCAGTAAACGAGCAAATGTGTGGTGGAGTAAAATCTTCAGCATAATTGGCTGTGGGGTTTTGGTGAAATGACATACACTATGTAAACTTTACAACCACAACTTACCGCAAACAGACAGATGTGCTGATGGTTTAATAATAATGGAATAACTTTTAAAAACGTTACAAAATACACGCATATCTAGCCACAAGGAACATTTTACAAACGTATATAAGTATTGGGTATTGAATCAGTGGTTTAACAAACATTTGAACACTATATTGCCAAAAGTATTTGCTCGTCTTCCTTCACAAACATGTGATGCAGTCCTATCATTTGCAGCTATAACAGCTTCAACTCTTCTAGGAAGTCTTTTCAACATTTATGGAAATTTTGATTATTCTTTCAGAATTGCATTTGTGAGATTAAACAATGATGTTGGACGAGAAGCCCTGGCTCAGCTCTACTTAATCACAAAGGTGTTACATCAGGTTGAGATCAAAACTCTGTGCATGACAGTCAAGTACTTCCACACTAAACACGCTCATGTCTTTGCAGACCTTGCTTTTTACACTGGTGCACAGTCATGTTGGAACAGGAAGGGGCCATCCCCAAACTGCTCCCACAAAGTTGGGAGTATGAGGCTGTCCAAAATGTCCTGGTATGTTGAAGCATTAAGAGTTCCTTTTAATGGTACTAAGGCACCGAGCCAAACTCCTGAAAAACAACCCCACACCATAATTCCCCCTCCACCAAACTTTACACTTGGCACAATGCAGTCATATAAGTACCGTTCTCCTAACAAACCTGGTCTTGTCCATCGGATTACCAAATGGAGAAGTGCACTTCATCACTCCTTAGAACACATCTCCAGTGCTCTAGAGTCCAGTGCGTGCTTTATACCACTGCATCTGACCTTAAGCATTGCGCTGCTCAGCCATGGAAAGCCGTTCTATGAAGCTCTCTCTGCGCTGTTCTTGAGCTAATCTGAAGGCCAAGGCAAGTTAGGAGGTCTCCTGCAAATGACCTGACCCCACTCTGTGATTTTAAATGTCCTATCACTATCATCAGTGCGTTGGTGGTTCTTTGTGTCCGGGGATGGGCGTCCGGGTACACACCGGCTCACTCCTTGGCGGCCACTTATCGGGGCCTGGAGCCTGGGGCTCGCTCGGGCCGCTTCAGGGGCGGAGTGCCCCCGGTCTCTCGGCCTGGGGCTCGGTCACTCAGGCACAGCTGGCTGCTGGCGGAGCTCACGGGCGCGTCACTGCAACCCCCCCCTGGCTTCTGCTCCGCGGCTGCTGAGTGACCCCTCATCGGGGACTCTCCTCAGCTCTTTCTGGGACAGTGGCGCGGCTGCCCCTCTGTTGGTCTTCCTTGGTCTCTTATGTTCTGAGGGCCTCTGGATGTCTGGAGTTTTGATTTCCTCCATACCTGCTTCATGCCCTGGAGGACGGGGGCAGTGGCTCCCCACACCCTCTAGCAAATCATTACATGAAGGAACCTTTTAAAAACAAGCGCGTCCATGCTCACAGGTGTACACACGGGTGATCACACACACAAACTACACCCTTTTTGGCTACTACTTCGAAGCGCACTGTGTGCCGTCGATCTTGTGTGCTGCACGGTAATGTTTAGTATTTGGTATTTACTGTCGTATTCCCATAAATCATTGTGATGTTGTTTATTCTATTGCTCTCGTTTTCTTCTGCTTGTTTTCTTTTTTTCTTTCTCAACAGGTGATCCAGGTGATCGATATATGCATTTTTTTTCTTCTTCTTTCTCTCTGCTTATTCTGTTGTTGTTGTTGTTTTTTTTTGGTTTTGGTTTTTTTTCTTCTTTCTTTCTTTCCACCAGTCAAGTCTGTCCCGTATTCAGCAAATGAAAATAAAATAAACAGTAAAAGGTGAATCAAATGGACCATAACGGCAAGGCTGGGATGGTCAATTTGGTAAAGTAAATCCGTTGGGCATCTTTCTTTGCCTTTAGACAATAATTCTGATAGCAAAAGGGCCAAACGGGACAGGCAAAAAAAAAAAAAAAGTCCTATCACTTCCGAGCTGTGCTGCTGTCAATCCCAATTGCTTCCCCCTTGTTATAATACCACTAACAGCTGACTGTGGATTACTTAGTAACAAGGAAGTTTCACGACTGGGCTATCATGATTTTGATTTTATACACATGAAAGTGATTGGAACACCTGAATTCAATGATTTGGATGGATGAGTGAATACTTTTGGCAATATAGTATATTAATATCATTTGGCTAATCACCAGCGTATTTTCTGAGGGAGCCATATTGTAAACTGTATAATAACATTTTAAATATTAATCTATTTACTTTGGGATCCCAGTGATTATCATTTCTTCTTCTTCAGTTGCTCCCTTATTTGCCAGGGGTTGTCGTAGCAGATGGATCTGCATATTTGATTTGCCACAGATTTGTCATGCCAATGCCCCATTTGAGGCATGCCTCCCAGAGATTTGTTTGCCCTCCTGGTGACCTTTTTGTTTTGTTTTGTTAGCCAAATGTGTTAACTACTACACTATGGAGCTAGTCAATAAATAGAGTAACTGAAGAAAATAAATATCCATCTCACCTCTCCAGTATTTCTCTAAGGAGCAGCAACCCTTGTTTTGGCACTTCCAGGTTGGTCAGCTGCAAAGACTCCTTCAGACTGCGCACCAAGGACTCCATACCTAGCTTGCAACACAAACATGCTCACTGCTTCAAAGAAATACTCGAACTCTCAAATGAGCAGACACAAAAACAACAACAAAAAAACACTCTCTAACCTTGCTCGGTGCCAAAGTTCTTAAGAGTTGTTGAGAGACTACAGCCTACAGCAAGTTCGCATATTAAAATGAGTGACATGCTCATAAATGTATCACAAAGGATGCACACACAACAGCACTCGCAGCCTTGCATGTTAAACAAACAGAGACAGCGGTACATCTTTCTAATTTACTGCTACACGGAGTCTGCTGCTGTGTTCATACTGACCTAGAGCAAGAACCTAACAGCAACAAGGAGTGGTTAGAGCAGATATCCTGTGTACTCGTAAATTAAGTCTGCATAGCAAGTGTTTCTCAAACTATTTCTCTGGGGTGGTGCTGAAGTGCTGCAATTACTGTGGGGCCTCACATGCATAATCCATTGTAATGGCTCACATCAAAGGCATACAAACACACACACACAGAGTGACACATACACATGCATGTGTCTGAACAATGCTAAGAAATGCAATATTGTGACATTTTTTCCCCAATCAGCAATTACTGCTCGCTTCTGTAACCATTTTCCTAATATTTGGCCATTTTGCCTGATTCTTGTTATATTACAAAAGCACCAGCTGTCTAGATGAAATAACCCAGAATAGAGTAGCAAATTCTATTGGTCTAAATTCAATTTTAATGCGACTGGGAGCAGATGGAGCAGATGCAGATGTCGAGAAACTTCCACTTTGGAGGGTTTATTAAAATTTCCAGTCGCTGTCAGAAAAATTACAGAGTGCAGCGTCATTCCATCTAAGCTGTCAAGGACCTGTCTTTCCATCAATTATCCAGCAGCAGCTATTTTCAGATACGTTAACCGATATACAACAAAACCCAGGGCTGAAGACAAAAAGCAGAGATGGCATCGTCGTAATTCACTCAGGAATGGTTTCTGATCTGCTGTTTCGGCTGTCTCGCCCATAGATTTAAAAGATGGATGTCGAGACAGATGCACAAAAGTGAAGCCAAAACATTTGAGAAACAAACGCTTCCATCTTACCTTGTTTATGCCATTCGCAACCGGAGCCTCTGCAGTAGTGACATATTTTGTCTTTGCATTCACACAGAGAGATACAGTGGTCGTGCTCCTACAGCCTGTGTTCTCACCGTAAACAGAGTGACACTGGGAGAAAAAGAGGGGCTCCTCAGTTAGTAGCAGCAAGCAGCTGTAGGCAGACCACAGCAGCACCTCGTTGCTACTACAGGCCAGACGGTCAAACAGAAACTCTTTAAAAACAGTGACAAAAAGACAATTTTAAAACTTTGTTTTGTTCTTTTAAACAAAGTTGAAAGAAAAAGAGAGGACAGGGAAGAATTACTACAACACTCTTCTGAAAGTAGGGCAATGTTTTCTTGCACATTAAAGAGGACCTGTTATGCTAATTCCCAGCTCCATATTTTTATTCTTGGACCCTACTAGAGAAGCTTCACATGATTTAAAGTTCAAAATAATATTTATTTAGATTATTTCAGCGGGTCTTTTTGTAGCCCATTAGCACATCTTCTGTCTGAAACACGTTGGTTTTACTTCCCTCTTTCTTCTGATTGGCTCGCCCTTGAACAATAAAAGGTCTGAGCAGCAGGCGGGTGGGGCTGCTGACATTATACAGATGGATCGTTGTAACAGTACATATGGAGGTATGTAACTAGGAAAAATATAACAGGGCCATGTGAAACAGTACGGCAAAAATTATGACAATGTTAGCCAAAGCCTCATCAAAAGTAATGACAATAATAATCGCAGGCAAACAGCATAAGAAATACAAAGTGGCAGATAACATAATAACAGGAGTCTGGACAAAGAGAAGGATCCAAAGGGAACACAGAGGAAATCATTAATAGAACAATTCAAAGAAGGCATTAACTCATCGCAGCGACTGTGTTTGTGTGCCTGTGTGTGCGTGTTACCAGGTACGTCAGCGTTGATGAAGGGAGCACTGTACTGACTGGGGGAATGAACCAGAACAGATGCAATACACTTTGCACTGGTCACCTGCAAGTTCTCATCGCCACTCAGAAGCAACTGAAAGACACAATTTAGGTTTTTTTTTTTTCCAATCCTTGACTTAAATAAAGATGCGTGTTAATCAAACAGTGTGCAAGACTTCCATAGTACTACAGTGTTTACACTATAAATGTTTCTTCGATTCTAACGGCTCATGATAGACTGAAGCAACAACTGGCTCCCATCTTCCATGCACTGTGTGGCATTGCAGTTTAGTGTGTTAGTTACCTCTGCCAAGAAGGTTAATCTTGGCAGCATTTGTGTGTGTGTGTGTGTGTGTGTGTGTGTGTGTGTGTGTGTGTGTGTGTGTGTGTGTGTGTGTGTGTGTGCATGTTTATTCTCTGAGTCTGTAAAGCTCAAAAAGTTTTGAATGAATTCTATTAAAAGTTTCTAGGGGTGTCGAGTGGGGTCATGTTAACAATCCATTCAAATTTGGCTTACATCCACCCAGGTTTTCAAGGTAAACTTAATGATTTATTGGCCGCAAACTGACAAACAGCCTTAAAACCTTATCAACATACAGAAAACACCATTTAAAGTTTTAAAGTATCGTGTCACATTTAACCTTTGACCTCTCCTTCAAGGCCAAGAGACTGATCTGAAGTTCAAAGAGATAATAATGCTATACAGATTTATTGATGTTTCTTGGTGCCATTGTCGATATACAGGGAAGTATATTTTGGTATTCTAAATATTACGTTTGTTTGACCTCTGACCTCATCTTTAAGGTCAAACTTTCAGAAATTCTCTTTTCTCTTTAAAACTCTGCTTAAAATTATGCTGCCTGTTTGCATTGGCACCAATCAAGCAATGATATTAAATGGTAAATGGTAAATGGCCTGTATTTATATAGCGCTTTACTAGTCCCTAAGGACCCCAAAGCGCTTTACATATCCAGTCATCCACCCATTCACGCACACATTCACACACTGGTGATGGCAAGCTACATTGTAGCCACAGCCACCCTGGGGCGCACTGACAGAGGCGAGGCTGCCGGACACTGGCGCCACCGAGCCCTCTGACCACCACCAGTAGGCATATTGGTGTACAGTTTGTATCTAAATATCATGTCACCTTTGACCCTCGTTTCATTCAAGTTGACCCTACAATATGTTAAATACTGTCAAGAGAAAGAGAACAAGCTGCCTAGTTAGCTAGAAATATACTGTAATACAATCTTATATAATAAGCTCAAATTATTCATGTTCATTTATTTACAAATCAGTACTTATCATCCATTACCTACTCCTACATAATGTTTGTGTAATCAAAGTAAACATCTGTCATGCTACCTTTATCTGATTCTTACTGCACTAAAAACTTCATAAAGTAGATTTAAAAAGAACAAAGAAAAAAATGAATAAATAAATAATATAATACTATTCCCCTAAGAGTAAAGTGCCTTGGCGGAGTGCTTCTTGTTTTCGTTTGAATATGTTAAAGTCTGGAGCTACAACATATTGACTCGTGTACCGAGGGGGGATTTATACTTTTGTAAATTCCACACAGAAATGGATTAGGTGCAGATTATATACGGCTGAGGGTGTAGTCGTTTCACCGACAACCAATCCCAAAACAGTGCTGGTCTGCCGTCACAGCGTTGATTATTTAGTTAAGAGTTTCATTTAGAAGCAACACATTAGAGAACAGAGCCCTCCATAAAACCTCCCAACGTCATTAGCTGTTCTGTAATGTGAGTCATCACTGAGAAAATCTAACGAGATGTAAACTACACAATGATTTCCCAGACATGAACCACAAATATTTGTCCAGGGTAAAACCCCACTGAATCCCTATTCAAAGGCACAATAATCCAGGATTAGAACTTCTTGTTATGATTATCGTCAGAGCCAGAATGCAGGTCTTGGGGATGAGAGCAGGATGTTTGGACAGAGACCTTTTTCAGTATGAGAGGCAGAAGGCAGTGGTCAGGGGGCTGTTGGTCTTGGTTTTGGCTGAGGCTCTGGCTGTTGTTGGCGAGGATGTCCTCGTTCTCATCGCACATGACCTGACAGCTCAGGCTGTTCATCAGAACTGACACAGCATCAGCCAGATGCACAAGCTGTGACAGCAGGCCTAACAGATGAAAGACAAGCTGTTACAGATACTAATGACACAGATCAGAAGTTTTAAACACGATGCAAAGTTTATACAAAGGCCTAAACATGGCTGAGATCTACACATGCATGTGCTGATAAATACATTCATGTTTTGTCTGGTTTCTTTTTAAATTTAGAATAAAAGGTGCACAAATATTACCTACAGCGTCAGTGTCACCACTGAAAATCGCCACCATTAATTTGATAATAAACTGGGCTATTTCAAATATCACAGAGGGAAGTTTTATATTAGATAATCATTTATAAATATTAAACACCTTCTATAATAATAAAAGTCTCACGGTGAGGGATTTCTTCAGACTCAGCACCGATTTGTAATCATAAAAATACAAAAATGCAACTTCCCAAAGTGCAGCATTATTAAAATACAATAATCTTACTTATATATTGTAGCCATTTCCAAATGCTAAATAAAATTAATAATACCTCCTGCTTCTTCCATCATGTTGCTGCTATCGTAGGTAAGCTTGCTGGTATTAAACTAATAACAACAGTTCAGCCATGTTTACTTTGCAATTGCAAACCAACCTCTATTTCAAACCTGCTGTGCAACACATTTTTCTCCCAAGTTATTACAGTGGCATACATTCCAACTTTAAATTTCTGGGAGATAATGACTGTCTTATTTTTCGTAAATGTCTGTACCTAATGTAGATCTCAGTTCTGGTTATCACCAAAGCGCACACTGCAAGCTTATTGTCCTTATAAGTCAAAGCTCCTCCAGATAGCAGGACTCTTTCATCTCCACATAATCCTCCCTCTTTCTCCATATAGCTTCGCTCTTAAGGAGATTTGGGGGATTTAGGGAAGAAAACAACTCCTTTTTGTTATTATTAAGCCGTACAAAGTAAGGGAAATTTCTTAAATTACATTTTTTTTTCAGTTCGAAAGGCAGATGTCAAATGACCACATTGCCATTCAAATAAGTCCTCGGCTGTCTTCTCTCAGCCAGCAGGGAGTGAAATTTTGTTTCATACATTGCTACAAATTCACCACCTCTCTTTTAATCTCACCAAGATCCTTGTTTTTAAGGCCTGAATAACAAAAATCTACATGATCAGACTTTTAGATGGTAGAAAACCAATTTCACTCTAGTTAGGTATCAGTTTAATTTGCACTTCAAAAACGCAAATACCGTAAATGTCGGGCTATAAGCCGCTACTTTTTGCACAAGCTTTGAACCCTGCGGCTTTTAGTCAGGTGCGGCTTTTCTATGGATTTTCCATGATTTTTGTCATATCGTAAGACGATTTGTTTTGTGTGTTCCGCTGTTGTACGGCACTACGTTGCCTGGCGGAAGGATCGGGGTTCAAGAGTGGTATGTTAGTCACATGTCCGTCCGCCAGGCAACGTAGTGCCGTACGAAGTAGCGCGAAAAACAAACTTCAAAGTAGCGCTACGCGTTCAGCGGGAGTCGTGGATGATGAGCGGCGATAAACTTGCAAGTTATGCCCAAAAAGCAAGTTATGCCCAACTCCACCGGTGGATTCTGACAGCGTGGAAAAGTGTGAAAACATCCACGATCACCAACGGATTTTGAAGGGCTGGACTGCTGCATGATGGAGAGGAGGACACCGCCACGGCCCTTCTGAGGGTGTTCGACTCTGACACTGACAATGAGGATTTCTTTGGTTTTGAAAGTGACAACGAAGGAGAGAAGAAGAGTGGATGACGAAGCCATCATGAGCCTGTTTGTATCCGACACTGGAGAAGAGGACTTTGGTGGTTTTAGTGCGTAGGAAGAAGAGAAAGATGGTGGTGAATGACTGACTTTTCTTCTTGTTAAAGCTGTGTCACTGCACCTGAGCCTAAAAGGTAGGCCGAATCTATTGTTCTGGTGTGCTGTAGGTTATTGTTATGTACTACATGTGCAAATATGTACCCATAACTTGTTTTTCAAAATATTAATAAAAGTGATGTCTCCAAACAGCCATCTCTTTCCTGACAATTCCCTTTGTGCATATTCTCTTACATATGATAAGTCAACATTGAAACACCTGCGGCTTTTGGTCAGGTGCGGCTAATGTATGTACAAAACAGGATTTTCCCCTGATTTTAGCTTGTGCGGCTAATATTTAGGTGCGCTTTGTAGTCCGGGAAATACGGTATATGCAATTTTTCATTTAAGCAGCTACTGATGTAGTCAATTATACTTTTAAAAATCTGAAACTGAATGCCTTGAGATTACTTTATGATAATCAACTGTCATTTTCCCAACATGCTGTATCAAATTACATCGACATTACTTTATCCATCTTGTAAAACATACTATGTTATAAAAGGATTTGTTTAAAAAATCACCCCCAAAAAATAAAACTCATAAAATGTATTCAACCAAAATATTTTTCTCACCGACACAATATCTGAGGAACTGCGGGGAGCTGGCATTGGCTAATGTTTTCAGCAACACATTACACACTCTGTCCCTAACAGCAGAAGGCAAGGACTGGGCTGCTGAGCCCCCAGGAGCTCCAAGCAGTTGGAGCCACACATACACCACTGCACCCTTCAGTGCTTCGTCTGGGAAAAGCAGCGCTGAGCACAGGCGGTCTAACAGGGGCACTGGTGGAGAGAAATGGAAACAGGTAAGTACTTAGAGCACAAGTAAGACACAGGCATAATCATGTGGTATAGTTGTTAAGTGTCTGTATGTTGTTGTGAAGCAGCTGCTTTATTAGGTACACCTGCTTAATTGCTTGTTAACACCATTATCTAATCAGAGAGCAGAAACTCAATGCATTTAGAATAACAAGAAAGCTTTGAGCTGATAGGAAGACAACAGGAACTCAAGCCAAGGTATGCAGAAAATCATCTTTGAATTCACAACATGTTGAACCTTGAAGCAGATGGGTTACAGCAGCAGAAGACCACACCGGGTGCCACTCCTGTCAGCTAAGACCAAGAAACTGAGCTTAAAATTTACAGTGACTCACCAAAACTGGACAACAGAAAATTGGGCAAATATTGGCTGCAACATTTACATGTTGGGTCAGAATTTGGCATAAACAACATAAAATCATGTTGTTTACCTTCTCTCATGGGCTCAGGCAGGCAGTGGTGGATGGTATGGAGGATATAATTTCTTGGCACACTTTAGGCCTTTAAGTACTAAGTGAGTCTCATTTAAACACCACAGCCTCCCTGAGTATTGTTGCTGTATTGTCTATTCATTTATGACCTTCATGTAACATCTTCTAATGGCTGCTTTGAGCAGGATTAGACGATATCTCATAAAGAGATACAGATCATCTCAAACCGGTTTCTTGAACATGAGAATGAGATCACTGTATTCAAATGGCCCCACAGTCACTAGATCTTAATCCAATGGAGCACCTTTGGGATGTGGTGGAACAGGCGATTAACTTCACAGATGTGGACCAACAAATCCACAGAAGCTGTGTGATGCTATCACGTCAGTATGGACCAAATCTCTGAGTTATGTTTCAAGGACATTGTTGAATCTGTGAAGATTTAAGGAAGTTTTGGAAGCAAAAGGGGGTCCAAGTACTATCGAGGTGTACCTAATAAAGCTGCTGATAAGTGCATAAATAGACGTATGATTGCAACATCATGTGACATTTCAAGATATTGTACATTTCAATTACCAAGAAAGAAGTCTGCGAGTATGTACAGAAATGCAGGAAAATAAGAGAAACCCAGAGGTGAAGTAATTGTATTACTGTGAGAGAAGCTCAACAGACACCACAAAAGGACAGTGAGATTACAAAATGGAAAAAGTGCAAACTGCTGGGAACAAGGTGGAGAGTTTCAACTCTAGCTATGACAGACAACGGTGGACCCAGTGTCGGCGGGAAAATTGCCTTGAAGATGAAACGGTTGAAGATTGGCAATTGTGGGAGAGAGCAGAGTTAAACGGCAGATGAGAGTGTGAGCAGACTAGATTGAAAAACTATGCAGGCGTAGATTGGAGCATAAAAATATAAAAACACGAGTACTTTTATAATTATTTTCACAAAATAATTTGAACCCTAACATTAGTTTGTTGCTAGGAGAACTTAATTACTCATAATTTTCTCCTTTATACATCAATGTAAATAAAAGGGCAAAAAATTAAGAATTTAGTGTGAACACACCAGTATACGCGATGGCAGATGAGACACAGGCAGGAGACTGGAGTGGCTAAAGAGGGGTGAAAGAGTCAAATATGTCTAAAACAGCAACAATGAGAATAGTTGCACAGCGGATAAGAGCACAAAGCAACACGGGACTCAGCGAGTGTCGAACATGGAGAGAAAGAGACAGAGATGACAGAGCAGGAGAGCCAAATCCAAGCCAGCTGCTCTCTGGAGCAGATCAAAACCCATGTGAAGCAGAAGAAGCTCCCAGACATGTTTGATTAAACCGAAATATATGAGGCGGCCAAGATGACAGCAAAGCATAAAGAGAGAAGCGGTGGGGGTGGGGGAGAAGAAGGGAAAAGAGGTAGAGGGGGTGGTAACTCCTCCACAGACAGAGGATAAAAAAAATGTAGGGAACAAAATATGAGCTGCAAAAGAACAGATGAGAAATAAAGCGACGTGCTGCTGTTTAATGCCACTCAATGAGAAAGAAACAAACACGGGGGAGGCACGGCAAACAGACAAAAAGGTCGTCTTGTGCTTTCCTTAAAGAAAAGAGCAAAAGTTCATTTCTGTTTACCTTGCTTAGTGTTTGGCTGCCCTACTCTGATGCTTTGAACTACCTCTCTGTTCATCTTCTGATCCGCTTTCTACAGTATTTAACCATCGCTTTGCACTTGTTGCTTCACCCTGCTTCCTCTTTCTTGGTCTATTAAAAAACATTTTAGTTTCTCTATATTTTTGTAAGCACTTTCTAAAAAAAATGTCTTGTGAAAAGTCTCAGCATAAAAAAGTGCTTGCAAAAAACCAAAAACAAAGCGGAAATGCTGAATGCTGAGATGATGCAAAGCTATAGAAATGATGAAACTTGCCATTTAACTGTTTAATTTTAGATGGCTGATATTTTTACATATCAGCTTGTGAGAAACATTTTTAACTTGCACTATTGTCCTTTCCTTCTTTCATCCCTCTTGTTATCTCTTTTTGCCTTCCATTTTTCTTATCTGTTTCATCTTCCCTGTTTTGTCTGTATCCGCTCCTCAATCAGTATCAGCAATACAGAAATCGAAGAGAAAATTCTGGAAGAGAAAAGTCAACGAGTGAGGACAAAAAGAGGGGTTAATCAGTCAGAAAGACAGGCAGCCAGTGAGTCAGAGACAGAGGGAAATCTCCTGGGTGCTCTGGGCTTGTGTTGTCATTGCCTTGCTGTTGTCGTTAGTCCAAACAGCCCCACAGAGACTTGCTGAGTGACAGGCCACAGACAAGCACACACAGTCAATAGTGGCAGCCCACATCTTGCATCAACATTGTAACAACTCACCACTACCTGCAGCTGCTGGAGGGAGCTTGGAAAACTCATGAAAATACATGAGAGGTGGACACACATAGCATAATAAAATAACTACGGTGGCTGCCTTTTTGGCATAAGGACCACATTCGCGCTCGATCGTAAAGACAAGCAGTCAGGCGTGACACAAACACAGCACAATGCACACACGAACACGAAGCTGATTGACAAAGCCTAATAAGCACTGTGGAAAAATGATTCGGAGAGTACAAAGATATCATACAGGTGCTTGTAAAAGAGATTAAATCAACAACTGTGCGTTGGGGGAGGAGTATCTTTTCAGCTCGCTATACTACAGCTTTGTACCTAGATAAATACATTCATATAGACGGGGAGATTCAGGGAAAAGGTTCGGATGAACATTTGCAGTATTTGTAGCTTTTGCTATTTTACTTTCAGCAGGTGCTGGTATGGGATTGGCTATGCAGATGGAATTTTAAGGTTGGTTATCTCGGTGCAGCTGGAGAGCAATTGAAAAGGTCATAACAGCTAGAGAGATTGAATTGAGAGAGTTCAGGGGAAAGGATATGGAAGATAGACTTGTGTGATTTTTTCTAATTTCTTAGAGGCAGAGGAGGTGGAATAGGGAACAGCATGAGAAAGCTGGTTTCAAAAGTAGACATAGTACAGCTATTTCCATCAGCCAATTTTCTTATCCAACTAGGGGACTCAGGAGGCTGTAGCCTGTCTGAGCTGGTATAGAACGTCCTGGATATGTTGCCAATACATGCAGACAATGCTTTCCATGCATCTTGGATACAGTTTAAGAAGATCAATATAGGCTACGGTGACTGAAATGTAGATATGTCTCTCTAAGACAAAAGCGATCAGGAAAATTATGTATTCCTTTATATCTTCCTCTTCCACTTCAGGTGAACTCTACATTTCGAACACATTCTTGGATCTTAGCCCCTGAAATAATACATTTTTAATTCAGTTTCTGCCTCTCCAGTGCCACAGTGAAGAGTGAAACAGAGACTGCACAGTAAGCTACCTGAAACCTGACCGATCCTGTCTCAACTGGATTTTTAAAAACTGACCTGAATCAACGCACGTCATCAATTTCTTGCAGATACTCTATACATTCCGTAAGGCAAATGAATGTCTTTGCTATACAAAGGGGTCAGTGGCTGTGGCCTGCTACACAGCAGTATGTTTACAGTTTAAAAAGTATTTAGCGCCGGATTATAAATCTCAATGAGAGGAATTCATGAAGCATGAACTTTATAAATAAGTCCACGCATCACCTTTCCACCTGTATCCAGTGCTGGTAAAAACAAAGGGGAAAAATTATGCGTTGCTTACAACATTTCCAAGAACTGTTTATCACTTGACGAGATAAAGTTCACGCTCGTGTTGAGAGACGAGCTTACTGATGTACCTTTCTTGATAATGGACTGTAAAGAAAATAGAAACAAGGATGAAAACAGACTACTACTACTAGGGGCTACGTGTCCCTGTATTACTCTGAGGTCTCACTGAGTGTCATTTCCAGGGTCTCACCATAATGAGTCACAAGGCTCTGGGACACAGTAGGGGCAGCTTTTATTAGGTTACCCAAGAAGCTGAATGTAGGCAGGAAATGCTTGACACTGAGCTGCTCAGTAAGCTAGAAAAAGAACACAGAAAAAAATCATCAGTACTTACACACACACACACACACACACAGTAATATAAAGGAAATCTTAATGCATTAGATCATAAAGCTCTACAACATCGGTTTGCACGGGTGTCTTAAAGCTAAACGGCTATTTTAATGGTAGGTTAAAAAAAATCTTCAAAATGACCAAAATATATTTTAAAACTACTACAACAACCTAAATATCCTACTACTATGGAAGCCCGTTTCCACCACTAAAAAAAAAAAAAGGATCCATAACTCAAAATTTCGAGTTATTTTCTCGAAATTTCGAGTTATTTTCTCGAAATTTCGAGTTATTATCTCGAAATTTCGACATATTAACTCAAAATTTTGAGAAAAGCAACTCGAAATTTCGAGTTAGCGCTGCCAATCAGTAATCTACGTGAATGACGTCATTTCCATGTTACCCGGAAGCTGAAGCCCTCAGCTACAAATGCTACAGCTAAGCTACCGGTATTACATCCAGTCGTGAATGCACAGATTGCTGAGTGTTTTCAGCCTGGCTTCACAAATGATGAAATCCCTGTGTTATTAGCTGAATCACATGGTGTTACTATCAGCAAACATACTTTAATTTGTTGGGATCCGTTTTTGAGTGCGCCATATGCTTCCGGGTAACAAGAAAGCAACCTCATTCACGTATATTTTTGATTGGCAGAGCTAACTCGAAATTTTGAGTTATATTTCTCGAAATTTTGAGATAATAACTCGAAATTTCGAGTTATGGATACTAGCTTTTTTTTTTAGTGGCGGAAACGGGCTTCCATATACTACATATATGTTATTAACCGCTTAAGTTTTTTATTTCCACTCGATAAAAAATCTCTGAAATTATTCAGCGAGAGCTCCACAACAGTAAGGCCAAGCACACACGACAATGGGCTCAGAGGATTTGTCATGGTCCTGGGTCTTTTGACCCAGCGTTTTAAGTTTGAGTTTATTTTGTTCATTAGGTTATCTAAGTTCATTTGGTTATTAGACTCCTTGTGTTTTCTTCCCCTGTATTTAAGCTTCCCCTCACCCTTCGTGTTTCATGCTGCATGTCTTATGTTATCAAGTTTGTATTATCATGCCTAAGTGTTTCTAGTTCTTATTATTTCCCCCTCGTGTTCCAACTATGTTAAATCTCCCTTGCCCTTCGTGTGTTTCATGTCTGTTGTCTTATGTTGTTATGTCTGCCTCTCATGTTCCTGTTTCATTTTGGAGAGATCTCGTGTTTTTATATTATGGATTATGTTTTGAGTCCTTTGTAGTACTGTTTCGTGTTTCCCTAGATCTCAGTTATGGTTATCTTAGGTTTTGCTCTTTGGCTTCGTCATATGGCTTCCCTGTGTTCCATGTTATGTCCACTGTGATGGTTTTGTACCATATTTCAGGTTCCTATATTCTGTCTCCCCAGTTGCTGTTAAGTTTGCATGTTTAGAATTCAGTCAGTGTGTTTCCTGTTTTACTTTGAAGGTCCATGTCTCATGTGAGTGTTTCTAGTTTTGCTTCCCTTGCCTCGTCCTGCTTTATTACCCTCAGCTGTTCCTCCATGTGTTCCCACTTCCCCTAATCACCTCCTGTGTATTTAAGTCCTCTGTTTTCAGTGTGTGATTGTCAGGTCGTCTGTTGTCCACGCCATGTTTCCAAGTTTCTTGTCTAGGTTTTTCTTATTGTTTGTTTAGATTTCCCAGTTTAGGTTTGTGTTAATTTTGCTTCAGTTTGCCTTGCCCTTTGTTTGTACCTTTTTTTACCAGCCATATTAAACGGCTCGCTTTTTGTTAACATTAAAGTTTTGTTCCCTGTTCCTTGGAGTCTGCATTTTGGGTCCTTTTTCAATTCATACAGTCTGCCCTCGCCAGACTGTGACAGGATTAGAGACACTCGAGAGATTTTTGCCTCCTTGTCCCCCATCACCAGCTTTGAGTGAGGTAGGAAACACTCTATCAAAAGCTGACATTTTTATTTCCACCAAATACCAACTGCAAATTGGAGAATTAATAATGGGTAAGTAAACACAAAAAAATCCTACAACTGCAACTCTACCAAATCTGGTGCAAGAAAAATGAAGCATAATAACACTAGGCCACTTCCATACATAGTGATACACAGAAGAAGGGTTAATCTGAGCCAAGTGCTTGCGTGTTTAAACTGAAAAAAATAATAATTTCTTCCACTAACAGTTTGTGTCAAAACTTATAATCAAGCTCTGTTCTTGTAGCATAAATGAGACTTGTCTGCTGTGGCTGGTGTTATATTTTTCTGTCATCATCAGTATACACAGCTATACTGTTTTCCACCTGCAGCAGGATGAGCCTTCTCCATTACTGTCTCCCCCTGAGGTGACACAACAGCAGCAAGAGGGAGACAAGCACACTGTCTGTTTACTAAACAGCCTTGGGAGAGTATGACGCTAGTTACACAAGTGCTATTAAAATTTTTAAGATGTTGGGCATGTTCTTCTGCCTGCACGTGCACATGAGTAGGAGCGTTTCTCTATTTGTCTTACCTGTTTGTGTATCTCATCCAAAACGAAACGAAATGACAGCTCGCTCTGGAGCTCCAGGAGTAGCTGAACCAGCACTGACGCAAGTAAACACACACACAAATGTATGCATAAACATCACAAATAAGTGCAGTTTCACACTTTCGCACAGTCACTGCAATTACAAGACAGAAAATCAAAACAGTCAATGTTAATGAAAAATCCAGGTGTATAATTTTTGAAGTTTTAAATTATCCTTCAGAATCTTCTACCACTGCTTTAGAAATTTGCATGCGATTAAATGATTCAAACAGGAATTTACTTAAATATGAAGTGCCTTTAAATAATGGTAGTTAAGGAATTTGCGTTACATAAGGCATCGTGTCACACAAGCCTGACAACCACAAGGCGCTAGTGGAAAATGTGCATTCCCTGACTGGGGGGAGGGTTGTGCACTGAAAACTTTGCCATGGTTGGCAGCAGATTGGTGTGGTTGCTCATTACGGTGCAGTCACCGTTTATTCCGAGCAGTAGTGAAACTTGAAGAAGTGCAATGCAAGCTGGGAATGGAGAAAGTAAAGGTTGTGCCTTAATGCTGCCTGCAACCAACACAGTTCAAAAAGTGCAAGTCTGCAGAGAAGACAGCTTCTTACATGCTAACTGCAGCAATCTGCTAGCAACCAAAGGAACTGCAAGGAGATTTTTGGTGCAGCACTGTACACCCTCAATTACACCCTGCTGACTGCCAGGAACCTCCAGTAAACCACTTGCTACCTGTCAGAGAATACAGTTGCCAGCGTTCACTGACCAGTCTCTGGGTCTGTATGAAGGTAGCTGTAGCAATTAGTTTCACAGCAACTGCCAGCAACCTCCAGCAATTTCTTACAGCCCTTTCTTTAAGCCCTTACCAAACATTTCTACCGATCAGTGTTAATCAGTATCAGATAAATGTGCCATTATTTTACAGCATACTGAAATTTTAGAGCTGGCGTCTAGTGTGACATTAGCGCCCTGGAGCTCCAGTGGCTCCATGGTTCATGTGTCACATGACGAAGAGTGAGCTCAGGGCATAAGTAGTGCTAGAAAACAATATCATGTTAGGTGGAAGGTTTAGGAACCTTTTTTAAGGTCTAAAAAAAGTGATGGACAAACAGGGATTAGCATTGTCGTGAGTACGTATGGAGAATGTTTGTGTTACTTTTCTCCCTGCCAAAGGGGAGAGGCAAAAGTCCCATACTGCAAACTAAACATAACATTTGGGGCAAGTTCAATTTGAAAACTGTGCAAAACATAATGATACGTATGCAAGTAGAACCTGTTTCCATTAAAGGATGTGCACTGGTGTGCAACAGGCTATGAGTTGTGGTATATTTCCATTATTGGGTGTTATACAAGCGTTATCCAAACAGTAGTGACATATATTAAACCCTGTCATAGGGCTGTGCGATATGACCAAAATCTCATATCCCGATATAAGATATCTATCATCCCGATAACGATATAAATCACAAAAATTTAACATTTTCTGTAAATTCTGTGAATCTCGGGCAGCTCGACTTGCGTGAAGTGTTTTCAGCTGGGCGCTGTGTACCTGGAGTTGAGACTTTTAACAGATGCATGAAGGCATAGGTTGTAACGGCCGCCGTTTTCTTTGTATTTATTACACGGCGTGCTGCGGGGAAAAGCCTGTTCTAACGTTTGAGTTTAAGGTTTATTTTTTTAGTACCTAACGCATCTTTTTTCCTTCTCATCCGTAAAAACTCTGTATACACTTTCACATAATTTATTTTGTTTTGAAAAGCCTCAACAGGATCTTGAGCTTTATTGTGAAAGGTTAATATGCAAAATAAACAAGCGGACGGCGGGGCCACGCCAATGTTTTACGGTCGTGGTTGCAAACGACAAAAACAGTCGCTTGTCCGTCCGTAGTGTGGTTATATTAAATGTAAGAGAAAGAGAGAACTTTAACAAATTAATATAGCCACTACAGTGACCATCAAAACCACGAAAAAACGATAGCGTAATTTGAAACGATAGATGTTTTTATATCGTCATCCGATATATATCGTTATATCGAACAGCCCTACCCTGTCATATCAAAAAGGCAGTGTACCAAATAAATAAACTGCAATAGATGCAAGTTTAATGTTTAATGCATCGGTTTCCCTCTCAGTTACAACGCAAGTTCTCATTAAGCTGTAACTGCAAAGCTGAACAATTCTGTGAAGATTGTAGGCTTTCTTTCTCCTTCTTTCTTATCTCCTCACACTATGACTGCATTATTTATAGCGCTCAAGTGATTTACAAAACGTGTGCTTTACACACTGTCTGTGCAGAAACCAAATGCAGTGTCACATTTTAAGTACTCTTCTAACTGTTACAGAAAAGCAGTCCCTTGGGCATTTTTAAGACAGCTCCCGTAAAATCATTTGATTCGCAGCCATAGGTCCAGGCTGCTGGGGGATTCCCATGATGCACTGAGTGTTTCTTCTTCAGTTACCTTTTTCCACTCATGATGCATTTATATACCTGCATTTAATTAGCTATTACTCATCTCTGGCTCTCTTTCACAGTATGTCTCTGTCCTGTCTTCATCTGCTCACCCCCAACCGGTCGCGGCAGATGACCGCCCCTCCCTGACTCGGGAGGTTTCTTCCTGTTTAGTGGAAGTTTTTCCTTTCCACTGTTGCAAAAGCACTTGCTCATAGGAGGTTCATATGATTGTTTGGGTTTTCTCATGTATAATTGTAGGTTCTTTACCTTACAATATAAAGCACCTTGAGGCAACTGCTCTTGTGATATGGCGCTATATAAATTAAATAAAAGTGAATTGCACTGAATTAATTTGGACTTACTAAAAAATTTTATTTTTAGCATTTTTGAAAGGCTGCAATGGGAAAATCTGTCTGAGTGTTTGAAAGTGAGACTTTGCCACGAGGCCAAGATTGAGGATACAGAATAATCTGCATTTGGCTGCCCAAATAAACTCATTAAGTACAAAGAGAAATTCGCATTTCAGCTTTGAAGTCAAAGATCGCCTTAGCCACCAGCCCTGACCATTATCAGCAAGAAGGCTTATGTGTATCCTCCAAAAAAAAACAAAAAACACTGACTGTGTGTGTGTGTGTGTGTGTGTGTGTGTGTGTGTGTGTGTGTGTGTGTGTGTGTGTGTGTGTGTGTGTGTTCACAAAAACAACTGCATAGAAGGCCTCCATCTATGTTTGCGTGAGTGCAATGTGAGCACGAGTCTGTACATAGAGTGTGTATGTGTGTTTTCCTGAGCACACACAGACACACAAGCATACATCACCAAACCAGAAAGAGGCATCTCTTCACCTTGGTCAACCTTCTCCAGAGTTACAGGGTCCTCTGCAGTTTGAAGCATCCCTGGGGACAGAGAAGATATGACAGAGCAGATTTTAAAAGGCATACTTCAAAAACCACATGCACTCTTGCTTCTACACAGAAGTACAGGAGGAAGAAATTTAATGTCATTATGCAAAAAAAAAAGGATGAAATAGGACAAAATAGAAAATACAAATTACAGAGACATTAGATGGGGCTTCATGCTAATAAAGATCTATTTGATCATACTGTACAGGGTACTCTACCTTGCATTAGCTTTGCTGGACATCCAAGATAAAGTACTATCTTAAAAGCATGTTAAAGAAAAACAACTCAGTGTAGTGATGAATGTAAGGCATATTTTTATTGGATTATGCTCAGATGGAGAAGCACAATTCATGCAGACAATCCCACAAGAACTCTAATAGCTCTTTTAACGTCTTGTCAGATTGGTCAGAGCTTTTATGGCTTAGCATTTTGCCACACATCCTCTTATTGTGCTAATTTGATTAGAGCTTAAATGGTTTCAACATAGCACTTAATGCGGCAACCTAATAATCCTCCAATGAGGAAGTTATCAATAAAACCCTGGGATGATCTAGCATTAAAAAAACATACAGAGGTTCAATTATAGCAGTATAACATTTGCAATAGAGGAGTCAGTAATTTAGTGTTGTGAGAATAATGAAACACAATGCAGGTCTATATATTAACAGTCTTACTGGCTCCACTGGGATTTTCACGGCACGGCAACTCATTCCATATTTAAAGATCCTCAAAAATTATTGCTGTCATGTCATCCGATATGTTGACACAGAGAATTATTCACGGTACAGGAGTCGAAATAACTTACGCTACAACTTAAATGCAAACAAGAAATCACAAATAATGAAAGTCTTGATAGTTTTATATGTTTTATACTTTTGTTAATAGCTCGTATTTTGTGTCTTTAAATCAAACATTTCAGAAATAATTTCAGAAACCCCGTCATAGTTAGTCAAAGGAGCTTGCAAAGAAAAGCGTCTGGACTTCTTTAAGTTACTTGAAGATGGTAATCCCCGAACCAAATGGTGGACACCAGAGGTGAAGGGAGCCACCAGGCTGAAGAAGGAGTCCTATCGGGCTTGGTTAGCCTGTGGGACTCCGGAGGCAGCCGACAGGTATCGACAGGCCAAGCGGAATGCGGCTCGGGCAGTGGCTGAAGCAAAAACTCGGGTGTGGGAGGAGTTCGGAGAGGCCATGGAAAAAGACTTTCGGACTGCCTCGAAGAGATTCTGGCAAACCGTCAGACGTCTCAGGAGGGGAAAGCGGTGCTCTACCTGCACTGTGTATAGTGCTGGCGGAGCACTGCTGACGTCGACTGAGAAAATTGTCAGGTGGTGGAAGGAATACTTCGAGGACCTCCTTAATCCCACTGACACGTCTTCCGAGGAGGAAGCAGAGTCTGGGGATGAGGGGAATGACCCGCCAATTTCCGGGGGCGAGGTCACTGAGGCAGTTATACAACTCCTTGGTGGCAGAGCCCCTGGTGTTGATGAGGTCCGCCCCGAGTTCCTGAAGGCTCTGGACGTTGTAGGGCTGTCCTGGTTGACACGCCTCTGCAATGTTGCGTGGAGATCAGGGGCAGTACCTGTGGACTGGCAGACCGGGGTGGTGGTCCCCATCTTTAAGAAGGGGGACCGGAGGGTGTGTTCCAACTACAGGGGGATCACACTCCTCAGCCTCCCTGGGAAAGTCTATGCCACGGTGCTGGAAAGGAGAGTTCGTCCGTTAGTCGAACCTCGGATACAGGAGGAACAATGCGGTTTTCGTCCTGGTCGCGGAACACTGGACCAGCTCTTTATCCTCTCCAGGATACTTGAGGGTGCATGGGAGTTTGCCCAACCAGTCTACATGTGTTTTGTGGACTTGGAGAAGGCATTCGACCGTGTCCCTCGGGGTGTCCTGTGGGAGGTGTTGCGGGAATATGGGGTGTCTGGCCCATTGCTACGGGCCATTCGATCCCTATACAACCGTTGCAAGAGCTTGGTTCGCATTGCCGGCAATAAGTCTGACTCGTTCCCGGTGGGTGATGGGCTCCGCCAGGGCTGCCCTTTGTCTCCAGTTCTGTTCATAATTTTTATGGACAGAATTTCTAGGCGCAGCCAAGTGGCGGAGGGCTTTCGCTTTGGTGGCCTCAGAATCTCATCTCTGATTTTTGCAGATGATGTGGTTCTGTTGGCTTCATCGGGTGAGGGCCTCCAGCTCGCACTGGAACGGTTCGCAGCCGAGTGTGAAGCAGCGGGAATGAGGATCAGCACCTCCAAATCTGAGGCCATGGTTCTCAGCCGGAAAAGGGTGGAGTGCCCACTCCGGGTCGGGGATGAGTTCCTGCCCCAAGTGGAGGAGTTCAAGTATCTCGGGGTCTTGTTCGCGAGTGATGGGAGAAGGGAGCCGGAGATCGACAGACGGATTGGGGCTGCAGCTGCAGTAATGCGGACGCTGCACCGGTCCGTCGTGGTGAAGAGGGAGCTGAGTGTAAAAGCGAAGCTCTCAATTTACCGGTCGATCTACGTCCCTACCCTCACCTATGGCCACGAGCTGTGGGTAGTGACCGAAAGAACGAGATCGCGGATACAAGCGGCAGAAATGAGCTTCCTCCGAAGGGTGGCTGGCCTCTCCCTTAGAGATAGGGTGAGAAGTTCGGCCATCCGGGAGGGGCTCAGAGTAGAGCAGCTGCTGCTCCACATCGAAAGGAGCCAGCTGAGGTGGTTCGGGCATCTGACAAGGATGCCCCCTGGGCGCCTCCTGGGTGAGGTGTTCCAGGCATGTCCCACCGGGAGGAGGCCCCGGGGCAGACCCAGGACACGCTGGAGAGATTATATCTCTCGGCTGGCCTGGGAACGCCTTGGTATTCCCCCGGATAAGCTGGAGGAGGTGGCTGGGGAGAGGGAGGTCTGGGCCTCTTTGCTTAGGCTGCTGCCCCCGCGACCCGGCCCCGGATAAAGCGGATGAAGATGGATGGATGGATGGAAGATGTTTCACCTCTCATCCGAGAAGCTTCTTCAGTTCTTAAGGTCAAATGGTGGAGAGTCCCAGATATAAACCTAGTGGGAGTATCCCCCCACAGAGGGACAAAAGGACCCCCTGATGATCCTCTAATCACCTGAGCCAAGGTGTGAAACTGGGTGTGGGTCCCAATCCCCGTCATAGTTAAAAGCAAAGCTGTCCACTAGCCTGCAGCCCATGCTAATGATCTTTTTTTTGGTGGCTACTTAGTTTGATGATTCCATCTATGAAATGAGATTTAATGTGGCTGTCATTAAAAATGAAAATCAGTTACATATACAGCACTTAATTAAGGCCCAAATTACTGCATCACATCAAAGTCACAAATCAGTATAATGGTTTAATCACACTACCGATGACAAGCACACCTCTCCAAAGAAAAGAAAAGTAGTAAACTCAAGGTTAACTGCATTATCGGCGTGGATCCTTTTTTTTAAATGAAATCAACGCAAAAACTATTATGTCCAGTAGTGTGAATATTTCTGTATCGTGTTCTGGTTGATTGCTAAGATCAATTGTTCTCTCTGTTCAGCCTGACCTTGCAGAAAAGCTGTAATGCGACTGCACCACCAATACAACAGTGGACTAACACAGTGGTGATTAGCTTCAAGGAGTGCAAATGTTAAACAATCAAGCTCGAGCTAGTGAGAAAACAGCCAGTGATGGTTAGGACTGTCAGTACTGACTGAAGGTCTGTGCACTGCAATAGTACTGTTGATGCTCCTTGTTTTCTAAGTGCATTCCAGTCTGATTTTGCCTACCTAGCATAAAACTGTTTGCACCTTTAGAGAGATAGCAAGTGAGAGGTGAAAGTCCAGCGCTTCACAATCGCCCTTGCTAGACATTCCTTCTGTTTCTAATCTGCTGCATGTGTTACTATTTCTCACCCAATAGTTTGGCTGTAAAATGCAGACAGACTCTGTGGTCCTGTTGGAGCAGCTCTCTCAAAGCCCCCGGAGAATACTTCAGCACTCCACTTACACTGGACAAGGCAGAAGACTTCCTCACAGACTGCATCCCACAGACAAGCGTGTAGGAGGAGAGATATAGGAGGGTAAATAAAGCTCCAGCTGAGCATCAAGGGAAATTAACAGCATAATGCAATTTTCATACACATTTCCCAATCCTTCCTAAAGGTTGTGCAAGAGAATGTAAAGCCACAGTAAACAGCTACAACATGGAGATGTATATAAATATATTTCTTCTCACTGCTATGTCTTCATCGTCAATCATTTCAATGAGGCAGGCCACACAGAGCAGCAGCCCGCCTCCCTCCACAGGCCCAAGGCGCCTACTCCACTTTGGGTCATGTCTGAAGTGGATCTTGTTGCAAACTATATCCCTGCTTGTCATTCTGTTTGTTTCGCCTGTTCAGACAGAAAGACCACAACAGCTTTTTATACAAAACTGCAGGCGAGCAAGAGTGCTAGCAAGCTATTGTATTACCTAGCGCTACATGCTAACTATAATATTAGCACTAGCTAAAGTTAATTTGTGACTTAGCTAGCCATAATATCCTTAAAAACAGATGTTTTTGAAGATTTCTCTTAAAACCTTCAAAAACATCTGTTTTTAAGTAAAATTATGGCTAGCTAAGTTATAAATTACCTAGCGCTACATGCTAACTATATTATTAGCACTAGCTAGAGTTAATTTATAACTTAACTAGCCATGATTTTCTTTAAAAACAGATGTTTTTGAAGATTTCTATTAAAACAAATGCTATTGACAAACTCTAATAACCACAAAATATGTGTAATAAACCATAAACTAACCTTTGCTGACAGTATATATCAGACGAGAACTGTGCAGAAATGATGGCTAAAGTCAAAACCCCAAACTTTATTGAACATTACAGTACAGTAGGTTACCAAAATAATTCCAAACACTGTTGTACTAATAAAAACTGCATTTATAATGTAAAACATTTTAATATTATAATGATACTATAAAAATAGATATTTATAAACAAATATATGATACAAAAACTTAAGATGTCTATTTATTAAATAACTAAATTCTCCTGTGAAGCCTCCTTCAAAATTTACCTTAACATTAAGTGTTGGTTTTAAAATAAACAAAAAAAAAGGCCAAATTCTGACAAAAAGATAACACAGGACAATATATTAATATCTTTAAGAGTGGTTTTACTCATATTAGCAAGTGTTATGTTGAAAGCTAACCCTTATTTAAAAACCACAAAAAGAGCTGATGATCTAATGGATTTATCTGGTATCTTTAAATGTGTATGATAATAAAAATGCAAATGAAACAACTCTGGAATAGTGCAAGTACATGACCATAGTTGTAAACTATGAATATATATGAATAACTTGTTTTGTTTTTTTGTAAATGTATGAAAAAAAGATAAGATACAAGCATTTTTTTCTGGTTGTTATTTCACCTTTTTACTAGATCTATGTGTTGAACAATAGTGCATGAAGATAATGTTCTGGCAAATAATGATAATTATCTGAAATGCTATGATCATTTTTGCTGCAGTTATTGGAACTTTTCAATTTCGTGTACATATGGGAAATGCTTGCCTCATCATTACACTCATGCTTGGTTTTTTTTGTTGTTGTTTTTTAACATAAAATCACATGAAACAGCTGCTTAGGTCCCATATTTCTTGCTGATGAACATTGGAGCTCAGTACATTGTACTGCTCTAATATTAAAAGTCCAATCAAATCAACAGTCTCTAACATTCAAAGGAAGCCTGATGGTGTATGTTTGAGCAAATCCATGCACAATTAGCCTCACAATTATATATCAACACCAATTTACCCTCCAAGGAATATCTTAGCTGATCGTTATGCTGAGACGTGTGTCTGAGTATCATTTAGCTGTGAAGGCCACAATTTGGTTATCACCATGACAACAAAAGCCTCTGGGTAACTGAGCCACTGTGTGATGATAGATGTGTGGGGGCGAGTATCAGCTACTACCGACATGTCGATTTATAATCTCCCTCTGCTTCTCTTTAAGCAGAGTTCAGTGCGCATCAAAGCATCACACGTGTGGCCAGCTCAGCACTCCGCGCCTCTGTCTGTCAGTGACGGTGTAAATGAGTGTGCAGAAAGATAAACCCTCTCAGAGTTCAATATATGTAACCTTTGACAAATGTGCTGCGCTCCAGCAAACATATTTTAGGCGAAGTGTAGCTACTGCGCTGGGACTGTGTGTGTGTGCAGGAAGTGGTCAGAGGGTTTTGTTTCTTCTGGTTGACTGAGAAGAGTCAGACAAGATATCGGTTTATAAATTTGTGCCAGGACAGGAGCTAAATCCATCAGTCTGTGGCTTTTTATTTGCCCCCTGAGAGAGGCAAATATAACACAAAGAGACGGAGAGCCTTTCTCGCTGCTCGGGTAAACAGGATGCATAATCTGTCAACTTTATTTGACAACTGCTTTACATTTACTTCAAGGGGGCGTTTCAGGGCGAAGACAAATGGTTTGGAAACAACTCCTTTCTCCTTTCTGAGCACAAGTGGGGGGCATAGCATGAGAACAGTTTTCACACCGTTGCCTGGCCTTTCTTTCCCTTGGCTCGAACCACTTCCTCTGCCCCTGCGAAAGCCATTAATGGGGGTGTTGTGGCAATCAAAAAATAGCTCTATAAATTTGTCCATTATCTTCAGCCTACGCTTGATCATATCACCAGCTTCCTTGCACTGCAACACGCTGTTACACAGAGGCAACAACTTTTAGAGTAACAATTTTTATTTTCAGTAGTGGCTGGGATCATCAATTCACTGACTGCTCACAGCAATACACTGGCTAGGATTATCTACTCAAGGATCTGCGCTACCTCATCACCCGGTAAACCTAAACAGAGTGTTTAAACCACAGCACTGGATCATTATATTGTTACTGAGCCCATTTACTACAAATAAATATTCAAATAAATAAACGGGCCACTTCGTGTAAACCTATCAGTGTTTTATGACGCAGCACTGCTTCTAAATATGTTCTCAAAAAAGGAGAAAAAAAAAGTTTGGTTCAGAGAAATGATCGCAGATCGGAAGTGGGCGGAACGGGGAAAATATGCGTGTGCGTCGGCTGGGGGAGGCTCGCCGGTCTGTCTCTCGTCTGTAGCGCTCAGGTGCGCTTCATCCTCATTCAGAGGTGAAAACTTTCCGAAACCGCTACCATGGATTATAAGATATCAGCAGGCAGTCATTTATGAAAATACAGTGAAATATGTTGAAGCATCGCGGCAGAGTCGGAGGAAAGCCCGATTAAAGCCGTTAAAGTCCTCTGTGACGGTAAGAGACCGAAAACTCAGTTATGTTTTTAACTCGGTGAAACGGGAACTTAAACTTTGGATGTTTGATCATTTGTGCTGTTTTTGTGGCTATAATGTGGCATACATTGCGTCACCTGTTGGTTAGATATGATATAGCAAAGTTTTTTATACATATATTTAAAGTTTTATTTTAATAAGACCTATACATTTTCTCAAAATAGACCAAAATAGGCTTGCCTTCTGTTACTGTTTTCAAATTGAAACTTTTACTCTGAAACATAGCCTGTAAGATGGTAAATGGCCTGTATTTATATAGCGCTTTTCTAGTCCCTAAGGACCCCAAAGCGCTTTACACATCCAGTCATCCACCCATTCACACACTGGTGATGGCAAGCTACATTGTAACCACAGCCACCCTGGGGCGCACTGACAGAGGCGAGGCTGCCGGACACTGGCGCCACCGGGCCCTCTGACCACCACCAGTAGGCAACGGGTGAAGTGTCTTGCCCAAGGACACAACGACCGAGACTGTCCAAGCCGGGGCTCGAACCGGCAACCTTCCAATTACAAGGCGAACTCCCAACTCTTGAGCCACAATCAACAAGATCGTTTATGTTCATTTTAATTTGTCCTGCTGCTGAATAATCAGAGAAGCACATATAACTTCAGTGTGCAAGCACAAAGTGAAGTCATGTTTTAACAACAGCCCTTAAACTGAAACTCTTTGTGCCTCATTCGTACAAATTCATGTGTCCCAGTCTGATCCCCTAGTTGTGAAGTACTTCCATTCCACCAGTCAACCTGGTGGAGTGGAAGTACTGAAGACCCAGGCAAATATGTTGCATTACTTCCTGGGGGATCTGAAATGTTAGTCATCAAATGTTTCCATACAGCCACAGCAAACTCACAAACCGGAAAGACTTTTGCAAAATATGCAGCACACTCTGCTCTCTTGGCCACAGTACAGAGAGGTAAGAAAAAAACCCCAGTTTGAGACATGAAATAAAACCACAGTGAATCTACTGTATACTTTCTGTTTATGGTCAGACTGGAGCATCTTACTCTCTAGCCTGCTTACATAACCGCTGTTTGCTAGACTGCAGGTTGAACATGTGCAAACACTTTTTCTTGTTTTGCCTTATCTTCAGGCAGACTCAAGAAAAAAGTAGAAGAAAAAGAAAACGCAAACAAACACTACGGCTCTCTAAATGACTCCTCAGCACTTTCCATAGCTGATGTAAGGCACAGTAAACAAACTGGGGAAACTGTACCAACAACAGTAGCTACTTTTACCTCTATAGTCCCGCATCCATGTATATAGACAGTGCAGGTACTGTGCGAGCTGTGATGTGCGACGTGACGTGTCACTCAGATGTCATCGTGGTCAAAGGCCCCAGGTGTTGTCCTCAGGTAGCACCAACCAGGGGAGTATTTGCTTTCAGACAAGGACAGCCACCAATGCTCAGCCCTGGGTCTGAGTGTCTCGCTTTCACAAAGATGCTTTTGATATCATAAGCTCAGGACAGCGATGCAAATCAAAACGGCACCGAGATCAGTTTTAACCTGGAGGGCGGTGAAAAGAGAGGATGGACAGAAAGTGGCACTGAAAACGACCTGCTGAGTGAAGAGGAGGGGGAATTTCAGACGGTGCCCAAAGTTAAAAACAAAAAACTGCAAGACAGATTTTCATGCACAAAAAAGTGACTGACTGTAATGATGCAAAGCCAATGGAATTGATAATGAACCATCATTACAGCGGTGGTGATGGATTTTCATCTTCATGCGGATGATGGGAGCGGATTCGAGTTTATTAGCAGGAAAGAATCCTGGCTCTTCCATGCGATCTGGCCTTCCATTCTTCCACTAATTAGATTGATGCGTCTGTTGCCTCGCGTGCTGGAAAACTCCATTCAGAATGAATAAAACCGTGTCACATAATCGTGGGTAAAAAAGATGAACAAAGGGGAGAATAGTGCAAGGCACAAAAATAAATGCTTCGAGGCATTTTCATCTAGTCTGTACAGGAATAGTAACTCTTATCCATTTATCCACCCACACAACACAAGTACTTTTGCTCAGTACTTCAAGTCAGCATCAATTTTTTTCTGTAACGTTGAAAAAGTCTGACTGTGTGTTCTTCTTTTGTTTCCCTCTTTGTATTTCTCACCTTATTCTTTAATCAAGGTTTCCACTGACTTTTATCTTTTACTACTCTCTCCTCTCTATCTGGCTCTAAAGCTGGACTCTTAAACTCTTTTTTTTTCCCTCCAGCCTTTCACACTATCTCTCCAACCTTTTCTTCAACCATCCCCTGTTCCCACGTAGCTCACATCCTCTCCTGCTCTCGCCTGTCCTCTTTCAGACCTTTACTTTCTTCTCTTGTCATGTCTGTATCCATGAGGAACCCACCACAGCGCCGGCGCTCTCTAGGTCCCGTCTCGCCCAAACGCATCTACAGAAACCTGTCCTTCAGACTCAGGGGGGGTGGAGAGTCATCTGTTGCCGCCGACTTGGATGCGCCTAAACGCCCCAGCAAGTCTGCAGATGCTGTAAGATATCCAGGTGTCATTCTGAAAGGGAGCTTTGGTCACGTTGACTGAAATGTCATCTGCCTTGGTTTCTGTTATGGTTAAAAACTATGAGATCTCTACTTGACATTACACGCTATCTCTGTGTCACTAACCTCCTGAGACCTGACAATACATTTTGTGGACACGTGTCTCTCAAGGGTATTCCAATAGGCGAGCAGACTCATTGTTAGATGTCTCACGTGTGAGGCTGTCACCATCGTCAAACTGACTCCTACTGTAGTTTGACAGCCACATTTTATGGGAGCAAGAGATAAAAAAAAAAATCAAAGCTAGTTTCAGAAAATAAATCAGTCCTCTGTGACAAAGCATTGTAAGCTTTAAAGCCGACCTATTCGGTTTATCTTATTTCCTGTCATATATTCTGTCATATATGTTATTCATATATTAAATGGTAGATTCGCATACTAAACGTGGTTGTAGTCAGCATATGTCAACAATACAGAAAATACCCCAACAATGAAACGACTATGAGCAAACACTTGGCGACAGTGGAAAGGAAAAACTCCCTTTTAACAGGAGGAAACCTCTTGCAGAAATAGCCTCTGGTTGGGTATTTTAAAACACATTTCTCTTTCTGTTACTGGCTCTGTGTGGCGGCACAAAGAGAGGCACACAGCTATAGCTGTGAGCGCAGAAGCCCGCAACGTCTGCTCTTCATCCCTTCTATTTACGAACCGAGCGGCTGCACAAAAGCTAAATATATAGTAACGACTGATTACTTTGAACTGTGAACTGTGCATGCGTTGTCATGTATGCAGTGCATGGGCAGTTACCTGAAGCTTGCGATTAGTTTATTTAGGGATTGGTTAATTGATTTTCTTGATTGGCTCACAGCCCTGACACACACTGGCAGTTGCTCATAGTTTGATCTCCCAGGTCCATTTCAAATATTTTTGAGCTTGTTGAGTATGTGTCAAAACACTGTGTGTGCAGGTAAAAATTTATAGTTTTAACATCTGCTTTAAAAAAAAATCAAAACAAAACAAAAAAACTGAATTCTTGAAGTTCAGCATTAAAATTTTCCAGTCTTCTTTTATTTTATTGAGAAATTCCCTAACGTCCACTACACAGGGCATTACATTACACTGGGAAAAAATGCTTTCAGAAAAGGAAATCACTCTCAAGCACCCTCTGTTATATAGAGCTGCTCCTGCTGCTGCTTCATATAATAATAAGAGCAATTCACAAACTTTCCTGGTCTCAGGAGGCTCCTGTATAAAGCATCAGTCGAGGCACCTTTGGTTTATGATTTGATTTGTGTCCGATATCATTCTCCCTTTTAACGCTCCCTTCTCTTTACTGCGGGAAATAAATCTCTCTATCCTTCTTAACCCTCTTTCTCTTTCTCTATCTCGTTCCTCCACCTGCCTACCCTCCCGCGGCCCTGCACCCTTTCTCCTGCTCCCCATCAGTACAAGACCCTGTGGGAGGCAGTGGAAAATGAGGATACACTGGCTGTACAAAGCCTTCTGTCCAGAGACCGCAGCAGCGGTGGAGGAGGCGGAGGCGTATGGGAGAAAGGAGAGAAAAAAGACAGGGACTGGGAGAGGGACCGGGAGAAAGGGGTGAACAGAGTGAGTGAACAGGGGCTGGTCCCCCTGGATGTGGCTGCCCTTACCCACAATTCCCCGCTGCTTCATGTACTGACAAAGGCAGGAGCCAGACACAACCCTGTTTGTAAGTCTTTTCATGTAAAATGTCAAAAGTAATGGTGTAAAATCAGATTCTGTACGGCTTGACTTTAATTCAGATTATGCCCTTTGTCTTGCTTCGTGTGCTCGTCCTGTGCCTCTCAGTGTGCCGACCAGCGGAGTGGGCACTCAAGCTGGACGCTCTGGTGGCCTTGGCAGATAAACGGACAGAAGAGAGGAAGACGGAGTTAGCGAAAAAGGCCGGGGCAGGCCCTCAGGCACAGGCTGATCTTCAGAGGCACATCCAGCTCTGGAGGCTGCGGCAGCAGCTGTACTATCGGATGAGAGAGAACTTCCAGAACACAGGTCAGCGGTCAGCTTGTGGTATTTCACTGTTTCGCTGCTTAGCACTCAAACTCAGATCAGTTTTCTTTCTGTTTTCAGTGAACTCTCGCTCGTTTTTCCCCCTCATTCTTTATTTCTGCTCTCATAATAAAACTTTTTCTGCAGCCAGCGAAGTACTTTCCTGCCAATTTAACTCTACAAAGCCACCCGCCACTGCTGACAAGACGGCAGTGATCAAGTCTTCAACTCAACATCTTGCTTAAGTTTGACTAAAACTCTCCCTCTAGCCTCTTTCATCTCATCCAACATTCAGCAGACTGCCGTATCATCAGCCTTTCAAATCCTCTCCTTCCCTGCACTCCCTCCACTGGCTGCCTGTATCAAATAAACCCTCACAGCTGTAGATTTCAATAGAAATTCACACGTGCAAAAACCTTCAAGACTTCGGCAAATCATGCGTCGACGCATCAGGCAACTTACCATCCTCTGCACCACCTGTTCAAGCCTTTTCCTCTTGGCTCTCTGTTGGGCTAATTTTTTTTGTCTTATTTTTTTCAGATTTATATTGCAATGTTCCCCGCTGTACCAACTTTAACAGCTCTTTATAAACGTCTCTCCTTAGCTCTCGTTTCATTTCTCTTTCAAGCACAGCCAATTCTCTCTCTGACTGTTTTATTATCGCAGCGTTATTGTAAGGGCAGCCAGGCCCCGGCGCTTGTTTTCATGTGCAGTGAAATTAAACTCACTCTTATTGTAAATCTCGCTGGGTAGGAGAGCCGGATGGCATCTTTAAATATAAAATATGGATGTGTTTTTGTCTGACGACTGTGACTTACTTATGGTAATGTTTTCACTCAAGATTACATCTTAGGCTGAAGAAACGGAAACACAATTAGATTTAATCATCAAACTCTGGCAGCGTTTTAAGGTACATAATTGTGATAATAAAAAGCTCCAAGATTGTCTTGAAACAACACAGAGTCTGCAGGGAATACAATTTTCAACCCTGTAAAGCCTGAGCCATGAAATAATGGCCCCAAAATTCAAAGTTTTTGAATCTGGAATGTTTATTCAAGCATCATTTTTCACAAAATCTGGTGTTTTTGTGCAATTTATTTAGGTTTTTCAGGAGAAAGATTTGATGATGATGTAAATAAATAGCGCACAAATACACAAAATTTGTAAGTGTATTTACTGCATACAGTAATTTATTTATTTTTCTGTTTTTAATACAGTTTAATTCACTTTGTCTTGTTGGCCCTTGTGCTGCTGTAACATGTGAATTTCCCCAGTGTGGGATTAATAAAGTCTGTCTATGGTACAGTTGGCCCTGCAGGGTTGACATCAGTCTGGAACAGTCTGATTGCATATCATTTTTCAGTAGCCAGCTGCTAATGCAGTGCTCGTTTTTAACCTTTCTTTAACTGTTGGCAAACCCAGTCAGATGGTTAAAGATTAAATGCTTGGTTGTGGCGCTAAAAAGCACCAGTGTGGGAATAAAAGCCATGGAGAAATAGCTTTTATGTTTAAGAGAATAATAGCCGTTACTGTATCTATCTCCTTTTCTGTTAGTGTGTGCCCTGCCACCAGCTGACCTCACCATAGGCCGAGGTCAGACATCAGTCTGTGGTTGCCGTGATCACCTATTTAAGAAAACCTTAGCTGAGCTAGTGTAAAATAATATGTAGTCTTTCTAAGATAGAGGACAAATATACTAGTGGTTATCAGTGATATCTGTTGGATGTGATAAATTTTCCGGAGTTTATTTGTGTGTGTGTGTGTTTTTTTTTTGTCATCAAGTTTACTGCAGTGTGATATTCTGTAAAACTCAGTGCAGTACTTTGGCTGTCTGCATTTGTTCTGTTATTTACTCGTGCTCATTTTAACCCGATTTTTATCTTTTCAATGTTCCACGCAGAGCTCCCGGGCTCCCCCAGTCATGTGTCCATCCTGGTGACGAGCACATCCTCTCTGTTTGTGACAATCAAAGAGCCAGAGGGGGACATGGTGGGGCTCATCACCCGCTACAGAGGTAGGGAGAGAACCAGGCAAGAAGACTTTCATGGAGGATTGGTTGAATGGATGGGTAGATAAAAGGGTCAGTTAGATGTGGGGCAGAAAATGGATCGATTCATGATGGATAGATAAGGAAATTAATGGAGTATAGACTTTACTGGTGCAATTTAATCAAAGTCTTGAAAGTAATTTAAGCCGGCTGACACAGTATCTAGTTTGGGCTGTTTTTGCTGGTCGGTTTTATAGACGTATAAATGTCATGCTTCGCGGCCAAGAATAGATTAAGCCCAGATGCAGCAAGTTCCTAAACCTGTAAACACTCACGTCCTTAAGTTATCCCTCACGAGGGGTTTTGAGCAAAGCCAGAGAATAATCTATCTGTGGGATTGTTTTGCATTCACAGTCGAATGGAGCACCTCGGCCAGCTTCAAACGCATCCTCGGCACGGCCCAAGTTATAGAGACCAAGAACCCCTCCTACGTTATCAAGGGGCTGACGGCAGTAAGTCGCCCACAGTCACACGTATTCACAACCACAGATAACAGCTGCAAATGCACAGATGCTGCAGACACGCACAGAAACTGACACCTGTAATTTCTTAGAGGCACATAATCAAGCAGACGGGTATAAAACACGTGCTGCAGCTCTGCACCCACACACACTGTGTTTATTGCTCCTCCATCACTATCTTCTGCACTGAACCACCTCTCATAAGAGTACACTTATCAGCAGGCTCACTTTAACCAGATGAATTAATAATGAGAGCGCCGTATGGCTTCTTGGTTAATGCTCGGTGATAATTTGGCAGGTCTGCTGTTTCTCCAAACACAGGGAGTGCATTACTTCGTGAGAGTGAGCGCCTACAACGTGAAAGGATGGGGCCCGCCTCAGTGCTCCACTCCAGCCAGCGCTGCCCCCTCCAGTGAGTGTGCAGAACTACACAACTTTGATGAATGTGGATTTTGAAGCTTCGAAAGAGCTCCATTCTTTCCCTCTTTGTCCCAGTGTAATAGAATTACTTAGCTGACATTAAGCTTGATGTGAAAGAAGTCCAATCCTCTCGTGGCTTGTAGATTAATGAGTTATTAAAACGTGGAAACTTAAAGACGGCAACACGAGTCAATGGGCCTTGCAGCCGTGCCGCTTTGACTTTGAATTTTTGGCTCGTAATCTTTCTTGGACGCCACCCACCCCTATCGCTGGGCTTACTTGCTGTTACTTTCTACTTCTAACAAAAGCCAGAGCTGCCAAGCAAGGATTTGTAATGGGGAATAAAGGCTGAAAATATTGATGTCAAAGCAAACACTGGTCAGTAAACAATCACAGCCAGAGTGTAATAGATTGCCCAATTTATCGTAAAGGAGATTTGTTGTGCTTTTCCTTATTTTCTGTCACATATGCTGTTACAGTAGACAGTATATCATATCAATCATGATAAGAAATCCCTCTGAACCCAAAACTCAGGCTTCAGGCAGTTTCTTTCTATACGTTACTATATAATGTCAACATGCACACACACAGGTGGGTGCAGAATCCCCATCCGCCTGCTGTTAATACCTTGAGATTGAGGGGCTTCACTAAGACCCAGTATAAGATCAGTAGGAATTATTCTGTCAACCTTGAGATGGAAGTGAGCGGAAATTAAATAAATAAATAAAGATTCACTTTAAAAACACACACACACGCAAAAGATCCCCAGCTTAAATAGATACATGATTCGAGCGAGTCACAATGAATCAACTTCAATTTCAACTTTCACAGCATACAGACGGTCTCTCATGGAGACGCTGTCGCTTCCTAATCACCAAAAGATTAAAAAAAAAAAAAAAAGCGGCACTCAGGAGTCGCTTGCAAATTATTTCTTGCTGTCTTAGCTGATTTTCCTAATTGCATAGAAGTGAAAGCCACAATCTGCTTCTCTCTGCCTGTCCTGTGCAGGTTGGAGAGAGTGCGCTGGTGTAAAGTCACAGCTCAGAAATCACGAGGCCCTCGTGAGGAAGCTGCTGGAAGATGCCAAGGAGTCGCATCTTAGAGGATATTGCATAGGTAACGTGAGACCTCTGGTTTTTTTATGCTTTGGTGCATTGGGTCCAAGTGCACATGTTGTTGCCGTTGTGTGTGTGTAATTATACTTGCACAAAATTGAGCTTTTATTGAAATTCTTATGTGTTGTATTTTCAGCCTTGCCTTAAGAATCTCGTGTGGTATTCAGATGTTCATGTTGTTTTAAAAATAATTTGAAACACATCTTGAAATTATAGTAAAAGAGAATGCAAAGTTGTTCTTAAAGTTGTTTGCACAATCTGCTTTTTCATTTAACCTACTAAGACCCAAACTCTTTCATGGCATGCATTTTTAATTTCTCTTTGCTATTTGGGCTGATTGGGACCTGATGAATGTAAAAACAAAGAATTACCTGATTTTTTTTTTTATTTAATTAATTAATTAATTTTAACCTGATTTTTGTTGCTGAGAAAAATGAGATCCACATATGAGGACATTCATTTTAAATTTCGATAGAACAGTGGCAGTACAATGTCCTGGTAAGTGGATATCAGGCCCTTGTAGAGCAAAATTTACTATTTTGGTCTAGACAACCCAAAATGTGTCCACATATGTGGACGCCAGGTCCTAGGAGGGTAACGCTATGAATGAATGGAAAGAGCTCCCTACTAGCCTGACAGCATAGACATTTTCATATTTTCTCCCAGAACTCAAAAAAATTGATTTCAAGAAGTCAGTTTTGTCAGATACAACATCTTTATCTGAATTTTGTTTATATACTGATAGGGTAGTTTGCATGTAGGAGTTTTGTGATGTGTTTAAGGAGCCGTCAGTGGGCGATCGTGGCTCAAGAGTTGGGAGTTCGCCTTGTAATCGGAAGGTTGCCGGTTCGAGCCCCAGCTTGGACAGTCTCGGGCGTTGTGTCCTTGGGCAAGACACTTCACTTGTTGCCTACTGGTGGTGGTCAGAGGGCCCGGTGGCGTCAGTCTGTCAGTGCGTCCCAGGGCAGCTCTGGCTACAATGTAGCTTGCCATCACCAGTGTGTGAATGGGTGGATGACTGGATGTTTAGAGCGCTTTGGGGTCCTTAGGGACTACTAAAGTGCTATACAGACCATTTACCATCTGAGGGGTTCTACCTGTTCAGGGACTTTCTTACATTTTGTCCCATGCCAGTATTTAATATCTAAAGAAAATATTAATTCTGTGTTCTTTAACTGTGGTGGTTTACATGTTCAAAGTAGCTGTGTTTTCCGTTCAAGATGTGTGCAAACAGTCAGAAAATCAGATTATTTGCACAAGCCTTTAATGTGCATACTCGACAACATTTTATTTCTACTTCTCACCATTTATATCAGCAGCATGCGCTACAGATGTCAGCTCCTTTAAATACAAAGAGAAAAGTCTTTTCCCTGCCTTCACCCAGTCAAGTGTCGTGCGTGCACAGTGAATGTATTTTGGGAGATAAAATGAATTTCATCCAGTCTGATCCTCCTCGCCTCCTCTCCACAGAGAGCTCGAAGCCCCAGAGTCCCAGCAAGCGTCTGTCAGTGTCTCGAGGCATCAAACAACTGTTCCAGTCCGCCACCAAGTTTGTTCGTTTCCTACAGAGGTAGCGCTCAGTCTCTCTTACCTATCCCACTGTGCCCTGAGGGTATCACAAGTAATGGATTAAATGCAATCCCATTAGAGCAGCATAGGCTGCAAAGTTGAAAAGCCTTATCTCTTACTGTTATTGCAGAGAACAGTAGTCACATTAGAGCCACTGTAGCTGTTAGTAAAAAGGTCTTTTGAACAGAACGATGGCTGTAATCACTGGACTGTGGCAAGTGGCAGGTGACTGATAAATCCTTCATCCTCCCACAAGCGATCCGTCGACCACACTCACCACATCAGAAGCTAGCAAAGTACAAAAGATCGTGCTGCATGATTATGTTCATGAATATGAACCACAGTGAAGGTTAAAAAAAAAAAAGAAAACTTTGGTAGTGAACAGAGAGAAGTTGACTGTGTTTGGACCCCTGAGTAATTTAAAAAAAAAGAGACCATGTTTCCTACTGGACTGTCATGTTGGTCTATGAAACCAGCCTCTGTGCTTTTGCTTTACTTGAGGGATTATAAGCTGCTTTGACAGTAATAAGTGTTTGAAAATCCACTGGGTGATTCAAAAAATAAATTGCTGTCAAGCCACAAAATTGATCTTTTTCAGCTATAAACTTTCCCCCCGGAGGCATTGCTTTTTATTGTTTCTTGTAATTTTGCGGTCCGCGGTGACTTGTGAAATTGAAAGCAGCGTGTGCACTTTTTCTGACGATATCTGCGTTTTCTCAAATTGATCCGGTCAGGGGGATGTACTTGGCGACTGTGTTCTACCACAAGGATAACATCCTGGTCACAGCCGAAGATCAGATCCCACTGGTGGAGATCCAGTGCTGCTCCACCTCCATCACCCAAGACTTCCTTTGGCTTGCCAAGGTGAACTATTACATAGCTTGTTGACTCACTGTACAAGTAATTGAATGATCACAATTCATAAATATTAAATATATTTACAGAAAATGAATCTCAGTGTGATTTTTCTGCTTAAATTGGGTGTTCGGTTTTTCTTGTAGCTGTCCTGTGCATGGCAGCAAGTGCCCTGGCTACAGCAAGGGCTTTCCTCCGCTCACTCATCTCCCTCCTCCCTCCTTCAGAACAGACACAACATTTTAAGAGCTGTTTCCCAGCTGCAGGTAGGAAGTTAAGCAGCTTATTGTTAAGATAAGAAGCACCAAAATGGGTTAATTGCTATTTTAATTACTTCTTTACATCTCTTCCTCCTCTTCCTTTCCTTATTTTTGCCATGCTTTCCTCTGTCCGGCTACACAACTGCGCCCACAGATCCCCTGTTTGGCTGAATTAATCTCCAATGCACTTATACTTTTTAATCCTTGGTTTCTCTTGTCCACCTCTCTGATGTCAGTCTTCTCTGGGAGCAGTGGACCTGGGCCAGATCTACTATGAACCCCTGAAGGATCGGCAGGGCAACGTACTGCTAGTCACTCTGAAGGAATTTCCAAACACTCCCAGGTAAGAAAAGGTCAAAGAAAAAGGGCAGAGAGCACCAAAAGGGCTTTAAACTAATTGGGCAAATACAATTTGGAAAAGTTAGAACCCTGGAAAATGTAAATAAGGGCAGAATGCAAGAATATGAAAATCCCATAAACCCATACTGAATACGTGAGAAGACACAGGAAACATATTTGTTTAAACTGAGACATTTTGACAGGGGTGGGAAAGTAAAAAGAAATGTTTGGAGGAACATTTTGCAATTAATTAGGTTAAATAGTAACAGGTCAGTAACACGACTGGGTATAAAAAGAGCATCTTAAAGAGGCAGAGTTTCTCAGTAAAGATGGGAATGTAGTCAGCATTCTGTAAAAAACTGTATCTGGAAATTATGAAAAGAAATCTGAATAATGTTCTGAAATTAAAATGCAAAGACTTTGATGATCTCATATTATGTTCTGTATATTATTAGAGAATATGGAGAAATCTCTGTGTGTAAGGGACAAGACTGAAAATCTGCCCTCAGGCAACACTGCATGAAAAACAGATGTGATTCGTCATGGAAATCACTGCATAAGCTCAGGAACACTTCCATAAATCACTGTCTGTGAACGCACTTGGCGTCCACACAATTCAGGTTAAAGCTCTATCATGCAAAAAGAAGCCGTATTTGAAAATGATTCTGAAATGCCTCTGTCTACTCTGGCACAAAGCTCATTTGAAATAGACGGAGACAACGCGAAAAAACTGTTCTGCTGTCAGGTGAAGGTGGTGAAAAGCAAAAATCTTTTTTGGAGAACGTGGACACAACATCCTCTGGACTAAAGAGCAGAGGCACCATCAGCACTCGGATCAAACGCCTGCATGTCTGATGGCATTAGTTTGCATCAGTGCTGATGGAATTGACAGTTTGCACCATATATAAAAGGTTTTAGAGGAATGTGCAGTGTGCTCTGGTCCAAATTATGTCTTTTTCAGGTAAAGGCTAAACCACATACTGCATTTATTATAACAGCATGGCTTCATAGTAGAAGTGCTAAACTATCCTGTCTGGCTGTCCAGGCTTTTCACCTGCTGAAAACATCTGGCACGTCATGAAATCATAGTTTCAGAATTTACCAGGAAAAAAAACTTCTATCACACTATCACAACAAAAATGACCTTTGTTTGCAGTCGGTGGTAGCGTAATTAGGTGTCAAGCTGGGCATGTTTGGAAGTCATGCTGTACAATATCTTTGGGTTATACAGCCTGTCAGCTGGTTGTTGGTGGGGTACTGGCTTTGCTATTCTTGATGAATCGACCTTTTCTTTGGTGGTTCCACGTGGTTGCATTTCATTTTTCCCTGGCTTGTCTGCTCTAGCCCCCCCGACCCCCCGCTCCACTGGATGCCTCTGGCACGCCTGGAAAAGAACCGCAGCAGAACGCCTCTGCTGCCTGAGCCCACCGCCATGGACATGCTCGCTGAGCAGCTCAAGGTGAGGAGAGGAAAACAGTCGCACCCAGCAGCGGCTTTCAACAATAGCGCATTGGGCGCTGAGTTTTACTGAGCCACTAGTTTACCTCCTGTGCTGCTAACCCTGAAAAAGCACTGAAATTAATTTGGGATCCCCAAACTGAATTAGCTAACAACACATAGTGAGGCAGGGGGAAATAAGTCTCATAAGCTTTACATCCTATTAACAGATCTTAACATTTCGCTCTCTTTTGCACCGTATCTCTTTGTCTCTGTTCTCCAGGAGAAGCTGTCCTTTCACAGGCACAGCCTCCAGTGGGCCCAGCCGGGTCTGTATGTGGGCATCCTGAAACTGTGTAGCTCGGTGGAACAGATCAGGGTGCTGGTGCCTCTGAGGTTGCCCAGTTTACTCTGCCACACACGGGTTCGGCACAACGCGCACGTGACCAGGTAACGTAACTTGACCAGGTGATATCTGTGTCAGTCCCTTGATAGACTATGTTGACGTTCATCAGGTTATTGCAGTATTTTTACAACTTTATCTGGAAAACAACCGTCGAAAAAGATATACTATTTTAAATGATCTGCACAAACAAGTGCAGTATCTATACAAATGTTAGGGCTTCAACAGGCAGTGATACTGGATTGTTTTTGGACCTCTCTCCTTACTTATTATGCCCGTTTTGTTGACTGTGTTTTTACTGTGTGGCAGAGAGGAGTGGACGTGGCTTCAGAGTCATGTTTACACTGCAGCCAATGGCGGTGTTCAGAGTCTGTTGGACGCTGAGGACGAGAGCACGATGGAGAGCAGCAGTATGGAGGAATTCGTCAGGTCTCTGAGAGCAGCAGTCACACATCTCCTGACGAAGCTCAACATCCCCCTCTACAGGGTAAACACTACTTTCCAGCCACCTCATATTTACCTGAAACACCTGAAATTCTCTGTCAGACTATTATGAAGAGAAATAATCTTTTAAACTGATTTTCTTTGTCCGCTTTATGTTGTTTTATCAGCACTAGCTCTTGATCCAGCGGAAGGATTTTCTGTTTCTCATCTGTATTTGAATAATTGTGTTTCTCACAGGCGTATCAGTACGGCGTGTACACCCAGGAGTTGCTTCAGTTTGGGGATAACCTGTCAATGCTGCTGCTGCTGCCTCCCAGTGAGGACTTCAGCTCCAGTTACTGGCCTCTGGTGGGGACCAAGGAGCCCGGCCTCACCATGCCTCTGCAGATCTTTGAGCTGGGTAAGTGGAAAACTATATATCCAGTGGATCTATTTAACAATGGTAGCGCAGAGTGTTTCAGTGATGAGAAAAGGGACCCAGAAACGGCGAGCTAGACTGACACATACCGTCTAAATGAGACTACAGTTTTAAATGTTAAATAAATCCCTGCAAAGATATGCAGAAAGCACACTGAGGCACAATGTCTAATGCAGTTCACTGTTCTCCTCTCATTAAAGCTAGAGTAGAGTGCACTGATAAATTCTGTGGCTTTTTCCTCCTGGCTTTGATGAAGTCATTTGTCTTTCCTCTCCTCTCTGGCTTGTAACCCAGTTCACTTCTGGACATATGAGCGGGATTTCCTCTCACAGTACTGTCAGGCCTGGGTAAGGCTGGAGCTGGACACTCACCTTGCCCAGCAGGCTCTACGGGAAGCGCTGGAGACCAAAGAGGTGCAGGAAGCCCGGGAGCGGCTGAACCACATCAGTGGGCTTTCACAGGTGAGATCCTGTGACACGTGGTTTATATTTGCTTCCACTGTTGCCAAATCCACATTTCAGTTGACTTAATTATATTAAAAAAAGTAAAGTAAAGATTTCATAATGAAAGTGAATTAGAGACAAACACTTTACTGTCTCTACTGCCTGTTTTTTATGTTTCATTAGCGTCTGGATGTGGTCTGGAGGGATGCCCGCTGGATTATGGACTGTCTACAGTGTGTTCGGTCCAAACAGTGGGTGGGGGCGGTGCCTTTAGGCCTGGTGATGGGAGGAGACCCACCACCATGTCCTGATGGTGAGGAAGAGGAGAGTTTGACTGTCCGATTGTCATGGCCCCATCGATTAGCACAGAGAGCCATTACAGGTACTGCAGTCATGCTAGTGTACACATGTAGCACTGAATACACAAAAACATTATTTAACATGAATTTAATTACTTATTTACATAATTTTAAAATCTGTTGACTTTCCCCTATAATGGCCTTTAAAGTTTGCATGTTAAATGTAAAAGTTGTGACAAATGACTGGATAGATCAACTGCCTTCAAAGACCTGCTGTGGAAGAGAGCCTGAGATTGATGATAACCAATGATTGAATGTGGAGTGGTGTATAAACACATAGTGAGTGAAAAAATGTGAGTGAAGAAGACAAATTCAGAGCATCACGGGAAGCCCCAGCAGCCTAACTAAAGGAGGATTCAGGGTCACCTGATCCAGATCATTTTATTTATAAGATTAATTATATGTTTAAATCTTATTCGATCAATCTGAAAAGCAGCAGCAGAAAGCAGTTGCGGATATTTATACTTGGCAAAACAGAAAATATGTCTGCTAGTCAAAACACTTGAGGGAAAATTGAATATTACAATGAACTGTTACCATTGCACTGTCATAATAACCGCTGTTACAAGAATTAAGTGTAATTTGTAGAGCAAATGATGCTTTAAAACAAAGATAAATACTTTCTCTTTCTCGACCTTATTTTCTTCGTGCTTCTCTTTCAGAGAATTCGGGCAGTGCGACTCCGCCAAACATCGTCACCGCTGAGGTCTCAGCTCCAGCTATCCCTGCAGAGGCTGCGCTGGTGTTGATGGAGGGTGTCGTGAAGGGAGGGTACCCTGTAGACATCACCACTCAGTTGCCTGCAGACTTGGCAAGTTCTGGCCAGTCAGATTTGGGATCTGGAAATGCTTTAATGGAGTCTGGATTGAAGCCTGCTGCTGTTGCACAGCTGGAAGTGGACTATCCAACTTTGGACACACAGGAGTCCTACAGCATCACTGAAGTAATCCGGCCGATGGAGATGGCAGAGTTGGTGGACATCTTGCCAACGCTGAGTCTCATTGAGGAGGAGAACCCCTCATGCCCATCCACGCCATCAGTAATGGACATGCTAGAGAGCTTTGGACTGGACATTGGTGAAAGAAACTCCATCTTTGAGTTTGGGAATTCAGACCCAGTGGATGGAAGCAGCTGCCCGTTGTCACAAGAACAATACACGCCTGCCTCTTACGGCACGGTGAATGGCGCAGATGGTGATGCGCCTGTTTCCACAGACGTTCCTCAAGACAAAGCAGAGACTCAGAAGCTTCCCAGTAAGGGGGCGTGTCTTCCAGTAAGGAATCAAGTGGAGTGGGAGAGACCCTCTAACAGCCCATCCTGATGTCAGCTTAAACACCTGGATCCTTCAGACTTTAGTGTGAATTTACATGCAGAAAATCCAAATTTGACCCTGTGACTTAGACATTCTCCTTGTTTCCTGATCTTAAATCAGTGTTTTAAATGACAGGCAGATACAAGCTCATATCGCACACTTGTCACACCCAAGATAATGGAAAATACGGGAAATGAAAAGGAGGCTGTGTGGATTTTATCCCTTTTTTTTGCACATTTCTTTGGCTTTAGTTTATCTTTTCTAATATAGAGTCCATTTAACCTTGTTAGGTGGAAAAATTAAGCTATATTGTTGCTGTTATGACTTGAAAACCCATTATTCACTACAGCACAAAAACATCCACGCTGCTGCTTGTTGGAGCTGTAAACAAACCCATTAAATTCCCACAATTCAGTCAAATGGAAGCATTTGCTTGGCAGATTAAGAAAAGCTGTCATACTTGCATGTGTAACTGAATAATTACGGCTGTGTTTGGTTTGGTTCGAAGCGGTTTCTCTGGTTTATTTACCACAGAGAGGCAAACTGAACGAGAGCGCTGAAAGCATATTAGAATGTAAGAACACAATAGGATATAATGGTCTTGCCTTTCAGCTCGGCGTCTTTCAATGAAAGTCAGTATATGGCCATTTTAATGAGACGCTTTTTCAAATTAAACTTCTTTGTGCGTTGCCACAGTTAATACTATTATGGAAGTGCAATATGTTAGGCATAAAATACAAATGCTTGAGTCGGTTAGCCAGCCTTGAGAGGCTGAATCAGCGTGCGACCTCATAAACGAGCTGTAGTAATGAATGTACTATTAATGAAATGACATCTAAACATCCCAAACATCCAGATAAATGAATTTAGAGGCCGTTTGTATCTCCTACATGTCCTCACTTCTAGGAGAAAATCAATGCCTGCATGTCTGATTTCAAAAGCCCCTGCACTCTCTGACAGCTGCTAATGCACTCCTGCTTGTTTGACATGTTATCTCACTCTGTACTTGTTAAGGCTGGAAATCCATCATAGTTTAATGCAATTTCAAATCACTCAGAATGACTTCAAGCGCCCATTTGATGCTGGAAGATGGTGCACTTACACAGATTGTTAATTAAACAAAGAGGAGCGCGGAGTTTGACTTGAGATAAGCAGCTTGGTATTTTAATCGCACCCCCATCCCTTTATGATAAAACGAAGGCGTAGAAACATCAGCTTTGAACGGTATTTGGTTTAACAATACAATCTAGTGGAGCGATCTGCTGAGAATGTCCCCCCACTGATGTGTCGAAATCATTCGTCTTAAAAGAGCAGATAAAGGACTACAGCAGCGTGATGTTCAAATTCTTATTAAGATAGAGCCGGCTCTGACAAACTTTGAATAGTTACAGGTGGGATCAAAGCAGAAGTTTTTTCCCCCTGTGTAATTTAGTGGGAAAGCATTTATGGTATTTAATGTGTATCAGAGGAAGCTTGGTCACCATACATCAGTTAGAGCACATCATTGATCTTGTGCTTTAAATGCTCAGTCTGTGTGTGAGGAGGTGAAAAGTGTTGGGATGGTGAAAAGTCATATCAGGTCGACCTGACCATACAGAGGGGAATCTGCCCCCTTTGGTAACTTGATACATTTTTAGATGGAAGAAGAGTGAACTGGTGTTTGCTCTGAAGATGATGGACCATAGATGGCTGTTTACTGACATCTAGTGGTCAAAATTATTAAAACTCTCTTCAATTTGTGGCTAATATGCGAGTTTTGGCATTCGATTCATGCTTTTCTGATGTTTACAACTGGCTGGAACATAGATGCAATGCAATAATGAATAATAAGAGAAATGTTAAGTAAAGTGAAAACAATCAAAACTATTTATCCTGTCACACTCAGATCTGCAGTTTGTTGTGTTTATCACAGCAGGGCTCACAGTAGTTACTGAAATAGCTTTTGTTTCAATAAATAGCCCGCTCTTAATTTTAGTGTGCTTTAAAAATGATAACACTGGCATCAGTGTTGGTATTAACTACTGGTATTAGCTCATCTTAATGACTTGCTACTGTTTTGGTGTCATGTATTTACTGTGTAATCTGTGGCCTGCAGTTTAGGTTTCTCTTTAAGTGGCAAAAGACAAGGGAGGAAATTTTACACCACAGGGCTAACTCTGGCTTATTTAGTTATTTTCCTGTTTGTGAATAAGCACAGTCCATTTCAAATAAATCAAAATTAAATCAAAATGTTCAGAGTTTCAGATCTTTTCCAAAGCTCCATGTCCAAAAAGGTAGTTTAAAATGTAAATAAAAACAATGCAAAGATTTGCAACTTCCTGGCCCATATTTCACTCACAGTTAAACAGAGAAAACCTATTAAACACATATAAGTGTTTAAACTGAGCATTTTCAGAAAAAAGTGTGGCACTTTTGAATTTGGTGGCAGCAATACGTAGCAAAAAGTTGGGCAGAGGCAACAAAAGACTGGAAAATGAAGTCATAGTAAGAAACAGCTGGAGGAGCATTTCGCATCTAAGAGCACCTTTGGGGGGCAGAGGTTCGAATAATTTCAGAATAATGTTCCTCAGTGTAAAACTGTGAAAACTCTGAATGTTCTCATAATAACAGCACATAAAATAGAAAGTTTCAGAGAATCTGGAGAAAAATCTGCTCAAGGGACAAGGCTGAGAATCAGTAGAAGATCTCTGTGATCTTTGGACCCTCGGGCAGCACTGCATTAGAAACAGGGATGTTTCTGTCATGGAAATCACTGCATGAGCTCAGAGACGTGTCCAGAAGTCTGAAGTTCACAGAAGTCTGTGAACATAGTTCATCATGGCATCCACTAATGCAGGTTACTTTATTAAAAGAAGAAGCCATATGTGAACATGATTCAGAAACACTGTCTTCTTGGGGCCAAAGATCTAAAACAGACTGAGGCAAAGTGAAAAAAACTGTTCTGCAGTCAGAAAAAACAAAATTAAAATTTTTTTGGTGAACATGGACTACCACATCTGGACTGAAAAGAAAGGACCATCCTACTTGTCATCAGCACTCAGTTCAAAGCCTGCATCTCTGATTGTATCATGGTACATCAGCTTGCACATCTGTAAAAGCACCATATGGTCCCATCCAGATGACATGTTTTGTTGGGAAGGCCTTGCATATGGACAATCCTAAACTACATACTGCATCTATTATAACATCTTTGTAAAAGAAGACTCGGGCGCTGAACATGCTGATGAAACAAAACATATGACAAAGAAGACCCAGGACTGTAGAACAGCTAGAATCACATATCAGACAAAAAGGGGGAAACAGCTGGTCTCCTCACTTTCCAGATGTTTACAGACTAGTGCTGAAATGCTACACGATAAGGAACATGGCCCTGTCCCAATTTTTTTGAGACATGTTGCTGCCACCAAACTCAAAATGAGCTAATATTTTTCTTAATATGGTTAATTCTCCCAGTTTTAACATTTTTCTTTAATGTTTCTATTATTAATAAAAATGTTTGGAGTCTGCCAAAAGTGTGACTTTGGTCTGGAGATTGGTGAGGATAACTTAAAACACCATTAGCCCTGAACTGAAGAACTAAAGGCTTTTTGTTAGTTTCGTTACGTTAGGATATTCTAATAATTGTTAATAGACGGAAATAGTATTTCTGTCTTTTTGGTGAAATTGACGTTGATGCGTTCATTATGTGAGGATTCACTGCCATCTAGTGGTCACAGTTTGAAACAACAGCGGGCGACCGTGGCTCAGGGGGTTGGGAAGCGTATCTGTAAACGGAAGGTCGCCGGTTCGATCCCTGGGCTCTCTGTCCTGGTCGTTGTGTCCTTGGGCAAGACACTTTACCCTACTTGCCTACTGGTGCTGGCCAGAGGGGCCGATGGCGCGAAATGGCAGCCTCGCTTCTGTCAGTCTGCCCCAGGGCAGCTGTGGCTACAACCGTAGCTTGCCTCCACCAGTGTATGAATGCGAGAGTGAATGAATAGTGGCATTGTAAAGCGCTTTGGGTGCCTTGAAAAGCGCTATATAAATCCAATCCATTAATATTATTATTATTAAATTTGTATCAAAAGATCGAATTATTATTTCTCACTCGTGTTGGCCATTGTATTGTCACAGAGCTCCGTTAATAACACTTTTCTGCAGTTTTCACTGCAAGCTAACACGTATCCCTCGTGTTATCATTTTTTGTGGGTTTGGTTACACTGTGCGTCAGGGTGGCAGTGTGCAATAGTGATGGGATTTCCGGCTCTTTTTAGAGATCCGGCTCTTTCGGTTCGGCTCACTAAAAAGAGCCGGCTCTTTCGGCTCCGAACCGGCTCTTCAGGTTGTTTTGTTGCTTTAATTAATTTATTATTAACAATAATATAAAATTATGCACAAAAGGAATTACTAACGTAAAAACAAGTGGTTTTATTTATATATGTTTATATATAAATATATGCGGTGGCCCCTAGAGACAAAACACGTACAAACTCCAAAACACATTTCTAGCATGAACTGAACTTCCAAAGCAGAGCTACTAGATCACTTAAATTACACAATTGAAAGCATGTGTGTATTGTTTGTGTATTTATACACAGGCACTCATACATATATTCAAATAATTTAAAAAAAAGTTCATTTACCTGTTACTACCACACACCAAATCCGGTCGTTGGTACTTGCTGGCTTGTGTAGCCACAAGATAACAAAGGCTCAACACTGCGCCCAGCATCCTGGAGCACTTCTGTTGTCTTTTGTACGTGTTTTGAGTTTTTATGTGCTTCTGAGTTTTTACGTGCTTCGGAGTTTGTACGTGTTTTTACGTGTTTTGGAGTTTTTACGTGTTTTGGAGTTTGTACGTGTTTTTACGTGTTTTGGAGTTTGTACATGCTTCAGAGTTCGTACGTGATTTGAAGTTTGTATGTGCTTTGTCTCTAGGGGCCACCGTAAATATACTTTTATTTATTCACTCCACATAAAATGTAATAAATAAATCATATAATACAAAAATCAACTATTCACATTTCAAGTTTTAACTATTTAAATTTTCAGCTTTTTCCTTTCACAAATTTAAAGTGAAAAGAACACAAAACACTGCAAACCACAACACAATTAAATATAAATTATAATATGAAAACAAAAAGAACATGCATATTCTCTGTCATATGGACCTGCATGAATAAACTTTCTCAATCCTTTATCATCTGCAACCGAAAATAGTTGTGGATGATTACTATACCTTTCTAATGTTGTTGTCCCTGCCTCTCTTTCTCTCTCTCTGGCTCTGTTCCTGTGCTACTGAGTGTAACTACCGCCCCTCCCCCCTCTGCCCAGCGTAAAGCACAAGGCTCGCGTGCAGAGTGAAGCGGAAAAAAAGTGCGAGAGAGAGGCTGAGAGAAAGAAAGAAAAAAAAAAACCCACGTGACGGCTCGCGATAAGGAGCCGGCTCGCGTCGTTCACGTCAAAGAGTCGGCTCTAAGAGCCATTTCGTTCGCGAACGACCCATCACTAGTGTGCAAGCAGCGCCTCTCTGCTCCACCACAGATTGCAGCTGCATTGAAGCACTCTGCGGTCAAATGATCTAGAAACACGAGCGTATCTCAGAAACAGCCAGTCTCTGTCTCTCTCCAGGATTTCAGCTATTTTTAAAAAAACATTTTGAAGGCTTCACTACAGTTTCTCCATCAGAATGTCGTCATCTGAAAGTGCTGCGTCACATGAAGGTATGCCCATTACACTTGTGTTGCATTACTTTGGATTAGCAAGCTGTGAACGATCAAATCACTTACCCTTTGAAATGTAAATGTGCCTACATGATTTAATATTATATATGTTGCCTGGATGTGCATGCATTATATTAATGTCAAAGGTAATTATGACACACACATGACTCTCTGTTTGGCAGTCAGTGAAGCATCAGCCCCCACATCAGAGGCTGAATCTCTGAGGATCGTTCTGCTGGGCCGGACCGGGACAGGCAGAAGCTCCTCTGGCAACACCATCCTGGGAAGGTCTGCGTTCCTGGTGGACGTGTCCCCCTGTTCTGTAACCGCACGATGCAAGAAACAGAGCGGGATAGTGGGAAGGCGGAGTATCTCCGTCATTGACACTCCCGGGCTCTTCCACACACACCTGTCTTCTCAGGAGGTTATGGCAGAGGTGGGACAGTGTGTTGGTTTCTCTTCTCCGGGACCCCACGCCTTCTTGGTGACACTGCAGCTCGGCAGGTTCACCCATGAGGAGAGGGAGGCCTTTGAGTGGATCAAAGCTAGATTAGGGCCTGGAGTAATGAGGTTTACGATGGTGCTGTTCACCTGTGGTGACCAGCTGAAGGGGAAACGCATCGAGGACTTTCTAGAGGAGAGCCAGGAGCTGTCTGAGTTTGTCAGCAGCTGCTATGGAGGATATCACGTCTTTGATAACAGCAGGCAGGAGGAAACAGATGAATGTTCACATCAAGTCATGCAACTTTTGGAGAAGGTGGACCAAATTGTGGCTAAGAATGGAGGCGGTTGCTACAGCGATGAGATGCTGAAGGAGGCTGAAGGTGCCATAAGGGAGGCACATGAGAGGATTCTGGGTGAAGCTGGGCACGTGGTGGAGTCTATTCAGACAGAGGCTGAGGTCACAGAGGGGCGGCTGCCAAGATTGGAAAAGAAGTGGGAGGATGAGGAGAGGAGAAGGGAGGAAGAGGAGGCCCGGAAGAGAGCGGAGAGGCTTTTCTGGTGCGAGCTGGTGACCGCCCTGGGGAAAGGTGCTGCGGAGGGGGCAGGGATCATGGGAAAGGACAAGGGGAAAGGGAAAGCTGTGAAGAAGGCGAAGGTGGTGGAGAAAGTGGCAGCTCTGGCTGCGTCTCCGCTCTCTGTCAGGTCGGCTGCGAAAGCAGTGGGAGGGGCCGTGAGAGAAGGAAGCAAGGTGCTATACAAACACAGAAAAACTTTACTGCGCTGAAAGGTAAATCAAAGAGACAGGACACAACGAAACCCACGTGGTGAGGACAAGTCACTTGATGTAAGGCCAGATGGACTTCTTTAGGTTTTGAAGACGTTTCGCTTCTCATCCAAGATGTTTCTCTAGAGAAGGGGTCAAATCCCTACCAGTGGTTTATAGCCCAAGACCATCCACCAGGTGCTCTAGGGATGAAAAAGCCTCCTGGATGAGAGGCGAAGCATCTTCAAAGACCTAAAAAAGCCAAGCTGCCATTTTCTCAAGCTCCACCATGACCTGGATGAATGAGAACCTACAGATGCATCACTTAACTATGATTGTGTTTCCATTGTTCAACACCACAAGCGCACCACACACGCACTCTTAGACTATACTGTGAAATACGAACTCACAGCACAATAAAGTCACAAAAAAAAAAAAGTCCAGTTCATCTTATTATGACTTCACACATTTGTATTTGTCAAAAATAGGTTAGTTCGCTACACAGATACAATACATTAAAAAACAATTTTCCCATCATTTCCACCCCCGACACAATGGCGTGATTTGGTTAAGGTAACAACACAGGAAGATTTAAAAATAAGAAGAACTGTTTAAAACATTGCAGCAGTTACCTTATCCGTCTTTGGCTTCATATAACAAGTGACAACATATTTTAGCCCTTTATTCTCTTCTGTACAAATGCACTGACACACAAAAGATGACGAAGGGATTCATCAGTTTGCAGCTGGCAGTGAGGAAAGGAAATGGTTTGCATACAACGCAGTGACCTATTCAGGGAGTGTCTAACAGCACAGAGTGAAAAAGGACAACACGCCGTAAAAAGATCGGGGAGCACAAATGTACAAACACTACCATATTTTTAAAGACTATGTGAAATGTGAAGGATTTATACTGAAAGAGAACTACGTGTAGTCCACCTGAGTGCTGTACAAAAAACATTGCAGCTACATTTTTGTGCTCAAAATACTTTTGATTGTTCAGGATGTAAATGTAAGCACCTCCAGAGTCACAGTCACCCTCAGCTTCCAAAGAAAAACAAAAAACAAAAAACCCACAAGCGTGCACAAATACTGTTTCTGTACTGCTGTTGCTCACTTGCCTGGTGCATATTAGGGACACACTTCCAGTGTCGCACCTGCATCTTATGGACTAATAAAACAACCATGTAAACTCCTGCAAATGTACAGACTTAAACCCAAAGAACCGATCAGACAAAAAAAGAAGAAAGAAAAAAATGGTCTAAACTACAATCACAGACCAGTTATATCATTAAGTACAAATACAGCTGAAGGATCTGCTCTCAGATGCCGATACGTGGCAGGCACAGAAGGGTGGAGGGCTGTGGTGGAGGGGTCCGTTTTAAACCGGCATCGGCAGGGTCATCTTTCCTCTTCCCCGAAGCACTGAAGGAAGACGGACGAGAAAGAAAAAAGTGAGAACACAGCGAGGGTGAGGGAGTGTTTTTTAGCTTCCCCCACTCCTTTGTTTAGCAGGTGAGCAAACACTTTAGAGCAACCTACAGCAGCTGGCATTAAGGATACATATCCTCCCTCGACAGGTAAACAATCTGAGCAGAAGCTCTCTTTCAGTCACAGAGCATAGCTGTGTGCTAGATTTCATTGCAAATTACTTCTGCATGCTGTTTTATATCATCAGAACAGAAAGTGCAGTAAAACAGGCAAGGCCGATAACCCTAATAATAACGCTGCAAATATCGGATGATTACTCAAACATAATTCTGGCGTGGCGTCCTGCCAACGTAAATGGATCACACCTAGACTCGGCCCTGTAGCGTAGCAGCGAATGATCGTGTTCTTACTCACCTTTTGTGACGTAGAGGTAGAAGAAATCGCAGTAGAAGATGGTCTGCACGACGCCGGACACCACCGCGATCTGGTCGAAGAAGCCCTCTGTGTGATAGCGCCACACCCAGTTGGCGATGTAGAGGGCTCTGTAGAGGCCGAGGAAGAACAGGTAGTGGGTGGTGATGGACTCCGCCTCGCCGGTCTTGGTGATCATGAAGAGCTGTGGCATTATGGCCACTGCTTCCAGAAAGATGGAGAAGGTCCACAGGATCTGGAGGCAAAGGGGTGCGTGTTAATTTTAAAGCTGTTTTTAATTGAGGGAGCTCTACATTTCTGACAGACACCTTTACCTCCATTGGGGTGAAAGCATAGTTCTCCAGGAAGGACAGCCCGGTGACTGGGACCAGCAGGAACTCCACGCGGAAAGTGTCGTTCTCAGAGTCGTACGTGTTCCTGAAGCGCATGTAGATCAAGTACACCGTAGCATAGGACAAAGCCAGGAACACCACCTGAGGGCGGAGCCAAACACTGATCAGGAAAAGTGAACTTAATTGAAGACACTGTGAAACACTACAAGATGCTTTTGCTTATTTTGCTAACATCCCTGCTTTGTGTTTATTATATATATATATATATATATATATATATATATGTGTGTGTGTGTGTGTGTGTTAGTGAACACACAGAGATCACAGCTGGTACAAGAAATGAATGACTAACTTATGGCGGTCATTCAGCTCAAAGGTAATCTGACAGGGAAATGTGTGTGTGACTGTGTGTGGGTGTGACCTACAAACTTACCTTCATGACCGTGTTGTAAGCAGAAATGTAGACCGTGAACAGGTCGAGATACCTGGTGGTGAAGACAATCGCAAACAGCACCTGAGACTTCCCAGAGATGCCTGTAATGGAAATAAAATGAGAGAAATTAAAAGTGAGAGGATGAAACAGAGAAGTTAAACGTTTCCTTTTTTTTCTTCTTTCTTCTGCAACTCAGCTGTGCAGCTCTCTCACTTTAAACAAAGCTGTATGATTGGTCGAGCAGGCTGCTCTTAACTTTGTTATCATTGCCACGTAGCTTCCACTGGCGCAGGACAATCAGCGCCATGCAAATGCCATCCTTAATGCACACAGCAGATAAGAGAAGTTTCATTGTGTCACAGCTGTTTTTGTGCACCACAGCCACACGCATACATCTTTAGCGCGGATGAAAAATCATAACAGCCCAAATGCACTGATATGATCGCACAGCACCCACACTGTGTTGCTAGTGTCAACCTACCAGCACACGACTTGGACCTCCATATCTTCAGCAACAGGATGATGATAGCCACCAAGTGTGACACGTCACCCGCCAGACGGAAGATATTCATGGTGTTTATGCTCCAGCAAAAAACCTTAATGCAACTCCTCACGGGCCTTGCACGTCCTCAGGAGGCAGTCGCTGCTCATAAAACGCCAAAGGGGTGCTGTGCTGGCGTGGGCAGAGAGGCGACAAGCTGCGCGGTCACGGTCGGACGGCTCACTCTCTGTGCGCGTGACGCTAGACACAGACTCCGTGGATTCCGCTTACAGATCCGTGTGTGCCGTGGACAGACAGGAAAACCGCTTCCGAGGTGGTGACGTGGCTGATAGCTCAGCTCTTCGCCGTCATAGATTCATTACAGAGCTAAATATATCTGTTTCCGGCTTACGACTTTCAAAGTAAAACCTTGTGCTGGTTAAAGCGCATGCTCGTTGAGAGTTTAGCCCAATGACTGTAGAAAACACTCTTTAGTACATTTACTGATTTTTTTTTCTTTTCAATACTAAGTTCAACACACTGACTTCTGACTTCTGGGTGATTATTAGCTCTTTCACTATCCATAACTATTTTTATTTTGAAGGTTGTTCCCGGTAATGACCGACTTTCTATGGCGAACTTGATGGAAGACATCCTGCAATGCACTGATTTCACAGCAGATGGCGACAAACTACTTATCTACCTATCTATATGGTGTTTCGTTATTGGAAATGGTCCCTCGAGAGCAGGAGTGTCAGACACTGGTGCCCAGCTTTGGAAAATGTGAAGGAGGGCAAATTTGGGACTTACTGTCTGTTATTAACTGTTACAGCTTTTCCTACAGAATAACCTCCTTCATGGTCATTCATACTAAAACACAGTAATTAATTAAGTAATACATAAACAATTATATGAAAAAGTACAGTTTTTTTTTTTCATTATCTACTGTACAACTTTCCGGAGATTTGTTTTTTGTTCTTTTGGGCAGTGAGTTCGGCAGCATTTCTTTATCGCTGGGAAAAACTGAGATGCATTGTTAAAATTTATTTCTTATATTAGGATATCTCATGGATTGGTTAAACTTATTTACACTTGCAGGAAAGGGAGTTTCGCTGATCTGGCCCACTTAAGATCAAACAGGGCTGTATGTAGCCCATTGTAAAATCATTCTGATATTCCTGCTCTAAAGCATAGGTGGGGAATTAAAATTACCAGATGAGAAACTGGCACTGTTGTGGAGGGCTGCTCCAACAAACTAAACTCAGTTTAGTTGCTCAGGACTAATTTTGTCTCTTTATAAAGTGCTGCTGGTAAGAATAGATGCTCCAATTAGGCCATAATTGTGTTTCCTTGGGGAAAATTAATGAGCCACGACTTCTCTATAGGATAATTAAATGTATTTAATGGTGTTATTTAAAATGGTTTTCCTTTTAATTTGTTTGAATGAATCTCCTGGTTGTCTGAAATGTGTTTTCCAAACAAACTGCATTATTTTGCTTGTTGTCTTTTATTAACTTCACCAGTGGATCTATAATAATAAATCATATGACTTACCCATTTAAAAGCTAGTGTACAAATACATGCATTGGACAGATGGATTCACATTAGACAATATTTATTACATATTCTGAGAAGTTTATGGTCAACTCCATGATTCCAGGGCACCCAGATGCTACGAATGAAAAACAAGCCCATATGAACATCCCTCTATCACCACCACCACCACTACCACGGTGTTTGATGGTTTGAGGGGGTCTGTGCTGATATTAATTAAACATGGTGCTGTTCATTGTGGGAAAACATCTCCAATTCGGTGTTGTCTGTCCTAAAGACATTGTTCTAGAAGTCTCATGGCTTATTTAAATGTTGCTGTGCAAACCTGAGCTGTACTGACATGTTCTTTTTAGTGAGAAGAAGCTTTCTCCTTGCAGCAAGTTTTTTAGTGTTTTGCATCGTGATGAACTTTAACATTTAACATGCTAACTGAGGGCTGTGGAGTTTGTGGTGCTCGTGGGTTTCTGCAGCATCTCTGAACCTTGTATTGTCTGACTTTGTGTTGAATGTCCACTCCTGCAAAGATAGTTGCATAGTTGCAAGTTAACACACCCGAATGCTCAGCAAACTCCCAAAACCTCTGCTTTTGTAGAGGTACTCCCACTTTTGGATGATCAGTGAATCAAGTGGATTTGATTAGCACCTCCTGGCTGCTGCTTAACCTCTTAATTCCTATAGAAGCAGCAAGTGTACACTTAGTTTTTCACCTACTTTTTTTCACCTAGTCCTGTGAAAGCTTTTGTTTTCACATGACTGTACCACTGATATCACAAAAACCCCATAAAAGCTTTCAATAAAACTCAAGATGAAAAAAAAAGATTACTAAACTATTATATGATATTTTTTAACAATAAAAAAAATGAGTGAGCAAATGTACCCTGCAAAAAATAGCTCTGATTCCCACTTCTGTTTCACAGTTGGCAAGAAATAATTTGGAAACATGAAAAATGTATTTTTCGGTCTTCTAGAGTTGCACTGTGTTTTTCTCTTTGTGTTTTCTAAAGAAATTCAGATACAAAAGAAAAAGGCTAATGCCTCATAACTAAATGTCAGCTCAGTTTGGCACACAATGGAACACAAAACAAATAATTACCAACTTATGAAACACTGAAATGTGTAAAGCACTTCAGGGCTGTTTAAGTCTGTGCCAACGGTGTTCATCCTTTTGCAGATGAGGAGTCTGTCTGCTTCAGAACTGTATATGTCTCATGAACATGAAGTGAAGATGAGTGGGCAGCTTTGACACCGGGCTTTAGGCTGTTCACCAAGAAGCAATGTTTGTGCTTTCTTTTTATTTGGCTAAAGAACCGGACTAGATTGTAAAGTGACCTGAAACATTTTACTCTTACTTATCAGTGTTTTAAAATATTCTCCACCCTCTTTGTGTGTTCACTGCTTTCTGACAGTTCCTCACCCTGGCCCCCTTTCCTCCTAATTCTGAGGAAAGCTGTATCACTGAATCACTGACACACTGTTTCTCACCATCCCGCGTTTCTGATCCCACATGATCCCACAAAATCTCCACCTCCTCCCTCTGACCGTAACCTACAAACTGAAGCCGAATTCTGGCCTTGCGTACATCACGCTACCCAACATCCTCCTCTCATTTTCATGTGATATAGACCTCCTAGATTACTCAGGAAATGCTTCCAGCCTACTTAGAGTACATCAGTGGTGGTGCAGAGAAATGAGGGGGCGACGGACACCAACGAAAAGTACATAGCTTCTTTATATACCCCAGAAGCATCCAGCACAGAGGCACTGGTTGTTTTTTCTGATTTGGTTATCCTCAAGCAGAGGCACGCACATATTTAAAAATCTGAAACACGAGAAAGCAAAAGTTCTCAATGAGCAAATTAAAGGAGAAATGGAAGAAAACTTAATGTATGCTATATTAGTCCATTAGTTCCAGTCTTATAAACACATTGATGAATGTTCATCGGCTGAATGATAGAAGCAAATGTACCACAAAGGACATCCCCTGGACAGAGCTGACCCATACTCCCATAACAAGTGTGTGCTGAGCAAAAGGTTATGGGAACTAATCTGACACCCAGGCCCGATTAATAGCTATTTATACATACACACAGCCTGGTCTGCCCCAGAGAGTCTGTCTGCCTGGTCATCTTCTGCTGGACGGTGTGAATGTCGGATCATCCTGTCTGCAAGCCTCTGTCTCCTCTCTTTCTCTCGCCACACATAGCTACTGCACTAGAACTGCATCCAGTTCAAAACCATCAATGCTCCATGACAATGGCTCCTGTCAGCTTGTTTTTATTTGAAATATGGGCGAAAAAAATATTTATAGCAGTGTATTTCTACCTTATAAGGATCAGACCAACTGGATGGTTTAAAGTTGAGTTGTTAAACATGCGGGTAGTGGACTAGAACTGGCCCTCCAAAGGCTAGAGATTTTACAGAGAGATTTTAATGTCTTAAATGTTTAAATATTTGTTTGTTTTTTAAGTTTACTACATAGACAGGTCTTTCAAAGTTCTTCTTCGGACACTGGTTTTCACTCAACCTCCAGCTCGTGTATCTGACAATTTAGAGATATGCTTTTTTGTTTGTTAAATCGTAAAATAGCTCCCAACTCAAGAGATGAACCCATGTTGTGTCTACACATAACAGACAACTTAGCAAATACCCTATAAACCAATAAATAACCTTTAAATTGTAGGCACTTAAACAAGCAATATCCTGTCACAAAATACAGCTAAATTTATTAGCACTGCCATTAATTGGTAGTGGCTTTATATTTCAACATGACATTGATCTCTAACAGACTGCCAATGCAGTAAAAACACACATGGATAAAAAAAAAAAAACACAAACTTGAACACCATCAGTCATGGATTGGCCTCCCCAGAGCCCGGACTTCAAAATTATTGATGAAGTGTGTGATCATGTAGTGATAAAAAAAAAATGCAGCCAACATCCAAAGAATAGAATTGAAGGTCCTTCAAGTAACCCGGAGAACTATTCCTGAAGACTTCTTAAAGAAATGACACGAAAGCTGCCTAAGAGAGTTCAGACTGTGTTGGCTAATAAAGGTGGTCACACCAAATATTGACTTTTAAGCTTGTTAAATTTGTGCAAACTCTGTTTTGCCTGCAGCTATTTCCCAAAATATATATAAAAAAGAGATTTGGCTCAAGAGTTTTGTACAGTACTGCACACGGAAAGTTAAAAAAAAACAGCTAAGATAAACAGCTGTTTGTCACTTGTGCTGTACATAGTGAGCTTACCAAATGTGAATGCTTACTTGTGTTCCTTTACATTAAAAGAAAGGTAGGTCATTATGCATCAGTTAACTGGTCTGGCCCCCTTAAATTAACCAAACTGGAGCATACTGTATAAAGTTAGATTGACACCCCTTGTTTAAACCATTCTACTTTGTTTATTTGTGGTTTAGATTTATATTGTGTATATTAGCATTTCAGTACATTATACTTAAAGGAACAGACCTACACAGTGGTCTAATTCAAACTAATTATGAATGTTAATGTGTGCCTGCCATTTAATGCTAATGCATTCAAGTTTCTTGGTGCTTTTTCCTGCTCTTGTGTGGCAATAATCCTTTGGTGAAGCTTTTGTGTACTTTATGTGTATTGGACTTTCTTTTTTCCTGTTTTTTTTGTTGTTGTTTTAGTCTTTGCCCTCTTAGACTGGCCTTTGAAATGTTTCATTGCTTTCGCTGTGTCTATTAACTTTAGAAACCTTGACTCCAGCTTCTGTTTATCTCTATGTCGCTGCTCCTAATAGCAACATGTCTCCATCCTCCTCCTTGTTTCTCATCTGAGCAAATGCAACACCCACATCTGTATTCAAAGGAGGAGATTTTGAAATGAAGCACCCCTCCACTGACTCCTGCTCTATAATTTAGGTAGAAGAGGAGGAGAGCAAGACTTAGAGAAAAGCACGGAGGAGTGAGGGGCCTAAAGAGGAGCTAAGGGTGAAGGTGGACTGGGAGGAAGAAGGTTTCCATAGAAACAGCTTTGCTCAGTTTAATATCTGATATAGTGATGCGGATTCTGCATGAAGGCAGCTAAACTAGCAAACGTCTCCTGAGATTTTTCTTTTAAATCGTGCAAACAGACAAAAGAAGGTCTGAAAAGTACATTGAAACTGTTGAGGGGAGTTTGAGGTCTGCTGCTTCCCTCAGACTGAAACTATATTAGTTTCCATTTTCATTTTTGGAAACTCCACTCTGCTGTGTTTCAGGAAATATATTCTGTTTACTCCTCTATAATTATTCCTGAAGGGGTGCAGAGGCTCTGCAGCAACAGTGGTTTTACAGGTGTAGTCACAAACAGAAGTATCCCAAAGTATCCTGTAGTTGTCTGTAATTTCATGACAGTCGGTTCAATATTAGGACTTTCAACTCAAAAACATAAATAGCCTATTATCATGGTAGAGAAAAGGAAGAATGTAATGTTGTACAGACATTTATGGTGTCCAGTCAGTGAATCATAATGACTGTAATTCATCATGATTCACTGTTTCGAAATCATGAATGTCTGAAGAAAATTAGGAGTCACTCTGCTGAGTAGACATTGAGAATTTCACTGAGAAGCAGAAAAAAACAAAACAACTGAAGTTCTGGTTATAAAAAGTCATAACATTTCAGTAAGGCAAGTCGGATTTATTTTTGGAGGATCATTAATATTTGTACAAATGTGAATAGAAATGTGATTTTAAATTGTTCCTGTCTGGACCACAGTGGTAGGCCAACAAAGTGACCATGCTGTTAAGGGAAATGGGAACCAAGAAGAGGCCGCTAGGAAAGCTGCAACTACCAAGTACCTGAAGAGGATCAGGCAAGTCCTGAGGAGTCAGTTGAATGGAAAGAACAAGATCCGGGCCATCAACACCTAAGCTCTGCCCGTGATCAGTTACCCTGCAGGGATAATAAGTTGGCTAAAGGAGGAGATAGAAGCCACTATCTCTATCAGCAGGCAAGGAAGCTCCTGACCATGCATGGATGGTTTATAGTCCAGGACCCTGAGGCTGTGCACTAAGCAGAAGGAAGGAGGCCAGAGTCCAGGATGAGACATCGAACATCAGGAAGATGGCCACGACTGACTGTGTGCGCAGTGAATACTTCAAGCTGCAGAAACCCAAGAAAAAGGAGGAAGAGGAGGAACCATCATGGAAGGACAGAGCCCTGCATGGTAAGTATCACCGGCAGATAGAGGAGGTGGCTGACATCCAGAAATCCAACCAGTGGCTGGACAAAGCTGGGCTTAAAGACAGCACAGAGGCACTGATCATGGAAGCACAGGCACAAGCTCTGAGCATCTATCACACCAGGCAAGACCCCAGGTGCAGGCTGTGTAAAGATGCCCCTGAGACAACCCAGCACATAAAGCAGGGTGCAAGATGCTAGCAGGCAGGGCATACATGGAAGTCCCGAGGTCAAAATGGGAGACGCCCCCAAGGGTGGACATGCAGACAGACAAAATGGTGATAGCTAACCGATCGGACATAGTGGTGGTAGACAAACAGAGGAAGTTGGCTGTAGTGATAAATGTGGCGATACTGAATGACAGCAACATCAGGAAGAGGGAACACAAGAAGTTGGAGAAGTACCAAGGACTCAGAGAAGAGTTTAAGAAGATGTCAAGGGTAAATGTAACAGTGGCCCCAGTGGTAATCGGAGCACTCAGGGCAGTGACCCCCAAGCAGCGTGAGTGGCTCCAGCAGATCCCAGGAACAACACCCAAGATTTCTTTCCAGAAGAGTGCAGTCCTAGGAACAGCTAAGATACTGCGATTATTAGTAATGAGTTAATGCAGTCGTTTTGTTAAACCCTTTGAATTAAAGCTGAAAGTCTGCGTTGACTATTTGATCTGCAATCACTGTGATAGTGTACAGAGGCAAAGCTACAAAATGTATAGACGTATCTGTATTAACTCGCTGATCATTGTTACTTTGAAATACTAGTCCAACAGTGAACACACCATATGCTCAGTCATACTGCATCATTAAGTTGGAAGTTCAGGAATATCAAATTAAAGATTTGCAGTAAAATATGATTATTATTATAATTATGATTTAAAAATGAGAATTTTCAATATATTACTGAGATTAATCACACATTCTGCTCAGATTCAGGTCAAACAACACTTTCAGCACTTAGGTAACAAATTTGCACTCCTTCTGGAATGACCACAGTATGTGAGAGGAAGCCTGCTGCTTTATCACAGTTAAAGTTAAACTAAACACAGGGACATGGACAAAGTTTCAAAGCTTAAATCCAGCGCTCTCTGCCTTTCGTAGCTCACTGTTGTTATAACCTTTGTCAGGTGTTAACAACAAGCTGGAAAACATCTCTAGCACAGCTGTTCGGGAGTAAATGGAAAGCATTTACCGTCAAAGTGCAATTTGCGGCAACAGCCCTGTAATCATCAGGGTGATGCACAGTTTTAAACTGTGTTGGCAACTTGCTTAATCTCCAAGAGCCCATATTTTTGTCTCCCACCTGTTGCCATTTTTGTTCCTTGAATAGACTTACTTCAGAAATCATGACTCAAATGAGTTCCTGCTTGCTTACATGGGCACATCAGGCATTACTCAACACCTACACAAGCTGAGAGCACACCAAGTGGATATCCATTTAGTGTCATTTCCTCTCCTTCCTCTCTTACTTTCTTTTGCTTTTTTTCTCCTCTCCTCTCCTCTCCTCTCCTCTCCATCCACCTCCCCCTCCCTCCCCCCATGCACAGCAGAGGGGAGATTGACACAGCGTTTTCAGGCTGTGGCGTATGAGTACAGTAGCAGAGGAGGGTGCGCACAGACAGGATTACCATCAGCGAAGGAGGCAGCGGAGGACAGCAAAGGATTGAAGGAGAGACACGGCGGGGATGAAACGATGAATAAGCGATGAAGGAGTAACTAGAGGAAACTATTCAAAGAAAGGAAGAATTAAAGAAGTTGTCACACACCTTATGAACTTAAGGACGTTGGAGCTTTGCCCCGCAGAGTGAGAGCGAACTAAAAGTACAAGCAAAAGAAAGGAAACAACTGATCATTTGCAAGGTGAGAGTAACTCCTGCTCAAATGCCAATATTTAAGTATCAGAAAGATTTGCTGAAAAACAGTTTGATAAACCGAACTTTGAATACATTTATGTGATAACTTTGCTTGTATTTTAGAACTTTGGTAACCTCTGATGACAGACATGAAGAGCAGCTTTTAGTTTTGCATGCGGACAGCGCACTGTTTCGCAGAGATCAACCCAGAATAAGCACTGCGTCAGACGTACTCAAAGCTCGGGCATCATGGAAACTGCTGTGTAGGGTTAGGTCACACTAGTCATTCAAACACTGCAAATCTCTACAACCCTGGCGAAGCTTAAATGCATCACATGAAGACATATCAAGAATCATCAGGTATAAATATGCCCGAAGACAGTGATGCTGTCCACCTGTTGATCTTCTTACGCACCTGTCTTATGTTTTTATGCAATCTCATCAGAAGGGAATCATTGTTTCTGGAGCCTTCAGAAAAAGGAGAGGAACAGCCTCATTGTATCTTCCACATCTGCAGAGTAAAGTGAAGGAAAAGGGAACAAATTATCCACTGATGGCTCCACAAAGATGGAAGAAGTTGAAGGGATCCTCTGACACAATCTTCATAATGATGCAAACACATTTTCTTTTGCAGAAAATGCTAAACATGTGGACAACAGTGTGCAGGAACTTTAATATAAAATAAAACTTCTTAGTTTGTATGAAGGACAAATTGATTAATTATCCTCGATTACATCACTGTGACCTAGTCTCGTCAGGCTAATAAACGCTGGTAATCCTTTAGGTCAGTTAAATTGAATAAACTGTAGTGAGACATTTTATTCCAAAAAAACTGACTACATTGTTCAGAGACATGACTGAGATATCAGACAACTAACTTTAAACGGTCAATAGACTTGAGCTGCTGCAGATGAGCAGTCGCCATAGTGACCTTTCTCTATCTGCTCATGAGAATAAAGAGAAGTTAGGTGGGATCAAGGTAAATGTGACCTGTGACTAAGTGTCATTGCTGCTTTTAAAACTTTGTCATCACTTTCAACCCGATGTGTTGCAAAATGATCATGTGGTCAGTTTGTATAACCGGCCTGAATCGTGAACCAGAAAATACAATATGTTATGCAAAAATTAAAATAGGACAAAATAGGAAAAAAAACCCAAACAAATCTGAATTGAAGCCAAGATGGAGGATGTCTGGGATGTGAAGATAGCGTGGGAATAATTCTCTTCATGGCTACTGCTGATGCTTTGTAGGTACTGAGGTGAAACCAGGGTATGTATTGATTAGCTTTCACAGAAGAAAGAGAAGAAAAGAGAAGTGGGATGACTAACTAAAAACAGTCTTTTTGATAAGATTATCAAAGTTATTGATCAAAACCTGAATAATCAAATTCCACGACAGTGAAAATAAATGATAGTTTAAGGCAACAATTGAAAAATAGTTCCTGTATATACAGAGTTTGAAGGTTAGCTTGTTGTATTTGAGTAGTTTTCAGTTTACTTCTAATTTTGTCTTCATGCAGAAAACATTTATATGCAATGTCATTTGCATTTGTTCACAAAGTCTTTTAAGGACACTGAAGCCACTTTCCTGTTTTCAACAATCAACGCATGATGACCAGCGATCAAGATCCTTGTGCATGATGACTGCTTCATCTGAGGCTGTATCTGATATAAAGCATGTCTGACATCTGATATAAAGCTCTGGCATTCGCACTGAAAATATTACTTTTCTTAGTGGCTGACAATGTCGTTTATCTCATCAGGGGCCATTATCAAAAGCTTTCGGGGAAATGAACACTTGAGCATCCTAATTTCCTTCTTATCACCCAGCTCACTTACCTCTTTTTTTAATCTTTGCTGAGTCTAATAGCCAGAAAGTCCCCAAGTTGCGAAGCAACATGTCTGCATTTGCATGTGCAAAATGTGCTATATACAAACATATATACAAACAATATATTCATAATTACAGCAGGGTTCCAACCAAAAATTACTTCAATATGAATGAGTCAGATAATGACACCCTTAATCTACAATTGAATACAGTAATTAGACCAAAAATCTAAATTCAAAAGGTACGTTTGATTTTGCATGTTTAAAAAAAGGCAAAAAAAGAGAACTAAATCCTCATATGTGAGGAAATGAAACCATAAACATACCCTATATTTGCACAACTCATACACAAGCTTTAACAGAGACTCTTCCTTCTTATAACGTTTTAATCTGGATTATTTTCCAGACATATGCTAAAAATGTAAAATGCGAGAAAATATGTCTTTTTGAAATTTTATCATTCATATTTTTGTGATCAGTGTGGTTCTATTGCCCTCAGTGCAGTATGAACTTATTTGGGAAATAGGCAGGCGAAAGTAAAACATCCAAACTCTGCAGGGCTCCTCTCGTCCTCATTTGTGTTTTCACTCAGTGATGCAGATCAAAAGCCTGCACTGAGTGTCACCTCTTAGCGCCCATTTAAACATATTTAAAGTCACATGTAGCTGTTGTGTTCCTGCCCTTGCACCCTTTCTCTCATTCCACCCCTCCCTCCCTCTCTGACTCATTTTATAAGAGCACTTAATACTGTATACTGCCCCCCTCCACGCACACACACAGCTGGTGACTCTCTCCACTTCCCTCCATCCCCTAAATGCCAGAGGAGATGTGTTCCTATGGAAACTGACATCAGAAAAAAAAATCCCCAGTTTTAGGTGGTGACCATTAACTGGTTTGTATTGTGTGTGTCTCATCACTGCTTCAACACTTTGGTACCTGCACTCTGCCAGCCCTCCTGTTCATTACAGCTTAGAAACCTTTTGCACTCAAAGGGAAGCCTTAGAGCTTATACACTGCTGGCTCACTGAAACAGACACAAGCTAGGAGATCTGCAAAATCATGCTGTTAGCTGGAAGTTAGCCTGAGTGGAGGCAGACACACACTACTTATTAAAAATCGAATCCCTGCAATCAGCACTTACAGACATTTCTCTATGTGTATGTGGTTTCCAGTGAACTCTCTGGTTGATTAGGAGAAATGATTAAAGCCTCCGACCCCGTCTTACAGAGAAACAAAAATACAGTTTCATGTGACACCTGAAAATTCAAGAAAAGTCAGTGTCACTTTGCTAATTTATTCTCTTATTTTACTATATTTTGAACTAGAAATCACATAAAAAAAAAAAACTCAGCTCAACACATGCATTTGATTCTGATGCCCGATATAGTGTTATATTATCGATATAAGCTACACTATAGACAGATATAGACAGTTTTGCGCCTTTAGATCGGGCCCCATATGTCTTAAACAAATAACTGCATAAACTTTTATTTTCAATTAAAGATGCATAAGATACGAATAGTCTCACAAACAGCTCTCTGACATTGCAGATGTGCTAAATAGATACAAAGAGAGAGTTTAATAGTAAACGCATTGTTCAAAAAATTTCAAATGACTTGTCTGACTGGATTTCATTAAGTCTGAAAAGCTTCTGAGAAAATAAAAGCACAATGGTGAACACAAAATGCAAATAAACTGTGTCATAGTAAGGTATGTGAGTCTTGGAGGGGTGGGAGGTAAGTTCATGCTACTATCCTTGATCTCTTGGTCTGGGTGTAGCAGTAATATAACACACTGGCTGCAATCAGGTTTGTAACATGTAATTTTGCTAGGTTGCCAAAGTATCTGTCAAACTCATTTTAGTTCATAGGCCACAGATCCCTTCATGTGATTGCAAGTGGACTAAAACTTTTAAAAAGAGAAAAAAGAAATCAGTTTTTTTTATTGTAAAGAAGTAGAGGTGCATTTTATCAGCATTAGCATTTGATAACAAAGCAAATGACAACAAGCCTGGGATGTCTTGGGGAAAAAAGGCACAGGTTTTCAGTTTCAGTCCATTTTCTGTAATTAAAAAGAAAGAAAACGCTCCTTAAATTAAACAAAATATGCTGCCTTCTTCAGTGTGCGATGCCAGGCTGTGGTTGATGTCTTTGTCAGTGAGAAGACTTTAAAACTTCAGATGACTTCTTTTTGCTTTGTCTGTTACACTCATGCATCCTCATGGGAACCACATTTTAACTCACAAAACCAAAACCATGCATAGACTACTATTCCTCAGATTTTCCACTCATGCATTACTATTATGCAAAATATTAAATGTGGTGAGGTTGGTTTAAAAAAGCAAGACAGCAACCATCACATGACAGTTTCTGTTGAATTTTATGCTTCTTCCAGGGGTCTCTTCAGTGGCCTGAACACCACCTGCTGTGAAGAGACCAGATGTTTGGGAGTAGGACACAGTTTGGCCTCCCACTGTGGCCCTCTACCTGTGATCACTGGTGCCATGGGAACAAGTAGAGCCAACAGGTGAGCCCAGTAATATCAGCCTGATGTAAATTTACTGATGCGGACCATTGGTCTTTGAACTCGTTTTACTTGGTGTTGCTGGAATTGTAGCATCTCATTATTACTGTATCAGCTCTGTTTGGGCAGCTATCTTTGAATTCTCAGCTTCATCTCATTATTTCCTGACTAATTTGTAGAGGATCAAAGACTGCTGCGTTCACTGAAACAATTTCATCCTTTTTTAATTTGAACGTTGGTTGGTTTAGAAGTATCCAACCGTCCGGTGAGAATGGGCTTGTTAATTTGGGTTGGCAGGATGAGTCAGGACCAGCTCAGGGATATTTACAGTAAGCAGATCCTTAGAAAAGGCCAAGGCCGTCCTACGCTGTCCTGACCAGCGGCACATGAAGAGCTCTCGGCTTCAGGTAGCTGCAGCAGGTCTCGCACAGTGAAGAAGGAGGTTGCCTTGATGTACTATGCACTATGTTCATTTTTTTCCATTCTGTGTGTAAATCAATAGTCGGACACCTTATTTTTCTTCTTTAACTGCTTGTTGTGACTTAAATATACCAAGGCGGTTCTTATGGATTTCATTTTGTCTTACAGTTTTGTGTCTTGCGAATCAGCATGATGTTTACCCCCAGCACCACAACCGCTCACATCCCCACCCAAGAAAAACAACACATAACATCGATTTGTCATTGTCAACATAAACTTAGCATCTCTCAAACAGAGCTCTCAAGTGTCAGTGGGTCAATGAATGATTAATAGAGTGTTAACACTCATTTACATATGATGAAGTGCCCCCACAGTACAGGCATGTCCATCCCAAAATGATTTGTCTGACTGACACTGAGTCACGTATAATCCTATAATCTGTGATGACAGCGATCCTTCTCACGCAGCTAAATTGAACTCACCTTCCTAGCAGGTAATCCTCTATGTAAAGGAGATGCTGATACACTCAGGTGAAGATGAGTTTGGTCAATTTAAGTAGACCATTTGTGACTCTGAGTTCAATATATGTTTTGTTTTATGACTGGAGTCATAAATGTTACTTGATGCTGACCTTCCAATCTGACTGGACTGAGAATGAGTAAAAAAAAAGCAGCCAATGTCTAAGGACAAACTTTGAAAAGAGCTTCAGAAACCCAGAGAACTATTTCTCAACACCCCTTCAAAAATTGGAATTGGAAATTCTGGAGCTAATTGGAAGCAACAGATAAAGAAAAGAGTTTTGCACAGTACGCCACAATCAACTAAGAATAAAAGAAAAAAAAATACAATTTTTAATCCAAGTCCCTTTTTTTCCTGACAGGTACAGCATTGTGTCTGATACTTTACCAGAGGAAGAAAGGCAAAAGATTTCTAGCTTAGGACTCCATAACGGCCACAGTTCACCCAGATTCAGACTGCACTTGGCCTGCACCTCAGAAGGAGAAGACAGGAGGAGGTCAGGAACCTCCGCTATCGTGCCCAGCACGACGGAGCAAGGAGTGATGAACAACTACAACGGAAAGGTTCTGACAAGGGGCTCCAACCAAGTACGGAGCCGATTTGTGAAGAAAAATGGACAATGTAACGTTGTGTTCACCAACATGGAAGAAAAGGGGCAGCGCTTTCTAGCTGACATCTTCACCACCTGTGTGGACAGCCGCTGGAGATACCTGTTGGCTGTATTCTGCACCAGCTTTCTTGTCTCCTGGCTGTTTTTTGGTTTAATCTTTTACACTGTTGCCCTGGCACATGGGGACTTTGAAGAGCACCCTACACTGAAGGGTGATGGACTGACACCTGGAGGTCTGCACGGAGCCACATCTGGACATACAACTGGAGAGCAAGTACAAAGGATGCCCTGCATACTTCATGTTCAGGGGTTTATTGGGGCGCTCCTGTTCTCCATGGAGACCCAAACTACTATTGGTTACGGATGGCGCTGTGTTACCGAGGAGTGCCCTGTTGCTGTAATAACAGTGGTGATACAGTCCATAGTAGGCTGCATCATTGACTCTTTCATGATTGGCACCATTATGGCCAAGATGGCTCGGCCAAAGAAGAGGAACCAGACCCTCATGTTCTCCAAAAATGCTGTCATTGCGCTGCGTGATGGCAAGCTGTGCCTCATGTGGAGGGTGGGGAACCTGCGGAAGAGCCACATTGTGGAGGCTCACGTCCGTGCCCAGCTCATACGTTCGTATGTCACAGCTGAGGGCGAATTCATCCCTTTAGAGCAGATGGACCTCAATGTGGGCTATGATGAGGGCACAGACAGGCTGTTTCTAGTATCTCCACTGGTTATAGTCCACGAGATAGACAAAGATAGCCCCTTGTATACTCTGAGCCGAGCTGATCTGGAGGCAGATGACTTTGAGGTCGTTGTGATCCTGGAAGGAATGGTGGAGGCCACAGCCATGACCACCCAGTTCCGTAGCTCCTACCTTTCCAGAGAGATCTTCTGGGGCCACAGGTTTGAGCCTGTGATCTACGAGGACCGCGACCGCTACAAGGTAGACTACGCACGCTTTCACAAGACATACGAGGTGCCGTCAATGCCCCATCTCAGCGCCAAAGAGCTGGATGAAGCTGCGAGCAAGGCTTCTTCCGCTGCTTCTCCTGCGTCTGCATGCAGAGCCACAAAAGACTTGATCCCCATGTCACTTAACGCTTTCTGCTATGAGAACGAGGTGGCATTGAGCTGTGGGGAGGAAGAGGATGATATATTTGACTCTTCTCAGATTGTAGGGAAGGAGAGGGCAGAGGAGAGAAGGACTTCAGTTTCTGTTGACTTCCAAAATATGTTCCACGACAACTCGACCGTGACTTCAGGCAGTCACAATGTCATGTGTGTTCTTGACATGGACAATAACCAGATGGAGTTTGATATCTTACAGACTGCAATTCCTCTTGATCCAGTGACCTATAAGAGCGAGCAAGAGATTCAGTGAGAAGGGGGAGGGTATGGTCTCCCATGCTCCTCCTGTTTCTCGACCTGTTTTCTGCATGTCCCATACCCCTTTTGCCTTTCCAGTGTTATTTTATATTCACATTCAGTGGCTCAAAAGTACGAAATGTTTCCTAAATAGTTTTGTGATGGAATTTCTTAGAGCTTTTGTCAAAGGTTCTTTGTGCAGAATAAGTCTGGCTTTTTTTATTTTGGCTCCCGACAGGATTTTGGCTCTTTTATTATGATTTGACAAAGGAAAGCACAGTGGCAGAAAAGCCCACAAACTTGGACTAAGAAATGTATATTTTGCATAATTAAAATGTTCTTTATCTTAACTTAATTTCTATGTGAACATAAACAATATATTTTATGAAAGAAATAGCAATTCTGATTTGAATTCTCTTTATGAAGAGAACCGAAGTTCTTCAAGTTTTATGCTCGATAAACTTCAGCCGGTTCGTGGATCATCATGCTGGCAATAGTTTCCCACATTGTCTTTTATATTCCCATTTGTATTGAAGCTTGTTTCTACTGCTGAAAGAAGTCAGAATATTTGACTTACAAATGTACATTGAAATGGAAAATATTTGTGCGCTGCAAATGTTGAAATTTACAGGAGAGAATCTTCTATATAAACGTTCATTCAAGTATATTTCCTAAAACTGCCCTATAATAAGTTATTTAGCATACATTATTGATAAACTTTTTGATTTTGTACAGTAGCAAAAAAAATTCTAAGTGCAATCACTAAGTGTAACAGAAGATGTTTCCTGAAGAACGTAATAAAGTTTCCTTAAGATAAACTTAGAGGGATGTCACTGGATTTAAAATCTAATGTTTAAAACATAGTTTTGAGCTTAAAGTTGATTTGTTAAAATGCTTAATTTTATTAGTGTATCAAGACTAAAATAACTTTATTAAGTTAGGATAATGATTAAAAAGCAGAGTACACTATAAAAAATTGTGTAAAAAAAAAAGAAGGGGGAAATGTCCTGGTAATTTTCTGCCATTACATTTTTAATGGAGGTTTGCGTATTTGGTAACTGGTAAAATTATTGTGTGATTAAAAAATACAGGAAAAAATCCTTAAAAAGTTCATATGGAAAATGATTTCATTTTAAACCAGCACATTTCACTGTATTTTTACAGATTTTGTTTTTACTGTGCAGATTTCTTGATCGCTCCTTCTGAGGATTTCTTTCTTGGTTTGTTTCTTGCGGAGGTTGCAGGCTGTGATTACAGAATCAATACTGAGAATCGGCTTCAAAACACATTTGCTCTGTTACTGTCCGCCAAAGAAAGGTGTGGTGTTGGATAACAGTGGCCCGTGTACAGTACTTGCCTCTATGATAGTAGGAAGCACAACAGGAAACAAAGGGACGGAGGCTGTTTGTGCAGTCTCAGGAAGTGCAATAAGTATTTGGATGTGGGTGGACGGGATTATTACTGATGTCTTATGAATTGTTGCAGACAAAGTTGACATGATGATTGTATGATAGATGACATGAGAAATAAGTTTCCAATATTTACTGGGAAAGCATGCTGAGAGAGCCAAATGATATGATAGATGATAAAAGTTTACCATGGAAAATACTAAAATACCTGTAAATAAACATTATTTACTTTACTGATTGTATCGTCAAATATTTCCCATCAATTAGTTTCAGACTGAGGCCTGAACAAATATTTGTAATATGTTTACCCCATGGCTTTTACATGCAGTAATCAGACTGTACCGACTACAATATTCAGTCTGATGGTTTTTATTTTATTTTATCTTATTGTTTTGTTTTGTTTATTGAGACTTTTATGAGTTTAATTTTTTTTTTTTTGCTGACTGCTAGCAGGCGTGTTTGTTTTGTATTAATGTGAATGTGTGGGAGAGAGACTGGATGTAGAAACGATGTGCATCTGAGCAACAAACAGTAAATAGTTTTAGTTTTCATAATGTTTTATTGTCAAAATTCTCAATCCAGATAACTAGGATTATACAAAGCATATGTAAAGCAACTCAACTGACAAACATACACTGCCAGCCAAAGTAAAATACTTACTATGGTTTAATGAATTCAACACTGCAGGATGACAAAATAAAAAATACAAACATAACTGACTTTTAAATAACTTACACTTTGATGTGCATATCAGTTTCACGTTTATCATCATGTTTATTCATATTTATAAATGTTTTTGACAGTACAGTGCAAGTTTTGGTGTAAATGTTTTTTTGTTTGCCCTGGTACATCTTGTAAATAAGACTGAAATTACTGTATCCATAATAATTTTCTCAAACATTCATATGAAATGCATATTTAACACACTTAAATTCAAATTTTACAATTGTGTGAATTTGATTTGACAAGGACACCTTAAAATACGGAGGACCAAAACATTACTTAATTAAATTAACATATTAAATGAAAATGTGCCTGATTTGGCACATTTGATGGCATATTCATTTAGTTACTGAAAACAGGTGAGCCACCGAGATGCAATAAACAAGTAAAATTGGAGTTCTGGACTTCTGATTCTGACTTTTTTTAGTGTGGTTGTTCGTGTAATTTCTGAAATTTTACTTTATATTTATTTATTGAGACATATACATTGTTGGTTTTGGTTCTCCATATTTAAATGTCATCAGATTCTGATTAAAATGTTGTTAAATTTCTATACTTGTGTACAGATTATTTTGACATGAACATGGGCAAAAAAAATACAATTTTAAGTTACTCTGAAATTCTTAAGTTATTTTAAAAATAAAAAAGTGAAAACACATTTTTCACAAGGTTTTGACTGGCAGTGTATAAAAGTCTTTATGCAATGTCAGTTCTGGATTGTGTAATACTTGACAAGAATGGGTGTTAACTTAACAAGTAAGTGTTTTGTATCCTTTGCTATAAAGTCTTCCTGCTTTGTAGAAATCAAATGATTTTCCATTCCTTCCTTGGGGATTAACACACGCACTGAGCAAACTACTGTCAGACTGAAATAAGCTGAAAAGATTTAAAAAACAAAAAACAAAAAAAAAACCCTGAAGTACAAAGCACTTTATTCTTTCTTGTACATTTTTTGATGTTGCAAATAAATATTTCTGTAATTATGTCTGTAATGCTGTTCTCTGCTCTCTCTCTCTCTCTCTCTCACACACACACACACACACACACACACACACACACACACACACACACACACACACACACACACACACACTCCTTTCTAGTGTATGCACTGAACTCCTCTGCACTGTTTGCCATTCCTCTCCGCAGCCACTAGATGCCTCTGCAGGCGTTTCCATCACACGAGAAGTGTATTGCTGCTTTTAAGTGCAACCTAAATTTATAATTTTGTTTTTCTTAAAGGCAAAACTATAAAAAAGAAATATATCACTGGAAAAACAAGAGTTTTGGCCTCAGATAGTTTGATGTAATTTCAAATGTCTGCCTTTTTGCACTAAAGGGCATTGCCCTGGGTGTGGCATCTCACAAGGGACACCACAATGGTGCCAGAGAGCTGAAAGCATCATCATTATAACATATCACTTGATAAACAGAGAGAAAATGTGACTCAGATTTTGATGGGTTTTGGTCTTTTTTTAAACTTGTGAGGTTCTTTTTATAGGATTGTTTTTTATTAACAGGAAAACTTTTATGAACCTCATTAGAGGTTTCACTGATGAGAAGACACAAGTTATGTTTGAATGATTCAAAAGGTACAAGCTTTAAACTCACGGCAGCATTTCCTGCTGCATTAAAAATATCTGACCCCCCAAAAAGCAGCTATATTTTCAAATGACAGTAATCACAGCAGGCCATGGTACATATCACATGATTAGCTTTCAGTGCTACAAAGCACAATCCTAGTGACTGATAAATGTTCAAAGGGCTCTAAAGTGTGCATCCATCCAGAGTCACATGTCTGTTGTGTTTTCCTCTGAGATGGATGGTTTGACCAGACAAAAGAAAATCAAAGGAATATCGGCAGAAACTCGGAATGAAAGCAAGCACGTCAAACCAGACTGATCATTGTCTTTAAATGCATATTTGTTTGAATCAAAGGAACAGATTGACAACTGAAGACCCCTAAGGGTAATTTTTTATCCAAAATAGGTCATTTACACATATAAAGCACACATTTTGTTTCTGTATGCAAAGCACGGGTGGAGTTAGTGATAGCTGGATTCTCTTAAGTATCCCGTAAAGCTATGACAGAAATCCTGCACAAAAGCAGGCCAAGTGGACTTCAGCTATTATCGATACACCTGTGCAATCCTAAACTCTGACAACTCAAAATATCTGCAGTATTTAGTGACTAAAAGAGATGATCTAAGGTTATATTTGAAGTTCTCTGTTCAATGTCCAGGGACACTATACCATCATGCATTGTGATGAACAAAAAAGTAACAGACGGATGAGAGGAAGCAGCGAAACAACCTCAACTGATGACGCTTAAAGTAGTTTTTTTTTAACTTATATAAAAAAGTATTTACTGTTTATTCGTTTTAATCTGTCATATTTCATTTGTGTGGCAGAAATAACATAATAATAGTGCAGGAATAACAACCTATTTCTGTATGTAGGAAAGAGGGGATAAGGATTGATTTGGGAAGCAAGGTGTTTGTCTGCTGTCAAAATGAAGATTAAACTGCAGAAATTCAGTCACTTACATATTTAGGAAATATAAATATGCTGTGTTTTCTCAGATGTATTTATAAAGCTTTAAAACTATTTTGGAATCGGATCAATTCAAAACAACATTGTAGGATGGAGACATAACACTTTTGAAATATTCTAGTCTCGGAGACTTCCAAACTTTCCAGATCTGATGACTTCATGATAATTTAGCCAAGAAAGTTTGCAAAATTAATGCAAGTACTGGAACTTCTTGTGCAATGGAAGCCAGCGCCCTCTGCTGGACAAGTACTAGAAATTTGTTCTTGACTGGACCTTTTTCATCGGTGACATTCTAGTTTGATGGAAAAGATTGTGTGCAAAGAGGGAAGAAAACTGACTGGCTTCTAATAACTTCATGGACAGCAGTACCAGCAATCTTTTACACTTCTAGTCAAGCGTGTCTAGATGCAAACTCTCAATGAATCTTATCCAACTATGCAAAATTACTGCTTCTGATAACGTAAAAATGCAGAAAATCCAACATGACACAAACAAGCAATGGTATGTTGATGTCATTTGGTCGATCAATCAATGGAAGTTGATTTTAAGTCACAGTCAAAGATCAGTCCTACACACTGACTATGGCCAATTTAGAATCACATAGAGAGATAAATATATCCTTTTTGGAGTCTTAATGATGTAAAACTGATCCACTGATTTGCAATTCAGCAGGGTGTAGTGTCTTTCAGGTCTAAATACAGAGCAGACCTCCTAATGTTACACATTTGATGAGTAACTATAAAGGGAATCCAGCTTCTCAGTGCATAAGTTATTTCTGCAAATATGGGTGCTTAATAAAAGGGGTCACACTGATGGGCTGCTTACAACATTAAGAGTTGTGAGACCTCACAGCTGATGTTAATATACTAATATCCAAAATGCATTTTGTGGGTTTCTGATTAAATAATTTCTCTCAACTTTCCTGTCTTCTCACCAACTTCTTAATTATATGCCATCTCTGTCTGTCAGTCTAAAGCATTTCCCATGCACAAGAATCCTGACAGCAAAAAGAGGCGACCTCTGAGCCACAGGAGAAGTGGAGAAGCATTGAAAATGAAAAGAGGGACAGGAGGATGAAGGGGCAAGCTGCTCAGTAACCTCGGGCCTCGAGGCTATCGGCTTTTCATTAGCGAGTCAGTGAGTGAGTGAATGAGCGCAATCCTTGGAATGGTAAAACAGGAGAAGCCGTGCTGGGCCACGTCGGCTATTAGGGTGATTTGGGGGCTCCCACTGACTCCCATTGTGCATTGTCTCCAGAGTGAGCAAATGAGGCCCAACAGTAAGCCTTTGTGTGGGACATTTAACTGCCGTTTAGCATGCTAATTATGGGAAATGTGTGTTTCTCTGTGTGCCAGCAAGTATCCATCATGTTCTGGTCTCTTCCATCTCTCTCCTGGGATTTACGCTCTTCCAGCTCCTCTCTGTCTCCGTTTTCTATCTTTCCCCAAGGCACCAAGCCCCACTGATCTCAGAGTCACTGCCTGACCCTGGTTGAAGCTCCTTTCCTGTTGTGTCCATCTTCTTCATTTTCTCTCTTCATTCCTAATCCTCTTCTTTTCCCCCCTCAGTGTTATTTATTTTTTACTTATCAGCTGTTTCTGATTATGCCATGCTTGGATTCGTTTCGCTTTCGCTCGATCGTTCAAACATTAAGCCTCTCTTAAAGTCTGTATAGGACATTATCCTCACATTTAGCCACGGAAAATTTCATCTTCAGACATGCCCTTCTTTGATGACTCCTTCTGAAAAGTTTAGCCTGTGCTTCCTCTGTATTTCTTTTTATGTATTATAGGTGTATGACTCCAGATTCCCAAATTATTTTGGCCTAAGAATTCCAAGAATGAGGATGACAAACACATTTTCAAGATATATTTTTTCTTTTAAACACATGAAAATCCAATCAAAATCTTAACCATTGGATTTTCTTATTTCAGCATTTCAGTAAGGCTTGCATTTTAATAATATTATGTCCGAAAATGTGGAATCTGCATTCTTTCTAATGCCCAGAAGTGGGCGACACATGTGGCTACATAAAGCCGTCTGATTCTATAGAAGTCTATGAGAAGACGTCCCTACTTCTTACTTCATTTATGACTTTAGTACACACGTTTCAGTCTCAATCGCTACCTGTAAGTCACACTCAAGACAAGATTATGTTTATTTTGTAAATGAAGCTCTAATTGTTTATGTCAGGATCATCAATTATTAGCAAAAGTTTAACAAAAGTATCGCCTAAACTGTTTAGGAATGACAGCCATTTTTATACAAGTTCCCACATTTTCAGAGACTCAAACATAACTGAACAATTGACTGACAAACAGTTTCATGATCAGGTCAGGTGCTCATTTTATTCAGTGACAAATTACGCTGCTTAAAGTGCTGAATTCCAAGTTATGATCTTTCATTAGGGTCACTGAAATCTTTAAATATGAGGTCCAAAGAAATGTCCATGTAAATGAAGGAGGTCACCATTAGATCAAAAAACGAAACTAGACCTATCAGAGAGATAGCAACAACTTTAGGAGTGGCCACCACAACAATTTAGCTCATTCTTACCATTCTGACCAGCTCAGCAACACCAAAAGGCCTGAAAGACCATAGAAGACAACTGAGGTGCAGGATGATGGTTAAGAAAAACAACTTCACAGCATCTAACCATGTGAAGAACATTCTTAGGGCGGTAGGAGTAACACTGTTAAAGTCTACAATCAAGAAACGTCTCAAAGGGTTTGAATTGTACCAGAATGACAGGAAACGAAACGTCTAATTGAGACCAGTTCATGATCTATGGCAGGGGTGGGGAACTCCAGGCCTCAAGGGCCGGTGTCCTGCAGGCTTTAGATCTCACGCTGTGTCAACACAATTTAATTACGATGATTAGTTCATTACCAGGCCTCTGGGGAACTTCAAGACATGTTGAGGAGGCAATTTTAGCATTTAAATCAGCTGTGTTGGATCAAGGACGCATCTAAAACCTGCAGGACACCCTGATCTATAGTGTGACCTGTCATCTGATCATCTGTCAAACATAGCAGAGATAGTTATGGCATGGGCATGCATGGCTGCCAATGGAACAGGGTCTCCATTGGTTTATTGATGATGTGGCCGCTGACAGAAGCAGCAGGATAAACTGTGAAGTGTACAGGGCTGTACTCTCTTCTCAGATTCACATTCAAATGCTGTAAAACTGATCGGGCAGCTCTTCGCAGTGCAAATGGACAATGACCCAAAGTGTGCTGCAAAAGCACCCCAAGTTTTTCTCAAGGCAAAGAAATGGGATATTCTTCACTGGTCGAGTCAGTCACCTGATCTCAGCCACTAAATGCCAGTAGAGCATGCTGTTCTGTTATTAAAGACAGAACTGAAGGGTGGGAGAGCCACAAACAAGCACCAACTGAAGGTGGCTTCAGTAACACAGCATTTCATGATATCCACGCATTCCAGGCCTATTAAACGCAATCCTTATATTTATGTTAGTTTGATCAATTACTTTTGAGTCTTGGGGGACTCAAAATGGGCGACTGTGTGTAAAAATGCTGGTACCCATTGAAGTTGAAGGTCTACACTTCAATCAGACATTGATATTTGATTTAAAATCCACCGTGGAGGCAGTACCAAAAACACACCCCAAAAAATCACTATCCAAAAACCTATGGACCTGATTCTAAATGTTGCTATAAATTCCTGGACGATAGGCTCCTGCAACCCTTTACTGGATCAGTGGAAGAAATGGACTAAATTCAGTTTAAGATCTTTTTATCTTATTTTTGTTGTTGTTGTTGTGTTGGTTCTTTTACTCGTCATGGGAGGCAAATTCAGAAACTGAGTCTTACTGCTACTAACTTTACTGTAGGATGCAAAATTAATGGTTTTCACTGGTTGAAACAGGCCATTTAAATTTTCTCTTTACTTTGTTGAATGCCACATTTAAATGACTGTCTACAATCCATTTCCACAACAGAGCCCTCATATGTGTGGCATTCACAGGGTGTCTTCAGTGTACAGTGAGCTGATGTCAGTTAAACAGCATTATTTCAGATGATTCGGAAGAAATTGAAAGAGCGCGACAGAATCAATGAGAAATGTCACTCACTGTTTACACAACAAGGGCAGCTTTGTTGGACCTGATAACTCGAACCATTACTTTGATGTCGTTTGTCATCTGAATGCTTTATACTGTGAGTAATGAAGTTACAGATGCTGAACTTCAATCATGTCCATTACTCAAGCCAGGAGACAAGTTCTGAGGCTAACTGCTGTGCTGGGATATTTGCAGAAACATCATGGAAATAGGGAGCTTCATCTAAAGAAGAGGTCAATTAATTTTTCCTGTGGGGCCGCCTCTGTGGAAGAGTGGACTCAGTTCTGCTCAGTATTATTATTTTTATCTCTTTATAAGATTATTGGTTCAGCTCTCCACAATAGTTCCAGTTTTTCATGTGTACCCTTCAACCCAAACAAAATAAAACCATGCACTGATCTTGGTTTTTGAGTGACCTTTGTAGGAAAGACTGTGGCCATGGAAGAAAATAAAGAAAAAGAAAATTTAAGAAATAATTAATTTGCAAAAATGAATTTGCAATTTGAGTTCACCAACTTTTGTAACACTGTAGCTACAAAACATTCACTTAAAAAATGTTAACTGAACTAGAACTCGTGGCTGTGTTTGTGCCTACAGGAGTATTTTAATACAATTATGTATGGAACAGTGGCGCGGCTGCCCCTCTGTTGGTCTTCCATGGTTTCTTGTGTTCTGGGGGCCTCTGGATGTCTGGAGTTTTGATCTCCTCCATACCTGCTTCACACCCTGGAGGACGGGGCTGTGGCCCCCCCACACTCCCATCGTTACATGGAGAAACCTTTGGAATACAAGCGCGCTGATCCACACAGGTATGCACACGGGTGTTCACTGCTCGTAGACCCAAATTACACCTTTCTTGGCTGCTACTTCGAAGCACATCTGTCCTGCGTGCTGCACAACAACATTGAATATTTAGTATTTACTGCTGTTTACACTTAGCTAGATTAATGCGATGGTGTTGTGTTTAGTATGTTGCTTTGTTTTTTTTTCTGCTTGTTTTCTATTCTTCTCTCAACAGGTGATCCAGGAGATTTTTTATTTTTTTTCTCCCCCCCTTTCTCACTGTCCCTCTCCCCTTCTGTTTTTCCTTTCCTTCCTCTTTCTTTCTCCCTTTCCTATCTCTCACTCATGTCTGTCCCGTCTGTAACATCTGAAAATAAAATATAATAAATAATAAAAACAAAGATCGACCAAATGGACCAATACGGCAATGCCACGATGATCCATTTGGCAAAGTAAATCCATTGGGTATCCTTGTTGGTCTTCAGACAACAATTCTGATGGCTAAAGAACCAAATGGGACAGGCGAAAAAAAAAAAAAAATGTTAACAAATCACTTAAAAAAAAGATAACTAGTTCAATCATATCCATCATGTCTGCTGTATGGTGTATTTTATATTATGTATTTTATTTCCGAGCCTTCAAAAATAGCATTCAAATTTTAAACCTGACAAATCTGATGATTTATTTTCTTATATGCACATTTTGAATTTGATGGCAGCAACGCATATATATATAAAAAAAGCCGAGGCACTGGTTTGATTACCCATGATGCATCATCTCTTTTTTTAACAACGCTCTGTCGGCATTTGGGGACTGGGGCGATCATCTGCTACAGTTTTGAAAGTGAATCATTTTACGCATTGTTGCTTAATGTCCAATTTTGAGCTTATCAGCAGATCAGGGAAAGCTTTGTTGTATTTTTCACTTCATAATGGAGCAAATATTTTTCAGTGGGTGACGACACCGAGCCATTTTAGCAGCTCGGCTCTTAGTTTGCAGCCATGCTGCTGCAATACACACAGGATAAGCTTTGGGATTGGGTTGCTGAAACATGCAACGCTTTTTCTTGCATACATTTTTTCAGCATTAATGGTGCCTTCAAAACTTATACAGACTTAATGCACTAATGCACACCACAAATGCCTGTGTGCTTGTAACCTTCCACTTCACTTTAGGATACTGTGAAAGAAAAATCAGTAAAAAATCAGTAAAGAAATATTGTTTGGTGACGACATAGTTCAATTCATTTTATTTATATTTCTAATTTGCAATAGCAGTCACCTCAAGACACCTTATATTGTAAGATACAGACCCTACAATATCAGAAAGAAACCCCAACAATCAGACGACGCCCTCTGAACAAGCACTAGGCAACAGTGGGAAGAAAAAACTCCCTTTTAACAGGAAGAAACCTCTGGCAGAACCAGGCTCAGGGAGAGGCTGCCATCCTCTGTGACGGATTTGAGTTGTGGGGCCAGAGACAGGATAAAAGACAATTAATAAAATTGAGGTGTATAAAAACACAGATGTGAAAAGAGGTGAGCCACGAAGAAATGCTAAGTCCATCACAAACCAGCTAAAGCCAAGAAAAGGTGCATTTGTGGATCCAATTTTTTCTTTGCATGGATCTTTTTTAATCTTCATTTGTGGACAAAGAATGAAGATCATGAGCCTCCACAGTTATTTCCACTAAAGGATCGTGTCTGTTTCAAATGAAGTGATGTACGATCAGTGACATTATTTTTTCAGTTGACCCAGATGCTTTTTGCATGTGTCCACCCTTGGTTTCTCTATCTCTTTATTTAGCAATTGCAGTATTTTTCTTGCTATGTTTTTTTAAACGCATTGAGCAGATTTAAATGATCTGTAAGATAATTTCATTCTATTTTTATTTACATTTACACAGCAAACTAAGGATTGTAATTTGCACATCTACCTAAATGTTGAAGTTAGGCGTTTTTTTACATGCATGTGGACAAGTATGCGCATTTCAGTGTATGGATGTGTGTGTATGTGTGTGTGTGTATATATATATATATATATATATATATATGAGCAGCTGTGGGCCCTGCGTTTGAACTCTAGCTCACATGGGCAGAGTGAGGGAGGGCTGCAGGGTGAGAAGCCGATAGGAGAGGGGACTGATGCTCGACAAACTCGCCATCTCCCTCTCCCCTTTCATCTCCCTCTCCCAGCATCAAACAACGGACTCTTTCATTCAGGCAACTTTGCAGCAGCCACCCCCAGACCCTCGAGGCCCCCACCCTTTCACGCTGCTTAATTCAATGTTCCGAGAAAAACTCATGATTGGAAAATGACTTCTTTTTTTTTTTATCCTTCTTGTTTTCCGTATCTCTTCTTAAGCATCGGCCCTCTTCCTCTTCTCCCTGACTCTGGTTTTCTGTCTATCATCAAAACAACTCATGTCCTGTAAACACAAAAGAAGTAAAACCCAGGTCAGCCCTCTCCCAGCGCTGGACTACACAGTGATGGTTCAAACCACTTCCAGTGAGCTTTCACTGCCTGATTCGGTTAAGATGCATGAACATTACATTACGATCACACAAATAATGTTACCATGTTTACTGTTTTGAATGCAGTTGATCAGAAAAGAGAAGAGGCAACTACAATGAAAGTTTGAACCCTGAGTAATAAAGATGTGACGACGTCTTCATTGTATACGCCCTACAGAACCTCCTCTAAAGCTGTATGACTTTAAAAAGATGCTATAAATGTGAACCTGTCATAAAATGTCAAAACATATCCTAGAGTATGTTGAGCAGTGTTTGGTGAATGGGACGTTATCAAACCCTGACATCAATGAGTGAATCTCTGAATGTGTTCACTTTTAGAAAACACTATGAATAGGTTCTGTACAAAATAACTAACACAGGCTACACCAGTCCTGCAATAACACCACCTTTCATTAGAGTTGCACTGGAGTTAATCCAATGTTATGATCATTTTAGAGGCTGTAGTTTATCAGAACTAGTTCTATTTTTATATGCTACCAGGTAATCTCCCAGTTTACATTTATTTAGTATGTGTACAATTAACTAAGGTAAGTAGAATATCTTCAGTTGATATAAAATGGCATCTGTAAAACACGGCAGAGGCACTATCGTGCTTTGGGGCAGCATTTCGGCCTGTGGTGTCAGGGATCTTGTCAAAATTGATTGAATTATGAACACAGAAAAATATCATCAGACTTTGATCCACCGTGCAACCATCTAAAAACTGTCTGATTGGCAGCAGCTTCATTTTCCAGCATGACAATGATGACAAACACACTGTCAGTACACTACAAATAAAAGAAACCACTCATGGACTGGCCCCAGAGCCCAGACCGCAACATTATTGAAGCAGTGACAGAAAATGGATGAAAAACATCCAACAAATAAAGAGAAGGAAACCTGGAAAACTATTCCTGAAAACGGCTTAAAGAAAGCTGCTTAAGAGAGATCAGAGTGTGTTGAGGAATAAAGGTGGTCATGTCAGATATCAACCTAAAGGTTTGTTAGAATTATACAAACTCTTTTGGGGCGATCGTGGCTCAAGAGTTGGGAGTTCGCCTTGTAATCGGAAGGTTGCCGGTTCGAGCCCCGGCGTGGACAGTCTCGGTCGTTGTGTCCTTGGGCAAGACACTTCACCCGTTGCCTACTGGTGGTGGTCAGAGGGTCCAGTGGCGCCAGTGTCCAGCAGTCTCGCCTCTGTCAGTGCGCCCCAGGGCAGCTGTGGCCACAATGTAGCTTGCCATCACCAGTGTGTGAATGGGTGGATGACTGGTTGTGTAAAGCGCTTTGGGGTCCTTAGGGACTAGTGAAGCACTATACAAATACAGGCCATTTACCATTTTGCCTCATGTGCTGTATTTACATACATATCTGATTGCATGGAAAGGTACGTTAAGTACCTTTTGCATGGTGCCGAATGAGTGGAACTATACAGAATGATTAACTGTAAATTCTACAGTATCAAACTCGCTGCAGTTACTGAGTAAATACACTCCATTACTTTCCATCAATTGTGTTTGCACGTATCTGAAAAGCATGTTGTTGTCCTCAGCCAATAAAATGTCAAGCCAAATAAGTTATTTATTAAGACTTTTGTTTGGTGACCAAGGGTAAAACAGTCTGAGAGAATCATTAAAAAATGAACATTTCAGGAAGAAACATCATTGCTGTGCGATGATGTCCCAAACAGCAACCAGCCAGAAATGCAGCAGAGACATCCAAACAAAGGGGACCCTTGTTCCCCGCTGAATTCTTGAACATCATTTTCTACATTTTCCTGCAAATGACTCAATCTCCACATCCCTCGCCTCTCATTCCGCCCAATTATCATTTTTCAAGTGTGTCCCCTCGTCCTACAGAGATGGGTTGTTTGGGAGTTTCCAGATATTACCATGCATGTGTATATGTAGGGACGTGTAACAGAGCTTTCAAAAATTTAACACACACATATATGTATATATAGGTAGATACACATTATATTGTCTGGTATATGCAGAAACTGGTAGATATTTTTAAAAAATCATAGTAATATGACTGGGTTTTCTTACAGAAGAGACAGATGCAAATGATACAAGGCACCATTGAGGTTAATCTTTCTCTTACTCCTTCTGCATCATCCCTCTTTTTGTACTGCGTCTCTTTTTGCAGTCACAGCTGCAGCTGGGCTCAGCAGGCCATGGATTTATAGGCTTCTCTTGGTGGATACAAAAGGGTCATGCGATGCAGCAAACTGCAGCCACAGAATGCATTTATTTCCAATCAATGTGTAAACATTAAAAAGATATTTTCTTATCATTTAATATACAGGCATCTGTTTGGTGACTCACTATGTGCTGCATACTGTTTTACTGTAAGTGGAAGAGGTAAAAGCTTCTGAGCTAACAGACTATTTTAGTAAAAACAAAAAGAAGCTGCATAAGGGGTTAAACTAATGTCAATAAACAGATGGCTTAATTAATCTATCATGGCAATTGCCAGTTTTCCACTTTTCTTACAGTGATTTCTTTGAGTCTTTTAATATTATGTACCATAGACTAGTTTCTGCAATTTCATCTTATTTTTAAATTGTTGAACTATTTGCCCCACAGTGTTTCAGAGTAGTGAACTCCTCCTCATCTTTTCAAAAGACTCAGCCTGACTGGGAGGCTTTTTTCTTTTTTAAACCACATTGCTAAAAAAACAAACAAACAAGTATCCATAACTCGAAATTTTGAGTTATTTTTTTGAAAAACAGAACTCCGAGTTCTGTTTCTCCAAATTTCTAGTTACTTTTCTCAAAATGTCAAGTTAATAACTCAAAATTTCGAGTTAGCTCTGCCAATCAGTAATCTACGTGAATGAGGTCACTTTCTTGTTACCCGGAAGCATATGGCGCAGAGTAACGCGCACTCAAAACCGGATTGCAAGTACGTTGGCTGATAGTAACGCCATGTGATTCAGCTAATAACACAAGGATTTCATTATTTTTGAAGTCACGATGAAAATACTCAGCAATCTGTGCGTTCATGACTGAATGTAATACTGGTAGCTTAGCTGTAGCATTTGTAGCTGAGGGCTTCAGCTTCCGGGTAACAAGGAAATTACGTCATTCACGTAGATTACTGATTGGCAGCGCGAACTCAAAATTCTGAGTTCTTAACTCGAAATTTTGAGAAAATAACTCGAAATTTAGAGTTATGGGTCCTTTTTTTTTTAGTGGCAGAAACGGGCTTCCATACATTGCTGACCTGTTTCCAGTTCATTAAGAGTGAGATGCGGTTGAATTTCCTGGTGCCTTCATGTAATAAACAGCATTTGCCCTTTTCCTGATTTCTTAGGTTTTTGAATGTTTGTTCAATTTAAAATTTTCAGATCGTCCATCAGATTTTAATGTTAGATAACGATAATCTTAGTAAATATAAAATGTAGAGTTTCAATTTGCATTATTTATTTTTATTTATTAAGGGAGGAAAGTAATTGCGTCCTCTTGTTATATCATGACCTTAGCTGACTAAAAATGTTTTTTAGAAAGCTGAACTCAGTTTAACCAGTTACACCCAGGCCACATCTACCACATCACATCTATCAGTCTGGAAAGGGTTACAAAGCCATTTTTAGGCTTTGGGATTTGAGTGAACCGTGGTGATAAGTGTCCAAGAACGCACCAACAACTCATCCAGGAGGTCATAAAATAACCCAGAACAGCATCTAAAGAACTGCAGGCCTCCCTTCCCAGAGTTCATGATTCAACAATAAGAAAGAGACTGGACAAAAATGCCATCCATGAGAAATTTTCTAAGATGAAAACTGATGACCAACAAGAACACAAAGGCTCATCTCACATTTGCCAAAAAACATGTTGATGATTTTGAAGACTTTTGGGAAAATATTCTGTGGCAGATGAAGCAAAAGCTGAATTTTTTGGAAAGTTTGAGTCCCATTATATCTCGTGTAAAACTAACAATTTTTCATAAAAGAACGTCATACCAACAGTCAAACACGGTGATGGTGGTGTGATGGTCTGGGGCTGTTTACTGCTTCAGGACCTGGATGACTTGCTGTAGTTGATTCGGCTTTGTACCAGAAAACGCTGAAGGAGAATGTCCATCCATTAGTTTCTGCTGTAAAGTTCAAGCACAGCAGGTTATGCTGCAGGGCAATGATCCAGACACCAGCTGGCCCACCTCTGAATGGTTTAAAGGAAACACGTTTAGCGTTATGCAGTAGCATAGTCAAAAGTCTGTACTTTAATCTGATTGAGAAGTTTTGGCATGATCTTAAATAGCCTGTTTATGCTGGTAAACACGCCAATGTGGCTGAATTACAACAATTCTGCAAAGAAGAGTGGGCCAAAATTCCTCCACAGTGATGTGAAAGAGTCATTGGCAGCTATCACAAACACTTCATTGCAGTTCTTGCTGCCAAGGGCGGCACAAACTGTTGTTAGGTTTAAAAGGCAGTGACTTTGGCACAGATGGTCAGATAGACTTGGATAGCTTTTTATTCTTCCCTTAATAACTGAAATCATCATTCAAAAACAGCATTTTGTATTTCCATTGGTTATCTTTGTCTAATATGTAAGTGAGACAAATATGCAAAAAAAATAAGAAATCAGGAAGAGGACAAATACTTTTTCACAGTTAATCTGTTAATTTATTATGTTTTTAACGTTGCTGTTTTAGTGACGCCTGTAGCATTCTCTCTGATCTCCTTTTTCTTTTCTTGTCATGTCTCTGTGAGTATTCTCCAGTCTCTGTTTTTGGTATCTGAAGAGAATGGATGCCTGCTCAATCAACTGCAAAACAAATCTTTCTTAGAGCATCAATAAAAATGTTTGTCCAAAATGCACAGCACCATGTTTCAGCACAAACCCCTCTTATACTGTCATACTGTGGAGGCATGATGATTTGGGCTTTTTTGCAGCCACAGTACCCGAGCACCTTGCATTCAGAGTCAACTACAAATTCTTCTGTATAACAAAGTAGGGACGCTTGGCATAATAGGAGAATGATCCTAAGCAGAGCAGCAATACTACAACAGAATGGTTGAAAAAGAAAAGAGTCAAAGTGTTGCAATGACCCAAAGTCCAGGCCTCAACCCAATTAAAAAGCTGCAGTTGCACCTTAGAGAGCTGTAGACAAATGACCTGCCAGCCGGTACAGAAGAGTGGGCCCAAACTGATAAAATCATGCAGAAAATTATTACTTCAAGTTATTGCTGCTAAAAGTGTTTCTAAGATCTACTGGGGTGCACTTAGTTTTTCATAGAACAGTATATGCACTTTGTCAGCATGTGCAGTAGTTTTGTGAAACATGATCAGATCGCTGTGAAGACATTTGTTTTTAAAGCATGCGGTCACCTCTGAATATCCCTCATTTTTGCAGTTGGTGCATGTGATGGACCGAGTTGAAAAACAGGAGGAGTCCCAGGAATTATTAGAAAATATAGTTTCCATTTATTTAACCCCCAAAAATTATATTTACAAGACTAATAAATGTTGAGCTCATAAAAGAGGTCAAAGAAACAAAACTGAACTCAGGCAAAGACTGCAACCTTAACAAACCAAATGACTGCCCAAACGTACATAATTGACCTAAACATGAAATGACATACAAGGGTATATATAATGGCTGATCAGACCATTGTGACACATGAGGGGTAACAAACAAAACACAATCATAAACCACAAACGATGCAGTACAATCTAGTTTGTTAATAAACTAACCACTAAAGAAGAAAATCAAAAACCCCATTAAACCCTAAACTCAAATATTTAATTAAATACAAATACTTTGTTTTTAAAGTAAAGAAAACACACATTCCCCCTTCAGCAGGAAGTGGTGGTGTGGTCCAATTATCTTCCTTTGTATTTAAAGGTTTCAAACCCTGGCTACCATCTTTTGTCCAGCAACTCCCAGTGATGATGGCAGGTAAGAAATAAAAAGACAAAGGTTAGTCAGAAAGCAAAGAAATGAAGTAGTATGAATACATAAGTAAACTAAATGTGCGCGCTTACAAATAGAACAAATGTATCCAAACCAATCAATGAAGTTATTGGCAACTAAAATGTATTACTATGTTCAAATGAAGAATGAAAATACAAAAGTTACCGACTTTAGAGTGTGGCCACGGGTTTGGCCATCACACACCCCCCCCACTTCTGGATCTTCCATCAGGCAGCGGGAGAGGTAATCAGCAATGGTGTTGTCTTTACCAGGGATATAGTGAACCGGTATGGCTGCATAGCCAGATACCACCTGGTGATTCTCCCATTAGTGTCTTTCATTCTCTCCAGCCACTGCAGGGCTTTGTGGTCAGTTTGAAGGATGAATTCTCTTCCCAGCAAATAATACTTGAAAGAGTCAAGTGCCCATTTAATGGCCAAGGTTTCCTTCTCAACCGTTGCGTAGCGGCTCTCCCTTGGTAGCAGCTTACGGCTGATGTAGGCGACAGGATGTCAATCCTCTGGTGGTCCCTGCAGAAGCACTGCTCCCAAACCCCTTTCAGAAGCATCTGTCTGCAATGTAAAGTCTTTTGTGAAATCTGGTGAGTGCAGAACGGGGTCCTTACTCAGGGACTGGCGAAGGTCTTTGAAAGCTGCAACAGCTTCAGCTGTCCACCGAATCTTATTGGGACATCTTGAGCCAATCCTGTCCGTCAGTGGGGCTGCTCTAGCTGAGAAGTTGGGAATGAATCTGTTGTAGAACGCAGCCATGCCGAGGAAGGATCGCAGCCGTTTCCTGGTTTGTGGAAGAGGACATGATGCAATTGCATTAATTTTGTCAACCTGTGGTTTAATTGTCCCACCTCCAACAGTAAACCCGAGGTACTGGACTTCAGTCCTAGCAAGAGCACACTTTGCTGGATTGATGGTAAGGCCTGCGGAACACAGCCAATCCAGCACGATCCTTAGGTGATCCACATGCTCTTCCCAAGTTCCACTGAAAACAACAACATCATCAAGGTACGCACAGGTGAATGCTGAGAGCCCACAGAGTACCTTATCCATTAGCCTTTGAAATGTTGCTGGGGCCCCATGCAGACCAAATGGTAAGACTGAACTCGAACAATCCCCACGGAGTACGGAATGCTGTCAACTCTTGAGACAGTTTAGTGAGAGGTACTTGCCAGTATCCCTTGGAGAGATCAATGGTCGTTAGATATTTTGCCTTCCTCAAACGCTCAATGAGATCGTCAATGCGTGGCATCGGGTAAGAGTCAAATTTTGATATGGAATTGAGATACCTGAAGTCGATGCAAAAACGTATCGAGCTATCCTTTTTCGGAGCCAACACAACAGGGTTGCACCACTCACTTGTTGAAGGTTGGATGATTCCAAGAGACAGCATGAGGTCCACCTCCTCCTTTAACTCCACCAGGAAGCGTTCCGGTATCCTGTAACTCATACGCTTCACAGCTGCATCAGGTTTTAAAACAATGTCATGCTCCACCAGACTCGTGCGACCTGGGTACTTTTGAAATATGTCTGAATTAATCAGAGGTGTTACCTGAGACTGTTGCTCACTGGTGAGATGGCTCAGGTCCAGGACAGAGACTGTTACTGAAGGCAAGTAGTCATTAACTTCTTCCTCCTCATCCACGCTGTGAATAAGCAAACCCTCTGTTTTATTCTCAGTGCGTGGAATCCATTCCTTAAGAAGGTTAACATGGAGCACTCTACTCCCTCGCTGGAGACCTGGTGTAGAAACTTTGTAGGTAGTAGGTCCAAGTTTCTTCTGTACTTCAAAGGGTCCCTGCCACTTTGCCAGCAACTTGCTGTCAGAAGTTGGCAACATTACCAAAACCTTCTGGCCAGGGACAAAACTCCTGTGGCGAGCTTTTTTATCAAACAAAGTCTTTTGTTGCCTCTGAGCAGCTTCCATATGACTCTGAGCCAGTTCACTCATCTGCTGAAGCTTTTCTCTCATATGAATGACATATGAAATAACATTGACCGATTCCTCTTTACCTTGCTCTCCCTCCCATGAGTCCTTTAGCAGGGTCAATGGGCCTCTCACCTCATGGCCATAAAGAAGCTCAAACGGGGAGAAGCCAGTGGAGGCTTGAGGAACTTTCCTGTAGGCAAAAAGGAGGTATGGCAGCCACTGGTCCCAATCAGACCCTGTATCATTGACAAACTTTCGGAGCATTTGTTTGAGAGTTTGGTTGAAGCGCTCCGTCAGTCCATCTGTCTGTGGGTGATAAGGGGTTGTCCGCATACTCCTGATGCCTAACAGCTTATAGACCTCTTTCAACAGTGTGGACATAAAATTAGTGCCCTGGTCAGTTAAAATCTCCTGTGGGAATCCAACCCTTGAGAACAGTTGAATCAATGAGGAAGCTACAGTTTTTGCTTTAACAGTTTTTAATGGAAAGACTTCAGGATACCTCGTAGCATAGTCTGTAATGACTAGCATAAAGCGATTTCCAGATTTACTTTTTTCTACAGGACCAACTACGTCCATGCCAAGACGCTGAAATGGTATACCAATGATTGGGAGAGGTTGGAGTGGTGCTTTGGTGGGGACTCTAATTGAAGTCTTCTGACATTGAGGACAACTCCTGCAAAACATAGCAACATCTGAGCGTAAACCAGGCCAGAAAAAGTATCGCTTGATGCGAGCGGTGGTCTTATGCTTCCCCAGGTGGCCAGCCCAGGGAATGGAGTGCCCCAAAGTAAGCACTGTTTCACGGGCTACTTTAGGGACCACTAACTGTTTAACCTGGCCATGCTGGTGGTATAAAATGCCATCTTGCAGAATGTACAGCTCTTTATTTGTGTCAGATTCAACAGAGTCCTTTTCCTTAGCCCTCAGCAACATGGCAGACAAAGTTGGATCAGCCTGCTGCATTTGTCTGATGTTCGTAGGTACTGAAAAACCTAAAGGCATATCTGGAGCAGCCTGAACTGATGTCTTTCCAACAGTGTGTTGAAATTTTTCACGTCTTCTTTGACTGCGTGGCTTCCGAGACTTCCCGGGATCTGTCTCTAGTTCAGCCTCAAAGAAGGGTAAAGCACTGAGGGTTGCATAATGCTCATCCTGATTTTTAGTTTGAGCCCTTGTTATAGCAACATTGCACTCTTGCACTTCTCTCAACAAATCATAGATGACTGGCAGATCCTCCCCAAGAACTACAGGATAGGGCAGATTATCAGCTACACCAACCTTTAACAGATAGGGTGTCCCCTGCACTTCAATAAACAGATCAGCAGTAGGGTATGGTCTTTCATCACCATGTATACAGCAAACTGATATGGTTTCAGAGGGGCATGTGTAGTCTTTTGACACATATTTCCTGTGTACCAGAGTCTGTGTGCTGCCAGTGTCTATTAAAGCATTAATTTCTTGTCCATTAATCTTAACTGTGGTGATTTTATTTGACTGCTTTCTCTCAGATTTAATATCCACATTCTGGTGAGGCACAAAACACATCTGAGATAATTTTCTTTGATTATTAGGACACATGGGCTTAGTGTGACCTTCCTGTCCACAAAGGTAGCACACTGGTGGCCTTTTACCTGGCTTCGAGGTATTCAGAGGCTGCGTTTCCCTTGTAAAGGGCTTACCCACACCCGTCGCTGACCTCTGAGGATGCTGAGGGGGTTGCGACCGACGTGAATCTCTGGCAGCCTTCCATGCACTGTTGCTCCATGGCTGACTCTTACTTCGGGCAGCTACAAACACATCAGCCAGGATGGCGGCCTCTACAGCAGATTTTGGATTATGCTCCTTAATCCACACCTGAAGCTCAGGACACAGCATTCTTAAAAACTGCTCCAAGATAATAATTTCACCAACTTCTTTTACAGTTCTGTTTTTCGGCTGAATCCATTTTTCATAAAGTTCTTTCAGTCTCGCATACAGTTCCTTGGGACTCTCATCAAAAACTTCAAGACAGCGAAATCTTTGCCTGTATGTTTCTGGGTTTATATCGTATTTTTGCAAAATGGCAGCTTTTACCTTCTCATATTGCAGTGAATCGTCCACATCCATATTAACATAGGCACTTCGAGCCTTACCAGTGAGAAGAGGAATGAGGTGAAAAATCCAGTCTGACTCTGGCCAACGACAAGCAGCTGCAATTCTCTCAAAAGTGGTCAGAAAATGTTCAACATCATCTTCAACAGCTAGTTTCTCCAGTTTAGGATGATGAATATGCACAGACTGACCTGTTAATATGGAGGCTGAGCCAGAACCCTCATGCTGAGATGTTGCTTGTGTCTGATAATCAGCTGGAGTTTCAACAGACTCTGGATCAGTTGATGTGGGCTCTGGAAGTGGGGTGGTTCTGGCCTGCACTTCCATTTGCAAAAGCCGAAACTGGTGTTGCAAACTCTTAAAACGCTGTTCTTGCAGTATAGCATCCTCTCTCTGCTTTTTATCTCGAACTTCCTGTTGTCCCATGAAAGCCTGAAGAATCCCAGCAATATCAAGGAGAGTTGGCTCCCTGGTATCCTCTCCTTCAGTGTCTCCAGCCACAACTGAAATTCCTTCTTCCATCTCCTTCTCCCTCTCTGGCTGCTGCAAGGCCTCTCTGGCCTCCATTTTATTTCCTCTCTTTGGGCGCACAGCATTCTGCATGGCTCAAAAAGTTTGTCAGGGGAGGAAAAAGGGCAGAAAAATGCAAAAAAAAAAAAAATCCTGTCTCCTCAACTGAAGGATCCCACTCCTGACACCACATGTGATGGACCGAGTTGAAAAACAGGAGGAGTCCCAGGAATTATTAGAAAATATAGTTTCCATTTATTTAACCCCCAAAAATTATATTTACAAGACTAATAAATGTTGAGCTCATAAAAGAGGTCAAAGAAACAAAACTGAACTCAGGCAAAGACTGCAACCTTAACAAACCAAATGACTGCCCAAACGTACATAATTGACCTAAACATGAAATGACATACAAGGGTATATATAATGGCTGATCAGACCATTGTGACACATGAGGGGTAACAAACAAAACACAATCATAAACCACAAACGATGCAGTACAATCTAGTTTGTTAATAAACTAACCACTAAAGAAGAAAATCAAAAACCCCATTAAACCCTAAACTCAAATATTTAATTAAATACAAATACTTTGTTTTTAAAGTAAAGAAAACACACATTCCCCCTTCAGCAGGAAGTGGTGGTGTGGTCCAATTATCTTCCTTTGTATTTAATGGTTTCAAACCCTGGCTACCATCTTTTGTCCAGCAACTCCCAGTGATGATGGCAGGTAAGAAATAAAAAGACAAAGGTTAGTCAGAAAGCAAAGAAATGAAGTAGTATGAATACATAAGTAAACTAAATGTGCGCGCTTACAAATAGAACAAATGTATCCAAACCAATCAATGAAGTTATTGGCAACTAAAATGTATTACTATGTTCAAATGAAGAATGAAAATACAAAAGTTACCGACTTTAGAGTGTGGCCACGGGTTTGGCCATCACAGTGCAGTTTACTGCACAGCAGCTTCTCGCCATTAGCCTGACTCTGTCAGATAAGAAGAGTGTTTCTTTCTGTGCCTCGGTTAACACAACATTTCCCCTCTGAGAGTCATGTGACAGCTGAATTACATTTGTTTGACCTCGCTTTAAGGAGTGAGTGGCTGGATCACGACTGTGCCTAAAAAATATTTAGGTGTGGGAATTTGGACCAGTGTGGTGGCCTGCCACTGCATCGATCCCACTCGCCTTTTGCAAGTGAAAATCTAAAATATGTCCTGGTTCACAAACAAGTGGAATGAGGATTAAAGAATCCCAACAAAGAACAGCCACAGATAACTAAACGGTCCCTCTCTCCATCTCACCTGGGGCCCTTACCCCATTACCCCCACCCACTCCAACACCAGCACTGCATTTCGACCCACACCCCCCACCTCAACCCCCATATATCAATTTCCTTTAGATGTTCCCCCTCACACAATTGGAGTAACTAGAGTCTTGCCTTTTTGCGGGCGGTGGAGAGATGAAGCAGAACACACAATGGCCTATTCATTTAGGTAACAACACACACAAACACACAAACTTTAAGCACATAGACTTTCATGTAAACACATTGTACCCACATATTACACACTCACACAGCATCCCACCTCACTCCCCAGCTGCAGTAAAAGTCCCCCCAACCCATCCAGCCTTACAAACTGGTAGAGAGAACAGGCGCTTTGGTGGTATAGGCACAAAGATTGGATTCACTGGTGGCCAAAGGGAGACGATTTAAACGAAACACAGCTGCAGGAATTTAAGAATGATAGATGAAAGGAAAACACGAGGAAGAATGATAGATTAAATAATTTTTTATTATCTATTTGAAGAGCTCTTGATAGTATAAATTGGATGTAACTGATATGCATCACTCCTATAAAATAAACATAAATTGTAAAAGTTCCATTATTTACAGTGTTTGGCTGTGATGTGGGATTACTACAGGCTAGTTTTAATTTGGAGAAACGATCTAATGTGCAGAATGAATAATGATAATGAAATCAGGATAAACTCCCACAAAGTTCTTGGGAAAGCCTCTGAATCCTTACCGATTCCAGCTGCGCCACTGTCTGCCGGACCCTGACCTCTTTAGGGGAATTAAAGAGGAATCCATCAGTATCTTGGTATTATACTCTCTATTACTCAGACTTGAGTGAATTTGTCAAAAAATATATGAAAAAAAAAACGAGTTGATTACATTTGTAATGACTTAATAACTGCACTATTAACTTTGCACCGGATCCTTCTGCAAGGTTCACTGACCTACTTCAACAGGGGGACACTGAAACACCTGCCGTTTGCTGCACAGGTGCACAAAATAAAGAGAAAACGTGATTAGGGTTAGGTAACGTTCTCAGCATCTGAGACCTGGAGACTTACTGAGTGTGTTACTCTTCTCCAACAGTGGCTGTAACATCTTTCAGAGACCTCAGGACATGTTAAATAAATCTAAACAACCAGATTTTTTGCATTGTTTTTTGTTTAAATGAGCCTTTTAGAAAACAAAAGAAACAGTAATATAGTTTTAGATAAAGGTAAAGTGCACCAAGTAACATGCATGAAAAAAGATTTTTAAATATCTATTTAAATACGAAAAAATACAAAAAATTTATTTAAATACATATTTAAATATGTTAAATATGTAATCTTTGTGATTTAGTTGACTACCTTAATACAGCTAATAAAGCCTTTATTAACTGGTGCAAATAGCCTGGTGCAAAGTCAGTTCAGTTCACACAACTCCCAAAATAGATATGGTGAACTTATTTATTAAAGAAAATGATCTAACATTTGATATCCCTGTGAACCTCTAAATGTAAGTAAATCTGTCTTGATTTAAATTTTAGTTTCATTTGTATCAACATTTAATGACTTTTAGGATGTTTTATGTCATATTCATTCAGTGGGGTTGTCATCACAACATTGATATTTAAGCATGAACTATGATTATTGTGTCATTTTTGTATATATGATAATAATGTGTATAATTGTGTATTTGCTCTCCTGATATGTTTTTGAACGAGAGCTTTAACGTTACACCAAAATGTATTTTCATTTCGAATTTAATAATTTAAAAAAACAGATGATTAGACTGACAGCATTAGTCTCTTTAATATTATTTTACATTTTATTGACCTCATTGATTGCGAAATGAAAAACTGCAGAAATATAGACGATTCTGAAGGTTTGAATGTGTCTTCATATAATTTTTAAAACCTTATATATTTTAACTTTTGTGCTATTTCTGCGTAGTGATATACTAGGTTATAGACATATAGAAATAACCTGACACTAAAGACGAGACACAGCATGATATGAAATATCTCTGTGTGATAACAATGCTTAATAATTTAGTTCCTACTACTTTAAAAATTCTAAATTAAATGTATTTTTTCCATTTATCATTTGCTTTGTCCTCTAAAGTATGTTTAACACCGCTGTACAAAGCCAAGTTGAGTCTTAGAGACGATGGTCGGCTGTGAGAGGATAGCATGACCCTGCGGCTCTGATGGTGTCTGACCAACACACACACACACACACACACACACACACACACACACACACACACACACACACACACACACACACACACACACACACACACACACTGCCATGGTCACAGGACTGCACCGAGACTTCTCTTTTGACACTGCCAACCCACTAACTGCCGACCTTTAGCTGTCATCCTAAGAGATGTTTTCATGTGTTTGTATCTCCAAGTTTGACTTCGAAAAACATCTTCACATGACAAAAGGACTTTTATCATTTGGGCCTGTTTGGGTATACATTCATGTTGGGAAATATGAATCGCCCACTGACTGCTTCAGTGCAGGAAAGTACAAGAAACTGCTAAAATGCAGTAAAACGACATCCCTAAGAATAAGAATAAAAGATGAGCCATCATGAAATGTACATTCCAGAAACAACAGTGTTTCCACTGTGGCGTTTTCGGTGTAAGAATCTCGACATTATATAGGGGATCGTTTCAGTTCACTACAAAGCTTTTAAAATATTTTTCTAACAGATTTCAGGATGTTATTCAGCAAAAATTGCCCTAATAAAGTTTTTAAATCTAATATGACTTACTTTTTAACTACTTTAATAAAATATATTACTTACGAAAACAATTTAAATAATACAAATAAAGTATTACAATTATTATGATACAAATAATTCTTTCATTTTAAAATGTTATTTTAATTATTTAACCTTTGACGTTTTCCAATAAGAAAATGTTAACCGTCTCCAAGACGAAGCCTTGGACAGTAAATACATGTAAGAGAAGAATTCATGATGGTTATGAAAAAGCCACAATGAGCTCTCCCAAGGCAGTCTGTTTAGAAAGACTCGGTGCATATGTGTATCGCACAATGAATGTCTTGTTTTTCTGAATGCTTAATCTATTTCTTTGCTTAATTGAATTTCTCTCTAAACGAAGTGCGCATAATGTCAAGCCATCCATCACCAGGCTATCCGAAGCGCTGGAAGGGCAACATTTTCGTACGAGAAAATAAAAACTAATCTCATCTTTTCCCAGAAAGACGCCAACACAAAATAGTTCTTAAAAAATTTGTATATCAAAATTATGTAGCTGCCTTTTGTTCTTTATTGCTTCAGAATCAAAATTGTGGTTCAAACATTAAAAAAATGACGCAAATTTCAGAAACCAGCGCATTTTCACAACCATCTCTCTTCCAGAAATTACATAAATTGACGTTTATGGTCTCACACAGAAGTATTTAGCTCTTGTAGAGAAAGGGGCTATATTTTGGGGTTCTTCGCCCCCATTAGCATCATTTCACAAACACAAGCCAAAGCACTCACGTCAACCCGAGGCCGGGCCGCAAATCCTCAGCTGCACAGGAGGGGGGGGGAATCCCGGAGTGTCTCTCTCCGCAGGTCCTCGATTTACAGCTTCAGGAGCCGGGAAGTCCCAGCACAGCTCCCCGGGTTGTGTCCTCGGCGCTCCTGGAGCATTTTTTCCCTTATATGCCACAGACTGAGACTCGGACAAAGAGTGGCGGTAGATGGGGGAGACACAAGCGTTTTCCACAATTTTCTTTTCTTTTTTTTTATAGACACAGAACTGCTTTTTGTCCCACAGTTCTTTTTTTTTAATTTAAGGGAGAAGAGGGTGCTCGTTTTGATCACATGATTACAATTCACCTGAGATAGAAAAAAAGAAGAAGAAGAAGAAAACAAAGGGAGCAAAGAAAGGAGGGGAACCGGGGGAATGAAAGAGGCAACACAGAGATTCACTCGTGGTTAGGATTCCCTTATCACAGTCAGCATTCATGGATAATGAAAAAAAGTGGTGATTTTTGGACTGGGGGCCGGTGTGTCGCATGGCGGGGATACAAGGGGTCATTGTTGCGAGGAACAGCGCTGGTGGTTGTATCCGTGCGGCCAGTTACGTCCCCTCGCCGTCTCTCCTTTCTGCTTACCAGCACTGTTTGGTTTGAAACGCGCGCTCTCTCTCAGTTAGAGGCGCTGATGCAATTATGAAATCCACACGAGATGCAGCACAAACTGCACGAGCTCTGAAATTGGCGCTAACACCTGTGACTCAATCTGGCTAAAATTAAACACGTTAAGCGGTTTGGATCGTTTTATACTAGGCCAAAAAGGTGCCCATTTTATATCCGTTTCATAAGACATGCCTGATTGTGTTGTGGGTTAATTTGTGTTTGTAAACGTAAGCTCCCTATGCGTTGAAGTAAAAGTCAGAGAATATTGCTATATTTCTTTCTTTCTAAACCAAGTGCGCAACTGGTGCGTAAAACCTGCCATTTCCAAACTTATTTGAGGCCTGCGTCGCAGAGCGCGTTTAAGTACCGGGTCTCTTTCTGCTCACAAGGCCAAGACTGACGCCCATTTCTTCTCTTAGTAAATAATCCGGACTCGGATCTGTCAGTGCTGTCTGTGAGCATGTTCTGAAATGAAAAACCCCTTCTCCATAGCCACTGTGTTATATAAAGGAGGAAATTTTCTCTCACTCCTTTTCCCCGAAAAAAGCAATGTACAGGATTGAGGCTTCAATGTAGATGTTTCAGACAGTAAATTAAAGATTCTTTTTTAGATAATAATAATAATAATAATAATAATAATAATAATAATAATAATAATAATAAAGCTGGTTTCCCTGCCAAAATTAATACCCAAACACAGATAGCCCAATTTCACCTTTATCGTCTTATCATTATTGGTGTGATGAAACTATGCATCTCCCAAAGTAAAATAATTAGAAATGGGTGCTCATGTACCCAATTACTCTGTTTAACGTAATAAAAAAATACAAATGGTGCGATGGGTCTGGATAGATAGACAGATAGAGGGAGAGGATGTTAAGGAGCTAGAGAGAGAGAGAGAGTCCCCGGCCAATCAGAGAGCTCAGAGTCTGCGCCCGTATATGTGCGCTGGTCCTTTAAGATCTCTCCTCCGCATCTTTTTCATTTTTTTCTCTCGGGCGCGTACAAGGAGCTCTTTAAGCCCTGGTACAGACACACAGAGCAAGCATTCATACTCGGGCGGCGCGAGCGAGGGGGCTGGGGAGCGAGCGTCACTTTGGAAACTCGGACGGGAACTCACGGATTCTCGTGCTAAACCGACGACCTCCTTTTCCTCATTACTGAAGTAAGGCGCTTAGCATTTCCAACTCTTTCCTCTCTACAGCTGCTGCTGCTCTCACTCTGCCGTTTGATTATTTATTTTCGTCAGAGTCCGAAACTCAGACTTATCATGCACTCTTACCTTTCATAAACATGGATCATTGTTTAGTTATTTATGGTGGGGGTTTTTTTGGTTTTTTTTTTTTTGTTGTTTTTTGTTTGTTATTTTAGCCACCACAATGATTCTGTTAAACCATGTGAGAATAGTCCTGCTGCCAAAAGTTAACGATGTTGTAGGGCTACAGTAATATCACCTCTCCTCTTTTCAACAAGTGCTGCGAAGTTTTCCAGCCGATTTGTGTTGTGGTTAAAGTTTCATGTGCCGATCGTCATAATTTATTTGGTTTTCAAGTGTTTTCCCCCTTTATTTTCTTCAGGATTTCATCATTAATTAAAGAAAAGTGCACAACAAGCGCAACAAAGGAGACTGCCAGAACTAAAGGCGATTTATGACTCTACACTTTTACACACGTATTAAAAAGTCCGATTATCCCCCATATTTAATCGAGTTATATTTCGGTATCTGGCAGACACTTAATCTTTAGATTATGAACAACAGGCCCTTTTTTTCAAAACCAAATGAAAGCCAGATTTCTGGCAAGTCGGGTGTTGAGTGTTAGTTCAGTGGGTAGCCCACAGTAAATATCCTCAGTAATGTAATAACACGCGTTATCTAAAGGGTGGGTCGAACGCAGTTAAGCTGTTATCAAATAAATTCAGCGATATCTGTTGTTCTGCTGCACATCGGTAGATGGGTCCAGTTGATTTTTTTATTGGCTTTTCCACTGATTTGATCTTGGTTTGATCTGCTAAAGAAAAAACATACTTAACCAATTGCTCGGTGGCGAAAGCAAATGATCCCCGCCCGGTCAGGTGACGCTGCTTGTTTCATTCTTAAGAAACAACGAAAAGGCACCGATGGTGTTCGTTGTTTCGTAAGAATGAAACAAGCAGCATGTACTACAAACACAAGAGACGCGCGCGTAAATGCGCTTTCCTCAACAGTTTACGCACACAGACCTTTAGAGATGTGATGACAGCCCGCGACGTGCCCTTGCAGACCAGGTGGCAACAGAGCATCAAAATACGCTTCGGACAGATGGGGAAGCTGCACCAGCCGCTCTGTTGGAAACGAATACAATTCCTAACATCCAATTAGATGTTAGGCTAATTAAAAGCTGGTGTTGGAAACATGTATTTAGAGTCACAGCGCTCACAAATGTAATTTGAACTCCTGTGCCGTTTGTAAAATTATAGATTTGGTTAATTAATTATAATTGCGCACAGCAAACGAACCGCCAGGAAATGCAGAACATTGATTCGGACATGTAGTGTGCTGCATGATTACAAAAAACTGTAAACGTATTAAAAAAGAAATATGAGGGAAGCGGGGCGTTGAGAGGCCAACCTTTAAAAAAAACAAAAACGACCAGAGCGATTTTCTAAATAGAAAACAAATAATCGGACTGCGTGTTGCTCTTTTCCATGAAGTTTAGGACGCAAACTTCCAGACAGGCTGTTGATTTAATGGACAAAACGAGGACAACTTTAAACCTGCCCCTGTTTAACAAGCTAATTTACAGGAGTTCCCATACACACACACACACACACACACACACACACACACACACACAAGGGGGGGGGGGGGGGGGGGGTTATGTTTCCAGCGGCATGATGTATTTATTCAAGAACCACGCGGTATAAATCCGACTTTTGTGCTGCTGTGGTCTCCTATCATTCCAACACATTTTCTCCGGGGAGCTTGCAATAACTGTAAAACAGTAGCTTGTTTTGGGAGCCGAGGCCCGGACCTGCAGGGGGGATGTGCGCTATAGAGGGCCACAAATATACACATATAGGCATGGTTTCACATATCGTGATATCGTGTTGAGTATTTATGTGGGGTTAATGCTTTCAGATTCAGGACGTTTAGCATCTTAATGCTGGATTCGAAAAGAACAGAAAGTTTTGCTAAATCGTGGCCAACCGTACCCAAATCCGCTGCCGCTCTACCTCTGATTTATTAAGCTGATGCTCCTCATCCCTCTGCTGTTTCAGGTCCTCGCTGTTGGATCTCGATCGCGGGATAAACGGAGGAGAGAAGGAAGGTGTAGTCAGGAGGGAAGTAAGAGCGGGTGAGTTTGGCGGAGAGAGTTGCGCAATAGCAGGTAAACTGGGGTCCAAGGTGCGCATCGAGCCGCCTATGATACCAACAACACGGATGGAAAGAACTTTAATGTGGAATCCTCACAGAGTTTTGCAACGGAGGCTGAGAGTAGAGACAGACTGGCAGTTTATATTATAACTTAGATGAGGCCAGAGAGACAGCCGACCCTCCGTGCGTAAACTGCAGAGCTACACAGAAACAAGAACCAGACAGGTAGAGCTGAGCATTTAAGAACAGCTTTTTACATCCTCTGCGCGCCTGGAGGCTTGTGTGAAGGACGATGTCCAGAGAGGAGCAGAGCTTTTCAGAGGTTGAGCTCAGCCCAGGGATGTCTGACGACAGCCGCTCCCTGTCACCGGGTCATTCCTCCGGGGCCGCTGTTGCTGGGGACTCGCCTCTCCACGGGCAGCAGCATCAGCCGCAGCTGGTCGGGCTGGACGACGCGTCGGCGGGTTGCTCCTCCGTCAAATCCGACGACGAGGACGACCGCTTCCCCGCGGGAATCCGCGACGCTGTGAGCCAGGTGCTCAAGTGCTACGACTGGACCCTCGTGCCCATGCCCGTTCGCGTAAGCAGCGGAAACAAGAACAAACAGCACGTGAAGAGGCCAATGAACGCCTTCATGGTGTGGGCGCAGGCGGCGCGGAGGAAACTGGCCGACCAACACCCGCACCTGCACAACGCGGAGCTCAGCAAGACCCTGGGGAAGCTCTGGAGGTGAGCAGGCCGGTTGCTTATAGTCCGTCTTAAGGCCCACTTTAAAATCCCGAAAACGTCTGGCTCTCACACACAGTAAATTGAATAATAAATTTAGGTGAATTCTCGTTCCACCAAACAAGAAAGAGACGATTAAGCTTTGACAGATTAAAATAAACAGCCACATGAACACCACCGCTCAAGGGTCACAGCTTAAGTAGCTACTCCAGGAATAATTGAATCAGACACTGAAGACTTTTTATCAAAAATGAACACACGCGCGCGCGCACACACACGTTAGTTATAGTTACAGAGGCATCATCTCAATAAACCGAAACATATCAGCTCAAACACATCAAACACACGTTTCTATTTCAGCTTCTGCAGGCTCACAGAGAGGCCACTGTATATTCACCACTTTGACTCGTGTGATTTAGTGCACACCCTCCACTTAATGTTCTTAAAGTCGATGAAAACCAACACAGTTATAACGTGTTTGAAAAAAATGCCTCGCTCTGTTTTACACGTGATATTATCTGTGATATGTTTCCTGAAAAAAAAAAAGAAGTATTTTTAGACTATTAGGAGGCAGCTCAGTCTTCTTTCCCGCTTTAGGCCACAGTTCACCAGTTGAGCAGCTCTTGTTTTTTGGTGCAGTGAGTGCGCCCTGGTCACATGTTTCTGAATCCTGGCTAATTCAATTCACTGTTTTAATTCCTGGGAAACATTAGCTGGAAGGAGTTCCCCCCTGGCAAAGTTCATTTAAAGTACATTCAAAGTTTAAGAAGAAGAATGATCTAGCCTTTTTTATAGTTAATAAACTTACAGTTCCCTAATATTCTGAGTCTTTCATTGCTTCATTTGCTTACAGAAAACCTGCACTTCTTTCATTTCAACCTTCTGTCAGGCAGGCACTGGAGAGTCTTTCCTTCTTGGTTGCTGACTTCTTCAGATTGCTCATTATTTCTTACCAAGAAGGACAGAAAAGGTTAAATGCATTACCTTGCAGGGATCATATTAATTTGATAAAGACTTGACCTTGGGCTCAGTCAGTAGTAGTTAATTGACCCACAAACACGATGAACAGGGAGGCTGAGGAGGGTCAGGGTTTTCTCATGCCACTCCTGTCAGGGGTGTAATAGTAGGAGCTCAGTCCCATGTTGCAGACAGGATGCAACTTTGGGCTGTATCATTTCATTAGAGTTTGGCAGTCAGAAGCCGCTGGCAGGAGTGACATTAGATGCAGCTGTGGAGATGTAGCAAATGAAACTATTGCTGCTAACAAAGGAAAATATGTCATCCTGGCAGGGTTGATAGAAATATGATATGAAGGATTAGCAATTATTTAAACACATAACTGAAGATAGGGGACAGACAACATGCCCCCCCCCCCCCCCCCCCCCCCCCCAAAAAAAGGAAACCAAAAACCCAAACAAACAAAAAACAAAAAAGTATTGTTAATGTTTTTATAAGACAGAAAGTGGTAACATTATTGGGTGTTAAAGAGCATTTCAGAGGAGTAAAGAGAGGCTTTTGGAATCACTTCTTCCTACTCTGGGATCAAATTCATTCCTTTAACTCTTAATCAACCTTAAATCAGTTCACAGTGAAACATGAACTGATTTAAGGTTCAGAAATCCAGATTTATCTCGTTATGAAATTGAAATGGAAAACAAACAAAAAAAAGAAAGAAAGAAAAAAAGCCCCGAAACTCTTCAGCATCTGAAATCCTACACCAAGGAAGAATTGGAAAACATTCAGGTTCCAAAACTGGAACAATCAGTCTCCTCGGTTTCTAATTCTTACAAAGTGTTGGTCAGAGATGAGGTGTGTTCTCTGAGGTGCTCGGTCATCCAGCTTCACGGGAGTGTGAAGTGCTTAAATCAAAGATGAGGTAACAAAGCAAACCAGTAAATTATTTCTGTTGCTGGCTCATTCAAAATGAGCGTATTCTTCAAAATCCAAATATTTTACCCTTTCAGCATTTATCATACTGTCTTTCTACACATTTCAAATAAATCTAAGGTTTTAATCATTTGCAAATCACTGCCAGTCATAAAGGTTTATTCTTTTTTATTCTATGGTCTTTTTGCACCATCCTGTAGAATATGTACTGTATTCAACAGGAAAAAAAGTGACTATGGATCTTCGTAACTTAAACGATCAAATTTACCATTTTTCCCCCCCTGAGGCTTCTTAATGACAGTGACAAGCGACCCTTCATTGAGGAGGCAGAGAGGCTGAGGAAGCAGCACAAAAAGGACTACCCTGACTACAAGTATCAGCCGCGACGCCGCAAGAATGGGAAGATTGGTTCTGGGTCAGGAAGCGAGGCTGAAGGCCATTTGGAGGGTGAGGTCATCTACAGCCAGTACCACTACAAAGGCACCCACCTGGAAGTGGCCTACAGTGGGGGAGCCGGGTCCCCTCTGGCAAATGGGCATCACCCTTATGCTGTAGGTGGGCTGCCGGCTCCCGCCCGCTACTCCACTGTTATGCCTGAGTCCACTGAACATGATGACACACGCTTAGGTAATTGTCTGTGAATCTGCAGGGCAAACGAGCTGTAACTGCTTTCTCTTTTGCCACAGGTCAGAGCCACAGTCCTCCAACACCTCCCACTACTCCCAAGACCGAGCCTCAGTCTGCAAAGGCAGGAGATGGTAAGAGGGAGGGAGCCGGGAACGGGACTTCTCGTGGTACAATGGGAGCGGAAGGAAGCTCAGGTGCTGCGGGGTCTGGGAAACCTCATATCGACTTTGGTAACGTGGACATTGGTGAGATGAGTCATGAGGTAATGGCTAATATGGAGCCGTTTGATGTCAATGAGTTTGATCAGTACCTTCCCCCTAATGGGCACCCAGGGGTTGGGCCGAGTGCGGGGGCTGCAGGAACCACAACAGCTACTCCGGCCTCTCCGTACGCCTATGGGATCTCCTCAGCTCTGGCAGCGGCCAGTGGACACTCAGCAGCCTGGCTCTCCAAGCAGCAGCAGCAGCCGCCACAGCAACACCATGGCTCCCCTCTGAGCTCAGATCCCTCCAAAGCCCAGATTAAGAGTGAGGCCGGAGGTGCTGCGGGTCACTTTGTGGAAGCAGCTTCAGCAGGTTCCCACGTCACTTACACCCCCCTCAGCCTTCCTCACTACAGCTCTGCCTTCCCCTCGTTGGCCTCAAGAGCTCAGTTTGCAGAATACGCCGACCACCAGGGCTCGGGGTCATACTACGCCCATTCGAGCCAGGCTCCGGGGTTGTACTCCGCCTTTTCTTACATGGGGCCTTCCCAGAGGCCTTTGTACACTGCCATCACTGACTCAGCCAGCGTATCGCAGTCGCACAGCCCCACACACTGGGAACAGCCTGTCTACACAACGCTGTCGCGGCCATGACAGATAACGAGACCAGAGCGTGCCGGTGCAGGTTCAGCCCCAACGTCAGACCAGAGGAGCAGAGACAGCAGCAGCAGCAAGAGTCGCGCTGGTGGTGTCAGAGTCGAACGAGATCTGGTCTGGGGGGAGTGGGCAGGCACTGGGGGATGCGTCTGGGGAGGCAGAAGGGGGGAAACACCATTCTGCTCTTGCCCAGATGAAAACATGCTGTCACAGCCTGAGGATGAGCTTGGAGCGTGGTGCTTTTGAGGAGCGGTCGATCATTTGCGGCACTCGGTGGAGGAGTCAGAGTTCAATACATCGATAATGCAAATAAGTAAAATAAAATAAAAATCACCCACCCAACGCCACCAGCAGCACCACAGCAAAGCCTTTGGCACTTCTGGCTGTGTTCATGGGTGGTATGAGATCACGTACTTGTCATCGTGTATCGCAGCAGTCCACAACGCCACGGGCAAACGGAGGGGTCAGAGGTGACAGGGACACAGCGAGAAAAAAGCAAGACTTCGATCTGTGAGCGCGACAAAGGAGACAAATTCATTTTACCCGAGATGTTTGTTTTAACGCCAGGAGAACGGAGTGCCAAACTATTTGCCGGCCTTTCACTTCTCAGGCTTGACTGACCTTTTGTCAAACAAACGTTAGCCTTGTATTCCTTTCGAAAGTCAACACAACAAATACTCATGACATACTGTCCTCTCAGAGCCACAGTCGTCCCTTTTTGAATTCAATTTGTTTATGCTGTGTTCACTTAAAATGCCTTTGTACACTCGACAAATGGGCACGGAGGGGAAAAAATGCCATAAATCCATGCTGTGCTTTTGTTAACTGAAGTGTATATTTAGCTTATTGGGTGTACTTGAAGTTGCAAATGTACTTATGTCGATACACACAAACATGACCAAAGTTTTGAGACCAAAACCTGTACTTTTTATAAAGAAGAAACTGTTCTTTTAAAAGAAAGTTTCTCCCAACATAACATTCAAAGCTACCTTACATTTTGTGGCCAATTAGTGTTTTGTTTTTTTGTTTTTTTTCTTAGCTTTGACTCAATTCAAAATGCAATCGTGTCAAAAACTTCCTTTAAGTTTGTAGCACAAAGGCACTGACTCACGATGAAAGGCAGTTCTATTCATCTGCTGATAATCCATTATCACTCAGTGTTTCATGACAAAATCCTTAACAGAAACGTACTTGTTGTTTTAACAACGTGCTGTGTTTACTGTACTGTTTAAAATGACTTTTTGCCATTGTTATCCACTGAAAGTCTACAGCACTGCCTTTGTCTGTTGTTTTTTTTTTGGTTGAGTGTGAGACAAAATGATCTTTTGATTATAGTTTAAAAAGTTACATTGTAAATAATGCCAACACTGAGAAACAATTTCCAGGCACTGAATGTTTTAACGCAGCCTGATGTCAAATAGAAAATGTGCCTTGTCCTTATTATGACTTTACTACTAACAGCTTTTGTATCAGTACTTACCTTTTGATGATTACTTACCATCTTTATTTACACGTTATACCTGTTATTTCTCTTCCCTACATCCCGCATTCTTCTTCACTGCTTCTCAAATATATCTGCATTTTAAATATCTTAACCTATATCTGCAAAAGAGCTAAACTGAATTTCTTTGTTTTATACGTAATGTATATCGGTACTGCACACATGTGGACCATATGCATGCACCACAGCTCAGGCAGAGCTCAAAGTCAGTTTTACTTTAACCAATTACCTCCAGCATAAGAGTTAAGCTTACATTCTCATTGCTACTATATATGTGTGTGTGAGCTATGGGTAATGTTTTTAATTCCACATTTATTTATGATTTGGTTTCATGTTTGCGTGCACATCCTTTCTCTCAATTTCTCATTTGAGCATTTCACATTTCTTGTGTAACTGCGTCTGAATAACAGCAGGTGTGAAAGCCTGAACACGATGATGATGATGATGACTTTGTATTCTGACGTGAAATAAAGCTTTGTTATTTCTGCTTGAATACAAGCTTGCCTCTTGAAAAGTCATAAATACTACAAATGATGAAAAAAGGTTCCTTTTGGTTGTGAAGACCACAAAAACTCTTCTCTTCTGGCTACAAACTGCAGTGGAAAAAAAACAAACAAAAGCTCACGTCTTTGGGGCATCTAATGACTCAGCCCATGCTGCTCACATTCCCAACATAATCTCTTCAGCTACTGGATAATTCACTTTGGCTGGCTGATGCTCAATCTGGCCACTGGTAGAGGTAAGCTGGACACGGCTGATAGTGACGTGCATGTGGAGGGCGATGAATGAGACTGTGATGCAGCTACCTTCCTTTACATAAACTTAAAGTAATGCAGCCTCGGGGGGCAGGGTTGGTTATGCATGCATATTTCAGGTTCCTTATATTGTGTGTGTATGTGTGTGCGTGTTGTGGGTTAAGCCTGACTTTTAATTCCCTCTTTTTAATCGGCTGTGTGATACTTTGCAAAGACAAAGAGGGCCATTGAAAGGGATCTAGGGGGAGGAGGGAAACATGGGCAATGAGGGAGCGTACCCATAACTGCCTGGCCTGCCGCTTCAGCAGGATACAAAGGGACTCCTACACTCCATGCAGAGACCCAGCAACCCTCGCTATCTAAGCGTCCCCAACACTCACCCCATCCTAGTACAAAAAAAAAAATCAGAAGCTGAAATGGGATTCAAATAATGAAAAGGAGAAGATATAGACAGAGTTATGGGATTTTGTGTCAAATGAATGTCAAAGCAGGTGTCAGACAGGTGACTGTTGAGATACTGCTCAAAAGGCTTCATTTGATTCTCGCAGGCAATGAAACGTTAGCTGAGCACATTCTGTTCATAATCTCCTTCGCCTGAGATGTGAAAGGAGGTGGCACGGTCCGCTCTGATGATCCATGAAAAAATAGAACAAAGGCTCTGTGCTGATACGACCAAACTGACAAACGCAAATGAAGAATCAGAGGAGAAACTCCAGAGTGCAGTAATAGATCAGCCTGTGATAATCCAATCTACTGATCAAGTATAAAAGAAATCAATTATAGAGAATCAAATGAAAGTTTGGGAGGGTGCAACAGGTGAAAGAAAGAGAGATGAGACTCAGTTGTGTTGCAGCTATGAGATGACCACTGCTGATCAAAGGAAGTAAAATGCAGTTCAATTTGTTAGTACAGGGTTGGACCTTCCTGAGATGTTCCTCTGAGATTCTGGTCCATGTTGACATGACAGCATCACACAGCTGCGGCAGATGTGTCAGCTGCACATCCATAATGTGAATCTCCTGTTTCACCACATCCAAACGAAGCTATACTGGATGGTGATCTGTTGACTGAGGAGGCCATTTAAGTACATATTTAACATGAAATTTCCCACTCGTGGGACTAATAAAGGTATCTTATAAACTCAGAAACCATCAAGATGATTTGAGCTTTTTGACATGGTATATTATCCTGTCATGATAACATGTCCAATCCTTTTATCTCCATCCACAAAGGAAAGGAAATGTTCAGCAACACTACTCAGGTAGGCTTAGTGCTCAAACGGGCCTAAAAGCTGCAAAGAAAATAACCACCATGCGATTACATCACCTTTTTTAAATGTTCTTTTTATATTTTTTTTATTATATCAAATTCTGATCATCCAATCAGAATATCACAGGAGAAATCAGGAAACACTTTTTTATGAGCTGTGCAAATTGTAGCCTCAGTTTTCTTTTCTAAGTTGAGACTAGTGGCACAGGTGTGGTCTTCTGGTGTGCATTCAGACTTTAGTTGGTTAAGTGTTTTTTTAGCTTTTGCCACATTCCTCTCAGCTTGCCTCTCACCTCTGGCCATTCTCCTCTGTATCCCCTAGAGATGGGTGCGTGGGAAAATCCCAGCAGATCAACAGTTTCTGAAATACTCAGACCAGCCTGCCTAACGCCAACAACCACGCCTCACTCAAAGTCACTTACATCACCTTTCGTCCTCATTCTGAAGCTGAGTTTGAACTCCAGCAGGTCATCTTCACCACATCTGCATGCCTGAATGCAATGAGTTGCTGCCATGTGATTGGCTGATTCAATATTTGTGATAATGAGCAGGTGAACAAGTGTACCTAATACAGTGGCCAGTCAGCGTATATCTAGGAAAGCAATAAGAGAAGTCATGTTGTAAAGGACTGAAAAACAAATCAGACAAATGACAAACAAATCAAGTAGGAGGTGGAAGTTCCTGATCCAGCGAAGGTCTCGGGAGATTGTAGTCATTCCCTCTGCTGGAGGCGACCTGATATTGGCCTCCCTGTGTTGGTGCTGGTGAGCATCACGAGCCACCCTCTCCAGCCCATGAAAGAAGCGCAGCATCACCCCGAGGCGCCGTCTCCTCCAATCAAAAGACTCATAGATTAAAGCAGTTTTTCACACATTTTACACATAATTACTAATACCAGCGCCAACTGGCTCCTGCCTGCTGATGCTCAGAGGTCACAGTGACCGACACGCCTTTGCTTTAAGTCGACTACAGAAGAAAAAAGACGAGTTTCTTCATCAGTTTTATTACCAGCTGCATTTTTTTTTCCCTTTCAAATCAGTTCTGTCTTTACATACATGTCACGGAGCTCCCACAAACACACACACACAAGCAACATATAATCCGCTCGCCTATTTACTAGAGTATCATCACACACTGCCTCCTACAAGAAATCCTTTAATCTGCTTTCTCACAAACTTTCTCTCTGTCTTCCCGCATTCACTCGCCGTCTCTCTGCCCGGGCAACAACCCATTTCTCCTAAAACAATACACTGACTGTTTGGCTGCTTTGTGTTTATGGAGTGGGGCGGGGGGAGCCACACACACCATGCATCATGACTGTGACAATACTTCTCCGTGTAAACATCAACACCCACTGTCGGAAGTGAGGATTCTTACTGTTATCTATCGATCTACTACAGTAATGTGTGCATTTAGTGCTTGTTGCAGTAGGATTCCTAAGTCTTTATGACTTATGAACCCAGAGAGTGTAACTTCACCCTCATTGTAAACCTCTGTTTACATTTCATAGTGTAAGTAACATAAATCAAACTCTTTATACAAAAATCTTTATTTATAACAATAAAACTGTAATTTCACTACAATCACCTCTTTTCAAAAACACAAATACTTCATAATACAGGATTCCTTTATAAAACTTAAGTGTTTGACTGAGATATATCTCCCCCTTGTGGCTCTTAGAAGCATTGCAGCCGCTAAAACAATTGAGTTCAGTGGGTACCAGATAAAAGAAAGACGAAAAAATGAGCTGGGTTGTGATGAACACTAAACAAATAGTTAGAGGGGAAAACAATAAGTAAGTTCACAGGATTATGAACTGTAAACAGCATACTAATTTGTTTTGCATTATTTTGAGTCTTTAAGTAGTCTTATGCAGTACACCTCATGTTTACAGTCACTGGAGAATTACAGCGACTGGATCTGGGAGTGGGCGTGAAGGAGACTCCTCCACTGGGTTTGTGTAGCTGTAAAACCAGTTAGGGTGGTGGCTGTGAAGCAGCTTAGGCTGATCTGTCAGCGTAGACTGCTTCATAAGATGTTTAATCAGTTATGATGAGCTCGTCGCAACCCCAGTCCTCGTAACTCCCATCGGGAAGGTACCTGCGGATGATGATGGGGATCTTTCTGCTCCTGTCAGTGAGGACAAAAAGACAGAGATACTGTTACAGTCACCTGCTCTTTAAATAATGTCACTCACACATGAAAAAGAGAAATGACAAAAAGTCATCAAAGAAAATTATGGCTTACTTTAGTTCTTTCATAGCTATCTGCAGCGGGTCTGTTTCTCCCTCCAGCTCCACCATAACTGGAGCACACATCCTGTTGGAGACAAGTCAGCAGGTAAACCACATCAGTACAGTGTTAGAGCCTTTTTTCAATGCTCAGTCTACAAACACCATGTTTTCTTCTTTTAGATAATTGAGGGTTAGTATTTAAGGAAGTCTGGATTAATCACTGACAGGTGGAAGTGCCTTAAGAGGAAGCAAGTCATTTTTGATTGTGCTTTACTTTGTGCTGCAGAGTTTCCTTTCTCTTTTTTAAAAATTGAAATGGTTTGTAGAAGGTAAATGAGAGGCATATACTACAAATTAAGTTCAACATAGCTAGGTTTCCCTGCACTATCTGGCTTGACAAAACCTAAAACCCCAGTCAAAGATGACAGGTGTCATCACAGAACTGTTTTTGTTAACTCAGGCTCTTTGTGTGCTCACATATAAGAAAGGGGGCGTCTGACACGATGTTTGACTCTCCTTTAGCGCAGAATGGGTCGAGTGAGCATTAGAGACATTTTTAAGTTCTACAGGTAGCATTTACAAAACATCTCACTTCAGCAGAGAATCTATATCACATTTACAGGCTACTGGAAATAAAAATAAAAAAAAATCAGTAAAGATGTGGCACTTCTGAATGATTTTAAACTAAAACTTTAACCACAACATGTTGCTGACCAGGTTGTGTATTTAGCAGAAGTTACTGTGGTGATCTGGCCAGGTCAAAGGAAAGCCATCTTTGTGACACTGAAAACGCTGGCTTTAGCCTCGTCTTACCTTGCTAACCCATTAATCTCACTAAGGTTAAGATCAGAAGGTGCTCACGTGAATCCAACTATCATCTGTAAAACATGAACTCTAATCACAGGTAAACTGATATTTCTGGTGCTAAATAATTTTATATTAACATGACATTAAGTGCACCAGCTTCACTCAATTATTCATAGTCCTTACCTTTGCTCCTACAAAAGACAAAGTAACACAATGTACTATACCAGAAAGTCAGATGCACTCAAATACTGCAGTACTCTTTTACATTACCTTTCAGCATAGTTCTATATTCAATGACAAAACTTGACAAAAGGACCAAAGAAGTGTGGACGAATATTTTCAACATCTCACTCTCACCGACTGTGGTGCCTTACGACCCACTCTGACAGTTATGAAATGCTTTGCTCTCATAAACACAAAAGTGGAAACTCCTATGTCAGGTTTTCTTGAATATCGGCAGACTGGTGTGGGAAACATAACCTCTGTATCAGTTGGACGTGGAACGTCAACACCTCCAGCATGATTAACCTTAAACCTAGCCGTAAATGACAATGAAGAAACACTCACGCTATCTGGAGGGCTCGTGTCCCCAGCACTCTGGCCCTCTCGTATTTGGTCATGTACGGAGTTGTGATCCTCTTCTGGTTTGCCTGCTGGCCCTCTCCCGCGGGCAGGATCTGCACGTTCTCCTGGTCATCCTATTCACCAGAAAACAACCGACAATAAACATGATACAAAGGCAGCGATCAGTAGTGCTAAAATAAAACTGACGACAAACAACAAAAGCAAAGCAGTGTCTGTGCTGTCCAGTTAAGAGAATCATCAACTTACGTCTTCCGCGTTTTCGAGATCATCTAATCCCTCATCCTCCTCGGCATCATCAAAATCTCCATCATCGAAGCTGCAAATTTGACACAAAGTTTTGTTTTTAAAAGACAATAAATAGATTCTAAAGACAGCAAATTGTCAATAAGTTTATACAGAGCACTTAGCAGTGTGGCTAACCGCGTTAGCTACAATGCTAGTTCGCGCCGAGTTATAATAAAGAAACAAGCATTTTAATATGAATTTCATCAAAGTGTCATCATTACTTACTTATCTTCGTTGTCGGACATGTTTTAACCTAAAATTTACGTAAAATATTACTCAAACCGTAGAAGAAAGTCAACACACTTTGTTGTTAACACGGACCCACATGAACGCTACGAAGCTTAAACTTCCGGTGGTTTGGTGCGCTGGAAAATATTCCGGATGAAAAACAGGAAAAGGAACTTTCTTTCCACTTGTACTCCAGTACAATTACATTTATTTATTGTTTTTAAATCCCCAAAAAACAAACAACAAAAAAAGTTGATTGTTGTAATTTAAATAAATAAATAAAATTCGCCATTTGTCGTACGAGCGGTATTTCTGTCTTTTTCTCTCTTTATTTTTTGCAGTCCTGTCAATGAGCCTGTAGCTTTTTATGACCCTTAATTTTACTGCGAAATAAAATACAACAGTATTAATACAGGAAAACATTCTTTTTGTTTGAAACTATGAGAAACAGATAATTTTCTTTGTTAACATAAATGCAGCTGCTGTCGTTCAGCACCACTGAACGACACAGGAAATCTTTCCTGCCTGTGGCCATCTCCCTGTACAACGCATCCACTTAACACACTGGTTACTGCTACAACTACACGTTTCTTTTCCAGCTATTTATTTATGAGTGACTTATGTATGTATATATTGTACTATTCTTAGTTAGCATATTGTCTATCTTGTCTTAATGTTGGTTTATGTTTATGTTGGTTTATAATGGAGCACAACAAAAAATAATTTCCCCCAGGGATCAATAAAGTATTCTGATTCTGATTAAATGCAATTTAACCTGGGTTTCGTTTAGACTTGACAGCCAACACGTTTTTCTCCCTTTTTCATTAATTTTCAGACGTCAAACAAACTTTCAGAATAAGATCTACTAGAACCACAAATTAAGACTCATATTTTGAGTCACCAAGTATTTTCAGCCTCTGCTCTTTATTATTTTCCTTTTACTTAAAATCATACTGAAGAAAAAAAAAACACTGCAAAATTGAGAATGAACATAATCCTACATTACTGGTGTGTTAACAGGTACATTGTGCATGTATATTAAATATTTTTTGTCTGTTGTTTTGAATTCAAATGCACTACAGACAGTACTTAACACATGAGATTTATTGTACACTTAAAAAAAACCCACGAGTATGTGATCATACAATACCATAAAAAATAAGATGATGATAATTTTTAGAGTGAAAAAACACATTAATAATAATGCATATATCGTGCCAACTGAGAACAATACAAATTGTTTGGTGATGTTACTGAGCTGGGCTTTAACACATAATTAGTAAGCATGTACTTAATAAGTGCATATTTCATACTGTTCACACATGAACAATGAGAGCTTCTGACACTTCTTCAACTCTTTTTATCCACAGAGTTCTTCGTGCTTTCTTCTTTGTGGTTCAGGATTTTTAGTACTTTTGTAGGCTTGAAATCTTTTTTGGGCTTCCTTAGCTCTTTTAATCCTTCTTTCTGGAAGTCTGAGAAGAGACGAAAGAGCAGCAAAACAAACATTAAGCAGTAAGCAAGCATTGACATAGAGCATTATTTGTGATCCAACGAATCAATTTCTTTCTGCCTTCGTCATACAGGCAAAACAGAAGATACAAAACAGTACCAAAGAGCTTTTATTAGAAGGCTCGTTATCTTACCTTTGTTCATTACATCTTCCCAAAGCACGTTATTTTCTCTCTCCCTAATCAGAAAAACAAAGTTGCACTCAGATCAAATGTACAAATGCAAAAGCATAATTGATTTTTTTTCCTTAAGTACCTCTGTCTGTCCTGATCCAGGCAGCTGATGATGTGGTTCCTCTGTTCAATGATGGTGACCAGCTCATCCATCAGCTTCTTCTCTTTATCTCGATCCTCCTGACTCCAGTTCTTGTCTGTGTGTGCAGATGATGACAATGAAAGTTCAACACAATGAGATTTCATTTAACAAATCAGCGATCTCCATTGGATTCCACTGATAGGATAGCAACAATATTCTTATAGAAACATTAATTCATTTCAGTGCCTTTTAAGAGTCAACTCAGAGCCTTCTTGTAGTGTTTCTTGTTCTTGTTGCACCATTTAGAATCAAAAAGCATGTCAGGATCCAGTGTTACTTACCAGTCTGTGAATGGCAAAAGTATGTGACCCTCTAAGATTAACTGGTAATTCAAATATGTGATTAGAAACAAGTGTTTTCAGTGACAGACGTAACAGTCAAGTGTGAGCTGGTGTTTCTGTTTCTCATCAGGCTTGAAAAGTTCACAAAACCATCTCTAAACTGTTTGGACTTCCACTAGTCTAGACTTACAGTAGCGAGTTTTCAAATGGAGGAAATGCTGGAGCATTGTTACCCTCCACAGCAGTGGGTGTGTTGTAGCGCGGGAGGTCACAGAGGAACAAAGGTTAGTGAAATCTCAGACTCTGTTCCCTCACAGTGGCCAAAACTAGATCACTTTCCCAAACCAATAAATGACCAAGTCTATTACTATGTCACGTTTGTTTAACTGGGTCTTCTTTCCTTCTTTTAGGATCATCATCTATTCTTCTTTCCAGCTGCTCCCTTTAGCACCGCAGTGTCTCATCTGCCTCATTAACACTCTGCATTTCTTCCTTCACTACACCCATGAATTTTGTCTGTGGTCTTCTTCTTAGACCATCAGTCTTTGTCCTCTCTGTGGAAAAACAAAGTGCTCCTCAACACCACAAAAACTAAGGAAATAATGGACTTCTGGAGAAACAGACCCTTAGCCTATCACATCAGCAGGGACTGTGTAGTGACTGAAGTTTCTGCGCCTGCATCTGGATGATGATTTAACCTGGAAAACCTACACAACTGTGCTGATCAAGACGGCACAGTTGCGACTTCACTCCCTGAGGTTTCCTGAAAAACAATTCCCTAGCCAAGGAGCTTAAAGTGTACAGGCGGAACTGTTTCCTGGTGTGGTTTGCAAGCTGCGCTGCTCAGGAAACACTCCAGAGGGTCATCAGCGCAGCACGGAAAATCACCGGCTGTGCTCCTCTCTCTAGGACCTCTACAGGTCCTGGTGCCACAGTAAAGCCCACAGTATCCTGATGGGCACATCACACATCCTGGCTGTTACCCTCAGGGAGGCGGTGCAGTTGGAACAAGGCAAACAGACTTGAAAAACAGCACATCTCCCAGAACTAATAAATGAACACTGAAGAGTTTGCCTCCTTTCACTAACCCGTGCAACCAGTATTCACAGCTGTGAACAACAGTGCAATAATAATGACACACACAGACATACATACACATTCAAACACACACTGATTGAGATAGTTAGATTGCCTTCTGTGCACTAAATAGGACTGCATACAATTTCACTGTACTTTTCTTACATGATCATAAAGATTCTACACGTCTAAACCCTCTAACTATATCTCTGAACCGTGTCGCAGCAGGTCTCGGCTTGTAAACATTCCTTTTCACCCTTTCAGCCATGCTGTCACAAATCACCCCTGACACGCAAAAGTCTGATGGCAGTTATGTCAACTTTCTGCTAAAGACCTCTCATCACGCCTACAGAACCTTGGATAAAAGAATATTGATCCCTGAATTATTTACAGATCAGTAATTCCCGTTAATGTCAAATACAGTGGGTGATAAAAGTGACTGAACAATGCACAGAGCTACATACTAACCCGGTTTATTAAAGAGACACCGGAGGTCGTACTCCACGTCGGTCTGCCTGTCCTCCAGCTTTTTCTGCTTTGTCCTGAGAAATAAAAATTACACATGTGTTTACGATGCTCAGAAAACACGGAAAAAAAGAAAAGCCGCACAAGTGAAAAAACGCTTACAGATGAACCAGCTCCGTGTCGTGGCACATCAGAACATGCCGCTCGTGGATAAGACAGAACCACTCCATTAGCATTTGTTCCTCCTGTTTATCTGAAATAAAAAAGCAGGAAGTGTCAATGTAATGGTATTTACACAAAGCGGCTTCACAATATTGAGAATTTTGTGCCAATAAATTATTTTATTTAGTACGAACCATTTTTGCAGCCTCTCAGGTTCCTCTCCAGTTCCACTCCTTTTCCCTCCAGTGTCTCCAGATGTTGATCCACTTCTCTCATCTGCACCTGCAGCTCTTCTGGGGAAGTGCACTGATCTGTCTGCACCTGTCAAGCAACAAATATCACCAAAACTGAAGACTTCAAAAAAGAAATAATTTCTTAAATAAATCACACACCAAAAAAAGTGACTAAACCTTGTTATTCTGGGTAAACTACTCAGTTTGCTCAAAACGTCTCATCTTAATGATGAGTCTGCATCTACATGACACAAAGGCACATCTAGAAATGACTCAGAATTAGATTTTGTGGCCTTTGAGTTTGTTTTAAATCCAGCTGTTGTACCTTTCTCTTGATGAGTGGGAATCCATGGCCAGGTGCGGGGCCCCGACAAGGCGAGAGGTCCTGAACGGTATTTGATTTGGATAATGTGGGTCTTTGAGCCTTAGGATCGTTTTCACAGGAAGGCTGAAAATAAAAAAATATATATAATATGGAAAACTGTAAGAAACGCCATATGAGACTGTCCTCTGGTAGAACGTGAAACGCGCATTAATGTTTGGCCTTTATTGGTTAACTCTGATCTCTTGTCGTACCTTACTTCGCCACGATGTGGCAGCTTCATCCGTCTGTGCTTCACCGACAGGTGCAGAACGAGGGTCAGACGCAATGGCTGGCACAGAAAGACTTCTGGGTAAAATGCGACTCTGTCTTGATGCAGGAATGGGACGCGGACCTGCTGCTTCTGTCACATCTGACGGAGCAATCTGACCGCCATCTCCACCTCTTTCACCACAAGGTCTCTCTATGTTAGTATCTGCAGTCAATTCTTTTACTGGGTCAGGTTCTGCAACGTCAACACGCCCTCTGAGATCCGGGCTCTTCTGTGGGAGAGCTTTTTTTTCTTCAGCCTCCTGCGATGCCAAGGTGCTGCACTCTGATTGGGTAGCTCCCAAAAAAGGCTTATTTTGGTCTTCAGATTCAGATTTAGCAACCTCGCTTTGAGAGTCGTCCTCCTGCACATCTTCAAAAGGATTTGGAGCAGGAACTTTGGGTCTTTTGGACGACCCATCTAAGTTAGAAGCAGATTTGGATCGAAAAGTGGGAAGTGGAGGTGGAGCTGGAGGCAGCTGTGTCCAAGGTCCCGGATGCACGAGGGCCATCCATGGATGGCTGCTTTTCATTTTAGATCTAGCGCTGACTGGGCTGGTGCTATAGAGTATTGGAATATAAAAACACATTGAAGAAAGTCAGTTATTAAGACCTTATCTCTTGTTCCATTTTATGAATGGGCATTTTCTTTTATTTATTTGAATTCCACCACAGAAACTTTGCACCTATATTTCAAAACACACGATGTGCTGTTAAGTCTGTTGACTTTGGCCACAAAGGGAAGAAAACATCTGATTCAAATTTGGCCCATCTCCCCTTCAAGGTCATCTGTTCAAGCCTCTCTATTGTAGTTGTTTTTAGATCCTAAGCCAAGAGTGTCTGTGATGTCAGAACATACCTCAAACCTGTGTAGAGCCGGAACATCAACGTTTTTGTGAGACTGACACGTTTCAGACGGATTTGTGCATTGAGAATTTGTAACCCAGGATCAAATCCAGGTCAGTGCAAACTTTTACTAATGTGGCCACACTAACGCTCACTGCTCGCTCAATTTAGCCTCCTGGAACTTCCTCTTCTTTCCCAAAATGCTAAAGAGCTCCAAGGTAAGAACCTTGAAAAGCACCCTGGCCAATATTAAATCAGGTCTGGGTTCATATTTTTATTGGCAAATGTGACAATTCGTTTTTCAGCATTTAATAAATAATTAGATACAAATCAGAAAAGATGCATGAGAAAAGACAAGTGCGTGCCAAAAGGAAGCGATGAACAGGTTGTTTTTGTCACACTTACCCTTGAGGCGGACTGGCTGCACATTTGCTTGGACTGGATAAACCACCTGCAGAGAGAAAGAGTGAGGAAAACAAAACACATAATGATTAGGTCTTAACAGAGAAACAGATGTAAGACCAGAATACACGCAGAAAGCAGGAATGTAATAATTACGACTGAACAGCTACAAGAAAACAAGTGTGCCCGTTTACCTGCAGCAGGGGAGCTATTTACAGTCTGTGAACTTCTGATCCTGGCTGCAGGAACAGGGCCTACAGAAATCCGCCTTGGTGCTGGAACAGGACGAGTCCTTCCATCTATCCTTTCTGTCCCGCCTGTTTCTGCTGTCTTGCAACTCAGTGTGTCCTGTGACTCGGTTTTCTTTGTGTAGTTAGGGACGCTGGTGATAGGCTGTCCACCCAGAGAATAACAAACTGTCTGAAGTTTACTTTGAGATCCAGTTTGCCTGCTGACGTCGACGTGAGTACCTTTACTGTTTGTCGCATGGTAAGCGCAGATCAAGGAGCCAGCGTCACTTCCCTGCGTGTAAGACTGTGGTAAAAGAGTTGCATGGCACACTTTGCACCTGAAATACAAAAGAGAAATCTAAATCTACCAGATCTACTGAATCAAGAGTGTCAAATATGATCAGATATTACTGTATTACAGTACTTTTCAGAAGAATTGAGCCTGATCTCATTTCTTCATATTTTGCTAGGAAAGTGGGAAACAGGCAGTGAGATTTATTGGAACATGCAAACAGGAATAGTGCTCCAGGCTTTCTCAAGGACATTCAAAGCTCTTCTTTTGTTCAGTTCTCTGTCAAGATGATCCTGCACTGCTTCAATAATGTTGAGGTCCAGGCTCTGGGAGGCCAATCCATGACTGTTAGTGTTCTATTGTTTGTTTTTCTATCCTTCCTTAAGAATGGCTTTTTGACAGATACTCGTCCACCGAGACCATTTGTGATGAAGCTTTACGGAGCATTAGATGGAGCAACTGAAGGTCCAAAAGTATGTCTCAGATCCTGTTTCAGGTGGATGGATTTTTTCCCCATTTCTGAAGTCCATGGCTTTTAGATACTTTTCATACTGTAGATAGTTTATTGGGTCTTTAATGTATTTTTTATGTCACACACCTGTCCAGTTTCCTCAAACCTACTGCACACCATGCCGAGATATGTCTAGTTTTCAACTAATAACTCTTTCTAAACTGTGCAAAAATACTATTTCATGCCTGCAAACTTTTCTATCTCTGGCATTTTGTTGTTGTTGGTAGATTCAGCTAAATAAATGGGAAATAATGACGTACCTTTGCCACAGGATGCTAGTAACAAAGTGCCTAAATATACAATTTAAAACTGGTTCTTCACCAAGTAGTGTGTGATGCGCAAACACAACACTGTTTCATCCGTTAATTTGGGTGGAGTTTTTATGCTGGAATGACTCATAGGCCAGTGTTGAGCAGTTTAACCATGAAATTAAAAAAAAGAAAAAAGAAAAACAGCTACAAGGACTTTACTAAAAATGAGCGAAAAAGCAGCCAATGACCAAAGAAACTGAAAAACTATTGCTCAAGACCACTTTTAAAAAGTGACAAGAAATTCTGGCTCCATGGAAACAAAATATAAAGAAACCTCGAGGTGGCTTAACACTTTTGCACAGCATTGTGACCTTCTGTTACCTGAAACAGCTGCGGTGGTAAACTTTTCCATCTATTAAATGCCTCTGTATTAGGTGCACGGGCTTCAAACACAAACTGCACACAGTCTGCGGCCTCGCATCAGAAACATTTTCCTCTCGACTGGTTTTGCTGTCAGTCAAGCTCTGAAAACAGAAGAGAAACCAGTCGCTCAAGTGACAACCACAGAGATGACTAAATCAGAACCAAAATAGCCTGTGAACATTCACCTTCATGCTCTTTGGATGATGGTAAGTTTTGCTCTTCGAGAGGCTGTGTGAGGAAGTGCCGTGCAATGACCACAATTTGGCAGGACCTGCTGTAAAGTCAAGATAAGACACGCAAATCACCGTGCATGCACTGTTTCTTTGAGGACGGGCCAGTCTGATTTCATTCACCTGACCTGAAGAGTGAGGGATAACACTGCATCCAAAATATTAATTCAACTGTATATGTTTGAGCAGGACAGCAAACCTCAGCCTGAAAATTTATGCTAGCATCTATAAAAACAACAACATAAAATTAAGGGCTACAACAGGCAGATTATCTTAAACGCACCCGAAGACTTCCCATTGAAGAAGCAGTAGTACTGAGCAAGGTAGGAGATGACGCTTAAACGATCGGGCGCCTTGGTGGAAATCATATCCTTCGGATGCAGGAAGGCAGGGATACCCAGCTTTGTTTCTGCTATCTCAAACGCCTGCAGGCCCACAGGCGAGAAACAGGGAATGAAAGTGAATAAACCGAAACAAAGATGCGGGATGCTTTCGTTCTTGTTTCCAATCAGAAACTCACCAGCTTGTTATTTTCATAAGCATTATCTTTGGAGAGGGACCTGAAGTCTCTGGAGTAAAGTGAAGAAATTGGAGAGATTCAATTAAAAACAAAACAAACAAACAAAAAAAACCCAAAAACAATAAATGAGCGACAAAGTTGATGATTAACTACATAATGAACTTTTCTAAATACAATAGAAGCAAAAAGCATTAAAAGATCAGAGATGAGATGATTCCAGAGGAGTGGTTCAGTGTCAAATAAACCAAATTAACCGATTTCAGGCCAATGAGACTGGACAAAAAAAGGGTTAAAAAGAGATGCAGATTAACCAAAGTGCACACGAGCCCCTCTGTTTCTGATTAAACAGAAACAGATAGGGGTAAACTGGAGTTAGAAAGTCAGAAGCAAGGCACACTTCACTCCGCACAGCCATGACAGCTCTGTTAACATATGGCATTACTCACATGAGGTCAGGGCGGTGTTTGTGGATGATAGCACAGAACGCAAGTCCATCTGTGAATGAGGTTGACATGTTAGTTATTTCCACGTCGGGATAAGTGGCGCATGTGACGCGGCACCACTCCAGCAAAACTCTCGGTGATGCCATTTCTCGTGCAACTTTTCACAAGTGGGCAGGGAGCAGAACATGGCACCGTGTCAGAGTCGAAGAGATCAGATACAAGTGGTGCAGGTCTGGCTTTTTTTTTCGGAGGAAACAGGAAGCAAAGCATCTACCTTTGCAACTATTTCTCTGCGGCCAGACTTGCACGTCGTGGTGGCGAAGCAGCAAGAGCAGGAAGGAAGGAAGTTTATGTTTTCCCCCCCCTTTCGTGTTGTTTTTGTCAAATATAAACAAAGGCAAGTAAAGCGACCGCGCATTGCTCCAGCGTTTCAAACCACGACCACAAGTCTCCTACTCGTTTCAGCTCGATGCTATTTCCTCCACCGCAAAGATGCACCGAGCCCCTGAAGTGAAGCGAACTGTTAGAGAAACACTGCCAGACCTCTGGTCTGTTACACGGGGCTGATATTTTAAACTTAGTCCAGTTATTAGCTCTGCAGTTGTGCTCCACAATCTATGAAATGCCTAATAGCTGCCACTGGAGGGAGACACAGAGCTGTTCTTGCCGCCACTCTATAATTAGGAAGAAAAGGTTTGTAATTATAAGTTTATTGTCCGGGTGCAAACTTGACAGAACGATTCAAAAATGGCCGTGCCTTTTTTTGCTTATTCCAATCCACTTTTACTACTTTCCCCGCCCCAATTTTTTTTATGGAAGAGAAGCTTTCCTTAGTCTCGGACCACAAATAGATACTCAGTCACATGAGTTGGTATTGTTGAAAAAAAGAAAGTAAGAGGAAAAGTGTGTAAACCTAACGTAAATAAATAAATAAACATCTAAGTGAAAGGTTAGGCTTATTTTTTTTAATGCTTTGGTTTGAGGGAACGCAACTTCCGGTATGTTCTTCACACGAGCTCTTTGTCCTATGAAAATTACTTTACTAGAAAGGTTCGTATTCAAATTATAAAAAATATTTTAAAATACTTTGATACAATCTATTATGCAAATAGACTTTGTAATTTCATTCAGAAATAAAGTGAAAATTTTAATTTATTGTGTTTGAACGGACGTTTTGATGTGAAATAGAGCAATATTTTAATATATGAATTATTTGATAAACAGTGGGGCAAAAAAGTATTTAGTCAGCCACCGATTGTGCAAGTTCCCCCACTTAAAATGATGACAGAGGTCAGTAATTTGCACCAGAGGTACACTTCAACTGTGAGAGACAGAATGTGAAAAAAAAAATCCATGAATCCACATGGTAGGATTTGTAAATTATTTATTCGTAAATCAGGGTGGAAAATAAGTATTTGGTCACCTCAAACATGGAAAATCTCTGGCTCTCACAGACCTGTAACGTCTTCTGTAAGAAGCTTTTCTGTCCCCCACTCGTTACCTGTATGAATGGCACCTGTTTGAACTCATCATCTGTATAAAAGCCACCTGTCCACAGCCTCAAACAGTCAGACTCCAAACGCCGCCATGGCCAAGACCAAAGAGCTTTCGAAGGACACCAGGAAAAGTATTGTAGACCTGCACCAGACTGGGAAGAGTGAATCTACAATAGGCAAGCAGCTTGGTGTGAAAAAATCAACTGTGGGAGCAATCATCAGAAAATGGGAGACATACAAGACCACTGATAATCTCCCTCGATCTGGGGCTCCACGCAAGATCTCATCCCGTGGGGTCAAAATGATCATGAGAACGGTGAGCAAAGATCCCAGAACCACACGGGGGGACCTGGTGAATGACCTGCAGAGAGCTGGGACCAAAGTAACAAAGGTCACCATCAGTAACACACTACAACGGCAGGGAATCAAATCCCGCAGTGCCAGACGTGTTCCGCTGCTGAAGCCAGTGCATGTCCAGGCCCGTCTGAAGTTTGCCAGAGAGCACATGGATGATACAGCAGAGGATTGGGAGAATGTCATGTGGTCAGATGAAACCAAAGTAGAACTTTTTGGTATAAACTCAACTCGTCGTGTTTGGAGGACGAAGAATACTGAGTTGCATCCCAAGAACACCATACCTACTGTGAAGCATGGGGGTGGAAACATCATGCTATGGGGCTGTTTTTCTGCCAAGGGGACAGGACGACTGATCTGTGTTAAGGACAGAATGAATGGGGCCATGTATCGTGAGATTTTGAGCCAAAACCTCCTTCCATCAGTGAGAACTTTGAAGATGAAACGAGGCTGGGTCTTCCAACATGACAATGATTCAAAACACACCGCCCGGGCAACAAAGGAGTGGCTCCGTAAGAAGCATTTGAAAGTCCTGGAGTGGCCTAGCCAGTCTCCAGACCTCAACCCCATAGAAAATCTGTGGCGGGAGTTGAAAGTCTGTGTTGCTCGGCGACAGCCCCAAAACATCACTGCTCTCGAGAAGATCTGCATGGAGGAATGGGCCAAAATACCAGCTACTGTGTGTGCAAACCTGGTAAAGGCCTATAGTAAACGTTTGACCTCTGTTATTGCCAACAAAGGTTATGTTACAAAGTATTGAGTTGTATTTTTGTTATTGACCAAATACTTATTTTCCACCCTGATTTACGAATAAATTCTTTACAAATCCTACCATGTGGATTCATGGATTTTTATTTTTATTTTTATTTTTCACATTCTGTCTCTCACAGTTGAAGTGTACCTCTGGTGCAAATTACTGACCTCAGTCATCATTTTAGGTGGGGGAACTTGCACAATCGGTAGCTGACTAAATACCTTTTTGCCCCACTGTAGTCAGAATTATGTATTGCATACCACATACCAAATATTATTAATTTTACTATATATATATATATATAATACAGATGAGAGAGATCCTTTACTTGATGTATTACAAATATCGTAGTGCTTTCTATGTCATTCAACTCTGTTTTCTACGTGTCCATCCACTTCTCGCGAGATCGAGGCACCACATAAATCTCGCAGTTATGGCTGCGCCTCCCGATGCAGAGAGTTTGGAGTCACGTATCAGTGAGTGTTTTAAACTTATTCTCCTGCGCCCGTGTTGTCCGGGGACCCCGACACTGAGAAGTTACTATCCGTGAGTTGTTGTAGATGACATGAAAACTCACCGTAGCTGCGTTTGTCCCGTTAGAGGGGACTCGGACCCTGCCGTAACACCCAGGATGCTAACCTAGCTGCGGAGCTCTACCTTCCAGCTGTCAACACAGCACAGACATGCTGGCTTTGGATTTACGACTCTATAGCTAAACCGGGATGCTGGGGGCAAGATCGTGGGACCCAGAATTTGCATTCACATAGGATAGACTGTGATTAAAGCAAACCTGTGACTTCGTGGAAAAGCTCGAGAAGACACTGACACGACTGTGACTGTCGACAGCAAGCTAGCTAACCTTACACTCAGTTAGCACCTGTCCCATGTAGTCTGCTTGATGACATGCTGGGATACACTTCTAGCCTGCTTAGTCCAAGTTTTGTACATTATATTTCGACAAGACAACCTTTATGTTTAGTGAAAGACCTCATGCACTCCGTGGCCAGTATGTTAAATATTTGTAGTTCTTTTATGAACATAGCATAAACGTCCAAAAATGATTAATAAAGGTTGTAATGTTTACTTAAACTGCCACAAAGAAGCGTTTTAGAGGCATTTTGGCGGCTATATTTAGGCTGTGTCGCTGTGCTTATATTTCATTAGTTTTATATGGGTGTAATTAACTGAAGGAAGATACTAGGACATTATAACAACTCGCAGTAACAAAATCCGAAAACATAAGCATTTAAGCATAAAAAATAATAAGATTCGGAAAGGTTGGTAACATTTATACATTTTTATGTGATATCCCATTTCAGACAGAGCCACAAATCCACTAAACAGAGACACAGACTGGAGTAGCATCCATGCCTTCTGTGACCAGCTCAACAATGAGTTGGAGGGGTAAGAGCTGGCCCCAGGGCCAAGACATTATTTACACATCATTACATAATTATAGTCTTACTGAGCCTTGTGATCATGTCTTCAGAGATATGTTCATCTTTTCTACAAAAGGACAGTTTTTCTTCTACAACATTGGTAACTGTAGCTATATCAACACATATATTATGCCAATTTCTAGTTGTTTTTGAAAATGGCAAGGGTAATAGAAATTGAGCACAGATTTTTTTTTTTTGTTGTTGTTTTTGTTTGTTTAGGAAAGAGCTTTTGTCAGCAGTCATTTTAGAATTTTGAATAATTTTATGCATCATTTATTTTAAATAAACCACCCCCAAAAATGTGACATGTTCATAGACCGCAGCTGGCCACCAGGCTCCTGGCCCACAAGATCCAGTCTCCACAAGAGTGGGAGGCCATGCAGGCATTACTTGTAAGTTCAGATCAGAATCAGGATCTGTTCAGTTATTTTCAGATGCTTTAGTTTCAGCTTTTGCCATTTTTAGATTTTTTTTTCCTACCCTTCAATTTCAAGGTCCTGGAGACTTGTATGAAAAACTGCGGGAAAAGGTTTCACAGTGAAGTGGGCAAATTCCGTTTTCTCAATGAACTCATCAAAGTTGTTTCTCCCAAGGTAGGACTTTAGGTCTCTTTGTGTCTGTGCCTCTTTGATACAGGTCTTTTTTTTCCTTCTCTCTTGTTGTTGAGCTTTTTGTGCAAATGACCTGGGTTTCATCTCCAATTTAGTACCTTGGAACACGGTCCCCTGAGCCAGTTAAAATAAAAGTTTTGGAGTTGATCTATAGCTGGACTTTGGCGTTACCAGATGAAGCCAAGATTTCAGACGCTTATCAAATGCTGAAAAAACAAGGTAAGAGTCGATCTGTCATTTGATGAATCCTGTCAAAACCCATTTTTAAAGAGTAATTATGCTGAACTTGAAGATGAAGATGCTGTAATAGAGTTGAACATTTGGAGCTGAAAATTAAAGTAATAGGCCCACGTGGATAAAATGCCTTACGTTGTAAATCAACTAATGAAAATGATTAGACACATTTAAATAACTCAACACCTTCATGTTCTCTGCTTGTTAATCAGGTATTGTTAAACAAGATCCTGAGCTGCCACCTGACAAGCTACTCAACCTTCCTCCACCCAGACCCAAGAATGCTATTTTTGAGGATGAAGAGAAATCCAAAGTAAGGACTTTCGTACTAAAATATATGAACGAGTTATGTAGATGTGATGAACTAGCATCCGATGTTCTTCCTCATGTGAACTCTGACTTTCTACTTTGTCAGATGTTGTCTCGCCTATTGAACAGCTCGCACCCCGAAGACCTCAAAGCTGCCAACAAACTCATTAAGGAAATGGTCCAAGAGGTAAACACTCTTTCCTTTTCCTTCCTATTTTCTTCACCACATTCATTCGGTGCAGCGATGTGTGATTTTTAGGAACAGGAGTAAAATGGTGCACTCAGAGCGGAGCAATAACTGAAAGAGGAAATTGGGAAATTGCCCTGTGGGTGTTTCCATCTTTTGTACTCATTTCATGTCTAACAGGAATTAGTCTTTGCTCTCATCCATGAACCTGAACTGATTTCTCCCTGACCTTGCTGCGCTCTTGCTTTACTGCCTCTGGCTGTGTTTGTTGTGTTACAGGTCACCACAGTTTGGACTGTTCATGACTGTTTCCTACATGTGCACTTGCTTTTGGCCAAAACCCGGTATGTGTGCAGTTTGTGAGTTTGTGTCTCGTTGGTTTTAGGATCAGAGGCGTGCAGAGAAGGTGTCAAAGCGGGTGAATGCCATTCAGGAGGTAAAGGAGAGCGTCACTTTACTGACCCAGCTTCTGCAGGACTACGACAGCACGGCTACGGATCAGAGCAATGCTGAACTCATTCAGGTGAGAAAAAGACAGATGCTTTAAATCAAAAGATCACACTGTAAATCAACCTGAAGCCATCTCCATTTAAAGTATTTTTTAACGTGGCGTGTGTGCTGTGTGGTCAGGACCTGTATCAGCGCTGTGAGAAAATGAGGCCAACACTGTTCAGACTGGCAAGTGACACGGAGGACAACGACGAGGCTCTGGGTGAGCTTAGTTATTATTCATCTGCCACTGAATAGGAGCTCTCTCCTTTTTTTCCACTGTCATATCACTCAAGTGATGGATGGAATGAAAAGTGAGGGAATGGTGATGGAATGAGGAAGTAAGGGAAATTTTTCAAAGGAAGCTACCAAAGAAAAAGTGAGGAAAGTAGACACAGGGACAAATGTTTGTAGTGAGTTGTATAAGAGGCTGGACACTGTGGAATGAGAAAAAAGGTTTGTACCGACTGACTGGACGGAGCGATCGACCTGGAAAGGGTGTGAGTCAGGTTAGGGGAAATGTCCTAACAAGTGAAGAGTGTGTTGAGAAGATGGAAGGAGTACTTTGAGGAGCTGATGAATGTAGAAAATGGGAGACAGAGAGGAGGAAGTGAGGGCAACTATGAAGAGTTGGTCCAGATGACATAATTGTGGAGGTGTAGAGATGTCTAGGAAAGAGAGAAGTGGAGTTTTTGACCACACAACCCTGGACAGTGAGGTCGGATCTCAGAGGAATGGAGAAGTGTTCTTGCTTTTTCAAGAACAAGGGTGACCTATAGATGGTCTAAAAAAATCTCTCTCATAGTATTTCTTTTTTTTAAAGAAATAAAGTGATGGTTTCTATTAGCGCATGAATTTATTTTTCTTTTTTGGTTCAACAGTTTATGAGCAGTCTTTCTAACAGAGGCAGGCGATTCTGATTAAATCCAGTGATAAGGATGAGCACTTTGTCATCTTTCCTCAGCGGAGATCCTGCAGGCCAACGACAGCCTGACTCAAGTCATCAACCTGTACAAGCAGCAGGTGAAAGGGGAGATTGTAAATGGAAACAACACATTAAACACACAGAAACAAACCGGTGGGTGAAGCTTTGAACACTAAAGAAGCCAAAAAGATTTTACTGTGTTACAATGAGCTGTCTAAAAGAATCTTTTAGTGAAGGATCAACAGTACTGATGGATTTCTCACAGGAGGAGGCACAGCGCTGCTAGATCTGTCAGGATTGGACACGTCACCACAGTCGCCGCCTTCCTTCCCAGAGTTTCCCACTCCCACAGACAGCCTAAACCCTCCCTCACATGGGGACATGGGGATTAGTCTCCTTGATGACGAACTCATGTCGCTTGGTAATAAAACACGTCAGACAGGCGTATGTAGCATACAACTTAAATCTCAGAGTCCTGAATGGAAACTGAGGGAAAGAAAACTTTTGTTCCTAAATACTACAACACTTTGCACCTCACACAGGTTTAAGTGAAGGAACACACACCTCTAACCCCGCCTCACAGCCTGAGGACTCCACCGCATGGGACTCGTTCCAGGTGAGCGGTGGAGAAAATCTATTATTGCATCTGTGAAGCTCTCATATTTTTTTCCTGTACTCATTTTTTCTATTTATTTATTTTTTTAAACTTTCAGTCCTCTGACAGCATAGATACAGATATCGCAACTGCGCCCAGTCTCCTTTTGAGTCCAGATCCGCCTCCCCACTCTCAGCCTCTTTCATCTGGCTCCACTCCTGGGAACTCTGCCTTGGATGAACTGGACCTGCTGGGAAAAACCCTGCTGCAGCAGTCTCTACCTCCAGAGGGCCTGCAGGTCAAATGGTACCTAACAGGATTTGAGCACGATCACATTTTTGCTGAATTCATAGGAAAAGGCTTCTAGATGGCCATAATACTTTTGTAGTTTTGTAGTTTGGACAGCATCAACATTGAGTCAGGAGTTGGTTAAACTACCGTTTCTGGAAAAAGCAGATCAAAATCATTTAAGAGCTCAGAGCAAAAGTTGACGCAGAGTTGCTCATTCTTCTTCTCTAAGGGACAAGCAGCAGTCTAAACCGACTCTGAGAGACCTCCAGAACAAGACCGGGACAAACATCGCTCCAAATCCAATTCCAGCTTTTACCGCTGAACCTCCTGCACCTGTTCCCAACTCCCAGCCCAGCCTTAAAGCCACACTGCTGGATGTGTCTCCCTCTCACACTGAGGCTTCTTCTGCAGACGTTTCTCTGACTGACGTTTTTGTACCCTTAGAATCCATTAAGCCCAGTAAGTAAACGAGATCACTTATTGGTTTTATACCAAGGAAGCTTGTTTGGTTTTGAGTGTTTTGGGTATATGATGAACTAATTTCCTTTCTGTCCTGTCTTTCTGCAGGTAGTCTGTTACCTGTAACTGTGTTTGACAGCCACAGTCTGCGGGTTCTCTTTCACTTCGCTCGCGACTCTCCTCCGTCTCGACCCGATGTTCTGGTGGTGATTATCTCCATGCTTTCGTCAGCCCCTGTGCCTGTCACAAACATAAACTTCCAGACTACTGCTCCAAAGGTCAGCACTGATATAGTCCAAGGCCTTTGTCCCCTCTGTCAGATGGAGTAAATGAGATCCACAGCTGCTGATTTAGTGTCTCAGTTAAAAAAAAAAAAAAGAGAGAGAAACAAAACAAAACTCTAATGTTGTTTTTATTTATCAACTGCAGACGATGGCCGTGAAGCTGCAGCCCCCGTCAGGGACGGAGCTCCCCGCTTTTAACCCCATCCTCCCTCCTGCTGCTGTCACACAGATCTTGCTGCTAGCAAATCCAAACAAGGTAGGTCCGGATATTTCACAGAATAGATAGAAATGTCCTTGTGATGTCTGGCTGAGCAAAGGCCAGAAAAAAAGAGCCTTTAAACTGTTCAGCAATAGATAAGTGCAGCATATTTTCAGTGCTGATTATCTTGGCCAAGGTTGGAAAAAAGAATTACAGATCTAGAAAAATGAAGCCCCAACTTAATTTAATGAGAAAGCAGAATTAAACACAAGCTTGAAAGCAACTCTGCACTGGGCTGTACCCCATTTAATTATTTCTTTGGACTGTTCTTTTTGTACAGCATTCCACTTTTTAGCCTTTTAAAAACAAGAAGTTAAAAGAAATCCCTATCCCAAAATTATTTTGACATTCATGCCCATGATTAATGAATTTTAACAAAAACTACAGATGTGACAGAAAATAAGGAAAAGCATAATGGGTCCATTTGAATCCCGTCATCTGATGGGAAGGTCAAGGAGCCTGTCATTCCTCTTGTCCCAGAGCATTAATCCAAGCTGTCATACTTAGCCTCTCTCTGCATGTGTTTGTGTCTCAGGAGAAAGTGAAGCTGCAGTACAGATTAACCTTCACCATGGGAGAGCAGGAGCACAGCGAGAGCGGCAGTCTAGAACAGTTTCCGCCTCCGGAGAAATGGGGGAACCTATAGCATTTAAACACAACCACAACCTGACAGACTTTCTGCTCTCAGACTCGCCCCCACCCCCTAAACTGACTCCTGGGCTGGAGGCCTGCTGAAACCTTTTTCCTTTGCAGTCATGTTGTACTTTCTTTGACTGGTATTGATTGTGTTCCTCTGATTACACTCATGCGCAGTCAGTGTAATGTGTGTACGCTTTGCTATAACAAGTCACGTGTCTAGGTCTAGTCTGCTGTATGTGGTTGCTTAAACAAACCTGCAACAGCTGCTTCATAGTTGTTGCAGTTGTTTTTTTTTCTTTCTTTGTTTTTTTTAAACACAGTGCTACAAAGGAAGTAAACTACAACAACTGTGTGCATATTAGGTTATTTGGTGTACTTTATTTTTCACCTCAGGCAGTCGAAATCCATTATCAGCTGTTTACCTTCACATCAGCATGCTGCGGTCGGTGAAAAATGGGACACAGTGCTTGCAAAACCCAACGTCAACACAAAGCGACTCTTAAGTTTGCAAAACGAGGCTGAACTGAATCAACTTGTTGTGGTGTCTGTTTACGTTGATTGCTTTTCTTTCACATTGACTGAGTGCACTTTGTGATCACAGAGAATGATTGTTTTAACACTTTTGTTTTTCTAGCTGACCCCTCGAATCTTGTGTAATGAACAAAATTTACTGTTAACATCAAAGCTGTGTATTTTCTGCCATATGTGCCTATTTTGCAGTTCTAATATTATTTAAAGTTCAGTTTTCTTTTTCTCATCTGTTACATGTTTGTCATCTGAGGCGTGCAGATTCAGATACGTATTAATATAGTCATCTTTAATACGCTATGAGTTCAATTTTGAGATTAGTTTGACATTTGAGTTGTTGTGTAAGCATTTATTCGGAAAAATGGAAAACTTGAGCATATGCAAACTGAGCTGCACTCCGGTGCTCTGAGCGCGGTGTCCGTCTCAGACGTGTTCAGATCGTTTCTACAATCTGCGATGCATGACAGCCATGCTGAACACTTCCTCCCACAGGATCCCGATCACATTCCACTGCACTAATTTCCAGTAAGACTGCTTTGTTAAATGCCAGATATAGCAGTTCTGTTATGTACATTTGAAATGTGTGAGAGCATAACACTGGTAAAATGGGGAAATAAAATTTATTCTTGGTGATCAAAAGAAGTGTTCAAGTGTTTACAGAAACACACAAACATGTCCTGTACACCAAAGAACTTTATTAAACATGAAAAACAAATTTAAAAAGGGGACTTACTGTTTGCTAGGAAATCTCATTCATCACTGCTGCAAAGACCAGACCACACTGGTGATCCTCTAAACAGGTAAGCCTCAGGAGATTTGTTAGTAAATACAAACTTAGAAATCACTAGTTGGTAAGGCCTCAATTTGCACCTACATAACGAGATCGAGGTAAAGCTCAAAGAAAAACACTCCAATGTGGTAAAGGTTTTTAACCCACTTTCTTTTTTTTCCTTTTTTTTTAAATCACATCAGGATCTGTTTTTAATATTTCAGAAGGATTTTTTTGGCTTCCAACAATGATCTGAAACAGAAAAAACAAAATTAACTTCAACACCTACCTTTGCCATACCTACACAGAAAATAACACTATCAACCTCTTGGAAGTAGCTCACAAAGAGATTCACAATACAAAACAGCAGCTTTGCTTTTTTCCATCCAATACAGCTGCAACAAACTAAGCTAAACGAACACAGAATTGCTTTAAACCAACTTTAAGCTGAAAAAAAAAGTTTTCCACGCAAACACCTGAAGCCAGTCGAAAACTAATGTTGAAGAAATGAAGATCTCTCAGTCAACTAAAACATGCTTTTAACTGGAATGTTGGAAGAGCGATAAAATGAAAAATTCAACACAAATCTGCCCGGGTGTAGTTTGTGTTGTGCTGTGTAACACTGATGCACATACGACATCATTTCCTCCCAGACAGAGATGCCGGAGGAGGCGCAAACTGGAATGGCGAGTGCCCCATCAAACCCATCATAGGCTGCGGAGGGTTGAACTGCTGAGCCATTAGAGGCTGAGGGCCTGATGAAGGAGGTGGGGCATTCCCCGCAGCGCTGCCTGCTGAGCTGGAGCCACCTCTGGAGCTGCTGTTATTCTGGTACTGGTCATAGGAGCCGGAGCTATAACTACGTCCTCCATCCCTGCTGCTGCGATCTCTGTAAGAAGAAGATTGATCCCCATCCCGGTTGTTTCCGCCGCGGCTGTAGCTGCTGCCACGGCCATCCTTTGAGCTGCTGCCCCCACCAGCAGAACGCATCCGACGATCACACTCATCCTGGTACATCATGTTGGGATTGTTTGAATTGGAGTTGCGGAAACGGGAACGGCCACCTGGGAATTAAAAGTTGTAATGAAACTGCTAGCTCATTCATTTACCCAAGCATTTGTTTATGTGATCAATCACTTGCACCCTTAAATACAGTCAATCTATCCTTCACATACTACCAAAGCTCATCCCCATTTAGGCAAATCAATAAAGACTCTTCTGTGGTGCAGAGAGATGCAACACATGATGCTTAAACCGTTCCTCACCTCCTCCGCTGCGTCCACTGTCGGCCAGCTGCAGCAGTTTGGGATTGATCGCCTGCCGGGCTTCCTCCAGGACCCGGATCAGCTCTCGGGCCTGCCGGAGGTTCCCCGGAGTGAAAAAGGTGTAAGCGGTGCCTTTGTTAGTGCTGCGAGCTGTACGCCCGATGCGGTGGATATAATCCTCGGATGAGTTAGGGTAGTCATAGTTGATGACAAACTTGACATCCTCCACATCTTTGGCAGCAGGGGAGAAGAGGTCAGTAACAGGGAGGGAAAAGATGCAAACAGAAGTCAGATCAAAACTAACGCTAATTGACTTTTACATTATTTTGAGTGTTCATTAATTTTGTCTTTTAAAATGGGAACAGTCACACAGACAATAACTGCAAGACACCCATCGTCCTCTGAAAGCATCACTTACCAGTCAAATCATCGGCTATTTGTACTCTGCACGCATTTAGAAAATGACCTAACGTGCCAATTAGAAAAACAAATAATGTAGCAGAGAAATAAAGTATGTGCACACATGAAAACAGGTTACATGCAGTCAAATATAAGCTGCAAAAATAAGGAAAAAGTTGCAGTATGAGAATTTGGATAAACATTAAAAAAGAAACAAATTTTCAAAGGCTGTGACCCTAAAATTAAATATATAATGTAGAGAAATTTCTGACAGAAAAGATTAACTCAAAGTTAAGAGGTCTGTTTCTCATTACAGTTGATGAAGGGCTCAGAAAACGCTGCTGATTAGAGAAAATGGACGTCTTGTTTTGGAAGCATAATGACAAAGACTGGCGGAGGAGGAAAAATAGGGAAGGGGGAAGGGTTAGGTACAGTACTTACCCTGTAATCAGAGATTTAGGGATTTCCCTCTCTGTCCCCCCACCCATCACCAGTCATGGGAGGTCTGCAGGGGTAGGAGGAGAGCGCACCGGACAAATGCAGTCCCTTCTCCAACCTCGCCACTCCTCCACAACCCTCCCAAAGCTGGAAGCTGTCTGGGCCAGAGCTCCAGCTGGACTGTGCTGGGTTGCGGTCTTACCCTACTCCTAACTGTGCTTCTTCGTGTGTCCTAGCCGTGATCGGCCTGGAACCATTACTGCTGGGCTTATGTATGTTTCTAGAGGAAGAGGTCAGTGGAGAGGCCTTCTAGATTCTTTTATGTCAACTTCAAGGATCTCGTATCCTTGCCATTTTTTAGATTACAAAGAAGTGGTGATACTAACTTCTAATTAAGAGATTGGTTAGTGAAAGAAGTAGATTTTTTCGAACGGGCTTTGACTAGTGCTGCTTGCTCCAAATGCCTCCTAGGTCACGTCAAAGGGCAGTGGTATTACCGAGCCCAGCTTTTCAATTTTCGTAACAAGAAACAGACACTAAAGGAGGGAGGACGTTCTCTTTAAGAGAGATTTGGGAGTGGGCTCTGCCAGGGAATGTGCTCTAGTTCTTATGATGGTATTTAGAAAGTCTGACCTGGTGATCTGGTGTGATGTATACAAAGACAACAGGCCAAGGAGTTCAAGACAAAGGGGAAAGTGAAAGCTGTGGGTTCAGGGATAGAGGTGAAAGGGACAAAAACGGACAAGTCAGAAATGTTTAAAGGCAAACAAATAGATAAATAAGAGACCAAAATGAGGGGGGGGGGGGTAGTGAAAAAAAGAAGAAGAGAAGGAGGGATGAGAGAGAAACAGGCAGACAAATTAAGAAAGACAGAATAAAAAGGAAGGAGAGTGAAAAGGAGGGAGACTGATCACAGTGAGGTGGCTCCTCCAGGACTCCTGCCAGCCAGGACCAGACATGACGTCCTCAGAGGGAGAGGTTGGCCTGGACAGCCAGTGGTGGGGGTGGTGTTGGGGGCTGGCATCAGGGGGCAGTTCAGAGGGAAAGTCTCCAGAATAGCCGCCCGTGCCCGGCTCGGCTGCTTTCCACCCTCATTTCCTGGCAGGTGTTTCTGTCTTTATCGTCTTGTGACACACCACTGCAGCACATCTTCACAAAACTGTTTTCTATTTAAGTGCATTAGCTGAAAGTTCAAATTTAGGCACAATTTTATGAGTTTGTTATTGAATGGACTTGAATCTCCTCGAGGACTTTACGGGAAAGTTTTCTTAATCCGTTACAGCCGTTAGATTGAATACCGGCTGTGAATATGAGTGAATGTTATCAGCAAGTGCTTTGGGTTCATCCCTCTGTTGATGGCATGCCAAATAAGAGTCCAGCCTCCTCCACGCCCCCTTCTTCGCCCTCGAGCATACGATCAAATTTTGGAAGCCCAGCGGCACCCTGCGCTTGCCACTCCCTCCCCGCCCGTCATCACCCAGGCTGCCAGTGTCCTGGAAGGCGGGGGGAGAGCTTCATTAGCGGGCTCTTTGTTAAGTTTTCAGCAGAGACGGCCGTGTCTGGGAATCAGATTAATCAGGCTGTCTTTCTCCCCAAGACAGCTTTCGATTTGTCATGCCTAGGTCCGGCTGCAGGCTCCCGAGAGCCTGTGTGCTTCTAGTTGCCAGAAGAGAGACTTGAAACAAAAACAACACAAATAAACAAAATGAAAAGAAAACAAATGAACACAGAATTAGGTTCAAAGTTGGACTGTTGTGCTGTAAGGGGCTGCTTGGCTAGCCTCTCCCCTTACATCGTCACACTTCATTCAACATCAATCCTTCGTTCGGCTTTCTTAGTGTTTCTTTAATAAAGCAAAGAGACTTCAGTGTCTGGAGGAAAGCCTGCTTCAATGACATACTTCTTAGATACACACTTTATCTGAGAAGCAGCGCATGTGTTTGTGGTTGGCCTTTGATAAATTTACTGTGAATAAAAATGCAGACAACAGCCAGATCAATATATACTGATCATTATCATTCTAAATACTGAAGAGGGAAATATATTGCATGTATGTGGGGCTATACTTAGGAAATTACTTGCTTTATACTTGAGCACACATGACATACCAAGCCCACGTGAGGCGACGTCAGTAGCAATGAGGATGGGTGCTTTGCCACTCCGAAACTCTGCAACATGAGATGAATAAGAGGTGATTAGGATCAGCTAATTAATTTAATTCAGTTCAGTTTGTATAATTATGCAAGCAGAGCCAACACATGGTTCAGGGCAGCACAACACAACAGTACAAAGAACTGTCGTACAATGAAATGTCAGTGTGTGTGTTTATTGTACCTGATAATACCCAGTCTCTCTCTGGCTGACTCTTGTCACCATGAATACACATCGCTGGCCACCTAGAAGACAAATCAGCAACTTTAACAGTGCGTCTGTGTGTCTCTGCTCTTTTGATTTTCTCTACAACCACTCATCTGATGTACTACAAACCAGTGATGGGCAATTCAAGCAAAAGTACAATTCAATATTTACAGTGGACCAATTTGACAAGTCTTCAATTATTGCTCCTAAATGACTGTGCTTAGCTAAGGCTGTGGAATAGCTTAAAAAGCTCCAATAGCTCCAGTCCATATACACACTCCAGTGTTAAACTGCCCAACTTCAGCATAGATCATACCACTGGGTGACATCATGGTGTCCATTCTTTATTACAGTCTGCAGTTAAAACGGATGCTGGGATGAGTTGGTATACTCACCCGTCACGTCTCATCCTACGTGTCAGGTCATCACACCGTTTCTTGGTCTCAACGAAGATGATGGTCTTGTTTTCCTTCTCAGCCATAATCTCTTCCATCAGCTGGATAAGCCTGAGAAAAGCAAAAGAAGCAAATGCATTATAATTAAAGGGATGTAAACGCACACACCAAACACAGCAGATGCTGTTATTATTAACGTGAGAAGTTAATTCCTATGTGACCAGATCACCAAACTCTTACTTTTGGTCCTTTTCGCTCTCCACGCAAACGTCAACAATTTGAAGGATGTTGTGGTTAGCGCTGAGCTCCAGAGCTCCAACATTGATCTGGACATAGTCCTTCAGGAAGTCCTCTGCCAGTTGGCGAACTTCTTTAGGCCAGGTAGCGCTCCACATCAGAGTCTGTCTGTCCGGCTGGGCAAGAGAACCCACCAAATAAAAAACTATACACTAAAACAGCTTTGACTTCAAACATAAGAGTAAGCAGCAGAAAACAGAAAAACAAAGAAAAAAACCCAAAAAGACAGAGATACAGCCTTTGAGTATTAGCTTTTACCCTGATCTGATCCACAATTTTGCGTATCTGTGGTTCGAAACCCATGTCCAGCATGCGGTCAGCCTCATCCAGAACTAGGTATGTGCAGCGCCGCAGGTTGGTCTTTCCAGCTTCTAGGAAGTCAATGAGACGACCCGGAGTGGCGATGCAGATCTCAACGCCTGGACAAGACAATGTTAGCATGTTTCAGTATGTAATATAATCAGTTAAACTGAAAATAAATAAGTTACAGACTAATCGAAAGTGGTTCCCAAAAGGACACAACTGTATGGTTGCATGCTCTAGTAGTCTTAGTAGTCTTCACCTCTCTCCAAGTCTCGTATTTGAGGTCCCTTGGGAGCACCGCCGTACACACAAGTGCTTTTGATGCGTGATGACTTTCCATAGTCATATGCCACCTGCTGGACCTGCTGAGCTAGTTCTCTCGTGGGGGCCAACACCAAGCACTGCACAGCACATATATAAAGCCACATCAATCCTCTCTTTAGTGTTTTAGTTTTACGTTGTGCTTTGAGGTCTTTAATATAATTAGGTTATTCCAAGGCAGACTACTCAGTGATTAGTGCTCTCCTTTTCTCTTCACGTACAATGGGTCCATCTCCACGCTCCAAGTAGGGCTGATGATTGATGTGCACGATTGCAGGCAGGAGATACTGAAAGAAGAAAAATATGGAAGACTGGTTCAGTCTTCTTTCACATCTTTCACCTGTGAAATTCATCTGTGTGGTGCGTACAGGTGAAGAGGAAGACACATCTCACCGATAAAGTCTTCCCAGAACCCGTCTGAGCAATGCCCACCATGTCTCTCCCACTGAGTGCCAGAGGGAAACCTTGAGCCTGAATGGCTGTTGGTTCCTTGAAGTTTTGCTGCATCAGTACATCCATTACATATTCTAGTTGGAAGAAGCAAAAATAAGGGACGATAAAGTATCTGGTTATGTATGTCTGCAAACTGTCCACAGTGCTGCAAGTGTATCCATGAGTGCATGTGCTTACGAGGAAACTGTGCATGATGGAAGCTGGTGACAGGTTTTGGGCAGCCTGAGCCTCGGACTGTGATTTCTTTCTTTCTGCGATACTCCTCAACATCATACTGAGAGCAAAGAGAAGAAAAGCAACAAGTGAAGACAGACAAAACAACACAACAGGTGCAGCTGAAGGTCAGACTGTGACATGACGGACATAATACCTGGCTCATTCGCTGCACTTCGGAATTTTCATTATAGAAGTTTTTCTCAAATTTAGGAAGCTCATTCAGGTCCCATCTCTTCTTTCGTAAGCGTTCCCCAGGATTCCGAAACTTCTTACCCGGGGGTGGTCCTCCTCTGCTTGATCCGAATCGGGGATTGCTGGAATATGACAACGAACTGTAAGGTCAATGCAACCGCTGCTAGTCACAATAAAAACATATAATAGGGTTTTATGATAACTAACTAGCATTAGCTGACAAGCTAACTTAGCAGTCCTCTTACCCTCTGTCACGACCACGGTCTCGGTCTCTGTCTCCGTAAGAACCTCTCATTTTGAGGGCTCTTATTAAGTTTTGCTAATGGACCTTTATCTTCTACAGGTTGTACGGCTTTTGCTTACAGATACTTTTTCTGGCCTTGCTTGAAAACTCCAGAAGCTTCACTCGGCGAGACCGTGAATTAGCTTGGAAAACTGACTAAATCAAAAATAAATTAAAATGTCGTCTTCGTAAATGCCTGCTGAAAAGTTAAGTAGCACAACCCGCCATATTTCCGTTGTGACAAGCGTCGTTAGGGTTGCAATAGTAATAAGACGCAGGAGATGGTTGTGTTGTTGTTAGCTTAACACAGAACCGGAAGCTGCTGTGACTGGCTGGCGGCTGGATAAGCCCCGCCCCCATACTGTGAGTGACATATTCATGGCACGCGTACGTCTGTTTACTTACTTGGCCATTTATTAAACAGCTTTGGAAACTTAATGCAATACACTCACTGGCCAGTTCACGTGGTCAGCTGCTCCTTAAAACAAACAGGCCATCAAGATGAGCCGCTGAACTACAAACCGAGCTTTAGAATTGAAGGCAATTTAAGTGACTTGGAAGATGACATGGTTGTTGCTTCCAGTCGGGCTAATCTGAGTATATCAGAAAATAGTGAAATATTACGTTTTTCCCCACATCACCGTCTCTAGGGTTTACAGAGAATGGTCTGAGAAAGAGAGGGAGGGGGGCATAACTACTAAATACCAAAAGTTGAGTAAAAAACAAAAACAGTCCAAAACATTACTTGAACAATCGTCTTTCTGTCAATGGTGTTTGCAGGGGTTCTAATATTCTGCTAATGACAATGATGGAGTCTACAAGCCTGCAAAAACTGCCAGAAATGTCTTTTTATTTTACTATTCATCTTTTATTTCTTTTTGAAACATCAACACAAATCGATATAGCATCAAAACATGTCATATTACCAATATACAAACAAAAAAATATCATACAACACAAAATTAAAAATAAAACAGGAGTATATATGAAATGAAACCATTAAAACACAAATATATTCAAACAGAGCACTATACCAAGCAATGGCGTCCCAGTCGTCGTCATAAAGGTTTTGCAGCGCTAAGTTTGACTTTATTTACAGCGTTCCTTCCATTTGGATATAGTATTTTCTGGATTAAAATACAATAAGCTTTGCAAAACTATGATCTGACAGTGTTTTGAAGAAAATGCTCAAGTATGAAACGCTCAGAACAAACACACTCGACCTTGATTTTAACTGAAGCAATGCAGGTTTAGTAGAAAGATACACAAGTAATGCGGTCACTGGGGCAGGAGGCGGCTGGATGGGATGTGGGTCACAGATGGAATCCAAACACTTTCACCCACCTTCTATTGGCTGAATATGATTTTCTCATTAAGACAAACTGAAAACGCACACATCACTTTGGCTGGTTTGACTCCTTTTCTCACAAAAGGTTGGGCTGTGATGTACTATGTGTCGACCCGCAGTCACTAACTCCAGTCTGTTAAATCAATATACACTCAACGTAAACAGAATCTCAGCTTTTATACAGCTGTGCTCTGCCATTCAAACATTTAGAGCCACAAACCACATGCAAGTTTCATACCATACCAGCATATTAAACATAATTGGATAAAATATGAATGCATAACTTAAACAGTTCCAGCCATCTTTTGGAAAAAGAAAACATAATGCCAACCAGAGGATTTCTGGCCAGCCCGAAGGAGTTTAGTCACTTTTCGTGTCCCTGTAAATGTACTGACAACCAATTTTAAAATGCTCAATATATTCAAGTACAAATGTGATTTCAATCTGATTTAAAGCCTTGTTTTCACCAGCATATCTTCGCATTCTCTATCTGTAGCGGCTAACAACGTGACTTATTTGCCGCTGCTGTCGTAGTGATGCCATTACAAATGACACCAGCAGAGGCAGGGCCGATCTGTGCAGCACGTAATGCCATTAATTATGAGATCACAATCCAGGGCGCATCACAGCTGGGCCGACTATGCAGGAAAGTGCTGCTCCATCAGTAATCTGTAATCTGTGTGGGCGTTGTCCTTCCGTCAGTCCTCCTGCCTACGCTAAAAATCTCTCCTACAGCTGTTACCGTGCTTCTCCGCAAACAATATAGAGTCTGGCCAACAGCTGGAATGCCATTACATTACATAATGATGACATCCACAGTAAACTCATAAAATTTCTAGGATAACAATAACATACACCTTCGAGCTCAAACAACATTTAGATAAAATATTTATTTGTCATTGAAGTCATATATTAAAAATAACCCCTGCAATTCAAAGGTCACTTGAAAAAAACAACAAACCTAAACTTTAAGACAGTGTCTTGTTATTTGGAGCAAAGGGTGCTATTTGGCAATATATAATTACAAAGAGCGAGAGCGCTAGCAGAGAGGTGAGGAGGAATATTGATATTGATTATGAATCAGTGTAAAGAGTAAAGAATAAAGAGGCCACGTGTCTCAGAAGAAAATGGCACTTATTTTCTCCAGCTCATATCTAACTTTTTTAATGCCATAGTGTCATTAGTGCAGGATTAAGATGGTATAATGCAGGCACGGTTATCTGTACGAATCCATTTTCCACGGGTGAATACAAAAAATGCATTTCTTTCAGCGATGGCCTAAAATCACAACTAAAACAACACAAATAATAGCTTGGACAGTTAAAGAATCAACCTCACTCCTCCCTCACTTTATTTGTAACATCTACATTCTTTTCACGCTCCTCATTTCCGTGCTGTAGCAAACATTTCCTTTTTCCTTAGAAAGAACTCTGCCCTGCCTCGGTTTCAGCAATCTGGCAACCATGTGACATAAATCTGATCTTTCACTGTTATCTAAATGTGAAATAACCAGAACCACAGCCTGAACTTCCATGTTGAGGTCGGGGAAAAAAGATCCGATTCTTCCGTGGCTGCTAAAAACTTGAGAAGGGCTACAGGAGTAAGGGTTAGCCTCTGAGTGTGTGTTTGAGTCTCAGAACTCATCATCAGAGCTGAGTAGAAGGGTCTTTTCATTGTCCCCGCGGGTGCTGATGTTACTGTGGCTGCGGGAGAGCGGTGGCCCTCCACTTCGCTCTAACGTAGACTGCTGGGTGTACTGCTGATAAGCTGGGGAGAAGTTGTGGATGGCGTCCTGGACCATGTCTCCTGGATTCATCGTCTCCTTCAGGCTGCTGGAAATGCTCTTCATTGGGGCACAGCGACCTGGAGGTGTGATGGGAAGGTGGTAAATATTAAAAAGAGACACTGAATGGAAGCAATACATGAGCGAAAAAGGAAAGAAACTAAGTTTCCATCCCAACTGCCAGCTGGATTGTCCAAATAAACCTAAGCATTGTTGCAAAGAATATAAAATATATTAAGATAAATATTATCCCTCCATCTGGCATATTTATTATCAAGGCAAGGGTTTACGACAAGGGTAGGACCACAGACTGAACAAAGTGGGAAGGTGGAATTAGGTGACTGCAAAATAAATGAGAGAACACAAAACAACACAGCGAAATATCCATCATTTCAAAATCTAATGGAAACATAAATATCTGTATTTTCTATACAATGCTGAAAATGAAACACTGAACTGAAACACATAACACAAGCGATGGAAATGCAATATTTTTTTAAACCACAATCAAGGAGAAAAAAAAGACATCAAATTCCATTTTAACATAAACAACTGAGTCACATACAGACAAAACATAGCTAACATCAGACGTACCGTACTGTCCATAGATAGGAAATGAGCCTTGAGTGCCGCAGAGTGAAGGAGGAGGAAAAGGAGAGAAAGAGATAAGAAACACAAGAAGGTCAAGATGAAAATAAAAGAATAGAAAAGAGGGCAGATGAAAAGAGAACAACTCAAAAATAAACAGATTGTTGAAGATAGGAATCAAAGTAAAGAGGAAGGGACACAAAGAGTGAGGTCAGATTAGCTTTGAAAGACTTCATCAAGAACCCTCTGTTAATCACATAATAACAATACTATAATACTGTTAGTTGCTCTTTGAACATTTCACTCTCTACCACAACCAGACATCAACGCACACACATAAACATGCCGCTTACCATATGAATCCAGCCTTTTGTCCATGTAGACCTTGTAAGTAAAAGCATGGCGCAAAGCAATAGCAGCAAAGAACATCTCAATGCAGATGATGAAGTTTTGGTAGCCAGCAGCAACTGTTCCTTCCCCCACAGAGAAATCAGCAGAGTTGATCTGGGGGATAGCGCCACACTTCTCCAGGATGGCCAGCAACATCCCTGAAATATACAAAGATAAGATATGAAAACATAAATCAAAACACTGATGTATTACTCCATGAGAGTTCAGCAACATTTGAATCTGTGCATGGAAATGCCCAAAACTGGCACTAAAATAAACATATTTGGACCTGGCACAAAAAACCTTTTTGGTCTGTAAAGCTAACAGACAGGTTGCTTTAAACAGTAAAAACTCTTTCAATGTTAGCGCCAGAGCCACACCGATTAGTGAATACTGAGAGACAAAATGAGCAGCTGTCTACTGGGGTTCTTTTCCATTAATTAAAGTCACTATGTTTGAGGTTGCAGTTCCTTATATGACATATATTGTAGTTTCCTCTGTGATTAATTCTTCAAACAACCCATCAAAGAATTCTGTGCTCCAGTTTTGGTGGGTTGTTTTTAGCACAAAATAGCAGGTATCTGTGTTGGTATGAACCCTTCATGGAGTCTAACCAAGCTTGGTAGGGTTAGATGAAAAATTTGCACTCCACCACATCATCCAAAATTGTCCATTCTGGCAAAAGCACAGCGGCAACAGCAATGATGCAAGAATCAAGGCTTCAAAATGTAAGAGAACCAGTGGCTATATCCATCTGTTATATACAGCCTAGGCTAGGGAGCCGGGGACTGAAGAGATCACCTCTCACTGGGACTGTTTCTACAGTATCTACAGTATAGTGACTAGAATGAGCAGTCTTCCTTGTTCCAACTCGCAACTCTTCAAGTCTGAGTTTACATTGGTCACCTTTGCTAGGTTTCCAGTTGTGTATAACAAGCTACTTCCAAGGTGAATTAAGAGAGGATGTATAAAGTTAATACACACACACTTACCCTGCCAGAAGGAGAGAAAGATGACTGACTTGACCATGAAGAACTTGAGCACTGGGTTATACGGGACGAGCAGCTCACGTGTGGCAAAGTAGAAGAGGAAGAGAGCGTAGAGGGACAGACTCACAGAGATGTTGTAGATAATTGTGATATACAAGTAGCCACTAGCCACACTGGAGGAGACAGAAAAAAAAAAGATTATATAAATGCAAAATCAAACAGTCATTTCAACTAAAGCTAAACACTAAGATGCTGATGCTCTGGTTGACAGTGCTGTGGAAACATACTTGAAGTCTCCATCTCTGTATTTCCCAAAGGCCTGAAGGATGACAGTGATCACTGCCATCAGTGGTTTTACCACGCAGAACTGGAGAGTTGCCTGCACAGAAGTGAAAGACATAACAGTTGATGATGTGTGATACCTACAGTCATTCAAGCTTAAAATATTTGCAAGTAGATATTTTGGGTATGCTTACGAACACGTTACACTTTTAGTAAATGGAGAAAACATGTATTAATACTTGTCTGTCACAGTGGACACCACAACACTCAAACAGAGTCAGTACAACCTAAACCTCCACCCAAACTAAAACACTCATACCTGTTTGCAAAACCTGAGGAAGCCAATGGAGTAGGTCCTGCCCCACAGACAGCATGTCCCATACATACAGCTTGACCTAAAGTGACATACAGGTTAAAAAATACACACACACACACACACACCATGAAACTGAAGTAACCAATTATATGGGCAATTATACTATGAAAAGGAATCAGACTTACTCGATGGGTTTCCCTCTGATTTCAGCCATTATGGCGCTCTCTCCTCCCAGATACTCGTAACACAAACTCAGGAAGTTGTAGATGACAAAAGCTGGAGAGGATGACACAGAGAAAAGGTTACAGTTTTCCAAAGTGGCTCTCTGCATCTGGAAAACAATTGCCAGATTTAAATTTTTTTTTTTTTTTTTTTTAAACTGGAGTTAAGCTGCATCAGAAAGCACAAATGAGAAACTGCGTCATCAAACTAAGGAACTGCATATCAGTGATATGACAGGAAGAGAAACCGCAACCTTCATAATCTTGCAGGATTTAGAACTCCAAAAACTAAGCAAACAAGCTAAAAAAATACACTGAAATGACAGATATACAATGTGATCAACACACAGTGGTAGAGCTCAGGCAGTAGAGTAGCTCACCTACTAATCAGAAGGTTGGTGGTTGCTGCTCCAGTCTGCACGGGCAACATACTACTAACCCCAATTTGTTATCCAGCAGAGTATGATTGTGTGTGAATGTTAGGTAGAAAACACTTACACAGGAAAGACATAGAAAAAAGTACTTGTGTGAATGGGTGAACGAGGCAAGTTGTAAAGCACTCTGAGTGCTCATTTAGTGAGATATAAGAATCAGTCCATCTATCACACTAGTAAAGGAATTACTATGCTTTAATAACTCTGTGTAACTCTAATAGTAACAGTTAGATTTTGCTGACTCTATTTCAGAACTGCTGAGACTGCCATTTCTAGACAGGAAGTGAAACTTATCAGTAGTCTTATGAATGACTAGCAAACACAGAACGAGCCTTTGACTGTGCATCCAGGCACAGTAATTCTTCTATGCAGCAAAAAACACCCTGCAACAGTAAAAGCTTGTGACAGTAAACGCTTACTGAGAGCAGTGTTGGTCAAGTAATACCTAATTACTGATTACTTCCCCAAAAAAGTAATCCCGTTACTTTACTGATTACTTATTTCCAAAAGTAATTAATTACTTAGTTACTTTTTAAAAACACGATTTACAACCTGAATAGGTGATAAAGTGATAGATCTTTCAGCCCAATTCTACTTTTTCTACATAATCCATCATACAAAATGTAATCAAATGGAAAAGTCTCTTTTTAAAACTTGTTTTATTAGTTTTAATCTTTTAACTTTATGCATCAAGCAAAAATTTAATTATATGCAACATTCTCTGACTGGAAGAAATTTGTTTAATATTTAAACCTATTTTCTGCACATTCCAGCACATAAAATATAAATATATATATATATATATATTTTTTGTGTTTACATTCACTCTTTCAAATAGATGCAAGTAAAACACAACAGACAATAAATAGAGTCAAAGACTAGCGGTCCTGTTGCTCTATTTTCACCTGTAAAGCAGGAGTGGGGTAGGCAGAGGTTTACCCTGGTGCAGGTGAGCCGCGGTCAGTTGAAGAATCCGCGAGTTTCTCTGTGAGTTTCCCATTACGTCGTTGCGCACTCAATGCTTGCTCGGAAGTTTAAGGGTTTTTTTCGCTGTAAAAAGAAGTTTTCTTCCCACGCACAACGGACGCTAATGTTTTTGTCACTTTTTATGGAATCAAACTCAAAGGTCAGTACTTCCACGCTTTAAACTCTGCACGCTCATACTCTCTCCTGCACTCGATATATGATCCATTGTTGATCTGCACGCAACTGTTGTCACAAACGTCGCACTTGCTTACGTCACTGTCATGAGACATTCTCGCAAAAAAAAAAAAAAAAAAAAAAAAAAAAAAAAAAAAAAATCACGGTTTTAGTAACGCAGTGTTCCTACGTGAAAGTAACGGTAATCTAATTACCGTTTTTGCAATAGTAATCCCTTACTTTATTCGTTACTTGAAAAAAGTAATTGGGTTACAGTAACGCGTTACTGCCCATCTGACTGAGAGAGAACATTTTTTTGCCAGAAATAAAAAAAACCCAAAAAAACAATTTACAGTTATATATGTAGACCATTGTGTAATTCATCATTATCTGATATCAAAAATGTAAAAACATTCTCCTGGATTTAATATCCATTATTCTTTAAAAATCTAAATATTTTTAGAAAAATCTCAACAAAGCATATAGGGCAGTTGCATCATACAGTGGGGCAAAAAAGTATTTAGTCAGCCACCGATTGTGCAAGTTCCCCCACCTAAAATGATGACTGAGGTCAGTAATTTGCACCAGAGGTACACTTCAACTGTGAGAGACAGAATGTGAAAAAAAAAAAAATCCATGAATCCACATGGTAGGATTTGTAAAGAATTTATTTGTAAATCAGGGTGGAAAATAAGTATTTGGTCAATAACAAAAATACAACTCAATACTTTGCAATAACAGGGGTCAAACGTTTACTATAGGTCTTTACCAGGTTTGCACACACAGTAGCTGGTATTTTGGCCCATTCCTCCATGCAGATCTTCTCGAGAGCAGTGATGCTTTGGGGCTGTCGCCGAGCAACACGGACTTTCAACTCCCACCACAGATTTTCTATGGGGTTGAGGTCTGGAGACTGGCTAGGCCACTCCAGGACTTTCAAATGCTTCTTACGGAGCCACTCCTTTGTTGCCCGGGCGGTGTGTTTTGGATCATTGTCATGTTGGAAGACCCAGCCTCGTTTCATCTTCAAAGTTCTCACTGATGGAAGGAGGTTTTGGGTCAAAATCTCACGATACATGGCCCCATTCATTCTGTCCTTAACACGGATCAGTCGTCCTGTCCCCTTGGCAGAAAAACAGCCCCATCCGGTTGTTCAGTCTGACGTCACTAGCCGTGTCTGGGTCTAAACTCCGCTGCAGGTCCATATATCAAACGATCACTATGGGATTACTGAGAGTTGAAAAACTGTCTAAAGTCTTTCATCTTTAATAAAATGATCAGCGTTCTGCTCTACCAGGTGTAACAATTGAGTTTAACATCCAGGCATCCATGAAAACGGAATTTATGACATTTAACGGAGTTAGAAGTTAGCAGGGAGTTAGCTCGCTAGCTTCTATCTAAATACAATATAGCATGTCCTGACTGTGGGGTTTTGGAAACAAATTAAAATGTACAGCTCTGCTATCACTTCCAGCATAAATGAAGACAGAAAACTAAACAGCAGTGACGTTTGTAGGGTTACTGAAGTTGGGCTAGCTGGTATATAATGATGTGCTACGTGACCGCTAGCGACACAGCTATGTTAGCATAATATAAACAAGCTAACTTTTTTTCCACTCGATAAAAGTTAATGTGAGTGTTCTCGGTGGTCAGGAACAAATATAATCGCATGGCAGGATGCTGTAAAAGGACCAAACTTCAGCCAGGAGAACAACTGAGATAATCCATCCACAATACGAGGTTAGTCATTCATATACTGCTGCATGGGCTGGGCTGTAGTTACATCGTAAGGTTTTAAAAACTGAGCTTAAATAAATGATTAGCGGTAATAAAAGCCGAGGGAGGTCAACAGTGATCACTGACTGTTTTAGAAGCTTTTTGAGATTAAATAGAAGAAAATACATAACATTAAACATGTTAACAACACAAAAGCCATATTAAACGCAGACTACTTTAGACCCGGAAGTAGGATTCGTCGCGTCATCACTGAACAACCGGATAGCATGATGTTTCCACCCCCATGCTTCACAGTAGGTATGGTGTTCTTGGGATGCAACTCAGTATTTGTCTTCCTCCAAACACGACGAGTTGAGTTTATACCAAAAAGTTCTACTTTGGTTTCATCTGACCACATGACATTCTCCCAATCCTCTGCTGTATCATCCATGTGCTCTCTGGCAAACTTCAGACGGGCCTGGACATGCACTGGCTTCAGCAGCGGAACACGTCTGGCACTGCGGGATTTGATTCCCTGCCGTTGTAGTGTGTTACTGATGGTGACCTTTGTTACTTTGGTCCCAGCTCTCTGCAGGTCATTCACCAGGTCCCCCCGTGTGGTTCTGGGATCTTTGCTCACCGTTCTCATGATCATTTTGACCCCACGGGATGAGATCTTGCGTGGAGCCCCAGATCGAGGGAGATTATCAGTGGTCTTGTATGTCTTCCATTTTCTGATGATTGCTCCCACAGTTGATTTTTTCACACCAAGCTGCTTGCCTATTGTAGATTCACTCTTCCCAGTCTGGTGCAGGTCTACAATACTTTTCCTGGTGTCCTTCGAAAGCTCTTTGGTCTTGGCCATGGCGGCGTTTGGAGTCTGACTGTTTGAGGCTGTGGACAGGTGTCTTTTATACAGATGATGAGTTCAAACAGGTGCCATTCATACAGGTAACGAGTGGGGGACAGAAAAGCTTCTTACAGAGGACGTTACAGGTCTGTGAGAGCCAGAGATTCTCCTTGTTTGAGGTGACCAAATACTTATTTTCCACCCTAATTTACGAATAAATTCTTTACAAATCCTACCATGTGGATTCATGGATTTTTTTTTTTCACATTCTGTCTCTCACAGTTGAAGTGTACCTCTGGTGCAAATTACTGACCTCTGTCATCATTTTAAGTGGGGGAACTTGCACAATCGGTGGCTGACTAAATACTTTTTTGCCCCACTGTATTCTGTGCGGTGGTCAGTGGTTTACTTTCTATTTTGCTGAGGAGTAACACGCAATTTAAAAAAACTGACTGGGCTGCACAGTGATCGCAGTTTTCCTGCTGGCCCAGGTGTTTGTCGGCTAATCTAAGGGTAATCCACAGACTCAGGCTCCCTGCTGCCTCAGCTTTCTTTACAGTTGAAAGCTGCTGAGCTTAAAAGTAAGCCTGTGATTGCAGCACATGGACGACAATTGGGTCCTGGGTTTTTCAGTACTGCATAATTACAGATACAGTATGTTTTAACTCTGAAACAAGAACATACGAAGAAGCTAATATTCTTTTGAATGGCTTCTCCACGTAAACCTAAGGTTTGAACAGTGGGTGGGTTGGGCTTTTGTGCCTAGATCACAATGTCATCATCATAAAGGGTACAAAAAAACTGACATGGAGTCCTTAGAGCAGTTTGAAATCTGAGCTTCTGTCTCACTGGGGTTACGTGCACGTACACCGACATCCTAACCTAAAACTCTGTTTATGTTTATTATAAGCATCCACTACTAGTTACCAACAATATACTATAAATGACAGAAAATACCAAAAAGCACTTTGAATAATGGTGGGATACATCATGATTTATCTGCTTAGAAGTGAGATGCCTTCTCAAGCATTTGCTCTTTTTCCACTCAGTTGCTAGGATACCTGTCCCCCCTCCCTGCAATCCCAACAGGCCATGGAGACATGAGAACAAAGATGGCAACCTTTGTAAATGAACACACTGTAAAGGCCCTCTGTTAGTGGGCACAGCACATAAATTCTTACACCCTCACACTTACTCTCATTGTTGTGTTAAATGCTGACCATACTGTGATGGCACATGTGGCAGCGTATATTCCTGCGTGCAACATAATAGGCTAGTGTATTTAATTTGACTCTGTTACTTTGTCCACTCACCTTCATAGCAGTCTCGGACTGTGTCGAAGTACACGTAATACTCCTCATTGGTGAAGAAAAGCAGGCTGAGCCAGGAGTCAAAGGCATAGATGGGAACTATGAAGAGGATCCTAACTATGTGCCGCTGCTCGTTTGGAGAGCTGTAGTAACGTAGGTGCATGTAGATCTGAAAAAGAAAAAGAGGTTAGAGAAACATAAGTTCATCTAAACATATAAAGTCATTTATTTAGAAATCTAAGATTAAACTGCTCCTATAAAAGACACCATCATCTAACAAGGAGCTCCATATGCTGGAAAAAGCCTCCATAACTTAAAGACAAAATTAAACGAGCAAGTAAATATTGTGCAGCACTGGCAAAGGTGTATCTACACTCACCACCCATTTGATTAGTTACTGAAGTTAGGTAGTTGCTGAAGTTCGAATTGAGCATGAGAACGAAGAAGAAATGTAAATTATGTGACTTTAAACTTAGCATGGTTGTTAAGGCCAGATGGGCTGAGTATTTCACAAAGTGCTGATCTATTGGGATTTTCCCACACAACCATCTGTAGGGTTTACAGAGAATGGTCTGAAAAAGAGAAAACATCCTGTGAAAATGCCCTGTTAATGTCAGAGAAGACCGAGAAGAATGATCAGGTTACTTTCAGCTGATTGGAACACAACAGTAACTCAAATAACTACTTGTTACAGCCAAGGCACAATACGGTCGACCTTGATGAGCTAGAGCAAATTGGAAAAACAATGCTTGATCTGATGCAACATTCAGATAGTAGGTCCACACAACATGGATGGACCTATCCTGCCTTGTATCAAAGTTTAAGGCTGGTGGTGGTGGTGTAAAGGTATTCAGGGTTATTTTCTTGACATACTTTGGACCACCAACTGCGCATCATTTAAAGGTGAAAGCCTACAGTATATCGATCTTTTAATGACTGCTTCCAGCAGGATAACGCACCACGTTGCAAAGCTCAAATCATCTCAAAATGGTTTCGTGAACATGATAAGATCACCGTACTGAAATGGTCTCCACAGTCACCAGATTTCAATCAAATAGAGCTCCTTTGGGATGTGGTGAAATGTAAAATTCACATCATGGATGTGGAGCTGACAAATCTGCACCAATTGTGTGATGTCATGTCAATGTTGACCAAAATCTCTGCTAAAAATCAATGCCATGAAGAATTCAGGCAATTCTGACGGCAAAAGCAGGTCCAACCAGGTATTAGCAACATGTACCGAACAAAATGGTCAGTAAATTTAAACCTGCTCATGAGAGCATCTACACCTATAAAAACAGAGATAATGAAAAACCCTGTTGACATGCTATGTATGGGCTGCATAAACAAAGAAGGAAAATGGTATCAGGTTTCCACCAACAACCTAATGTACCACGTAATATTTCTAATTTTTAAAATGCAAACATACTGTATTTAAACTTGCCTATATAATGATTAAATTTCCTAAACTTTATTTAAAGTTTAGTTTAAAAAAAAAATAGGACCTAAACTAAAACATGGTAAAGTCTGGCAGGGAGCGTGTTTGGGGCCTGCACATAGAGTGAGACAAAAGCTATCAGTGTCATGGAAAAGGGCGTGCTGGTACTGACCAAATAAAAGCGTCAATGCAAAAATGAAATGTGACCCAATAATTGTTTTATCTTGATTTTCTTGTTTTTATAATAATTGAAGCCAAAAATTGTAACTGAAAAAAATGGGTTAGTAGTTGTCACATTAAAAAACAACAACAAAGAAACAAAAAACAACTAAAAGCACAACATGGATCAGTTTTCTCACTGCAAAACCACAGTTCAAAATGTGCTAGGTAATCAGGGTGGCCCAAAGTAATGGCTACCTCATGAAACCTGCATGTGTGCAGTCAGTATACACTTGCCAGAGTCTGATACTGGAATAGAGTGAGTTTGCAGGGTGTGTGTTGTGAGTGTGTGCTTGATGGGGGTAACTGATACTGAGCTTTTATCACTCCTTTTCAGAGAAGCAGATGGCAGGAAGGACAGGGTGGGCTGCTGTCACCAGCACCTCTGTCTGCGCCCTGTGGCTCTTTTCCACTTACACAATGTCCACACCTATCACCTTTCCTGGCCTGTAAACAGACACACCTCTGGTAAAATAACAAACATTGAAAGGGGAGGGGGGGACAACACACCAGGCCAGACAGTGCACTCACAGGCAATCGTTGTTAGGTGACCCTACTTTCAGCACACACATCTCCTGCTCCTGTACGGTGTTATACTCAAGCCAGGAGCACCTGTTGCCAGAGCGACACAAGGCTATTCTTTAACCGAGTGTGTGAAGAGCATCGGCAAACAATGGAAGAGAAATCATTCAACTATGCCTCGAGGTACAATAGATCCCCCTTACATAAAAGGGATGTTACCTGAATGCTTCAGTGTAACATGAGGGCTGACAAACAAAGAAACCTGACAAGGTAAACTGCTCTTATTCCATGAATTGCAGTTCTCTGCAGGGCTCGCACACAGCACTCCACAGGCTTTTAGTACTGCTGAGGTCTTGCCATACAGCCATCGTAAATTGTCCCAAGCTGGATAAATTTAAGAGGGCCAGATTAAATTCAGTCAATCAAACTTGGCACTCTCGTGTGTTCGTGCTCAAGGTTGCCACAAACTAGAATATTCCAAGTTTTTACAGCCTGCAAGGAAAATTTATAGCATGTTGTTTTGCCCATCTCTTTTTCACTGCACTTATGTAATCGTACTACTGCCAGCCCCAAATAAAACACAAAGACATGTATTCGTTTTACTTGTTTCTAATGTTTAATGCTTGCAGCCATCTTAAACCTGGCTCCTAAAGGCTGCTTTAAAGATTTAAATGTGGCTCGGTGACTAAAGACACTAGACTAGGACAAAACTCAATGTCAGCAATTTAGGATGACTGTCTCCCTGCTCCCCGCAAGTCAGTGGAATTAAAGCCATAAAGAAGTAAATATTTCTGAGCTGTGGCAATGGGAGCTTTTTTCATATGATGTCTCCTGCAGCTAACACAACTGGGCATGGTAACAAACAGCAGAGTAGGTTTAGCTGTCTGTGTCAGTCCACATTTCAGCAGGAATTGTCAGTATACAGCCTAGATGCATCAAACTTGTTTTCCAAACAACAACAAATTAGATCCACGTGGCACAATTTGGCTTGCAATGAACCTGTAATGTTGCTGAAATCTCACCATGTGTAGGAGCCTTTAGAAAGCAGATTGTAGATGAGAATAAGTACTTATTTAACTTCTTCACGAACACAGTGTAGCCAATTCATGGGAATGGGATGTTATTTATCACCTTCACATCAAAAACAAAACAAATTTGCAGACAGAAAATCCCATAATATTTGGAAGAAGAATATTTCCTCATATGAAGCACATAACACTACATGTGCTTGGTGTGTGAACATCCACATAAAGAGTCAACCAACCTTTAATTAAGTCTAAATAAAATCAAACAATCATGATCATGATTCAAATTTGGGTTTTGAGTCACTTACCCAAAACACTGACATTGAGATCAATGTTTCGGGTAAGTGCTATGGGCAAAGACGGGAAAACAGATGTAACCACATTGAATGAAACCATTAACAACATGTTAGCAAAGAGTGCATTTGAGTTTTGCCTAGTGACATATTTTGACCAAATAAAAAGCATAACCTGGTTATTCCTTTAGTGAAACCACCACATAGTCAACAGGTTCCCAAATACCCTTGGACTGTAGAAAGAACTCTCAAAACCCTGTAATTATTATTATTTAACCTCTTAGATCACAGTTTACCCTCTCACAGGTAGCTGTTAGTGGAACATTTCATTTAAACCCGCTGACCATTTAACCACTCTGCTTACCTGGTGGCATGTGATCAGAAGAGCTGTCCAAACAAAAAACCCTGATATAGTTTGGGCAGTGGAGGTCATGAGGAAAATTGGCTCATCTGGTGTTACCACTGGGGTTTTAGGCACCCATGATGTGTTGGATCCTTGTGGGGCTGTAGTGGCTGGGGACCCCAGGGTGAGGCCGCTAGGAGAGTCATTCTCCAACCTCTCTGACAGCCGCTTGACTCGCCACCAAAGCTGACTCATCTGAATGAAGAAAGGACACTTCATCAACAAATATGCTTCTTGTATCACACTTAATTTACCCTCGACATTTTTAATAGCATGCATCGATCAACAGAACATGTTCCAGTTTGTAAAGCCTGAATAAAACACTCTTGATGTGTAAATGCATCTCAGTGGGCTCGTGCGGCCAACGACCTAAATCTCATGCCAATATCTGCCGAAGCTGGAACGAGAAAACAGCAAAAGATAAAGAGCAGAGCAAAGTAGGACAGTGCACAAAAAAGTGCAAATGACACTGCACGGCTGGCAGACGTATGAAGCCAGATCAAATGGAAGGAGTGAAAAGAGGAAGCACAAGGTAGGCGGGTGAGGAGGCACTGGTGAAAACGGGCAAAAAACACACACATCAAGACATGGAGCAGAGGGCTGAAAAATCCCTAAATCACACAGTGACAGATCCGTAAGATCTGGTGACCCAGTTTCTCCTCTTCTTGTTCCCAGTGCTCTGCTCTGGGCAGAATGAAGTGGAGTGCAGCTAGAAATAGCACTATGCACAAACATATCTCATGAGAGTAGTGAAACACCTTTGCACAAATTAGTCAAAAAACGCAGAACTAACACGATCATGCCTGTGGCTGCATGTGGTTGGTGAAAGCTGAAAGCAGTAGAAATTAAAGGAAACAACTGCACGCAAATGTACATTAGGAAAATGGATAAAGGTGTTCTGAAGTTTCTATTCCACAAAGCTAATGGAACAGCCTCAGAATCTTGGGGGCTGGAGGGTATCCAGGCTGTGCATCCTGAACAGGCCCATCACATGGCCAGACACATCCATGCTCTCATTCACACCTATAACCAATTTAGGCACAGGGGGAGCACACAAACTCCACACAGCTGCCTGAGTACACCACTTCTGCAGCTCATAATGACATAATTATGAGCTGCAGAAGTGGCATTCATCTCATAATTACACAGGACTGATGAGGACAAGTGAAAACTAGACAGGCGACCGGCCAAACCGGCACTCACAACATCACACACACATCGAGACAGATGCTCTGCTACACTCCCCCGCCCCCAATCATCAAATTACATCTCCCTGCAACCGTCATCTCTCCACCTACGTCAATGTCTTGGCACAGATTTTCAGGAAGGCAATAATCTAATAGTTTGCAGTGAAAACTAATTTCACAATGACTTTCAAAGCCTCCTGAAACACCAGCTAAATATAGGGTGATTGCACAGTGTTGTCATGGATGACTCATGCCACTTTGCCAAAGCCTAAATCAGCTTGTGGCAATGCAGCAACTGGGAATGAGCCAGTGTGTCGCTCTCTCTCTCTCTCTCTCTCTCTCTCTCACACACACACACACACACACACACACACACACACACACACACACAAGAATATGTTTTAGTTGAAAACAAAACAAACAAACAAAAAACAAACAAACCCAGAAATAAATTTAGAACCCTACAGACAATTCAGTCTAAATGCTTTGCTTGTTTTTAATACCACCACAAAGACACAAGTAGAATATTGTTATTAGCATTATTATTGATTTTAGTTGTACTAGTAAATATTATTATTTGAGTAATTAAAGAGGTTTCAGTGTGATCAGGATCACGTTGATTTAACAGCTGAATTTCTATGTCCAAAATGATAATGTTATGTTTGGTTTTGCCATGTTCTGGTAAGTAAACAGTTAGAAAATGACTTTATTTATAGTATGTAAATCAGTTAAAACATGCCATGTTAAAATAAACATACAAATGATCTGCATATTATCCGTATTAAAGTCTGTGCTCACTGCTGTGCATACGCAATGGAGATGATCAGCACCTTGCACTTACACCTCGCTGGTTCCCAGTGGGCCACAGACAAGACAGATCATCAGTCCTGGTGACTGCACCCGGGGAAAGATTTCAAAACATGCATTGTACTTCGACATCAATCGAATTGGCAGTCTTTGTGACAAGAATTAAGACTTCAGGCCAGGAAAGCTGTCTGAAACATACTGTAACACACCAGGGCACCGAGGCTGTGTTCAGCCAGATGAAGTGAACACAACAGGATTCAGCAGTGGTTACAAGTCATTTTTATAGTGTTAAGAGCAGATTAAAGAAAATACACAAAGGACGAGAAGTCAAGCTTCCCAGCTTTCAACCCTTCGTATTAGCACGGCTGTGTGCACTATACATGCAATATCAGACAGGTGAAAAATTCAGGCGGGATAACAGTTAGCACACAAATGCTGATTTATGACAAGGTATTTGAGCCATTCCGTTATGAGTGTTAGGAAAGACACAATAAAAGCGGAAAATTACAGCCGCTGATCGGCGCTCATGACTCCGTGCTGCCGCTTTGCTTACCTCCTCTGCAGTTGTTTGATGTGCGCCGATTTGAATCCAGGCATCAACTTAGCTCATCGTCTCGAATCCAATCTCGAGCCTTTCGGGAGTATAAAAAGTTACCGAGCCAAGCTATTGCATTCAAACGAGGGAAAGCCACGTATGTAATCACTGCATCTTTCTTTCAATTCCGGAAACTGGCTTCTTCTGCGGGAAGAGTCGACAGCTGAGCTTTAATGACGCCGACCTCAGCTGCTAACCAGTGTTAGCGAGCCCTTTTCTAGCCTAACACAAACTTAGCAGTTACTTCTTCCAGTAGAGACAAACCAAAGACGTATAACACGGTTTTAGAAAGCTTTAAATAAAACACGACGCTGAGGTGTAAACTGAGAAAATAACTGGTATTAGCTTGCCATTTCCAATCCAATGCTAATGGACTACTAACGCCGTTATTTCACCCACATCAGCAGCAGCAGTTCTCTGTATCAACAGCAGCGACTCCGCTCAGCGCATGCGCAGTCACGCCTTTGTCGTTCTCCGTGCTTGGCCATTGAACATAACGCAACTTTCTATCCACACCCAGCACCCGATAACAAAATGATGAAAAGTCAGAAATTGTGAGCAACGTTATTAATTTTTATTACTTCATAAAATATACACAAATACTGTAAATAAAGAGTGTTTAAGAACTGTACATGATATCAGTACACAATACATAAAGTGAAATCCCCCCAAATAGGCTCATTCTCCATACCATCCCCAACCCAACAGTTACAATGCCACTGGGTCATGGTGGCCTGTACAAAGGTAATTACACACAGTACACTGCTATTTACAAATCCCTGCAAATTGCATCAGTTAAGCTTTCTTCTTAATGACATCGTCAAGGTTTCTGGAAGTTAAAAAAAAAATAAAAATCCAAAAGGTGACATCACACTATTGGCATTTTATTTTTGCAGGATACTGAAAGCCCTAAGTATTGAATAACGATGAAGGTGGACAGGCTTTGAACAACTGAGAAACAAAGGCATTCAAAAAACATAGAAGGTACGTCCAATAAATTACAGGATGATGAGTGACAGTTTAACATAAATACAGTTATTTAAAAAAAACTGCATACAAACTAAGACAAAGGGAATTTATTATTCTTTGCAGGGATTCACTGTATCACGCTTCCTTTCACACATACACAAAATGTTGGATGACCCAGCTGGCACAGCAACAGTAATCCATCCCACAATTTAGCATTTTAAATACCCAAACTTCAAATGCCTATTTCTGTTGTTAGTTTCCATTTTTCTACTTTACACTTTAAAACAAAAATTACCACATTTGGCTTTACATTGAAATAAAAAAATATTTACAGTGGAGTAAACAAACTTGGGTGTGGGAAAAAAAAAAAAAAGTATAGTTATAGTATATTACTGGATGCCCCCCCTCCCAGACCGCACCCTGAAATGTGATCCCAAATGTTGAAGGAGCCTGCCCAGTACCCCCTATTACCTTCAATAATAAAAGAATAAAAAAAGGTCATGTTAAGAACTATCATAAAAATTGCAGCCACTTTTTGTTAGCCAAAGTGGGCAGCTGTGGTCTCTGGTCGAATATAATCAGTTTGCTGAAAATTTCCTGAGGAGCTTCCCTCAAGACTTCAGAGTTCTGTCTTTATTTTTTTTAATTTTTTTTGTCATCTACCGTCATTCTTTACCATTTCCACTAACATTTTTAAAAGAAAAAAAAGATTCAAAACAGGCAAGTAAGGGGTGGCGAAGACTTCCATGGCTACGTTTTGAGGGGCAGCAAGTAATCACAAAAGGGATGAAGGACAAGCAATCACCAAATGCTACTTCACCAGAAACATTACAGCAGCTAAAAACATCACTTACTATTCCTTTTTCAAAGTTACTCTTCATTTTGCCTTCTATCACCTGACCTACATGTCTCCATTTATTTATATTTATTTAAGAGGTTATTAAAAACAAACAGTAAAGGGGACCTATTATGCTTCATTTTCTTCCATAGTCTGTATGTAGTTTCCCTGTATAAGTAATCCATGAGCTAAATGTTTTGGCTTCAGACTGCTCTGAATGCCCAATTTCAGACAGTTTCTCTCTAGTCTTGGCTCTTTGTGATGTCATAGAGAGGGCATATCCTAATAAAGTTGTTATGTTTGGCAGAAACAGAAAAGTTGACTTAGAGGGGGAAGCCGTTCAGGGAAGAGATGAACAAAGAGGCTGCAAGACCCAGTGTAAGACAAACATGGATTATTATAAACTGTGAATCATGCAAAGCTACTTCTATTAGTAGGCTCAAAGAATTCAAATATGGAGCAGGAAACGAGCATAAGAGGCCCCCTTTAAGAACAGGAGAGTACTCCAATGTCATTATGAAAATCAAAAGATGTTTTTGCTGTGTCTAAATTGAAAAATACATTTTTTGGGGGGAAAATAATGTCAGCTTATAATCAACCTTTGATTAAACACATGCATGTCCCGGATACCCTTCTGCTCCTTTGATGCCAACAGTTCTTCACATTTTTCAGAATGCTGAGGGAATGTTTTGAGGAAGAGGAGGGCAGGTATGAGCAACTGTCAAGGTGCAGCTTTGTCATTTGTATTGTGGTAGTGATAATCCAGGGTTCAGTAAAGAAAGTTCATGGAGAAGGAAGGAAGAAGCAGAAAAAAAAAAGGTAAAAAAAAATAAAATAAAAAAAATTGCTGGATACCTTCGTGTATTTTCCTGGATCCTGAAAGAGTTACAGTCCTTTTCCAAAGACCCATGTGTCCATTTGCAATCATCTTTTCTTAGAACAAAGTAAGAATGAAGGAAAATAAACTGTAGCAACAACTATACCTTGAAGCCCTGAAACAAGAGATGTATTGTCATTAAAGAAGAAATTTACAGATAAATAGCAAATATTTAAAAAAACTAAACAAAACAAAAACCACGCTACACCTCACCTGTCAGTTTTACTTGCATGCAGAGCTGGAAAATTCTATTTTCCCATGTGCTCAAATGGCACGCTGACCTGCAGAGGACAGTACAGATTCAAGATAAAGAGTCAGCAATTACAGCTCTCTTTCTCTTACTTACACACACACACACACACACACACACACACACACACACACACACACACACACACACACACACACACACACACACACACACACACAATCATGTCCTAACCCCATTAGGTACAGTTCAAACAACACTGATAACTTTGCAAGCTAATTACAATGTTAATGCTTTCGTATTTTTTTTAAATCTCGTTCTGTCCTTGCTGTTCTTCTTCGTTAGTATTGAGTGCAGTCTTGGCAGACAGTATAGGCGATACTACACCATAGCGTCCTGTAGTGTATTGCAGTTACAAAAACATATATGGGCGAATCGTTGCAGCCCTACATACCATGTATTAATTTATCCTCTCCCAATTACATCAGTCATCTATCTGCCTGTCCTACCCCCAAAGTCTAACCTTCTGTCACCCTTGTATGCCGTTTTTTCTTCTGTTAAGTAGGAGGGGCTAAAATGTCTCTCTCAATGTCGAAGTTTGGCGACTCCAGTTTAGACGAATCAATGCTGTACAAAGTGGCATTATATATATTATTTAAATAATCAGGCCTGAGTCAAAAGCTCAAGCTTCAGACTACTTTAAACACTCTGCTATCTACTCTTAGAGGTTTATGATGCCAGAGCTAAGCCTAAAAGAAGAAATCTTTAACCGAACGGAACTAAAATGGCTAATTACAGACTGTGGATGAACACAGATGTTGCAAAAAGTCCCAGTATAAGAATCAAACAAAGCTACTTTAGTAGGGCTCAAGAATAAAAATGTAGAGGTAAAAAAAACAAGCAAAACAAATTATTATCATCACCAGCCTTGTGGGTTACCTGATCAACCCCAGGGCCTTTTCTCACCTGTGACGTAGAAATTCTCGATTGGTCGTGGCGGGCTGTGAGGTCAGAGGATGATACGTTGGCAGGAGCACCACGGTGGAGCCGCATGCTCACCTTCCTCTCTCGCTCTGCACGAGAAATTGCACGTGGTGACGTGTTACCTAAAACACAATAAAAAAAAAACTCCTAGATTAGATAAAAATATTCAAGAAAAAAGAAAAATACTCCGGTGTCCGTCTTATTCTGTTTCCTCTTTTTTTCCTTGTAATGCAGCAGTTGGCTGAAAACTCACCAGACTGCTGGACCCGAGAGGCAGGGTTAGAAATGGCTTGCTCAGGGCCGTTCCTGACTCTGTTGGGAGCTCCAGGATTTGGACCTGGAGGGAGGCCTCGTGATGCAGACCCCCTAGGGACTCCTCCGATCCGCTCATCTCTCTCATCCGCAGTCCTCCTCTCCCTATCCCCATCCTCAGCTGTCCGACTGGCACCCTTTTAGATGAGATAAGCCACATTCAAGCCTAACTACTGACAGGTAGCCGTATTATAATGTGGTGAAAATAGTTCAAGTTAGAAACTGTAGATATAAACTTACAAATTTGAGCATGTTCCAGTCAAAGACATAATCGTAAGAGAAGCCCTGTCGGTGGAACAGATTCCTGAAGAGCTGTCGAAGGTAGGAGTAGTCTGGTTTGTCATCAAAACGGAGTGAGCGGCAAAAGTTCAGGTATGTGGAGAACTCAGCTGTAAGAGGGTAAATAAAAATAATGAGAGTAGAACAGAAAGTTCACTGTAGCGGTAAACTTTGTGTGATTAGATAATTGTTAGCATTCAATTTCATACTGAGAAAATACAATACAACATCTTAAAATAATTTCAGAGGTATGTGTAGTACGCAGAGGCGCCCTGTGAGCCTCACTTACATGGGTATCCTTTGCAAAGAACTTCAATGGGTGTGGACATTTTCTTCTCGCTGATCCGTTCATATTTCTGTCTCTTTGTGGCAGCCTTGAGGCCCTGCCACGGGAGTGACCCCAGGTTGAAGTACATGAGGACGTAGCCAAGAGACTCCAGGTCATCACGCCTGGACTGCTCTGTAGACAGAACGCATGAGAGAGAGGAAGAAAGATCATTAGTCATCATAACAATCATTACAAAAAGGCCTGTAAATTTGTTTAAAGAGCATCAGAATGAAATTACAAAGCAACGGGAACCCTTCCCCCCCTATCCCCACAGTCCCAGATAACTCTTCCTTCTTTACAGCCTGTATATATATCAGATACAGTGATGATAAAACGATGCCGCAGCGAAGAGGCACATCCAAAATTAAATGGCTGAATAAGAGGGACTTTTCACTAAACAGAAAACAGAGCTAGAGTCAGTAAATTTCTACACAGAAGAAATATTAAGCACAAGGAAGAACTTCAAACAACATAAATTTTTTTTGGGTGCTTTAACTCAATCATGTTACGATTTGGTGAAAGGGAAAAGATCATAGTAATTTGTAAGATTCCAAGTATTCCACAAATCCAGGTATGTGCTAGAGGGTTTAAAAAGAGATGAGTGCCATAGAGTGGCTCTAAAGAATCACATTTAAAGTAATGTTTAGATGAAATCTCTACATCTGCTGTGGAGCTGATGAGATTTCTTTGAGTCACAAGTCTAAGGCTACTGAGACCACATCTTCATTAACACAGTCACACCAGTTCAATGAAATGTAAACCTTATGACAGAGAGAGTGCACTTGCTGTCAGCTCCACTGTGGAGCCTGCCACACACACACACACACACACACACACACACACACACACACACACACACACACACACACACACACACACACACACACACACACACACACACACGTTGTTGTTGGTTCGTTAGCCGGCCACGGAGAAGAGCATTGAATGAGCTGAAGTGAAACAGATGAAGAAAAAAAAAATACTAAAGTGTGGACAGAGGACTCTTAAAGATTTTTTACTTTTTTTTTTTTTTGCGCCATTTTCCCGTTCCTGATCAACTCCACTGTCGCACCCCACTATACTCCTGCCCACTTGTCAACCAATCAACATTCGGTAGTCGCATACATCATCTGCTTTAAATGGCACGCAGTTAGGATCTTGGAGTGGTGCATGGCCGCACATCTCACATGGGTGAGAACCTCTCTCCCTTCTGTCTGACCAAAAAGTGTACGCAGATGAATATATTTACAAGGATAAACCCGTTTTAAGGTATATCGTCTCCATTGGTCATGATCACACAATTATTTCTATTTGCCCTCCATTAGGGTACAGGAAGCTGTTGAACAATAGGTATCGCCACGATAGCACCAGATAGCTGGATAGCATAAAAATGGCCTGTATTTATATAGCGCTTTACTAGTCCCCAAGGACCCAAAGCGCTTTGCACATCCAGTCATCCACCCATTCACACACACTGGTGATGGCAAGCTACATTGTAGCCACAGCCACCCTGGGGCGCACTGACAGAGGCGAGGCTGCCGGACACTGGCGCCACCGGGCCCTCTGACCACCACCAGTAGGCAACGGGTGAAGTGTCTTGCCCAAGGACACAACGACTGAGACTGTCCAAGCCGGGGCTCGAACCGGCAACCTTCCGATTACAAGGTGAACTCCCAACTCTTGAGCCACGATCGCCCCGTAGCATAAGGGAGAAGTTGTTAAACTGCAAACAAGGACTTTGTTGAAAACTTTTTACAATGAACACTGTCCAAAGTCTCAAGTTTTCAAACTATTGCACAGCTCCTGTGTATCTATGCATCTCTGAGCTTCTGTACTTGAGTATCATTAAAATAGTAGTGAAAATCAACATGATCATACTACAGCGGCTGCAGTGCAACATGCTAGGTTACAAAATCAGAATCAGAATACTTTATTGATCCCTGGGGGAAATTATTTTTTGTTACAGTGCTCCATTTTAAACCAACATTAAGACAAGACGGACAATACACTAACTAAGAATAGTACAATATATACATATATATACATACATACATAAGTCACTCATAAATAAATAGTTGGAAAAGAAACATGTGTAGTTGTAGCAGCAAACAGTGTGTTAAGTGGATGCGTTGTACAGGGAGATGGCCACAGGCAGGAATGATTTCCTGTGTCGTTCAGTGGTGCTTTTCGGTAATCTCAGTCTCTCACTGAACGTGCTCCTGTGACTGACCAGCATGTCATGGAGTGGGTGGGAGGTGTTATCCAACATTGTCTTTATCTTGGACAGCATCCGCCTCTCCGACACCACCTTGAGGGAGTCCAGCTCCATCCCCACAACATTGCTGGCCTTACGGATTAGTTTATTAAGTCTGTTGGCATCTGCGACCCTCAGCCTGCTCCCCCAGCATGCAACAGCATAGAGGATCGCACTGGCCACAACAGACTCATAGAAAATCCTCAGCATTTTCTGGCAGATGTTGAAGGACCTCAGTCGCCTCAAAAAATAGAGACGACTCTGGCCCTTCCTGTAAAGTGCTGTGGTGTTTTTAGCCCAGTCCAGTTTATTGTCAATGTGTACTCCAAGGTATTTATAGTCCTCCACAATGTCAACACTGACCCCCTGGATTGAAACAGGGGTCAAGTGTTTCCTGGTCTTCCTGAAGTCCACGATCAGTTCCTTGGTCTTTGCCACGTTGAGCTGCAGATGATTCTGCTCACACCACGTGACAAAGGAGTCGACCACAGCCCGGTACTCTGTCTCATCATCCCTGCTGATGCATCCAACCACCGCAGAGTCATCAGAAAACTTCTGAAGATGGCATGTCTCTGTGCAGTGGCTGAAGTCTGTGGTGTAGAGGGTGAAGAGGAAGGGGGAGAGGACAGTCCCCTGTGGTGCCCCTGTGTTGCTGATCACCTTGTCAGACACACACTGTGGGAGACGTACATATTGTGGTCTTCCTGTCAGGTAATCAACAATCCAGGACACCAGAGAAGCATCCACCTGCATCGCTGCTAACTTATCACCCAGGAGGGTCGGCCTGATGGTGTTGAAAGCACTGGAAAAGTCAAAAAACATGACCCTCACAGTGCTCGCCGGCTGGTCCAGATGGGTGTAGACACGATTGAGCAGGTAGATGATGGCGTCCTCAGTTCCGAGACGAGGCTGGTAAGCGAACTGAAGGGGATCCAGGTGTGGTCTTACTATGGGTTGCAGCTGGTCCAGGATGAGCCTTTCCAGGGTCTTCATGATGTGGGAGGTCAATGCCACGGGCCTGTAATCCTGGGGGCCACTGGGACGTGGCGTCTTTGGTACAGGGACGAGGCATGATGTCTTCCACATCACCGGGACCCTCTGCAGACTCAGACTCAGCATAAACAGTTTATGAAAGACTCCACACAGCTGGGGGGCACAGGTCTTGAGGACAAGGGGACTCACTCCGTCTGGTCCAGCAGACTTGCCTGAGTGAAGTCTCCTCATTTGCATCTCAACCTGGTATTGAGTGAAGGTGATGGGTGGGGGAGGGGTGTCAGGAATCTCACAGGAGGCAACAGCGCCATGTGAAGAGAGAGGCTGGCACAGTGGTGTGGTTCTGGATTCCAGGCTGACTACAGGTGAGGTTGTGGGGGTAGGAGCAGACACTGTGGTGTCGAATCTATTGAAAAACAGATTCAACTCATTGGCTCTATTCTCACCTCCCTCAGTTCCCCTGCTGTTGGTTGGCCTGAATCCAGTGATGGTCTTCATGCCCCTCCACACCTCTCTCATGCTGTTCTGCTGGAGTTTCCACTCCAGCTTCCTCCTGTAATTGTCCTTAGCCTCTCTGATCTTGTCCTTTAGTAACACCTGGATCTTCCTCACCTCCTCTTTGTTGCCCCCTCTGAAAGCCCTCTTCTTGTTGTTGAGGAGGGCTTTGATGTCCTTAGTCACCCACGGCTTGTTATTTGGGTAACAATGAACAGTCTGAGCTGGAACAATGGAGTCGGTGCAGAAAGTTATGTAGTCTGTGATACACTCAGTAAGCCCATTGATGTCCTCGGCGTGAGGCTCACAGAGTGTTTCCCAGTCGGTCACCTCGAAACAGCCCTGTAGTTCTGCTAAGGCCTCCTCTGACCACCTCCTGACAGTCCTGGTGGTCACAGGTTCCCTCCTCACAATTGGCACATAGCGGGGGGTGAGGTGAATCAGGTTATGATCTGACCTACCAAGTGGGGGGAGGGAGGAGGAGCTGTATGCATCCTTGACGTTAGCATACAGTAAGTCTAAAGTTTTCTCTCCCCTGGTGGGACAGTCCACATATTGTTTGAATGTTGGTAGTGTATTGTCCAGTGATACATGGTTGAAGTCACCCGAGATCACAATAAAGGCACTCGGGTGCTGAGTCTGTAGCCGAGCTATGGCAGAGTGGATAGTGTCACATGCAGCTGTGGGGTTAGCAGAGGGGGGTACATAAACAGCCACCAAGATGACGTGAGAGAATTCCCTGGGTAAATAATATGGCCTGAGTCCAACAGCACACAGTTCAGTGTCCGGGCAACAAATCCTTTCTTTGATTGTTATGTTGGCAGGGTTACACCACCGGTTGTTAACTAAAACAGCAAGCCCACCTCCTTTACGCTTACCGCTAGCGATGCTGTCCCTGTCCGCCCGAACAGTGTGGAAGCCTTCCACGGAAGCATTCTCATCGGGAATGTCCTGGTGCATCCATGATTCGGTGAAACACATCAGGCTACACTCTCGGTATTCCCTCTGACTCCGTACCAGTGCTGAGAGCTCGTCGATTTTAATTGCCAACGATCGCACATTACCCATCACGATAGACGGCAGACACGGTTTAAACCTCCTCCTCGCTTCGAGCCTCCGCTGTCTCACCGTCACCTTTTTTCTTCTCTTCTGTCCTTGACCTCTGCATCCCCGATGTGTTTTCCTCCAAATTTCAGCTGGTACTTCTGCGGGCCTGGCCAGCGAACCGGCCGGCATCAGGGCGATCAGCTGATCTCTGGAGTAAACAGTCCGTGCGTGTAGGAGATGTGCCGCGGTCCCGTTCCTTGATAAAAGTAACAGTTCCACGGCCACCAGAAGAACAAAAACTCTCTCAATCCACATGATTGAGTAAGAGATAGAAAACGGAGGAAAATACAAGTCAGGAAAAAAAAGAATACGTAGAAAAAAAAAGCTAAACTAAGAGAAAAGCAGGAGCGACTGTAACAGGCTGCATGCTGGTTGGCGCATGCGCACTAAGTACTCGAGAGGTGCACGACCACAAACACTGTGGGGCCACAGCGAGCATAAGAACAACATTACAGAGAGACTGTATCAGTTTAAATCATATAACTGATTATTTTAAAAGGAAAGATCTGGTGCATCAGAAAATCTCTGAACTTGAACTAACATGGCACCTTAATACAGTTCTTTCTGCTTAAGGGAAGCTCTCTCTACTATATCAGTAAGAAACATTAATCACAATACAGAGCTGTAAGATAAATGCTTCAGATTATGTCTAAATAACTCAATAACAGCAGTACTCTGCAAAATTTAACACCATGGTTTCATATCCAACACACCAAAGCCTTCATTAAAATGCAGGCAAATTAGGCTCACGTGTCTCCTCCAAGTCTTACCGATCCCAAGATGTGTGTTGATGGAGGCATAGCGCGCTGTGCCCGTCAGGTTCTTGTTCTCCCGGTAAGGAATGTGCTGGTGTGTGCGGGCATCACGGTACTTCTTGGCCAGCCCAAAGTCAATGATGTACACCAAGTTGCCTTTCTTGCCGAGTCCCATCAGGAAGTTGTCAGGCTTTACATCTCGATGGATGAAGTTCTTGGAATGGATGTACTCAATGCGACTTATCTGGAGAGGAAAGGTGGGAGAGTGGTGAAACAATGTTAGCAGCACAAAAAGCCTCTAGGTAAAAACAAAGGTTACAATGGGACATGACAAGTCATCTTATATTTTACATCCCATGAGTTCAGCACTGCCCCTGTGGAGTTTCCCCGACTCAGAAAAACAGTTATTGTCACATGACCATTTCTTTTCTGAGTATATACTATCAAAACACTATATAAATATGCAAAAACAAAAAGTTCTGGAATCCAAAAATTTCACAATTTGTGGTTGTTATGAATGTGTCATAACAACCAGCGTGAGACTGCATATCACCTTCCGGCTGTCCTTTACACTTTATGACTTCCTGCCCAGCATATGCAATTAATATCTATTAACTGAAGCTACTGGTGTAAATGATCTCCACAACAGACTGAGCGTCACCACTTCCTGTGGAGTTTGTTTTTTGTTTTTTTAAAATCCCTGCAACCAGCAATGAAAGCTATGTAGACAAAATGTGTTCTCATCCCATCTAAAAAGCCAGCCATACCCTTAGTGCCCTCAATACATCTTGGCTTTCTCATTCCATTGATATGAAAACAAGGCAAAATGTGCCAGAGGATGTATAAAGAGAAGCTTCAGCTGGAACAAAAGGTGAGATCAGTTGTGCTTGAGAGAGAGCCACCAATAAAATCTAACATCTAGGCCAGCAAAGTCTACAAAAAGGCCAATATTACAAAACACACATATCACAAAATTATCCCTGACTTTAACTGAAAGGTTCGTAGCATACCATCTGGTCAGCCAAAAGCAGGACAGTCTTTAGGCTGAATTTGCGGGAGCAAAAATTGAAGAGGTCCTCCAGACTAGGGCCGAGCAGCTCCATCACCATCACATTGTAGTCTCCCTCTGCGCCACACCACTTTATAGATGGAATGCCCACTAGTGAAGACACATCAAATCAGAACAAAGCCCCCGAATCGTGGCGCACACACTGCTGGTTGGACATTTATCGTCATCTTCACTTTACACATTTAGCAGATTTCATAGGATTTGCATCTCCTATGCCGTCTTGGCCAATAAATTCAAGAAGGAATGTGTTGAAAAATCTTGACAAGCATGTCCAAGCTCTAATTTCTTACCTCCTCCTTGCATCATCTTGTAGAACTTGCTTTCAATGTGCAGCTGTGGGTGTTTGGTCTTCACACATTCCAGCTTGATGGCTACCTCCTCACCAGTGGCGATGTTGGCACCTGAAGAGACACGTGCAGAAATACCCACAGCAGTCAAGACAATTGCACCTTTGCATGTACGAGGACCAAAGACGAATGAGCATAAAGGAAAATCTGAGTTCAGTCCCCGGAAAAAGGAGGAAAAAAAAAGAAAAAAAAGGAATGGCACAGTTTGAAAAGAGAGGCTCTCCACACACTAATGTGGAAAGAACCTCACCGGGCAGAAAGCTGGGTAAAGCGTTTAAGAACTGAAGAAAAAAAAAAAGAAAAAAGAAAGTGGATGCTTCAACTTACCGAGGTAAATGTCTCCAAAAGAACCACTCCCTATCTTTCGCCCGAGCCGGTACTTGTTCCCAACTCTCAGCTCCATGCTTCCAACTTGTCACTGTCACAGTGGGAAAACACAGATATTAAAATAAAGCAACAAACATACAAACTGAGCATCATCGCTCCTCTTTCACCACTTCAGCTATAACCATGACCATTTCCTGAACTTTCCCCTAAAGGCAGAAAGAGGGAATTTATCCTCAAGGGTCAGTCAACTGCTCACATGATGTGTACCGATCCCTCAGCACTCAAGTGTTCACATGTTTTTGAGACAGAATGTGGCCCAAACAGGGCCACTTGATCAGCAAACAGCTGTCTGGTGCCCAGAAATACAAGATCAGATTTGTAGGGCAGCTAGGGGTGAGAGAGAGGCGGCTGCAGTGAGATCAGCAAAAACATGGAAGGGAGGAGAAAGAAAAACAGGAAAAAAAAAAAAAAAAAAAAGAGAGAGAGAGAGAGAGGCCATGCACAAATGCCAGTTTCCACTTGGAAGTGGAGTGAACCAGAATCAACGGACTTGGCACACATGAGGAAATGAAACAGCTTTTTTGGGGGGGGGTTTTGTGTGCGTGTGTGTCGAGCTGATTTGCACGTGATGCCGGAGCAGGATCATCACTTATTTAGTGCTCGCTCCACCACGCCACATTGTGCAGCCATTGCAAAAGCAAGACTAAGCTCTCTGCCGTTCTGCGCTGGCACTGCCAAGCGAGTGAAGGCATGAGCAGCCAGCCACTGACTGGCTTTATCTATGTCAAGGCCCTCACACAATTCTGTGTGATGAACTCCACAAAGCGCTGCACAGACTTTATCAGCATGGACATTTCTACTGTCGCCACCCTTTAACACTACTGCAACAAAACATCATATTACACTGACGCTCGTTTATAAAATGCTGTCGCTTTCGAGTTTCAACCCTCAACTTTCCAACCGAACGTTTGCAAAGCACAGAACGCCCTGCATCTTCTTCACCAATCCCTGTGTTGCATCTGCCAACTCAAGAACCTTTATAAAATCCCAACTTTAAATGACTCCACATATTAGTTTTGCTGGAACGCAGACACAAGCTCTAAAAAACACCCAGGAATCACCATCATGGATCAACTGAACCTTGCTTTTCATCAGCAGCAACTGCATCACAAAGGCCGTACATATCCTGATGAACTCTACCTGATGAGGACAGCCTGCTAGGAGATGTGATAGAGGCAGATGGATCTGGGTCATTAAAGAGTGAGAGTTCATGTCTCATGTGCTGCAGCCAGGTCTCCCGATTTAGGGAGGAACACTAACACAAGGTTACATCTAAAGGGTACAACGAAAGTGCCAATGGTTAATTACTTCATATAGGAACAGTGGCACAAGACGCTAAATATAAGACTCTACCCATATTATTTGAGATATTTTCTCATGAGCTACTAAAAGACTAAGACAGACTTTAGTACAGCAAATGCAGTTATTGCAGTAACGTGAAGAGTCTGTGATTTGAGGTTTCAAAGGTGCCTTGTGTGAAGTGAAGCAAGTGGAATTAGCCTGTCACACTGCACTGGAAAAAACACCATGTGCTATTACGGTAGTAATCGTCTACACGAGAGTGGATTGGTTAAGATGGTACAGTACACATCTGCTGGTTGGGGGGAGTCTTAGTGGTGACTGCTGAGACAGGATGTCCTGAGGATGTTGTACACTGTGGTTGAAAAATCACACACACAGACAATATATCACTAAAATGACCTCAATCTGAAGTTAAATTATCGTGCGTTTTCCGTACATGTAATCGTTTAGATGGATGTTTAAAAAAGTGCTATACTTGGAAATGATTATCGCTCTTTTAAAACAAACAAAACAAGTACTGTAACAGAGCCAAAAGATTTCACAATCACACGAAGAACAGAGCTAACGTTATGCCTCTCGCACACGGACAGCTGTCACTACTACACAAACAACTCGCGTGTTACAGACTCCACGCTGAATGCGTGTGTTAATATCGCCTAAAGTTGCAACAAAAATGTATGTTGTTGTTGTTTTTTTATAACGGCAACGCTACATTTCTCTTTCCTGTTTGCAATTTGACAAGTAGCAAGCCAGTGGCGAATAGGCAAGAGCAACAAATCTGCCGTAGTTTCAGTTACGTTTTTTTTTAATTGCTAAGATTTACTGAGTATTTACTGAGTGTTTATTGAGTGTTTCTGTATAATTTGAGGACGTTTCGAGTAACGTTAGTGAAAAACATCAGCGCTAGGCTGCTACGTTAGTTAAGAGTTAGCTGCTAAGAGTAAGCTAGGATAAATACGTAAACGGAACCGTGATACGCGTAGCCCCGTTAATACTGTAAAAAATAAAATAAAGAAAGCTAATAATATTTAATATTATACTTCGTCACATTTTATATTATAACCGCACCCATGTATGTCACTGGACAAGCCTGTGCAGATCCCTACTACGCGCCCCCTCCCCCTCTCTTGGAAGCCGTGAATAGGAGCGTCTGATTCGGCCGAATCTGGCCCCTTTTCCCCCTTGGTTTCTCCGGTTCCCTGACCCAGCACTCACCCGATATTAGGTTCGTCCGAGAGCTGGGTTGGTGAAGGTTCTGATCCGATGGTTGTCAGTCGGACAAGAGCCCGGGTAGTGGAGGATGGAAGCGGATTCTGGTGGCTCTCATACCCCCAGCTCTTAGCTCAGTCGTCGACTGCACTCCCTGTTAATAGTCCCTGAGATGCTCCGGCAGTACGACGGCCGTTCTCCGCTCGAGTCTGTCTCCCCCTCTCGTTACTTAACGACGTGCGTGTTCACAGCGCAATGATGTCATTCCCTGAATGTCAGTGCACTGCCATTAAAGGAAAACGCCACATATAACGACTCCTATATCTGCAAATTTACCATTCACGAATAACTATCCAATACCATTATTACTGTCATTCGTTTTTAGTGTAAATAGTCAAGTGTGTGCATACTCCTGCATTAATAATGAGATAATTATGTAGTACTACTACTAATTATGCAAGAGTTTTTTTGTTTTTTTTAAAATCCCTGGTTATGTCCCTGCACAGTTTTTCACTTTGCCATTATTCTTGTTCCTACCTTCCATGTGTTAAAATCTGATGCCAAAGGGCGTTTCTTGAATCCAATCATTTTCAATTCAGTTTTATTTATATAGCACCAAAACACCAGTTGCCTCAAGGAACCTTGTATTGTAAGGTAAAGAACCTAAAATAATACAGAGAAAACTCAACAGTCAGACTTTAGCGCAAGCGCTTGGTGACAATTTTAACAGGAAGAAACCTCCAGGCTCCAGCAGAACCAGGCTCAGGGAGGGGTCAGCTAGGACCAGTTGGGAAAGAGAGAGAGAGTGAGCTCATCCTACATACAGTCCTAATCAAAAGTTTAAGACCACTTGAAAAATGGCAAAAAAAAAAATCCTATTTTGCATGGTGGGATCTTAACAAGGTTCCAAGTAGAGCTTCAACATGCAACAAGAATAATTGGAGATGAGACAAAAAAAAAATTTGAGCATGCAATTTATTGAAAACAACCATTAAATGGAAACAGGCTGCTTTACAGCTGATCTTTAGGACCACACCACCAAAAAAACCTGTAAACCCTCCCAAAACAGAAATCAAGTTCCCTACATGAACTCAGTAATGAGTAGCTCCACTGTTATTGTTGATCACTTCAAAAATTTGTTGCAGCATGCTTGATGCAAGCATTTCCATGAAGTGAGTGGGAACATTTCTGCAAGTGGTGAAGATGGTCACAGGAAGATGGTCTGGAACTGTTGTACACTTTTGTAAACTTCCCTTGCCATTGATCTGAAAAGGTTCTCAATTGGATTTAGATCAGGCGATCACGCAGGATGGTCCAAAAGAGTGATGTTATTCTCCTGGAAGAAGTCCCTCGTCCTGCAGGCATTGTCTACTGTAGCATTGTCCTGTTGAAAAACCCAGTCATTACCACACAGACGAGGGCCCTTAGTCATGAGGGATGCTCTCTGCAACATCTGGACATAGCCAGTGGCTGTTTGACGTAGTAGGCCGTTTTGAGTAGTGGGATCTACTTGTCATGCCAGTAACGTTGGAAACAATCAGGGCCATCAAGGTTACATTTTTTCTCATCAGAGAATAAAGCTTTCTTCCCCCTTTCAATGTCCCATGTTTGGTGCTCTCTTGGAAAGTCCAAACAGTAAGTTCTGTGGCGTTCAAGGAGACAAGGCCATTGAAGACGTTTTTTGTTTTTAAAGCCCTTCAGTGTCAAATGCCATCCGATGGTTAAGGTGCTGCAGTCGGCACCAGTAACGGCCTTAATTTGGGTAGAAGATCGGCCTATGTCTTCACGGACAGCCAATTGGATTCTCCAGCTCAGTGCTGGTGAAATTTTTTGGGGTCTTCCACTTGAGTTTTTTGTTCCATAACCCTCAAGATCATTTAAGAAATTCCAATGACTGTCTTACTGCGTCCCACCTCACCAGCGATGGTGTGCTGCGAGAGACCCCGTTTATGAGGTTCAACAACCCAACCACGTTTAAAAAGGGAAATATTTTGCCTTTTCTGTCAGATTGTCATGACAGTGTGCCTACCTGACAGAAAATTACAATGAAGCCACATGTTTGCACAGATTTGTCTCTTTAAAGGCATGTGGTCTTAAACTTTTGATCAGCTGTAATCAGCCTGTTTGTTTCCGTGTTGTTTTCAATAAATTGCATGCTCAAAACAATGTTTTGTCTCACTCCCAATTCTTCTTGTTGCATGTTGAAGCTCTACTTGGAACCTTGTTAAGATCCAACCATGCAAAACATGATTTTTTTTTGGCCATTTTTCCAAGTGGTCTTAAATTTTGATCGGGACTATATGCAAGGGCACTTGAAAATTATATCAAGCCATAAAATTTAAGGTGTATAATAAAGGTTACATGGACAACCTCATACAGGTTTAACACAGGATGAACCCATAAAGGTTATCAGTGTGGGTAAATAATTTCATTCAGTAAGCACTGGCTTACCAGAGACTGACGCAAGTGTTAAATAGGATTGGTTTGTCAATAGTGATGAGAGGGTGACTGACATGTGGTCCAGTCCATACACCTTTTTTCTTTAGTCATGATCACCTGCTGAGCCAAGTGTGGATTACAGCAGACAGACACCTGAATTCACACACACAAATGACATAACAAAGAAGAAGAACAAGTTTAGAAGCCAATACTTTCATCTTTATTAATCTTGTTCTCATTTTGTTTAAATAAATTTTTTTTATTTTTTATTTGTAAAATCTCAAAACGAAAACACTGAACAGGAGTGTTAAAGCCTGTCTTAATTTAAAACGAATACACAACAACAGAACATTAAAAACGTACGGTAACGCTTACTCTGCATCTGTAAACAACCCATCCCACCCCTCCCTCCCGCTCTACACAGTTTGATAAGATTTTGGCATGTCCATCTTTTTTTCTCGACGCGTATGCCTTCAGCTCTTTGTGTCATCAAAATGTTCTTTTTTTATTATTGCAGGTCGGACAATAAAAAAAGACAAGTCTGCTTTTAAAAAAAAGAAAAAACAACTTCAAATGAGAGAGAAAAGCATTAGTGCGAATATTTCTTAACACACAGTCAGCAGTATACTGAATGCACTCAAAAACATTTTTGTATAGACCTTCTGTATAAGTAAGCAGCCTTGCCCACATTATGACAGGCATTAACATGCACACACATCATCCTCACATTCACGCACACGCGCACTCACGCATGACAACTGCGGTGGTTTAATCCACTTACTTGGTCTCAGTCTCACTCACGCTCAGTGTGTACGACACTACGCGTGCACACAGTATCAACACATGGAGAAATGCATCATAGCCTCAAACTGCCTGCAATTTAACATTTATCACTGCAACAGTAACAACCATGTTCAAGAGAGAATAACAGAGAAAAAGAGTGCGTGAGATACAACAGTAGGAGGTCAGCATTTTGAAAACAGAACAATGACATTTCAGTATTTTCACTGTTTAAAAATTAAAACCATACAAACAAAAACAAAACAGAAAACAAACTTAACATACACAGTAAGATACAGTTCTGCTGTCAATCAGAGCTGTTTGCATGGGTTTGGATTCGATCTCCATCTTTAAGGGGATGTGAATACAAACTGCACTTTAAACCTCACATCATGTAGTAGTTTTAAGTTCTCTTTTACGATGAAAGTAATGCTGTTTACAGTGCCTATCTGTCTGAAGGCTTCTCTGTATTTGGTGTGTGCATGTGTATGTAAATCTGCTGAAAAGTCACCTATTTACTAAGCACATTGCAATCCAGTCAAGTCTTTCAGACCAACTGACTTTTCATTCTTTTTTTTTTTTTTTTTTCAGGATTCAAGTCTAAGCAGTTGAAATCTTCATCTGTGGAAAAAAGGCTGTATACACATCTAACAGTCCCTGCATTTGTTTTATATAATAGCTTAAGTCTGGCCACGAGAATGTGTGTAAGCATGTCTCACATTTCTGCTTTGTGTGTGCACATAAATTTGCATACTACGTATACGTATGCACACGTGTGTATATGTGTAGTACATTTATATGCATACCATGTAATGCGTGTGTGTGTATGTGTATATGTGTGTGTGCGCGTGTGCCATAGTAAGTACATATGAATCCCAGTGTATGCTGTATCAGTGTGTCCAAACCTACACGTACAAATGGAAGCGGGGGGGGGAATCCTCAGATGGAATCGGTTCCTCCCCCCAGTAGGTCGCCAGGCAACAATCCAGCAGGGCTGTCCATTTGGTGCCTTTCCTCCATCTGCGGTGCCCCCCACAGGCTGCTGCTGGGGTATCCTGCAGTCATGCCTCCCCAAAGCCCAGACCTCCCAGACTCTACTCCCCCGACACCTCCTCCCTCCCCAGCCCCGTTGGTGCTCCACTGGGAAAATATCCCCAGCCCGGGTCCTTGGGCTGAGGAGCTCTCTGAAGAACTACCTGTACCATCAAGACTCTGCCAGCCAGAGCCAGAGGACCTAACTCCAGCTAGAACTGCTGCTCCACTCTCTCCTCCACTGCCATTTCCGTTTCCACCTGAAGTTGCCCCCACAGCTGCCCGCTCGCTCCCCGGAGAACTTCCTCCACTGCTGGCCACCACAGTTGTGCCTGTTCCGGATGAACCCTGTGCCCCACCGGTCGCTGCCCCTCCTGAGCTGGCTCCCTCTGCCCCTCCGGCCTGGGAATGTGCAACATAGCGAGCAACCTCTTCTTCGCTCACAAACTCCGCCAGGATCGTGGTGTTGCCCAGGACACACCTGTTTAAGAAAATTATAAGACAAGGTTCTTCAGGTCAGTATGTGCAGAATTACCGTTTGCTTCACGCGGAGCAGTGAGGGTATAGGTAAACTTACATGTGCAGTGCACCCTGGGCCTTGGCTGCTTCCTGCCGGGTGCTGTAACGAATCAGAGCACTGCCCTGGGTCAGGCCAAGGTGGAAGGTCAGCAGGGGGCCATGCTGCATACAGATAGTCCTCAGCGTGGAGCCATCAATCTACAGGGAAGAGGGAATAATTGTATAGATACCGTATAGGATTAGACTCTGGAGGGTGTTTGTCATATTTAGAAGGACCAATTTTGGTGAAAAATCTGTTACTGTGAAGAGACTCTTGATTTCTGAGGAACCCAAACATAACGCAAGACTTTTGATTAGAAAAGATTACTGATAGTCACTTTGTTGCAATGATAGAGGTAAAAGTAAGGAGCGAGGAGTTATATTACATCGACCAATGTCCTCAGCAGAACGCGTGGATGTGTGATGTAACGTTCATAGGGCAATTATCCACTATCTTGAGTGATCACTTATCGGGCCAGAGAAAGGTCAGGTAAGGAGGCCACACAACAATGATTATGTACATGAAAAACTGTGCACTAATAAATAATGTGAGTGGTAAGGTGTGGCTTTATGACATGTAATAAAGTTACATTTACAGTAAGATCTTCAAGTTGTGCAAGCCTGCACGGGAGATTCTAACAAGAACAAACTTGGTCTTACTCTGGAAAACACTTTAATTTCTATGATTTTCACAGAGGAAGTCGTGGAAGTCTCATTTATACAAGCTCTAATTGCTTAAATGGCTCATCCAACTTGGCAATCAAATTACAGCTGGGTCATTCATGGGTCCGTGTAATTTGCATAGGACAGAGTGAAGGGGAATGCAAATGAATGAGAAAAGCAGTTTAAAGTGCCTAAACCCTGACCGATCTGTACATGTAGCTGTTAATATGGTCTAAGTATTTATGGCCATGATCAATTCTGTTGTGTCAAAGAGGTTTAACCCGTGAACACATGAAGTACTTAAGAAAATCGATTTTTAAAACTGAGGCCTTCAATGAACCATTCGAGGTAAAAACAAAAAACACTTTAAATAATTTGAATCGCATCTATAATTTTATCATAGCGTACATTATTCCTCATGACTATTTTATACTACACAAAGTCAATTGTGCACATTTTCATGTTGCATATGTAAACAGCTATGGTTTAGATACCTGCCTAATGAGACAAAGATCCCTGGTTTGAACCCAGGAGACAAATCCCACTGGGATCATTGTCAAGAGTGTTATTCAGTGTTTTTAAAAAAAAAAAAAAAAAAAAAAAAAACCCTTGCCAAATCAAACAGACACCTGCTTTTAAATAAGGGAAGAGCTGAAAGTAGCTACACTGGCTTTGGGTATAGTACTGTATAGCTTCCAGGTTTCTTTTCTTACCAAACAAGTCTATACACTTCGTTTTTTTTGGTTGTTTTTTTTAAACAACCTATTCCTTCATCAACTCTCAAAACAAGTCTCAAATTAACAGGACCCTTTGTTGTGCCACTTACTGTTGCACTCGTTTCTCTTCTTTGTTGTCTGCTTCACTGTGCACCTTTAAAGGTTGTGCAAAGATCACATTCATTTTATTAAACCGGATGATATAGTTCTGCTACTGATGGCAGGGAAAGCTCGTCCTGGTCTGACCACCAGCAGCAGCAGCAGCACCTCTCTGCCTGTTAACGCCTTTATTGCAAAGCCAGAAGAAGAATAAGGGGCGAACAAAGTAATGGCACAGTTACTCTCCTTTTGGAATATGTAATAAAAACCACAAATATATAAATTACACAAATTTTTTATATTAGAGTGTGATTATTACTGAATCATCATAATAAATTTTCCATGTGACTGCTTCACTGATTTTTAAGGTTTTCCAGCTGTAGCTTGATCGGGGGGGGGGGTGTTCATTAATGCCATCACAAATCCCCCCCCCCCCCTCCTCCCCTTTAAATTCCTTCTCTTATGTTTCACAAGAAAAGCTCATCCAAATTCCTTCAAGCTATTAAATTGTCGATCATTATTTTTTCACATAATTATATGAATGACGTGGCGATCATCAAACAAATGCATGAAGTGTGAGACACACTGCTCATACAACACGGTCCTGTTACGATTTTACATCACCCTTTCGCACAAGTTCAGTTTCTGAAGATGGCAATAACTGCCTTGTTTAGTCGTTTCTCAGTGTTTGCTTCTCCTCCTCCTTACCTGAGGGGTCAGGTTGCTCAACAGCAACCAACAGCTGCCTCTGGAGGCTGCACCATCACTCCAAGCTGAGCCTATAAATTAGGGATAAAATGACAAATGTAAGATTTCTTTATTTACACTGACTTCATCCTCTACATCATAAACAGTTAAGCTGTAAACTATGAAGTAAGGTCCCTGTAGAGGTACCTTGCCCAAATCTTGACTCTTGATTAATCCCACCCCCTCCCCAGCTCCGGGCTAACCGAGGGCCACCAGTACCCCATGGCGAGGGTGAGGCTTGCTTCTGATTGGTTAGGCCAGGAGGGGGGCGTGGCAGCTGGGAGCTGTTGCGACTGGTCTTCCACAACTTGTTCTGTCCAATGGGCTCTGGAGGCCAGCTGGGCTTGTAATCAGAGTACTTTCCTAAGAAGGAAAAGGTGAGTGGAAGAAAGAGGCATAAAAAAAAAAAAAAAAAAAAAGAACTCTTAACTTGTAAAACACAGTGCTAACACATGACAGAAACAATATAATGAAGCTAATAAGTCAAAATGTAAATACAGTTTAACAATATCCACCAATCAAAAACCCACCTGTGCTGTGTGCATTGCTGAGGGGGCTGTCTGAGGCACTGTAGGGCCAGGCACCAGGTGAAGGCAGCGAGGTGTTGAGAGAAGGATTTGGCCCTACAAAACATTACAATATTATCTAAACACCACTACACTTCTGAAAAGTTTATACACAAAGGCCATCACCACCCTGAATGCTGTGACTTTGTCATTGCCAAATCATTGTCTTTCATTTTATATTTAAAGCATAGTCTACCACCTCAAATTACCACCTTTGTGTGAGAGAATTTTTATTTGCTTATTTTCTCCATTTTTTTCCTCTCATCTCTTCTACTATTAGTAGTTTTTCCTATTTTATACTATACAGGGTGAGACACTGTTTAAAGCACTAGTGCAGCTTTTTTTGTTGTATATGACAAATGCAGAACTAGGAACCTTAGGGGATGCAGCCACTATAACTTATACTGATTAAGAAAAAGCAGCAATATGCTTAAAATTGCTTTATCCGGTCCTGAGCTTGGCATAGCAGACAACTGTAGGCTACAAGAGAAACAGACAAAATAAAAATGTCATTTTCAGATCAGAGTCCCTGTTTTCTGGGATTTTTTGTTTTTAGTTGGTAGAAATCTGTGAAAGAGAGCCAAACTAACAGCTCTGTAGTAAGAACTAACACAAAAGAAATGCCTGCCATATAAAATAATCACCAGCTGACAGCTATAACAGTAAGTGGTGAAAAGATTTAGTACTTAGCCTTAATCCTCGTAGGGATGAGCTGCAGCCTTCAAAGGGGAACTTAGATTGTAATGCAGTCTATTAACAACTGCACCTTTAGTGATATAGCAGATTAGACGGCAGAATTTCAGATTCATGTTCATTCTCAAAATGACTAATCATTAGCACAGTGAGTCCCTGTAATCTATTCTGGGCTTTATTTGGGACAGAAGCAGAGTTCTTGTAATACAAATCATAATACCAGAGTCAAAACCAACACCTATGCTCGTCAAAACTTCAAATACCTATGTTGTCTCGCAGTAACTGGTGGTCAGAGTCGTTGAGGCTTGGGGATCCTGGGGAGCCAAGGACACTACCAGGGGTCATATAGGGATCAGACTCTGGGTCTCCACTGTTCTGTATGCCCTTCCAGGGCACACCGGGCTGGAATTCTGTAATTACGGAGGAAATACAACAAAAAACAAAACCCCGATTAACAAATATGCCGTGCAAAACAGTCCAACTTAATAACCGTGTGCCTGCAGGGTTTGTTAACTATGCTGGCTCCAAGTCTTCAACTTAAGTACTACACATACTGGATGTCCCCAGCATTAGAAGCAAATTATTTATTTTAGTTATTAAGATGAAAAACAGCTGTTTTGGTAAGTAGCAGACAAAAAAAAAAAAAACAAAAAAAAAAAACAGAAAAAAAACCACTCACCTGGAGGCCAGCTTGATGTGGCAGATTTGTTCCCCATTTTACTACCAGGGGTGCGGTGCCAGCTGTCTGCAGAGCCCTGAGGGGGAATCCCCAAACCATCACTTCCCAGCATTTCATACTGGGAGTAAGGAGACCCTCCTCTAACCTTTACAGCACTGGGTAAAGGGCCTTTAAAAATGGGACATGACAGAGAAAGGAGGTCAGACAGACTGACATGAATATGTTTCGCAACATTTTGGTTCACAGCGGCTCATTCAGATACACTGTGAACAAAGATGATTACCAGACCAGTTGCTGACCATCTGTTTACTTACCGTTCTTGTGAATGGTTGAGTCGGGGGGAGAGGGAGCTGGCGAGTGTCCCTCCATCATCCATTTAAAGCGGGACTGCTGTCCTCCTAGATCCTTCATCCCTCCCATCATGGGACCGAGCTCCAGTCCTGACAGGTTACTTCCAGGAGTAAGCCCTGGCAAGATGGAAAAAAAAAAAAGTGTCAGCTTTAATGCGCACATAATATTTTGATAGTCAGAGCCTTGAGCTTTCAGCATTTCTTCTTCACTCAATATTTACACACCACTCTGCATTTAACCATTGTTATTATTAATCTCTGGCTCTCTTCCACAGTGTGCCTTTTATCCCGTCTCCCTCTCCTCACCCACTACTGGTCACAGCAGATGGATTTGCCTTTCCAAGGCAATTGTTGGGATTTTCTGTCTATTATTGTAGGGTCTTCACCTTACAATATAAAGCGCCTTTAGGTGACTGTTGTGATATTTGGTGCTATAAAAAAATTAAATAAAACTGAATATTATGCAAATCCGGGGAGCGCTGAATTTACACCTAACCACAAGCACTCACCAGAGTACATCCCTGGTGTTTTGGTGTGAAGGTCTGATAAGGTTCCCCCAATTCCAGGATGTGGAACAGGGTCTACCATGGCCTGTTTGGATAGGCCTCCTCCCAGGTGAGAGGGGGACAGTTTGGAACTCCCTCCTGGTGCTGCTCCTCCAACTCCACCCTGCTGATGCTGTCTCTGTTGCTGCAGAATAGCCATAATCCTCGCCAGCTGACAAGATGAAATTTAAAAAAGTACAGTTGAATAGTCACCACTAATCAATATTTATATTACATAGTTTCACATATTCTAGTCTGACGTGACTGAAGCAAACACTAGTGTCACATCTGTCACCAAAGGTTAAAAATAAAGTGATGGTTCTGAACTACACCTCAGCTAATTAGCCTAACAGAACTTCTGAGTATTTCTGACCACATTTTACAGAGTACTATTTATAGTGTTGTTACTGCTCTGATGGCATTTTATTGGCATGCACGCTCACCTGCTGTGGGTCTGGCTGCTGCCTGAGAGGCTGAGGCTGAGGGAACTTCCTCTGGTTCTGCAGAAACTGCTGCTGCTGCTGTTGCTGCTGCTGCTGTTGTAGCAGGAACTGACAAGCCTGTGTGTTGGCGGACAAACAAAACAAAACACAGCTGTTTTCACAAACATTTTAATCCATTACAAAGTGACATTATTTAGTCTACATCTTCTGCTTCGACATCAATGTTTTCCACTATAAACTAATAAGAAAAACTACTGACAATCAATCGATGACGTATCATTCAGGCACTTACCAGATGGAACTGCTGCATTGGGGGGTAAATGTTGCTGAGCATTGCTAGCTGCTGTGGGGAAATCTGGGGAGGGAACACGCCTCCGCCAACCCCTCCGACACTTCCAACACCACCGACACCTCCTACTCCTCCAACTACACCACCCACACTTCCACCAGGAGAGGGCATCTGCTTCAGCATAGGACCCGGCACCTGCAAGCCACAAGAATTCACAAGTATATGGGTGCTGAAAGACACTCCAGGCAAAGCACGTTATGAGAAACAGGGACACTATCAATAAGCCCTGTCAGGTTTCCAGCAGTGCAGGATAAGCTGGAGCATCGAAACCAAACGCAAGAAATGTATGAAAGCCCTGTCAAAAACTGATATTCAGTTTAAAAACATTTCAAATTGGTGTCACATTTACATGAGGCAGATTATGTGCCTGTATCACATGTGCTAGTGCATACTGCAGTGACTCTGCACGCTGTAGGCAGGCAGCTTCTAGTTCGATAAAACTGAAATTTTTATAGTCTGTGATTGCAGAATATGACTAAATATTAGTTGGCGACTAGAGCAGGGCGATATGGCCAAAAATATTTATCACGATATATATTTGAAAATTTGCGATAACGATATAACCGACGATATAATTGATGCGAGACAAAATACAACTCCACAACATTACTAGCGCAAAAAGACAACCTTCCATTTATTTTCACTTAAACAAGAAGCTGGTTTTTATGTACATTAAAGCTTTATAAAAATGTAACAGTGCAAATGCAAATTCCTTGCTGAAAGTTTAACCAAAAGGCATTTCCAGTGGAAATGGGCTGACATATCCTGAGCATAACCATGTATAATATCCACTGAAGTTAAAAAGAGGTGCTTTGCAACATTAAACTGCAGTGTGCAGTACGCATTTTTCGGACCATAAGGTGCACGGGATTATAAGGCACATTAAGCGAAACAAAGCAGTCAGATAAATCAAACTTTATTAAACTCATTCTTCTTGCTTCCTCCACTTCTGTACCATTGATTCATTAATGTTGAATTCTCTGGCAGCTGCTCTATTCCCATGTTGTTGCAGTATATTAATGACTAACCTCGTATTGTGGATGGATTATCTCAGTTGTTCTCCTGACTGAAGTTTGGTCCGTTTACAGTATCCTGCCATGCGATTGCATTTGTCTCTAACCATGAAGAACCTTCACGTTAACTTTTATAAGTGGAAAAGTGTTAGTGTTCGTCCTCCAGCTTCACTGTTTATGTTATGCTAACATAGCTGTGTCGCTAGCGATCACGTAGCACATCATTATATACCAGCTAGCCCAACTTCAGTAACCCTACAAACGTCACTGCTGTTTAGTTTCCTGTCTTCATTTATGTTGGAAGTGATAGCAGAGCTGTACGTTTGATTTTTTTTCAGAAATCTCTCAGTCAGAACATGCAATATCATGCTTAGGTAACTAGCGAAACTAGCGAGCTAACTTCCGCTAGCTTCCTGCTAACTTCTAACTCCGTTAAATGTAATAACTTTTGTTTTCATGGATGCCTGGAAGTTAAACTTTATAGTTACACCTGGTAAAGCAGCAATGCTGATCGTTTTATTAAAGATGAAAGAATTTAGACAGTTTTTAACTCTAAGTGATGCTGCAGTGTTGTTTGACCTGAAGAATTACGGAGTTTAGGACCCAGATTACTCCCAGATTTAAGAGCATCTTAGTCCGACAAATATGACAATAACAACAGCCGCTTGCATGTTCTGCAAAAAAATGTGCTTTGTTGTGTATCTGACGGACAAACACCAAACCAGTTCCACATCACTGAAGTTGCACCATTTTTACAAACCAATTCTGGTTCATCTGTTTCACTCAATCGGCCATGTGCGTATGAAAACAAAGGCACTGCGCATGCGCGTTTTACTCCCATTCTATCGCGATATTTCATTTTCCTATCGTTGCCTAACATTATACCGGTATTACCGTGAACGGTATAATATGGCCCAGCCCTATTGGCGACGCCATTATAATTACTTTAATAAGTGGTGGGAGTAGTCAGTAAAATAACTAAGCTAAAGTTTAATTAGTTGTTAAAAATAATATAATTATATTATATATAATTTAATATTAACTAACCAACTGTAATGCTATAATTTGTTTATGTCATGTATAGTGAAAATCAATTGTTTTCTTTACTTAATGTCACGTACAGGTTTCAGTTACCTTCATAAAATTGGCACAAAGTTTAATGGACTATGTTATTATATATATTTAATAATTATGTATAAACTCTTCTCAAAAAACTTGTGAGACCACCAGATGTGTGAGGTTAGCTGACCTTGATGACCCATTGCTCTGCATTTGTATAAGATATCCAATATACCAAAAAAACCAAACCAAACCTTGTACAAACAGCTTCATCATAATTAATAACAACAGGAAACAAACCTGAGCAGACAGGAACGGATGAGGCACTTGTGCACGTAACCCCTGGGAGGGGTTCATCGAATGCATGCCAGGCTGGTGCATCCCTCGAGGCTGAGACATCCCTCCACCACCACTGACAAACACTCCGTGGCCACCCATCTGGAACAGAATAGAAACAATTTACAACTAAAGCCAGGGCTCTCGAAGTGTGGCCAGTGGAGGCCCTTGGTAACATTCTGTGCAGTCCCTGAGCACAGCAAGAGAAAACGAAGTATCCACAATTCATATCATCCTATCTTTAAAAGGAAAGGAGCATTTCTCTTCAATTTCAGCTCCATGGTTCTACCTGCCATAATTGATTAAATCTACATAGCACTGATAAAGCTTGCCAAAGTGTAGAAGTGCCACTTTACATCTAAAAACTTTCCAGCTTCCTTAACCCTTTAAGACCTACCATAGAACCAAGTCTGCCAGAGCTTATATTATATTTTTACATGCTGTGGAGCCATTTTTGGGAGCATTTCAAGTTGATATACATCAATACAACTATTATAGCCCAGATTTTAATAATATGTATTCATTAAGTGCATAGTAATTACATAAATTGCAAAAAAGTGCAATAAACTACAAAAAAATTGAAAATCGTTTTTGCTTTTTTAACATATATTTGTAGTTAGAGAAATTTAAGAGGCTTATCCCTCAAAACTGTAAATACAAAAAAGTTGCACAAAATAGTTTCCCACCACAGGAAATTTATTTTAAGTGTCTTCATAGTTTTATTTTTGAAATACACCAATTTATGCAGGAAAAACGAAAATAAATATTATACTGCAAATTTGCAAAAAAGCAGCATATGCATCAAAATAAACTATTTCCAGCAGTGCAATATGAGTCGTAAGCATCCCAGAAACGACACAGAAAGTCATAAAGTCAAAGATAACTTTTAAAAAGACCAGTATAGGCCCTGAGGCCCTGATGGTAAAAAAGACTACATTTCCGCGAAAATGACGTCACTTCCGGTTTCGGGCAGGTAATGGCGGAAATGCAAAAGTTCGCGCTGACGTCTATTCCAACGTAGGAAGTGTTATGAACAGCTGATCGGATCGGCAAAGCGTGTTTCTGGAATATTATGTTTTTGTTCCTGCAAGCGCTTTTTATGCAGTTTTTGCAAAGCTTTATGTGGAAGGAAACCGTGACCTAGGACAAGCTGATGGCATGAGATGTAAGTACAACTCCTCCGGTTTCATATGCAAAAAAAAATTTTGCGCTAGCTTACGTGGTTGCAGTGCTACCGGGATTTAAAAATAGTTACGCAAAACAGAGCGTGCCCGCTCCGATCGGCTCTAAAGGGTTAATTGGTCATTAAAACCCTTACTTTATTTGTGGTAATATTTTATAACACTCAGTCGATACTGTGAGTACTAAAGTTCAAATTATTCAAACTGACAGCTACCTTTGTTCTTATAATAATTAAAGACTACTTAACACTCCCAACACACCTTTTCACCATAGGGCCCCATGTCAACAGGGCCCATATCTTTGGAACTAGGCATGCGGTAACCACCTCCACCTCTTCCTCCCCTCCGCATTTCTCCATTATAGTCAGTTATTCCTCTCTTGTCTCCTTCCATTTTTTTGTCGACACCTGGATCATCCTAGAGAGAGGTAGAAAAAAGAAAAGAAAATGACCTCACTCTTTAGTAGTACAGTGATAGCACCCTCACTGATAATGTAACCATTATAACAACATTAGTGATAGAGGGGGAAACAAAATCATATCAAATCATACAGCAGCAATGGCACTAAATACATGAAAGCTATAAATCCATCCACTCTCTTCCCTTATCTAATTCAGAGTCAGGGTGGGTGGAGCCTGTCCCAGCTGTCTTAGGGCAAGAGGCGAGTTACACCCTGGACAGGTCACCAGTCTGTCGCAGGACTAACACACAGACAACCATTCGCAATCACATTCACACCTATGGGCAATTTAGAATTACCAATTAACTGAACTCCACTAATTGCATGTCTTTAGACTGTGAGAGGAGAGCTAAAAAAATGTTTTTTCTTAAATAATTATCTTATTCGTATCTTACCAGAATGCCCATATTTGAAAACTGGCGTGACACTGGGTTCATCCAACTGTCCCCTCCTCCGGCCTTTAAGGAAAAAAAAATCCAAACATTACCCTTTAAGTGCTAAACAAAAATCAAAGTGTTTTGTTGCAGTACAATGAACTTCAATTTGTAGTTTATAGCCGTTTGTGTGTCCTTGAATCTTTCTTCCCCACCTTCATGTTTCCTCTTTTCCCCCCATGTGTCTGACCCCAGCCTCCAGAGTTGAAGGAAGAACTGCTTCCCTGTGAGCCTGTGCTGTTCCAGGCTCCGCCACCACCATCTTCTTCCTCATCCCAGCTTGGATGACGGGAAGCTGAAATAGAGTCTCCTTTTCCAATCCAGTTTTCAATAGACTTGGCACCTGCAGTGAAAACAAAACAGATGGTTATGATAAAGTCAGCTGTTTCTCTATTTGGGGATTGTGGAGTTAACATTCATGAAGCCTAGTCATACTAAGAAGTGCAATGTTGCTAAATGTCTGATATGTGGTTGAGGCATCATCAACACATGAAAAACAAAATGCTGGGGTTTTTTTGTTGTTGTTTTTTGTTTTAAATCCTTACCAGGTTTACCAGGGTTGGGTGAAGGATTCCCCCAGCCAGAAGCTTTACCAGGTTCATCTGGATCAACCCAACCTGATGTTGCATCTGAAGCCTGACCCCAAGCTGCCGTACCATTATCCACAGTTTGTACACCTCCTCCCCACATGCCTGCACCTTGATAAAATTAGACATTGTTGTTTAGAAGAAAGTACTACGTAAAAGAAGCTTAATCGTTTATGATTTTAATAGCAAATGTCCATAAGGTTGTTAACAAGGCTGACACTGTGAAATAAAAGCTTTTTCTTACCCATGGCGCCATTGCCAGGAGTTGTGCTGCTGGACTGCATCCCCTGTTGTCTTCTAGGTGGTTGTTGCTGCTGCATGGATGGTGGTGGGGCCTGCTGACTGTGGCTCTGGCCTGAAATTGCACTGTTCTTGTCCCACAAGTTCACGTTCTTGGTGTTGTAGCGGTTTGGGTCTCCCCAGGCTGATGTGCCATCGTCGATTTCCATTTTGCGGCTGATGGACTGAGGGGAGGGCTCTTCCCAGCCGCTGGGTTCTAGGGTGTCACTACTGCCACCTCCGGAGATTTGGGGAATCGGGCCAGAGGTCCAGCCTGAACTTTGGTTCTGATTCTTGGAAGGTGGACCTCCACCTCCAACATTTGGCCGGCTGTTCCACCCTCCTTGTATGGGACCTCCTGGTGGTTGCTGACCCTGTGATTGGTGCTGCTGCTGATTTGGGGCTTTCATTGGTGTCGCTTGGCTGTTTGGTATCTGTGCTGCTGCTGTATGGGGCTTTGTACTCCCCCAGTCCGGGTGGGATTTGACGCCACCCCCATCTCCCCATCCTCCTCGCTGAGACCCTCCTTCATCCGATGCACCCCAGGAAGATCCCTCATCAGAGTTGCTCCCACCTCTACTCCTCCCATCTCCCCACCCACCTCCAGGTGTAGAATCTCTCTGTCTCCAGTCTCCTCCCCCCCAACCACTTGTCTCCCCTCTTCCACCTCCTTTCCACCCCCCTTTTCCTTTATTTTCTGGACCATCTTTCCACCCACTACCCTGTTCTCCTATGTCTCTCCAGTTACCTCCTCTTTGATCCCCCCATTGTTGTTCTTCAGCCCCCCATGTTTTGCCCTGGCTTTCAGGTGGGAGATCACCCCAGCCTCCAGCTGCCTTCCCCTGGCTGCCCTCTAGATCTTCTTCTGGTGATCCCAGCTTCCTTATAGTGCTACTTGGCATATGAGGACCACAGGTGGACTGTGCAGCGCCACCATCCCAGCCATCCCTTACTGTAGAGTTCAGGCTGGTTTCATGGCTGCCACCAGATGTATCATTAGTTACTGAACCAGTGTTAGATGGGTACCTAGGACTGCGAGTAGTGGTAGTGTTCATGGTTGCTGATGAAAACGCAGAGGAAGATGATGTGTTTCTTTCATTTCTGTTTCCGACTCCTGATGAGGTGTCCAGGTCCCAGGCCACATTCTGTCGAATCTGGGTCTGCCCCCAGCCCGTGTTTGACAGAACCTTGGGGTCCAGGTCAGGCCGATTGAGCAAGCTAAGTAAGGCCACTTCAGCATTGGAGGTCTGATGGGAGTGGTGGTGCCCAGATGAGGAATGCTCTTGTTTCTGTTCGCTACCACTCCCTCCTCCACCACTTCCAGCTATGGATCCTCCTCCACTAGAGGATGGTCCTTCACCTCCAGTGCCTCCACCCCATTCCATAACTGCCCCGTCCCCAGTATCAATCCCTTTCTGATTGTCCCAAGCTTTTGTCATAGTTGCAAACTTTGGTGAGGAAGAATCCTCCAAACTGCTGCCAACAACACCAAGGCTGCCTGCACTACTGCTGATGCTGCTCCCCTCTTCTCCTCTTCCACTGGCTATTGCTAAATTACTTGAACTTGCACTTCCTGCAGTTTCACCCCACTCTGCATCTGAACTGCTTCCTTCCCACGGTCCCTGAGATACCACTGGGGTAGTTGAACCACCACCATTTCTCCTGCCCCACCCCGTCTTGTTACCTGGGGTACCAGAGCCCCAAACATTCCCTTCCTGCCCCTGAGCTCCAGTCCCTCCTCCACCCCACCCATCTGCCTGTGAGGCCCCTGCACTGAGGTCAGTGGACACTGGGGGTATGGATCTCCAAGAAGAGCTGGCAGAGGAGGAAGACGTAGAGCCAGAAAGATTACTGCTCCCTTCTCCTTCACTAGCAGCCCCACAATCCCCCTCACTGCCACCTTCTTGATTTGGTCCTGCTTCTCGTGCCGCCCCGCCTGAACCCAGCTCCTGTCCTGGGTTTCCTAAGTGCTGCTGCTGCTGTTCTCCACTCCTGGCACCTGCAGCTGTTTCAGTGTGCTGCTGATAAAGATCAGTTTGATTCACAGATGAAAAAGTGTGAGTGGTGATGAGGGTGGTGTTGGCGGAACATGAGGAAGATGAAGTAACGGATGAGTGTAGTGGAGCACTGTCCCCAGCCGAAGTTGATGTCCCACTCTGCACCAGGGCGGGCCAAGCGGAGGGGTTCATGTCAGGGTTGAAATTGGCACCAGGGACACTGCTGCTGCTGCCACCTACAGGGCTCTCCTGAGGGCTAGGAAGAAGATGGGAGACTTTGGAATTGTAAAATGCTGCTAATCCTAGCCCCGCATCCACCTGAGATGAGGTGGGAGAGACCCATACACCACTGCCGCCACCACCACCACCACTTGACTGAACACATTCGTTTAGTGAGGAAGTGGAGGATAGAGGAGAAGAACGAGGGGGGGAAGGATTGTCCATGTTCCCTGCTCCTCCCTTCTGCTGGATGCTTATCTCACTCCATGAGGCACTACTGTTGTTGTTTCCGGGGCAGTCCTGCACCCCTCCTCCAGCCCCATCGGAACTCACTTTGGCCCCCCCTATAATGGTAGGCCAGTCCTCCAGGTCAGTCCCATCCACAAACACCTTCCCGCAGCCCTGAGAAGAGGACTGGCTGCCAGAGCCTGCCCCCCATGTGGAATTTGCATAAGTTGAAGTAGTAGTAGTAGAAGACGACGGAGCAGCGACACATAATGAGGATGAGGAGGAGTTTGGGGGTGAAGGGGAGGATGAACCCAGGTTGGAATCTACGGAAAAAAATCATGAACAACACTCAAAACTTTCAGAGTTTACTACATGTTGCTAACACTACCTGACTAATAAGAACAGTGAACGTATATCACTACTGTCATGAACAACTTTATAATGAATAAATTAATTGTAAAGGCCACTGATTGATTCTCTTCATTGCGTTATCTGTAAAAATTCACCTTAAAACAAAGTTTCTGTTCTAATGTAGGACAAGACTACTACTGGGTTACTGGACTACCTATTAAACTTGATCGTATGTTCTGAAACATTAACCCACCTGTGCCTCCAGCTGTGTTTGCATTGGGGTTATCTGCTCCCTGTGAGGGAAGAGGTGGGGCGGCCCCCCAGCCGCTGCCTCCTTCAGCCCCTCCAGAGCCCCCCTCACCTCCACCCAGCAGCATGGAGGACAGCGGTGGCTGGCCCCTCTTCAGTAGCACTTTGTGGTCCTGCTGGCAGCGAAATCTTGGTGGAACCTCGCGAGACATGTATCGCTGCTGCTGGGTGGTCTGACTTCCAGAGGGTGAGGTGGAGGGCTGTCCGTTGGCCACAGCAGTCCGCTGCTTTGCATTGTTCCCACCACCAGGAGGAACTTGGGCAGAACCCCCAGCTGCACCAGGACTGGGGGATGAGGGGGCAACAGGGCCAGGGCTGGGGGACACTGAGCCTGGGGTGACAGGTGGCTGGGAACAGGAGGGCTTGGCTGATTCTGGCACTGGCAGAGACACAAATGAGAGAAACCATCACTCTGTAGGTGCGTTACTCAATTTATGATTAGTTTAATAACATTCACTATGGGTCTAACATATATGTATGCATGTGCATAACCACATCCAACAAATTCCCTACGTCGTTACCTCATACTGAAGCTCATTACAGCATATTTAAGAAGAAGAAACAAAGTCATTAAACTGACATGTGGAATACTCAGTGATGGAGGAAGGAAGAGTGACATGAAAAACACATACCTTTGATTTTTTGTTCTGGCACCTAAAAAAGAAGAAAGAAAGAAAGAAAAGAAACTGAGATGTAAAGCAGGAGATAATTAGATTTTTTTTAATGCAAAAAAAGGTTTGCATTCATGTGACTACCTATGTCCACAGGGGACATTCCATATAAAATACCCATCTGAGAAGCTCAGATTTTTGTTCAGTACCTTAAGTTTATTTATGGAAGATATGGGAGATTCTGCCACAATACTCTCAAACTTTTATGAGGTAAAGGCCCTTGAAATAAATAACTTTTGATTTTGATTTTAGAGTGTTATTTTCCAGCCTTTTTTAGTCCTCTACAATACAGGAAGCTGGCCATGTGTGCACAATAAAGCAAACTGCAATTTTATATCTGCTTCAAGTGTCACAATCTAAAGCCAAAATCTTATTTCTGGTCGACTCAACATTTTTCTATGACCAGCATTAACAAAATATATAATGGGATATAATAGCTTCACTAGCAAATATTTACCAATTCAATGTCTATGACACAAAGGAAGAAAAACAATCGTTTGGCATGCTTGGTTTTTGGGAGGGGGTTTATTTCTTTGTGTGTGTGTTTTTTTTTTTTTAATCTTTTTTATCTAAACAGGGCATTTCGGCTAAACTTTCAAGAGTCATACCAATGTGTGGGATAGGCAGCTTGTCAAGTTACAGCATGTTAAAGCAATTTCAGCTCTGAAAATTTCAAATGATGTTATTAGGGCTCAAAAATCTGGCAAATAAACTGTAAATTTTATCAACTCCTGTTCAACACAAACAGTTAGTGATACAGAAACAGACTTTCTGCAAACTAGACAGAGCACAGCTTACCTTCTGAGAGGTTTCCCTTTTCTTTTTATCTTCTTTCTTCTTTTTCTTGTCTTCCATGAACTACTGTTCCCCTTCTTGATTCTCCTGTCTGAAAAGAGAAATATACATGTTCAATTATTTATCTAACTAAAGCCTCAATGAATTTGGCTTGTTGCTTAAAAAGAGAGCATACCATTGTTTCACACACATAAATTCTGGCTCGAAATTTATAACATGCCATCACGAGATCACCGCCAAATGTACTCCTACACAGTCAGTGTTGTAAGAACTGTAACGTTAACCAGAAGCAGACAGCTTGACAACAGCCCTTGGTAGTCTTGTTTCTCACTGCATAATTCATTAACCAGCAAGCAACTGCAATTCAACCAGTGGACAAACAGAGCAGCAGCCAAACAAACATGACTTTATAGTCTACGGCATTTCTGGGAAAAAAGGGAAAAAAACCGGATTTTTTTCCAGGCAGTAAAGTAGGAAGTAAAATGGCTGCAATGACCCAAGGGGTACAAAAGAAAAAGAAATAGCGACCTGTCCACTGTTATGAAGGAGACACTTGTTTATGACCTCCTCACCATGCCAGAAGTAAACAAATGACATATGCAAACGCACAGCTCGCATCTAACAACAAAACAGATGACATTAAAATAGCAAAAACGGCCACAGAGGGAAACATAAAGGGATCCCAGCTTCTACAGAGCTGTAAATGTGACTAGGCCAAGTAATTCTGTTAGCCAAGCTGTTGATAATTAGCCCCACGACACAAAACGCTACTGAATGCTAACCCGACAAGTTACAGCAATGACCCTTCACTGTTTAATGTCGCTCGCTGACATTACAGGTAATGATGAGAAGCACAGCCGGACATCTGCGCAGTACTGGGAGCAAACAACCTGCACCTCATGTAAATATCGGTCGGTAGGGAACAGACCTGCAGTCACGAAGGGGCACCGGGAGAGCAACTGGCTAATGGTAGCGGGTTTTAAAGCAGCTAGGCAGGTGAGCTCTCGCGCTTTGACCCGAGAGCCCGGGCTCGCGGCGGTGAGCTGTCACAGAGGAAGGTGCCTCTGTGGCTCCGCGCGATCGTAACCTGAGCGAAGTTGACTGCTGAGGCACGTCAGGCCCATTATTTCCACACGCTGTCCCCTCCTTTTACACGGTTTATTCTTGTAATTCGTAACGTCACGGCGGGCGCAAAACCCAGGACTAACATGTCAGCGAATACACCGAAAACCAGTCCGTAGCAAGGGGTCGACAGGGCCAAAACACACGACGAACCTGTGACGTTTCCCCAGCTTTTCAACGCCTAACAAGCGAGCCTATTCCAAAAACCGAGAAACCTCGAATGCTCGCCGTGTGAGTGAATAAATACTTCGCGTTTCTACTCGGTACTTCTGTTGTGTGAAGGCCAAACGTCCGTGTTTTAGTACTCACCTCGGGAATCACGCAGGACATAAAGTGCTTCTGTGCAAAAATTCTTGCAAACCTACCGCTAGCAGGTTAGCAAGGTAGCTACCCTAGCGAGCTAGTTCTTCGAGGCTTTCAAGGCTAAATTGAATAAGAAATGACATCACCGAAAGGCGAAATGTTAATCGTAGAAAAACTGAAGAAAGGCGAGTATCCTTTTTTGCGCGACTGTAGCTCTCAAGCTGTAAACAAAACATGCATAACCCCTTGATTACTGTCAGACGGTCTGTGATCGGTTAGTTTACTATCGGCCATTTTGCTTCTGTGTGGAGGTTTTTAGGCAGCGTATTATATCACCAGGCTCGTTGTTGATCAGAGAGGGGAGGAGGAGCAGAGCTCGCGCCTAAACTGTCCACCAGAGGGCGCTTTAACTCTGGAACATGATAACTCTGGAACATGACGTCATGCATAAATAAGTAAACAAATGTGCTGAAAAAACAACAACACAGCAAGCGCCTCCCACCCCACCCCCCCTTTTCCATGTTTGACATTTAATTAGTTTAGATAAAATAATAAATGTGCTCAGATGTAAGTATTTAATAATGACTTAATTAATACTGTAATAGGATATTGTACAAGATATGGTACTATTTGGAGCTTGTACTGAATTTTCTTATTCCTGTGAGCTATACATTAAAATGGTTAACACTGTGACACACTACATTTATCCATCAACCCACCCATCCATTTTCTTACACTCATCGAATTCAGGATGAGGCCCGGAGCTTAAATCACATCTGTTCTATAGCACATGTGACAAGCTCTAGGTAACCATTACTGCTCAGATTTACACCTACGGTCAACAAACTCAACACAGAAAGATCCCCCAGCAGGGTTAAAACCCAGGATCCTCTTGCTGTGAGCCCACAGTGCTGACCACGCTATAACCATTTTGCACACTGTATTATGTCACATTTTATGGCATTGTATATATATGTATTGCAGTAGAAATTAAAATGTAAATTATCTGCCTTTACTTTCTATTACTTTGTCTACATTTGTTTCACACTGTACACCGACCATCCTCTGGATGGTGCAGGGGAGGCACTCCCCCTCTGGCCGCCTGTGCCTCATTATATATATATATATATATATATATATATATATATATATATATATATATATATATATATATATATATATATATATGCATTTCAATAATTAAAGAGAAAACAAATCACTTTAGACATGAGTGAAATTTAATTCATTTATTTTTTTAAATGGATACAAAAAGCAGTTAAAAGGAGTACACTATAGCAGAGAAATGCAGTACTCCCTGACTAGTCAAAAACAATCCACTTAAAATGATCAAAAAACGCACAGTTTGTGTTTTAAAATGTGTTCACATAAAGTCACATTGTTTAACACCGAAATATGATATGTATAGTTGTTTAGTGTCCATGCTAGAAGACATTTGAGGTCTGGGGGTGCTCCGCCCCCCGGTCTGGGGTGCTGGCCGGGCCTTGGGGGCTTGGGTCCTGGCTGTTGTGTCGCCGGAGCAGTGGGCGGGTGGGTGCAGGGGGGCTCAGCCCCAGTGCAGGGGACCTCCGGTGCATCGGCCCTACTAGGGGGCTCTCTAACTGGTGGGGAGGTTGTTATATCTTTGCAGGTGGTCTCCTCACTACAGGAGCTCACTCTGCAGGTGGGGGGAGAGATATAGGAGAGGTGGAGAATGAACTCAACCTGGGTGTCTATTGTCTTGTGTAGTTTGGGAGATGATTGGATGATGGGGTGGGTGCAGTTTTCTCTGGGGTGGAGTCGGGTGGGCTGCCCCGGACTCTGTGGGGCTGGGCGGTGCTGCTGCTGCGGGCCCCGGTCCGGATGGGCCTGGGCCCCCTTGCCCTGGTGGGTTCCAGAGTGTGGGGGTGCCTACTGGGGTCAGCAGGGGAGCTGGCCCCAGGGAGGGGCCGCTTGCCCCTCCCTTTCTTCCCTCCCCATCCTCAGCTGCCTCCCTATTCCCGCTCTACCACACCCACCCACACACGCATGGCTTGGGGTGCAGGTATGTCACCAGGGTGCAGGGGAGGCACTCCCCCTCTGTCCCCTTCTGGCCGCCTGTGCCTCAATTTTATTCGGCAACCTAGACATCCACATTACTCACACTCTCACATAACACATACATATAGGGCCTTGGGGGTGGGCACGTTTTACAGCATCCAGAGGATGGTCGGTGTACTCCAGCCCACCTTTGGCGCTGGTGCCCTACCCTCAATTTTAAATGCATTTAGACACTAAGGGTTTTCAGGAAGAGCTGTGCTGCTCTCTGAGAGGAAGCTAGTACCATGCTCTCCTGAGTTTTAAATGCACTTTAGAACAGCACACAGCAACACTACATATGAGCGGGCGTAGGGAGGTTTGAGGTCTTCCTCACCCCGGTTCTGTTAGCCGTCAGGGCTGGGGGGCTGGGAGGAGGTGCTGGCCGTCAGACTGGGGTCTGGGATGCGGGGCCTCCCTGCTACTGCAGATAAGGAGGTGGTCCGCTTGCCTCCACCCCAGAGAGAAGAGTTACATGTCCTGGGTCTAGGTGCGGCTTGCCCCTCTGAGGGCGGGGGTACCTGGACCTGGGATATAGAGTATGTTTGGGGAGTGCGACTGTCTGTGCAGTGTCTATTTGTGTCTGTCTACACGTTGGATGAGTGCCGAGTATTTGGTTGTGCATAATAATAATAATAATAATAATGGATTGCATTTATGTAGCGCTTTTCGAGAACCTCAAAGCGCTTTACAATTCCACTATTCATTCACTCTCACATTCACACACTGGTGGAAGCAAGCTACAGTTGTAGCCACAGCTGCCCTGGGGCAGACTGACAGAAGCGAGGCTGCCATATCGCGCCATCGGCCCCTCTGGCCAACACCAGTAGGCAAGTAGGGTAAAGTGTCTTGCCCAAGGACACAACGACCCGGACAGAGAGCCCAGGGATCGAACCGGCGACCTTCCGGTTACAGATGCGATTCCCAACCCCCTGAGCCACGGTCGCCCCCAATATGGGGTGGGAATGCACGTCTGTGTCCGCGTGTGCCTGTTCGGCTGTGTCTATATGTCAGGTTGGGTCTTGGACTCAACCTCTCTGGGTACATCTCAGGTCCTCTAAAGTACGGAGGCCTATCTCCCCTCACCACACTCCCTGCCGGTGGCTGATGCCCTCAGACGTTGGTGTGTTGGTGGTCCTTGTCGTCTGGGGCTGTGCGCTCATGTATGTACCGGCGGGGCCGGGCGCCTGTGGCCCGGCTGGGCTCCTTCCGGGGGGTGGGATGCCCTCAGACCTCTGGGCCTGAAGCTCGGTCCTCTCTGGCACAGCTGGCTGCCGGCAGAGCCCGCGGGCACGCCACTGCAACCCCCTCTGGCCTCTGCTCCGTAGCTGCGGGGTGACCTCTCCTTTGGGGCTCTACTCAGCTCTTCCCAGGAGGGTGGCACGGTTCCCCCCCCCCTTTGGTGGTCCTCCTCGGGTCCTTGTACTCTGGGGCCTCTGGATATCTGGGGCCTGGATCTCCTCCATACCTACTTCATACCCTGGTGAACGGGGCTATGGCTCCCCACACTCCCTAGCAGATCATTACATGGAGAAACCTTTGGAATAAAAGCATGCTGATCCACACAGGTGTGCACACAGGTGTACACACGGGTGTTCACAGACGCGGACTACACCTTTCTTGGCTGCTGCCTCAAAGCACATTGTGCGCTGTCTATCTTGCGTGCTGCACAATATCGTTTATTATTTAGTATCTACTGCTAGCTAGTTTATTGTGATGGTGCTGGTTTTTTTATTATGTTGCTCTTTGTTGTTTGCTTTCTCTTCTGTTTTTTTTTTCTCCATACAGGTGATCCAGGTGTTTTGTTTGTTTTTCTTTCTCTTTTTTTTTTTTCTTTCCCCCCCTTCTCACCGTCTCTTCTCCCCTTTGGTTTTCTTTCTCTCCCTCTCTTTCTTTCATTCTTTCTCCCTGTCCTATCCCCCAGTCATGTCTGTCCCGTTTGTAGCAACTGAAAATAAAATAAATTCATAATTATAATAAAGGTCAATCAAATGGACCAATATGGCAAGGCCATGATGATCCACTTGGTAAAATAAATCCGCTTGGCATCTTTCTTGGCCTCAAGACAACAATTCTGACAGCTAAAGATCCAAACGGGACACAAAAAAAAAAAAAAAAAAAAAAAAAAAAAAAAAGAAGACATTTGAGCAGCTAAACCTATTGTTTCAGGCTCTTTGCTTTGCATTCAGTTCAGTTTGCAGTACATTCAGATTGAAATACAATAATGAATCCACTCCGTCTAAACTCGACACCTTAATGGAGCGTTCATTATTTCACTTCAAATGAAAAAAGCTGAAGAAAACAGGCTGACATAAAATGTAACTGTCCAAACAAACACTGGCCTAGATCTATAATGCACAGAATGAAAAAAAGCTTCAGTTCCCTTAACCTACAACATCTGTCACACTTAATATTCTCACAGCTTCAGCTTTTCACTTAAAACATAATTAAATGACCTGTGGCCTAAATACCAAAAAGTAGGCTCCTTGTGTTATTGAATATAGTTTTGAAGTACAGAAGTATAATAATAAAACCTTAGGTGTGGTAAGTTGAAGGGAAGATTGCAGTTTTAATGAGGTAAGTACATTTGTACTTACATGTACCTTCTTTGTGCGGCTCAAATAAGTTGCAGTTTTTTTTATTTATTCTAGCCAGTCCAGCTTGGCTATTATAGAGACCTATAATTATGAGAATTTCAAAATTATGTTAAAATGTATGTACACAAGCCTAGTGTGGGCTCCTTTGAAATTCTTAGTAGATACTGGCACATGCACTAGTCATACATGGTACCACACACATTCTCTCTCTCTCTTCTACTGCAGCCTATCCAGTTCAACCCAGACCATCGCCCTCTGCTGGCTGTGGATGTTGGTACGTAAAGCAGCCAGCAGCTCATCAGTGCAGCTCCAGGTGTTGGGCTCCAGGGTGTAGTGAAGCATGGGCAGTGTCTCCAGCTGCAGCTCCTCGGCGTGGCACAGCTCCTCCATCACACTGTCCTCCCCACAACGTGGAAAAAACTTTCTGTTTCAAGTGATGGATAAATAATCACCGAGTATCTAAGACATGACTTTTCCAAATATATGTATTTCAAGTAGAGCTGGGCGATATGAGATTTTTTCATATCACGATATGTTTTTTTCATTTCAGGCGATAACGATATCTATCACGATATAAGCCAAATAACTATATTTGTAAGATTTAAATGTGCCGTTGCTCACAAGTAAAATGTGAAATAATCAGCAGCTTGTTTTTAAATATTTATTTCCCATAATAAGTTCAACAGGGTAGATGTACTTAAGGAACATGAGACTTTTTCAGATAAATAAAGGCAAATATTGCAAACTACACAAAAGGCAGCCGCTAAAGCGTTTAAGTTTCAAAATAGAACAAATGAAACAGACTAAATTGTCAATTCCACTTAGAAACAAAGTATTAATTCTAAAAATAAATCTTAGTTTGTTTTACAGAAGAACAGACAAAACTGACTAACTTTTGTCAATATCAAATAAACTGAGAACTAAAAGGAAATTCTCAATCTCTCCTTGTTGTATAGCTTAGCTTTTCAAACAGTTTTAACAGTTACTTTAGTCTGACAAAAGCCGAATGACGAATTAGCGCTTCCAGTCAGAGACTGAGGCTACGTCCACACGTACACGGGTATTTTTGAAAACTGAGATTTTCCGTTTTCGTTTTAAAAAATAATCCCGTCCACACATAAAGGCAGAAATGAAGGAAAACGCTGCTATGAACATGCCAAAGCAGCAGGTGGCGCTAGATTCCTAACCGTGCAGAAATGTTGGCCAATCAGAAGTCTAGAAGCCTCGGTGGGAAAAAGTAAACAAAGCTGCGGCATAGAAGCAGAACCGAGTCGTATGTGTGGAGGGACAGTAACTGTGTGTATATGTAAGCATTTAAACACTGCAGAGAGTAGAATTAACAGTAACAGTATTGTAGAAATTCATTTCACCGAAACAATAACGCGGCGCACAGTGTGACGCATGCACCAGTTTATTGTATTTCCAGACTTGCTTTCGGCACAATTTACAGTGTTTTTTGTCAGACTTGAAATAGCCGAAATACCTTCACACTACGGAACTTCTTTGGCTCTTCCGTTCGACAATCTCTCCGGCATTGGAACCATCGTCTGTTTTCTCTTCGGTCACGCTCGGTTGATTTTTCTAGTCGGCACACTCATTTCCTCCATTATGCGCTGGCTCCATTACCTGCTGGCTGCTTCCCAAACAAACACACGTGCGGCTTGGCACTTGTGCTGTACGTAACAAGTCACGCGACGTGACGCTGCGGCTGTGATTGGTTCAGCTCTGCGCTACTGAATTTGGATCGGCTGACCTTTTTTTTTTTTTTTTTTTTTCTTTAAGAGGACAAGAGCGGCGAGGTCTATCGCGATAGCTTAATTTCTCTATCGAGTAAAAGTTATATCGCGATACATATCGTTATCGTTCTATCGCCCAGCTCTAATTTCAAGGTAAGAAATAATCACTCTAGAGAAGTTAAACGCTCCTTACTCCACAAAGTGGATTGCCATTAAATACATACAAAGCTTGGATAAAGTACAGTAGTGCTGCTATGGTGAGACCAGAACTTACTGTAGCACTGAACTGAAAACTGCCTGTGTGTGCACTTACCTCAGCTTCTTGTGTTTTTTGTTCTTGGGGCGAATATGGATGACGATGGGGTAAATCCCAAGTCTCAATAAGCCTTCAACACTGGACAAGCCCAGCTCGAGCAGGCAGTGTTTATCCTGAGACAAAGAGATGGCATCTGTTTATCTACAGCTCGTTTAAGGTCCCAACACACCATTTCCATCAGGTTGGGTCAGGACTTTGCCTGGGCCATTGCAAAACTCGCTGTGTTTGGTTTTCTACAAACGTGGTGCCTTCCATTATGACCAAACATCTCCGTATGTATGCTGTCATACAACAAGCCATCCTTGTTTAGTCTTTTTTAAATCATGCTCTCATGAACTTTAACATTTAACATGCTAACTGAGCCTAGTTTTTTAAAGGATTTCAGAGTCCTGTGGAAATTTCTCCCCGCGATTGTCGGTAATTGACTTTTATTGGTTACTTAATCGTCCTAAAAACAGCATTCTTCATTGTCCTTGAGGAAGACATTTAGTAGGATGGTTGTAAAGCAAAATGTGGTGACATTTTTGCATTTTCGTCAGGCAAAGCAAAAGCTTCTTTTTGAAAACCACACCCCCAGAAAACACCGCTGACCTTACCTGGCTGATGACATCCTGTATTGACTGCAGCCTTATGCCAAGGGCCTTCTCTGGACTGCAAGAATCCAACAAGAATATTCTCTTGTCTTGTCTCTCTGAAGCTGGAATGGGCTCTGAAAATATTTAATGTATGATCAACAAATCAGCACCAAACTTTGTGCACTGTTGGGTCACTGTGAGTGGATAGGTCTGTGTGTTGCACAGATACCTGGCTGGCAGGTGTTAAACTTTAATCCAGACTGTGCTGGTTGCAGGAGCTTCTCTATCAGACCACGGGACAGCAGAGACGGTGAGAAGATGACTGGCCGCTTGGTCTGAACCTGCACTGACTGTACTAAACTGTAAGGGATTAAGTGGTCCTCATGGCCTGACATGGCAAAAACAAGTACAAATACATCAACACAAAGTGTGCACATACACAAACAATTCATTTATGACACAAACATGCTATTTCATTGAGGGAGCGACAGGGCTTCAACTTACGTTTGCTGAGCGTGTAAAGGACCTGTTGTGTGGAACCAATCCCACGGCAGTTTGGATCCACCGCTTTGACCAATCGTACACGGCCTGATGTTTTCTTTAAGAACTACGCAAAGAAAAATATACATCTTCCAATGAGGAAACGGGCAAAAACTGTAATATGAGGCACCACAGCCGTTGTGCATGCTGATCATGTAATTTAAATATGCATCAACTTACCATCTTCTTCTTAGAGTCCTTTTGCTCCACTGACATTTTTCGTAACCTTATGAGTAACAACTGTTGAGCCCTGAAAGAGAAGTCGATATATTCTTAGTTATTTACACTAGTCACACAGCTATTTTGTTATCAATCTAAATTTATTCGCCAGTTTTGTAAATATATCTACCTTCTCTTATATGTACTTGAACTAAATAACACTGGCCTTGTGGAACTTTCAGGACTGAATTGTGCCTTTAAAATAATAATAAAGCAAAGTCACGTCAAAGTCTGACTGACATACCGGTTGTAGTTGGGCATGGATCCTGTCTGCAAATGCTTGGCTGTGCTCGGGTCCACCAGGGAGCAGCGCCATTGGTATTTTCCATTGTACCTTGTATCTGTGACATGTATAATGTCATCACAAGAAACACCCAAAGATGGCGGGTCACCATGAGGCTCCATGCTGAGATTAACACGCACATAGAAAGAGTCAGGACCCAAAAAAGTTGGCGATGAAACCTGCGAGGACAGGTTTGAGTACCCTGAGGATGAGAAAGCATGAGAGGGGGCACCTTAGCGTCACCTTTCTGCACCACGAGGGGAGATTTCAAGAGCAGACTGACCGGCCTCATGAATTTTTCAAACCTCTGAAGTAACAGACTCACCCTCTGGGTTGCTCTGGAATTTAAGTGTTGACGGCTCGGTCCACCACTGCAGAGAAAAGTGGGCCACCTCAGCAGTGCACTGACTCAGCAGCACACTTCCCCCACCAAACAGGACTTGCTCCAGCTAAAAACAACAGGACAAAAACTGCATGTCATTCTACAGCCTCATTTTCATAGAAGCAAAGGCACACACTTGTCCTTGTGGTACACGTATTTCCACATGCACACATTAAAAGTGCTCATATATGATTTAATCGCATATGCAGACGCCAACCTCCAGCAGCTCGCTGCCCTCCTTCAGTCCACATTGTTCAGCTGGGGAACCTGCTCTCACATGGCTGACAAATATCCCCGTTTGGCTTCCTCCAATGATGGTGATGTCATCGGCAAGACTTGGTCTCCTGTGCTTTGGAGAGGTTGGGGGACTTGGAGATGGTGAGCAGTGTAGGTTCCTGAGAGATGGCAGAAGACCGTCAGAAGCAGTAAGGATGAAATTACATAACACTAGTCTGTGACGGCATTCACTTTGCTTTGGTGCCACTTTTGTGCTCTTTACATTATGTTGTACACTATGACAGAAAATTGCACTTATATAATATTAATCACATTCAAAACTGTTTAAATTTTTATCATACAGTAATTATGTAATGAACTCCATTTTTTAATACCAAAAAGATACTAATAATAATAATAATAATAATAATAATATATAATAACAATAACAATAACAACAACAACAATAATAACAATAATAATAATAATAATAATAACAATGATAATAATAACAATAATAATAATAATCCACCAGGAGAAAATAAAATGAAGGACAAACCAGATACATTTTAAAGACATCTAAACATTTAAACCATGAAGTTTTTTTCTTTTATTGTTTAAATTTGAAAATTTTACTTCATGTGCTGGAAAGATTTTTTCCTTTGAAGCTGTAGATTGACATCTGCTCTTCCTTTTTTTTTTCTTAGCTCTGTTGGTTTGTTCTCGCCTGTTTGTTTACAATAAATAAAGTTATTTTTGAGTTGTGTAATGGTCTGTGGCCTAATACCCACAACGTACCTCTGACAAAAGAAATGTTAATGCTCTTCTATACTAATGTTAATGTTAGGACCTTTTAGGACCATCATTCTCACCTACGAAGATTAAGAGATTGCCCTGCAGAAATTAATATTACTTGTAATTAAGGAGGAAAAATGACAGTTTAACAGAGCTTTTACTGGTTTCAGTGACAGGCATCAAAGCTGTAAGTTTGTACCTGGGCACTTTGGGACTGGGCTGCTGTGCAGAGACTATGGGCAGGTTGACCAGGTCAGGGGGGAAAAAATGAGACTGCAAGGAGCTCCACGAATCTGACAAAGAAGGCTCACTCTGCTCACCTGAAAACACCAGAGAGCCTTTTAATGTACACTTACATTTTTGTTATTATTAGATTGAACATGATTAATCACCAACACATTGATTAAAAAAAAAAATGGTTGTAAATGCAAAGAGTCAAATGTACCTGGAATGTTGTCATTCTCATCACTGCCCCATGAGTCCAAGTCAAACCTTTGTGGAAGCAAAACGAGGAAAATGGTAATCAACGTGAGAATAACGGGGAAAATTGCAGGGTGAAAAATATATGAACTCACTCTGTGTTGACTCGACGGTTGATGGAGTTCATGCAAGGAGGAAAGGGGAATGTGGAAAGGCGGTTTATTTCCTTTTCATTGGTTTCTGTCTGAGGGTGAGGAGGTAAACATAAAGATGCAGATCTTTAGAATCTTATTTTTATTATTTTTATTATAAGCAGGGCTTTGATACTCACTGACAGCAAGAGGTTCTCCTCTGAGTTTGAACCAGAATCTGTGAATCAGCAGAAAAACACCGTTTACTTTAACCTAAAACACTTGTGATGAAATCCCCCACCGACCTTCCTACTTTGTGTAAATGAAAAGTACAAAAGCAAAAGGATTGCACAAAGAAACACTAGATAAGCATCATCCAGCTGCCAGTGTGGTTGACTTACCCTCTGAGTTTTCATTGGCTGGGCCACTAGAGGGCACCTGTGACACAGAAAAGATGCTCAACAGAGTATGAGCTCGCAGATAATGAGATGTAAGGTACAGGCACGAACATGCAAAGAGTTGCACAAGAATGCATTGCAACATTTCCTGCTCATAATAGGACCCCTTGCCTTGTCTAGCTGCAGTGAAATGTTTCAGTCAGAAAGATACATTCTCTGCATAGCACACAAACAGCATGAAAAAACACGTTTTTATCCTGTGGGAATTCCTATGATATAAAATGAAGTGGTGATTACACAGCAGTTAGGTCAGTAAGGCCTGTTTCGATTCCTTCTGATCTTAATTTAATCAAACAGGGCAGTTGTGATTCTGTTGTTATTGTCATTCTCATCATAATAACTAAACTACTGGTATTAACCGCAGCACTGACCTTTCTTAGTAACAGATTGGTTCTTCTCGGCTGCGGGCTCAGATCCAGGCCGGGGGAACAGCAGGGGCCAAAGCACTGTTCCTCACTACACAGAGACAGGTGGGACTGGGGGGCAGAGATGGAGGACAACATTTGCATTAAAAAGTTTCTGTAGAAGGCAGGGGAAGGTGAGCGCTGCCCTCATGACTTAGTGTTTGAACTCACACAGTGCAGGCAGGAGCTGTTTGGCTCCATTTTCTCCTGGCTCCTCTCCCTCTCTTTGTCCAGCTCTCTCTGCTGCTGCTCCAGGTTGGCCTGCAGCTCAGCAATGCGTTTACGCAGACGGTTCTTATCCAGCAGACAGTCGGTGTACTCAAGCTGCAGGCTGTCTCGACTGCGCAGGGCCTTGAGATGAGAGGACAGAAGTGCAGAAAGTGAATAGGTTGGTGATGTGCGAGAATAAGCCAGAGCAGCTAAAGTGACTGATGAACTCTTTGTGGTTAGACAGTGTGCTCTCACTAACCTGGTCTCTCTCCTTTTCCAGCTCCATGATTTGGTTGAAATAGGACACACTCCTCTTCTGCTCTGTCTCCCAGTCCAGCTGGAGAGTCCTCACCTTCAGCTGTAGCTGTTCGCACTGAGACTCCAACTGCAAGTACAGTCCAGAAAAGAAAGTATCATGAAGGAAAAGGTCATTATAATGTTATAATGTATTATATAATATGATGGCAGACAACCTCTCACCTTGTCCCTTTGCTCTTCAGTGTTTTGGAGCTCGCTCTGTAGTTTGGTGATGATATCGCAGAACTCCTGTCTCTGCTCGGCAGCCTCCCTGCGGTCCTGCTTCAGGATATCCATCAGAGCCTGAGGTGAACCAAAACAAAATGAACACAGATAAAAAAAAATACAACAAAGAATGATAACAGCTTAAAAAACATGATTTCAGATGATACACAATATGCAATCAAAAACATACAACGACTCCAGTGGGTGGGATCGAGTTCTTCATCTGACTTCCTGTAGTCTCAGTTTTCTTAGGCAGGTTTTCTGGTAGAGCAGGTGTAGAACCAGTTACAGCTTTAGAGGCATCAGGGGCACCACTTGTTTTTTTCTCTGCTGCTGCCAGCCTGGACTTAAGCTCCTCTACCTGCATGTATGGAGAACAAGCAAATAATAAGCATATCAATAACCTGCTAGTGTGGGACTCTTTTATATTTTAATATCAGGAGCTAATATCAGCTGCTCCTTTATTGACAGTGGGTTACCACGACAAATGTTTTTTCCCCTGATATTGAACCAGGGATCTTTTGTTTTTCAGGCAAATATGTGAACAATAACACAAAGGTCCCACTGATAGCAGTATCTCTAAGTCTACAAATATTATCCATTAAGGGGACTTGTTACACTCGTAATCCACAACCAGTTCAAAAGGTGAGACCCAAGGAAAGTCACAAAGAAGACAAAATGAATATAATGCAAGATGATATTGGCAGTGCAAAGGTGGAGGTGTGTATATGAGGCAGGGTGATTGGCTATTTAAAAACGGGTATCAAGAACGATAATGTGGGGCATCTAGCCACGAAGGATGGAAAACAGGAAGGGAAATAGATAACGATGTGACCTAACTGAGAATTAAAAAAATTAAAAAGGGAATGATGTCACTGAAATGTTTTAACCACTTGGTTCTTAAAATAGTCGTTGCTGCTTTTAGGTCAGCATGATGTCGGTCAAAGCGGGCATCCCTAATATGGTCACACAGATCAGGCTGGGAGCACTGAAGCCCCACCCACCGCTAAACAAACTCTGTGTTTACGAGGGACAGCAAACAGAAGTAAAGTGGCTTAAATGGTGTGTGGCCTTCAAAGGAGAGAAACCTTAAATGGCTCATTTTAGACAGTAGACAGCAGCCGCTGGCAAAAAGATCCCACTTTGAGATAAGAATGACTTTCAGTAAACAGCTGGAAATGAGCTTAAAGCTTTAAGGTGGAACATTTAAATGCAAAAACCAAAGAGAATTCCACAAGTTGCTTCTTTCAGAGTTTACGTTTCTGTGAAAATCTTTCAGTAATCTGAATTCAGAGGCTGGGACTCGTGATAAGGTGTCAACTGGTCCACTATGGCTCTTCAGAAGATGACAGGAAGGGCTATAGGGTGGGTGGACCTCTCTTGGTTTTGCCATTTTGGACTTAAAATAATAAGAAAAAACCCAGGGCTAAATAATGATGATTTCAAACTATTCTAATAAAAATATAGGATTTTAAAGATCATAGATAGACTGTAGATCATACACTGACTTGCAGCTATTAATATCGCCTTATTTTTACAGCCAGCTGGCTCATTCCTCAGTGGTTCTGTCAACATGTTGTAACAAATCCTGGGGTGGCTGATAACATCTGCCCCTGCTGGCTCGAGCCGCTTCATTTATCTCTTTTGCTGCGTGCCATCCAAAGAAGTTTCGTTGCCTCAGGTGCTTTTATTTGTTCCCTTTTTTATGCCTTCAGACACCACATAACTTCCGAGAACAGCGCTTGTTTCTGTTATATGCATGGCAGCAAGAGGTATCGAAGTCGTATCAAAGCAAACAAAGCTCTTTCTGGCTGACATGGAGCACCTAAAACAGCAGCTTAAAAGTGAAATCAAACAGATGCAAAATGCAAGAGAACTAACATTAATATAAAAATATATTTTTCTTTCACCCAAACCAACTGACCTGACTCAGCAGTTCTCTCTCTCTGGTTGAGGCTTTGCCTTGATCCTCCAAGGCTCTGGAGTACTTCACAGCCTGCTCCAGGTGTCGGTCTTTCAGCTTTCCCAGCTCTCGACTGGCTAACTCCCAGTCTTGACGCAGCCTTGAGATCAAAAACCATCCAGATCAAACATTTTCACTTTTTGTTACCAACTTGTTTTTCTACAAATGTAAAGATGAATTTTCGTGGCTCAACAATTTTAGATAACTCTGGAATTGGCAGAGGTGAAGATGTTGAGATTTGAATTTGGAGTGAGCAGGATGGACAAGATTAGAAATGAACATCAGGTGGACAGACCAGATTAAGTGGTGCAAAGACAAAGTCACAGGCTGGAGGTGCCAGGCTGGAGGACAAGAGGAAGTCCACAGAGGAAGCTCATAGATGTAGTGGAGGAAGACTCGTGGAGAGATGGTGTTTCAGAGGAAGATGCCACCACAACCAACATGTTTATTTTTTTTGTTTTTCTCAGTGTTTAAAATGATTTCTGCAGAATGAGAGTAAAACAGTTTGAAGAAAGTAACATGAAATGTTCTTAAAAGTGTTTTTTTATTGTTCAAAAGTTGTTTAATGACAGAGAAACACATTCTGGAGCCAACGCTGTAGCAGCACATCAGGTTTCTTCCCACTGGGATATAAAGTAGAGGGAAAGTAGGCGGGAACAATGGTGCCCTGACCCCTGTAGCTCTGACAGCCTTTGTGGATTATTAATGTCACCTTGTAAATTCACCCCATGTGAATTTACAGGTTTCTATGACATATTTGATTCTTTGACAGAAAAGCTTTAAAGGAAGAAACTGGAAACTAGAAAAGCCCAAACCTTTCCAGCTGTAGTTTGTCATGGCGTAACTCCTGAGCTTTACGCTCAGCGCGGCTTCGCTCCTCCTCCGCCATCCGGCAGCGCTGAGACATGCGCCGTTCGCACATGCGGCTGTTTCGAAGCTGCTCCCTCAGTTTACGCACCTCCAGCAGCAGAAACTGAGTCAAACCCTCTGGACCTTCCTCATCTGCGTAGAAAGAGAATCACACGTGGAGGTCATTATCATGGAAGGAGGGTATTGTGAATCAATGGAAATTGTAAACTGAATTGTGAGCCAGAGAAACTGGCTTTAATGTGTGGGGAGAAAGGACAAATACATGTTTATATGTTGTGGCTGTCAGTAAATGGCACGCAAGAGAACATTAATGCCAAATGTGCAAATGTGTTCACTCTTTTCTCTGCTCTTGGGCAACATAATAGCTTTGTAAAATAATCATATGCTCACTTTCAAAGAAAGCGCTTATGTTCCAGTTATTTGTTAACCATTTCTGTTCGTCAGCAATGAAAGTAAATTAGATGTGTTTGCGGTTAAGATTCACATACGGTCCCTTTTAAGTTTAAATGTCTTGGCTTTAATTTTGTTGCCAGTAAAGAAGAACTCATCGAACTCATCACTTTGGGCTAGGCTAGTTTTTGCAGTCCAGAGCTGAATTATGTGAAAATGAGTGTATTCAACCATCGATGTTATTATCCTGTCATAGCACCACTGTGAGAACCCCTATGACAGCTGGGATAGGTTCCTGGCTGCCATAGGGGTTAGATGTCAGGTACATCTGTCTGTCACAGGGCTAACAGAGAGAGATAGACAACCATTAAAGTTCAAAGTCACAGTTTAGAATCATCATTCAGCCCAATGTGCATGTTTTTGGACTGTGGGAGAAACTCAGAGTACCCATGCATCACGGGTAGAACATAAGTGGGTTAACACTTGGGACTGAATGACTGTGACGTGACAGACTAACCATTGTACTGCCTAAGTATAAACCTTAAATCCTTAAATGTAATCATCAAAATACTTTAGTAGTCTTCACAAACACTCAGTTGTTTTTAAAATTTATAGTGAATTAAGCTAAAATGCATTAAAAAAAACACACCCACAGTAATTTGAGTGTATAAGTTCATCATGAAATCTAGAATATCCCCATACATGGAACATTTTCCATGTCACGTAAATGCTTTGGGGGATTTTTCTTAAGCCTGAGTTACTTTAACTTTAAAGTTTTAATTTAAGGTTAATTGATGGTTAAGTCCCCCTACTATGCCATTCTTCTTTCTATCCACAAAAAAATCTCTGCTTGCCTAGTATGAGGGAGCATCGGTGTGTTGGCTGTTGCCCGGTCAGCTGTGTGTACTGCTCTGGATGGTAAAACTCCAGTGACTCCATGAAGGCCTGAAGACCTCGCTGGCCCTGACCGCGCAGGATGTCCAGCAAACGGCCTTTTTGTGACAAATAGGGAACAGAAAACATAAGGTGAGTAACACTGTAAGTGTGGAATAATTTACTTTCCGTTGCATGACATTATACAGTGACAATGCTGAAAGATAGGTGCAATGACAAAAGGTCAGCTTAGGGTAAAGCAGCACGTTTAACTAACAGATTAAAGAGTCTCAGCACAAGAATGCTACCTCTTTGATGTATGTGTCATTACCTCTGTAGTTACATGCTGTTGGTATTTCAAACACGACAATGATAAAAGACTGAAACAACAAAATTCTCCGGGGGTTGGACCAGGTGTTTGCCTTCAGTGTCTCTTCATTTACAACATACCTTTCATCTTTATCCTCATCCTTCTCTCTGCCTGCCTCGACTTAGCAATGAAGTTCCTGCTCTTTTCTCTCACTGGAGCATTTATTCAGTTTTCCTGTTTCTGACTGATGAACTGTTAGACAAACATTCACATCTAATGTTTATCATTTTGAAGTTTCACCAAAGAACCCACTTCTTGTAGTCTTTTAAGACTGCAGCTCAGCGTCAAATGAGTAAGCACGTGTTTGCTTAAATTTCAGTGCTCTGACACCATTGAAACGATGCTGAAGCACAGATGTCACTTTGACTCTAAAGAAAACCTGAAAATGACAATTTATGAATCATTTCCTCAAGGCGTCGCTCGCACTGAGACTTTAAATGTGTTTATTTATATTTCAGTTACAATCATTTAACGGGCCAAATGAGCAGGCCAAATTCTCTGAGCAACGGAGAAAGGCCCAGTGTTATGTTACACTCCCATGAACTGTAGTAGACCATTGCTGGTTGTGACTAAAGCTTGGATTACTGCACTTTCAGCTGTGGCAGTACAAGTCTGTACAAGCGGATTAAGAAAGAAAACTAGGAAGTGTGGGATGTGACCCATATCTTGTTATTGGGCGTCGCACTGACTGCGGAGGATGTACGCTGATGGTTTTGGTGGGTGAGTGCACTGTTGAAAGCTACAGCACTTCTGAACCCCTGTGGTATGGCATGTTCGTATCGTTCTGAAGCACCATCTTTTCCTCATGTCTCTATAAATCTGTAGGTGCTGATCACTGATTTGACTTTTCAGCCGAGCTCTTCTTCCTCTCACCAGCTTTGCTGATGCGCAGGGGGTACTGCGTGGAGTTGAGCACCTCATCTTCATCCTGCTCGTCGATGACCTTGCACTGGCGCAGGTACGGCGTGAGTTTTGCCGGGTTGAGGATCCGCGTGAGCTTGTGTCGTACTCCCTCCACGCGGTCCCACAGCTCCTCGCAGCGCTCCTCTGACCACGAGGGAGAAGCTTGTGATTCCTCCTGAGCGATGTCGTCGTCCTCCTCCATCCAGACGGTGACACCTGCGCACGACCAAAAAACGTATCAGTTCAGCAAAGAGCCTGGTCTGGAAAGATAAAACAATGTCCCTTAGTTCATGTTTTTTTCCATTTACCGAAAATATGCTTGTTGCCTCGGGCCTTGCTCATGTCCCACTTCAACTTTACGAGCCAGATTTCCAGACATGCCCTATGTCCACTCCCAGACTAAATATTTTCCCAAGCAGAATTCCTTTGTGAATTTGTTTTTGTCTGACCCCTCTTATCTGAATTCCTTTAAACATCAAAGTAGGTCAAACATTGTGTCATTTATGCGCTTTCTAAACAGTAACTATCTGTTTTTTAACAAATAATAATAACAAAAACCTTTTGAGAGAAAGTTTAATATAATTTCATGCCATAATTCGCTGTGCCTAACACTGAAAGGCTATAAATCCTGGTAGGATTACTGGATTAATCTGCTGCATAGCGAGGAAATGAAATGGGGCTCCTTTACTTAGAGGAGTCTACTCACTACAAAACAGCCTGACAGGTCTGTTGTGGAACTGAGTCTCCAAAAAAAGACTAAAGAGACAAAGAGAAACTGATTTGATGAAGTAAGTGAACAGGAACTTCAATATAACAAATCAGAAGTAGTTAAATTGTTGTAGAGCAAAGGGTCTGCTGTTGAAGTAGCAGGGAGGACTCCGAATCATGGGCTCAGAGGACAGGAATGCAAAGATAGGTGTGACTCATATTGCACATCAACAAACACTCCAGGGGACCACAGACAAAAGCTTTCTCAGCCTGATTCACTTCACGAGACAAGGGGAGAAAGTGAATAGAAACTGTCACACAGAATTCCTCCATATTAAAGAAGAGACAACATAAAGGGCGGTGATTCAGTTATCAGTGAACTATAAAGTACGAAAATATACCGTAAGGCCCCCAAAAGCTGCATGGATCGCAGACATATGTCATTTTTGTTGGGGGGCAAATATAGTGGGGTTTATATTTCCAGGAAGGCAAACAAACTGATCCATTACAAAAAAGAGATTATTTTTCCCATATTGATGCCTGAGTGATAATGGGAGTTCCTGCCACTCTGTGCAGGTGATCAAAGCAGTCTGAGGTAACAGGCAGGTTGAGGCAGGCTTGGCTGATCTGTTTTCATGGGATTACGAAGCAACTCCTTACACTCAAGGAAAACAAATACTGGATAGTCATTAGCTGTAGGAAGTAGTTCATCTGCACTGCTAACCAAAGACCTGTTTTATATTCAGAGTAAATAAAAACAGCGGCACACAGTAACACCGATAAGATAAAATTAAGTATCGTTTGGTTCAATGAGAAGATTATGCTTGAAACCTGTTTATCACAGGGTTCATCTCCATATCTTTCAGTAAATTTCACTTATTGTTTGTTTTGGAAATGCGATACACCCCCACACCTTCTGTAAAGTGCAAAAGTCTTGAGTCAACCCTGATTTTTTATATTTTGCAAGGAGTCAGACTTTCCTGTAAATATAAAAAGCAGTCTTGATCAATATTTCTTGAAGCTTTCTGAAGCTTTTTCAAAGTTTTTCTTTCTTTCTTTGGCTGCTTTTCCCACTTGTTTTCAGTCCAGTGTTTGTACCTGACAATTTTCAGGGGAATATTTTTTTTGTTTGTTAAGCTGCTTAGCACTGACCTTCGAAGCATTCAGGCTAACTCGAGGGATGAAACAGTGTTTGTTGTGTCTACAGATAAAAGAAAATTCGGCAAAGAGCCAATTTAAAGTTGTATCTTAAGGCACTTTTTACTAGAAGCATGTCCCACATCATTTGTTCCCATTTGTTTTTTGAATCTATGGAAAATGTCTAAGACAAAAAGACAACACAGTCTGACAGCCAAGTAGTAGTACTCTAAAGAGCTAAAGAGCCATTAGGAAACTTGGGATATCTCGGCAGTATGTGCTGTGTGTGGTGTGCAGTGTGTCCATAAAAAACTTCAGAAGTAGATAAAAAAAGAAAAACTGGCGGGCCTACAAAACCATTTAAAGCAGATAAACAGTACCTGGAAGTCCTGTTGTTAAAAGTCCCGACACAGGACCTGAAAGATGCAACTGGCCCTTCCGTTGCTCCATGGACTGTAACAGACCGCTGAAGCCTAACCAAAAATGATCTCAGTAGAAGGCTTACTGTAACAAAGTCATTCTTAATGAAGGGGAATAAAGGCCGAGGTAGCCAAATTACAGAAGAACTGCAATGAAAGCAGGTCTTATGAAGTGATGTATCCAAGTTAGAAATTTTTGGCTAATCGTCTGTAAGTTTGGAGAAGATCAGGAAAGAGGTACAAAAGTGAGTTTATAAATCTATCAGTAAAACACGGTGGAGACTCTGTCAGTCAGTGGTGATCCTCCCTGAATTGATAGAATTATGAATGCAGAATAGTGGAGTACTATCTGGAAGCATTTGATTAGAAACAATTTCATTTTTTGGCAACAATAAATGATGCCAAACAGACTGCCAATACAGTAAAAGTGTAAATGGATAGAAAAACACACTGTTGAGTCTGGATTAGTCTGGAGAATTATTCTTGAAGAACTTAAAGAAATGTCAAGAAATCTGACTAAAAGATTAAAGGTGGTCATAACAAATATTGACTTTCAAGTATGTTATAATTATACAGACTCCGTTTTTGCCTTATAGTGTATTTCCATTTATGTTTGCATATTTTTTAAACTGCTGTAACCATTTTCAGTTTTCCGATTAAAACATAAAGCAATAAGGAGTGACTCTGTCGGACTTTGGGGAAATCCTTAGTTTGTATTTGAAATGAGTAAAAATATACTAGAAGTGTTCATAAATCACCATGGTCTGAAATTATTTTGTTGCAAGAAACTGGCCTTAAAAAAAAAATCAAAAATAAATAAATAATGAGAATAATAAACTTGCAGAGACTGTCACTGCAGCTGTTACTACTTCAGCAGTTGTTATGCTTGTTTACAGAAATCAGACATAAAAGCGTACCACTGATAATAACCCAGTAACAGGAGCACACTCCTGCTGCCCGGTAACACCTGTTTATTCGGTTAATGATTGCTAGAAAAGTCTGGTAACCTGTTACTAGTAACACCGTTCAAGCTAATCAAGCTAAAAATTACGCTAAACAGCGACTAAAACTCTGTTACTTTAATCTTAAATGTTGACTTACCACTCATAATTTTCTCCTGTGAATCTGAGTCCCAGTAAACCGCACTGCGATCCAGTCTTTACATCCCAGTCAGGTCCACAAACACAGCCGAGGAGCGCACGATACACGCTCGCACACCTTTGCGCACTCTGCTCCAGTTCCTCCACCCTCAACCACAACATCCAATTGTCAGGCAAGAGGAAGGAGGGAAAAGTCCCACTCCTCTCCAAATCACGGCGGATTTCCTTATCGGGACTTATGATGTCAGTGTAGCAGAGGCCGGAGGCACTAGATGGCGCTTTCAACCAATGCTTGTCCACACACACACACACACACACACACACACACACACACACACACACACACACACACACACACACACACACACACACACAGCTGTCACGTATAAACTCCGCATTTCACACTTTCCACGGCTGTCAGATGGAAAAATTAGACAGTCTACCTTAGGTTCTCACTGCTGCGTCAAATTGTTAGTTGCCACACAATTGTCATAAAGAAAACATTAGTCATTAACCGCCAGGTGCTACAAGAGTAAAAGGAAAAAAAACCTGCTACCTTTTAAAACTACAGGGGAGACGGTTGTTATTGCAGGAAGCCCTGCCCTGGAGCTCAGCAGGTTAGTCACCAAGACAAGGGACACCTGAGAGAGCATTTTGCCCAAAATACAGTGACGCACAGTTTCATTCTCAGACTTTTTTCAAACTTTTGTTTGGGCTTGTCCTCGGTATCTTCCAAATCTCTTAGTAAATATAGTCTAATGAATCAGGGTTTCAAATAAGTGGGAACCCTGACTCATCCATACAGGAAGAAAAGAGGTAACAAGCCTGTGGAAGGTGTGGAGGTGTGGAAAATCAGTGTGTAGATAGGTGGCAATTACCAGTCATATATAAGGAAGTAGAGGAGCAGTAAAAGACTTTATGACATCTGTGTTCATTTTTCCCTTTAAACTAAATTTAAGTACATCTTTAACATGTATGACATAAACAAAACATATGGTTATAAAGCCACCCATAGACTCTTTTCTTTTTCAGGGCAGCTAACACTTAAAGTGGGCTCACTCAGGGATTGTCATGTGAAATGAGTCCTTCAGTTACAGTATAATTCAGAGAGGAAATGCAGGGGGCCGGCAGAAGAAGGTTATTTTCCGTCCCCAGTTCTGGGCTTGGGGTCTCTGTGGTCCTGCTGAGAGACAGCGTGGGTTAATGCAGACAGGGGATTGTAAATGAGATACCAAAATATGTATTCATACACCCATACATTACAGGAAGCTAGGTGGGGAAATCAGCTTCCTCCCTCTATTTTCTATCTTCTGGTGTATCATTTTTCTTTGACTTTCAGTTTCACCCGTCTGTACTTATAGGTCAAAAAGTCATATCTTGCCTCTGCCTGTCTGCCTTCCTGACCCCCTCTTTTGTGCTCCCTCTTGCCCACTCTTTTATCTTCTCTATTCTTCCCTTTTCTCTTTCACTTCGCCTTCCTGTCTGTCATCAGCTTTCTTCTTCAGACAGCCCAATCCCTAACTCTCGGTTCAGGCCTTGGCCTGCGGCGTGAGGGAGGGCTGCAGTGAATGAGCATTCCTGTTGTTTCTGAGGTGACAGCGGCACAGAGGAGCCATTGATGACGGCACCGGACCCCACAGTTTGTTCATGCCGGAATGTGTGATATTGTGGAAGTTCAGTCAGACAGAAATAGTCTGCGTAGAGTTCCTACGTTCACTACACATATTTAATTTTTCTTCTCTTTGACTTTTTCTTTTATGAATAAAAAAAAAGTGCATGCTTCAACATCTGAAAAGCAAAATGCACTATCGTGACCACAAGAATGCGGTACTGATCCAACAACTTCAGCTAAAGCAATAAGAACCCAGAACAGAATGAAAACATCTCAAAAATGCTGATTTCTGTTGGGTTCATCTGTGTTGTTCTTCTCCGCTCCTGCTCAGAACACAACAGGCCTGGCTCTTCACCCGGCAGCTGACCCCACCGATGACTCAAGGCTGGCGGCTGCACAGAATCACCCCTTTGTGTCCACAAAGAATGCATCTTTTCTGGCTTTTTTAGAAAACAGAGGCAGAGAAAGCGAGCCGCGGGGGCATGAGTAACGGAGACAGATTTAAATCTGATGACATGTGATTTATGCTTCCTTTGGAGGCAGAAGATTGTAACAGAAGATCCCCTGACTGATCAGGCTGCTGATAAGGGATACTTTAAGATAAAGTTTATAAGTGAGAAATTAATATTTAATATTAATATTAAATGATGTGTAGCAACTATTCCCTACTGGTAAAGAGGAAGATAGATTTGTAAAAAAAAAGCCTGATTAGATTCCCACGACCAAGAAATACACTTGCTTTTCCTCTAATGTGGGAACTCCAGCATAGCTTAATGAGATCTTGTAAATATCCCACAGTTATATGCAATTTCCTGTTTAGCATGGAATCAACATCGATAATCACCAGAACATCAGAGTGAAGGAAGAAATTCTTAGCAAAGCAAACATCATGCCTAGAAAAACAATGTGTGGGATGACATCTGATAACCTTCTTGTTATGGTGGTATTTTTAATTGCCTTAAACTGACCTGCTTTTGTAAAATATTATTATACACAGTGCTGCTCAAAGGTCTTGTGCCACACATCATTTATATTTAGCTTCCAAGGAGCCAGACTTTGTTATACTTTATTCAAGGCGTCTTGAGCAATAGTTCTCTGGGTTTCCTGAAAGTCTGTGACAGTTTTCTTTAGACATTTGCTGCTTTTCACTCATTTTTTTAGTCCAGTCCTTGTACCTGACGTGGCACATCGAGGTTTGTACCAGTGTTGTGTCAACTTATCAAAAATATAACTTTTAGACACTTTGTAATTAGCAGCCTGTTAAAAATAATTTGTTCCCATTTCTTTAGTTGAATTTATGAAAAGTGCTAAAGATAATAGAAATTGAAATATTTCAATTCTCGTCAAAAATGTTGGACACAGAAAAGTACCGTCAGACTTTTATCCAGTATGCAATACAATTTAGAACGTGTCTCATTCGTTTGTCAGCATGACAGTGATACCAAACACACTACCGGGATAGAAAAACACACAATAAACACTGACATCAGTCATGGATTGGCCTCCCCAGAGGCCGGACCTCAACATTATTAAAGCAACAAAACAAAAGGCAGCCAGCATCTAAAGAAGAGCTTTGATGTCCTTCAAGAAACCTGGAGAACTATTCCTGAAGACTACTTAAAGAACAGAGGTGCCAAATAGATCAAATATTCACTTTCAAGCTCGTTAGAATTGTACAAACTCTATGTTTGCGTATAGAATAGAATAGAATAGAATAGAATAGAATAGAAAACTTTATTTGTCAATTTCTTCAAATGTACTTGCTATAAACGAAAAATAAACAAATACTTCAGTTCGGTGTGATTTGCTCTGAGCTTTTCACCCGTGCAGCACGTTAACCTACACAAGTGTCTCATTGTTGTTTATTCACCTGACTGTTTGTTAACTGTAAATCTCTGACACAAAGGAATTGAAATTACGTTTCACACTGTCCCATGCGTAGACATTGACAACAATAAAGTGCAGATGCACAACAAAAACAGCCCTAACAATAAGGTAATATTAAATAGGTAACAGGATAGACAAAAAAAAAAAAAAGTGTTCCAACAGTGTTCCCTGGAAAATAGTATACTAGTCTACTTGAGGTAGTCCCAGGTTGTGGTTGGTAGGGGCATATGTATTTCCATATATATTTTTCCTGGCAAAATATAAATGGCGGTTGGCTCTTTTGCCAGTATTGTAGTCACAACACAGTGCATAATCAATTTGGTGTCTCCTTCTTTATACAAATCATGCATTATTGGTCTTGGTCAGGCTGTTTTGCAGCTGCTGGAATGAAAGAAGAGGAAAATGTCTTTGGTTTGTAGTTGGGATTATACAACACAAACGGACGCACACATCTAGAGCTGTGTGAAAGGCAAATATAAACTCTTAATGTACGCTCTAGTAGTAAAAAAAGGTAGTTTAGTCCAAAAGTAACGTCAACCACTAAATGTAACCTTTCCCCCACACTAAAACACGGCATCAATCATCCTTAATTGACCCATTATGCTGCTTAGAGTCTGTTTTCACATTTAGATAAACCAACACAGACAAATATTCGCACACGCACACACAAACATCTTTGTGGTGCCAGTGAAAACTGGCGCCCCGGCCTGCTCCTCTTCCTGTCACTCTCCTTCCAGGGCAGTGAGGTTTGAGTAGAATTACAGGGTGTAACAGGGCTGTCTAAATCTGAGCTTCACCACACATTTGAAATGCAGACACAGACAACTTTACAAACCGCTGCACATCAATTTTCAGATACGCAGTGTTAAAAAGGCATCTTTTGCTATAACCGCATGCTAAAAGTTGCCTTAAAACAGAATCAGGGTTATATAGTAATAAAACCGTCACAATACACATTATATATATTTTTCTGGTCTTTTTGGATTCCACTCGTTTTTCTGAGTATTTAAGCTCACATGTCAACATGCCCGGTGTTATTTTCTGTGGCAGCTCCTGCTTCTGTGCTTTATGTAAAGTTGAAGAGGACAAAAGCAGAGATAGCATATGGGTGTCATTGTTTTCTGTCCAAGGTCAAAGGTTTGACAGATGCCACACCTGCTGCTGGGTCACATACCACTGGCTTTTTCATGTTAACTGGCATCAATGAAACTCACCAACAGGACAATCAACCCTCCTGGAGAGAGTATTAGTTGGGTTAAGTTATTCAGTAAGATTTCAAGAAGCCATCTAGTTGTTGCTCATAATCTTTGACATATCCTTTGTTTTCATATCCAGCTCAGCATCTGGGTGTACGCGCTGAGCAGGAGCAACTATTTCTGTGAGAACAATGGCTGGTTTCTCACCGGTGCTCCTAGGCACCGTCATCTGTCTCCACAGGCAGACATAAAGGGACAAGAGATTAACTCTTGCTGAGTCTTTGTATCTCTAATGATTCCTCCTGGCTTTTAAAAAGGTCATGCAAAAAACTGTGCCCTCACTTACTTATGCTGTTTTCTGTCACTGCAGAAGGTGAGAATCACTGAGCTGGAGTGTGGCTTCCTACAGAGCAAAGTAAAGCTTCATACATGCATGCACACTTTTTAGAAAATTGACAGAGACATGCAGCACACACATGCAAATTGAATTTTTGGACACTATGTGATGCAATGCATTGAAATGTCCAGATTCTTGTTTTTCTAAAGCACACTGCAGAAACGCACCAATAATTGTGTGATACCCCACTCATATAAAAGCTCCCCACATTTTAAATCACCATTGTTATTAGGCACATTTTCAGTCTGATCTAAATTTATTTATTTCCTTTAAGACATAAATTAAGGTTCGAAAAGGGCTCAGCCGGGATAATTTGTTGACTTCTTTGTTTTTAACTGGTAGAAACTGGTTGAGGAAAAATGTTTTCTCAGGAACTGGTGAAAAAGCTGCTTTCTTTCCGTCTTTGTGGTTCTTCTTTTTTAAAGTGTTTGTTTGTAAAACTTAACCACAAAACTATGAATTGCACAACCCCATGGCTTTTGCTGAAGAACTAAAGAGCAACGTCCCTGAACGTGGGAGGGGTAGATGTGTGGGTCAAATACTGGAATTTTGCCCTGGACACTGGGGTTCAACTTTAGCTCAAGCCAAATGTCAAGGCTTACCAATTACTCCTCATTATTCTCATATTTTTTCTTTAGCATCACAAACCCATGTTAGAGCATCTCTGGGGCGCATTGCTTTGTGTGAGACTACTAACAGAGATGGCTTTCTAGCAGGAGGTCACAGAAAAAGTCCTGTAATTAACCCTCACAACCTTAAGCCTTTGCGTGTTTTGGTAGTTTTAAATATTTTTATTTATATATAATTTCCTTGACCTCTAAAAAGAACCTGCAAAAGATCTGCATCATCATAAAAAAACATCTGGCTTGCCTCTCTGGGCTTCTCTTGGAGACTTAGTGGATCAACAGCTAAGAGGTAGATTACTTTGCAGGAAGAGTTTAACAAAGTTCTGATGCAAAAATGCTGATGTGATGCAAAAGGTGAGAAACTTTTTGTTGCAAAGTTTCCAGGGAATGATCTCAGTATAATTATAGAATAGAATAAACAGATAATCTGCGTCAGACGTTATTGTCTTAAAAAACACGGCTCTCCTAAATTTAAACCCCGGTATCTAAAAACAAAGTGTTTCAGCATGCGTCTTTGTGTTCATGCCTGTTGTTTTATTGCAGCCTAGAAAGCACTGAGGATTTGCTTTACAATACTCTATTGTCTCCGAGCCAACACTCAGCTTCCTGGCAGGCCTGAATCCATCCAAAACAGGAGCGTAGATCCAGCAAAGACAGAGAGATCAGCTTCTTTTTTGTCCCTTTTAAACCTTCCATATATCACCTTCAGAGTCTTCTACAAACGCACATCTGGGTTTGTGGAGATCAGGAGTCTACCCTGTATCTGGTCTCTAAATCAGGAGCCAAGTGCAAAGTGAAATCACCCTTATATTTAACCATAGCTAATTTGTTTAAATGTGTTTATACTGGATGAGCTCATTACACTGACAGGCCGATGGCGATAGTGAGACGTTAACTGCTAAATGAATTTCAGCATCTGAAAGGAGTTTTAACTTCTTGGCGTCCTCTCTGATTTGCGAGAAAGCCATTTCCTGTGCAGAAAGCCTTCGTCTGTCTGAGACTTCTCATCCTGTTTGACTAGCATTCCTTCCTCTTCACCCCCTTCTCTTTCCTCCTCTTTTTCAAGCTTTGTGTGTGTTTTTTGTGGGGTTTTTTTGGTCAGTTTGTCCTCTTTAATCCATGCTTGAGCCCATTTCTGCCATAACTTGCTTGTGCAAGAATTCAAAACGTGATCTCAAACACTCCTGAGCAGAGACAATATTTTCAGCACAATAGTTTATGGTGCCTGACTTCCTGTTATTGCTCACTCCCTCTGTCTTCTGTTTCTTTTTTTTTTCCACTGCTCATCAGAGAGCCTGTGATACTTGTCAGTGGGAGCTGCTCAACCACTCAGATTAACACAGCAGTGATGAAACCTTGTCTCGTATCCGTCCGCAGTACCGTCTCCCTTCATCACATCTGCTTCTCTTCAAGCGCCTCCCCTTTACCAACTTCATCTGACCTATCAGCTTCTCTCCCACAATCCCCCCTTTTTTATCTTGCTCTTTAACATTTGCAATGAGATCGTATTTTGCAGGTTTCAAAATGATTTTTCATTGTCATATATACATCATAAGGTAATCAGATCAGACATCTGGGCTTCTGTTTATCCAGTCAAATCTTTAGACTTTTCTTTTTTTTTCATTTCTGGGACTACAACAGCTGGTGTGAGTGATAAGTAGGCATTAGTGGACCTACGGGGATAATTTAACCTCTGAATCTCAGTTTAAAAGAGCAAAACTAGTGAGAATAAGAAGCACCAAAACTCTTCTAAAAAGTCATATTAAAGAGTTTGATGGATGTCAACTGAAGCAAAGGTTTAACAGATTTAAAGTAAAGAATTATTCTGTGTCTGCTGTGGATATATGTGTGAGATATGTGCTTTGTTAAAGAGCTGTTCACACAGATATCCCACACAATCACACACCTACCTGCAAACAGATAGTTGCATGCCCACATAAGCTTGGCCACGAGTGTATTTTTTCTCCTCAAAAAGCCACAAACCCACAGATGACATCTATGCAGATATGAGGAAATCTGAATAAAGGTCAGGGCGTGTGCATGTGTCTGTGTATTTGCTGCACATATCAGGTCATGTTTTTGATAAAGAGTTACTGCTTCCTGCCCAAAGGCAGGGCCAAAGATGCAGATGAGTTCAGACAGGAAGTAAATGCACATTAAAAAAAATAAAATAAACAAGAGCAAAACTTCTAGACATGTGCTCATATTTATAAGTATAACCTCACAGTGGCTGGACAGTGTGGGTACGGCCACTATAGTTTCTTATTAAAGCCTCCAGCCCTCCATGAGGCTCACACCTGCCTGTGACTGTGTCAGCTATTTCTGCTGTTTGAGTCGTTCTGCTTTATCACAAGCCTGATGAACAGATCTGCACGTTGTTCACACTCTTTCTTCTTTTCATTCCTCTTATGTTGAGTTAATGTTGATCCTTCTCGGTCAGGTTTTAGCTTTGCATTGCTTCACCTATAACATACATGCATAAGGCAGGGTTTCACACTTCCGAGGTCCTCCTACCACCTCCACCCACACCCTTCTTTCTCTCTCTCTCCTCTTCCTCCCCATCCCCTTCCAGTTCACTTGCCAGCAGCAGCAGCAGCACCAGCACGGATCCGCTACGCTGCTGCGGTGCACTGATGTCCCAGCAGAAACTTACGGTGCACGCCGCAAACCGAGCAGGATGAAAACGAAAATAGATGGTAACCTCGAATTTTTTTAGAATCCGCTCTCTGCGTTTTTTCCCTTCTTTTCTCTAAGGTAAGATTAATCGAGGGAGTTTGTTAATGGCTTTGTGCATGTGGCTTGAAATGTACCGAGAACTGCTAATGAGCCTGCGATAAGAACAGCAAAAGTTATAGCCGAGGTGCAGTTACGCGGTCTGAATAAAGTGTTCCTATGAATTTACGCTCCAGTGTGTGCGTTTTTAGGCATGCATTCAGTGTATGAGAAGAACAGCATGGAGCTGTTTCACTTTTGCGTCTTATTCAGTTGTAATAACCTGTTACACGCCTTTGTTCCAATGACAGAGTCCGTTTGTCTCTGCAAAGTAACAAAGAAACAAACAAAAAGCGCTATCCAAGCTTCACACCGTTCATATATTGCAGGTGTATCAATCCAAATGCAGCATCATTGTTCAGTAAACGTCTCTCTGTATCCCCGAGCTTGTCAGTCACTTCATTTGAAGTGACTTTTTGCGTAACTTTTTCTGTACATCCTCTTTAACAGCGTCACTTCCCACAAACTCAGAGGTGGTTTGTGTTTTTAATCAAATTAAAACAGAAGTGACTGTAAAGCCCTTAACGTGCACTGAGGTGGTGAGATTTTGTTTGGTTTAAGCGTTTTAAATCAATTGGTTGGTGTTCTCCTCCAGCTGAGCCACAGAACAACTGTCCCAGATTTGTGCCAGGTCTCAGATCACTGGGCTGGCAGCCTGTCAGGGAGCTGGCGTCACTGTTAGAGAGGCTGCCCTTCAACCATCTAAACAACTGGAGTCCTTTCAGAGGCTTGGGCCTGTGTTAATCGCTGACCTCTCTTGAGGATGGTGAGTGAACGAGGACAATGAACTAAACATGCTTTATGTGCTTAATAATTACTCCTTTAAACTGCCAGTTTAATATTTCATCAACTGCACCTTCTCATTGTGTTTGCTTGATGGAAGTTTGGCAGATTTCATTATAGCCTTTGTCAGGCGATGCTCTCAAAGAGAATCAGACGTGTTTGCACGTAACTGTTGCCGGGCCTTGTTTCCCCAGAGTTTTGTTGACCCAAGTCCCAAACATAAAAAAAGGAATTCATGAAACTAGTGACAGATGGCGAGTGTTAAACAAGGCCACAGTGACTGATGTGTTTGCTTACCCTGCAGTTGTTTTGCAGTGCTTTCCTCACAGTATTTGTGCACTAAAAAATAAGTTAGTGAACCCGTCGGGGAGTGTTAGTGTTGTTATCTTCAGTGTTTCTGCACAAGTTTTGTTGACTCAAGAGAACATCAAGGTACGCGACAGAGGAAGGAAAAGAAAGGTCATATACAAGTGAGCGCTTCCATGTACGCACTGTGATATCAGTTGAATCAGCGTAAACCCAGATGTCACACCTCTCAGTCATCACTGACAGAGTCAAATCATGTATAGTGCTCTTGAACGTGTGCAGCACAGACACCCTCATGGCAGGCCGTGAAGTGCATTGCCACGTTGCAGCAGTCGATCCTTGTAAAGTGAGCGCATGCTGTATTTTTGAGCTGTGTGTAATGGTCAGGGTGCTCTGACCTCAACCGCAGTTTGCTGGTGCAGTGCTCTAAGAGGACGACGGCCCTCCGGTCCAGGGGAGGAAGCAACTTCAGAGCTGATCCACTCTGACTCAGCCTTGCATCTCCATATAAGTCTACATGCGACCATGTTTCGCTGCCAGCCTCTCAGATGTCTCCAGAGCCCATTTTTGCAGTTTGTGGGTCTGTGGTACCAGATGTTTAACTAACGCGGTAATTCCACTTGCAGCTGGGTGACTGACAGAGACAGGAAGCATGTTTGACAGTGTGTGTGTTTTTGTGACATAGGGAAAGACAGAGACAAAGGACAGTGAGATTAATTAAAGTGAAAGCCTAAAATAGAAGCCGAGGGGGACACACACTTAAAGACGGAGGTATAAATGTGCTTCTCATCAGCGTCCCCAGATCCTTTATTTGATGCACATAATTGATGGCGTCCGGTCTGCTCTCCCAGCTGCACGCTGTTCCCATTACACTTTTCAGACCTGCATGTTTGCCACTGTGTCTGCAATCAGCCCGGCCGCTCATGTGAAACAGGTTTGTTTACGGATGCCCGCAGGTTCAATTTAGGGATAATTAGCATGTTTAGCACATCTAAACGTCTTTCTGTGTGTTCCTAACAAGGCCAATTGTAGGACTGAAGTTTCCAAACTGAGTTTATGTGCCGGAATTACACTTAATTTTACATGGAGAGCTGAGCTGAATTACTGCTCACAAAGTCACAAGAGGGGAGGGGGAAGAAGATTATATAAAAGTCTGTTATGTACCTAGAAGAATTTGGCAGCTAGAAGAGCTGGAGAAACATAATAGCTGCACCATGAGAAGCTGTGATTGATTAACACACTTAGTAGTAATAATTCAAGGAGACTTTGTCCCTGTGTTTGCTTTTCATTTGCATCGATAGCGATTCATATGGTCCTTGTCAAACATCGCTAGGAACCTGAGTGAGTGCAGCACCGAGTTTGAGGCCAGTTCTACCAGTGCTTCTTATATGTACGCGAAAAGTTGTTCCATGATGCCAGTGTTTATGCAGCGTTTACTCTAGAGCAGGGGTGTGCAATTAATTTTGCCAAACGGGCCTCATGTGGAACTGGGACTGTTGTGGATGGCTGCACCAAAAATGCTTACATAGAGATAAAATTCATAATAAGCAGAATATTGAGGCAGCTATGACTGTGAATTGGGGCTATGTAAATAAAATTGAATTGAATTGAATTGAGTTCATTGATGCAGCCCTCCACAACAGTCCCAGTTTCTAATGTGGTTAACTTGGAAAAGTTAACACTCCAACCCTGCCCTAGAGTGACTGCTAGCTGCTCCACTCTGTGTGTAGTGGGAGGGGCACATAGAAACACAGGTGCACATTTGTTTAGTTATCTTTGCGATCATTGACATTAAATAATTGCCAAGCTTCTTACTTCTAAATTTAACCATCAGAACAAATTGACAAAATTGTTAACTTAACCCCGGCCTAGTTCTAAACCCAAACCTAAAACTTAGACCGAATTCTCAAAAAGTCTTTTTCAATGGGTGTAGAAAGTGAGGACAGGCCATAAAGTTGTCTTTTTTTAAATGTCATTACTCTGCTCCCCACAAAGAAAGCTGGACATGTTTGGATCAGCAGTTTTTAGAAAGCTGCAAACCATTCTGCCTGTTCTACACAGCAACATGTTGAAGCCACAATCACACAGACACAAGCATTTACTGCAGCGACTGAATCTTCCTAACGTCCCTGTTTTCAAAACTCTGAGGTCATGAGTGCCTGCACGTGATGTGTTTATGGGACATCTGTAAATTTTAGCTCCAAAAACACAAGTTGCACTCTGCCTGAAAGGGTGCTCCACTCGTTCATATGTAATACTAATGTGTTAGGAAATAGGAATAAAAACAAAAAGCTAGTCATATTTTTTATTTTAATTGAAGGAATTCAAAAGTTGGGGATTTAATCTAAAACTCCCAACAGCACAAAGCAGTTTCCAATCCAACTCTTTCCAAGGCTGGTGTTGTCATCTACACTGCATGTTTGCCTCTGAGGTTAATGGTTATCTGTCACTCACCTTCTTGTGCTGCACAGGCCCAAATCACTAAAGCTAAGTATTATTAAGCTGAGCTGAGAGATCAGAAGTGGTCAAATCCCCAGACTTTCCCTCTTCTTGTATGAATGGATATTGGCTCTTTCTGCAAATATGTCCACTTTTTCCTCTGATTTCTTTCCCTTCTTCAGGTCAGTAAATGTTATCTGTTTCAAAATCTTTGTGCTGGAACTCTATCAGTAACCAAAAATGAATAGAAAGCGATCTTAGTTCATACCTATGCCCAGCAAGCGTGGTGCCATCATCTTACTTAAGTTCTTAGATCACACTTCCAGATTGGCCTGGCAGCAGCCTCGGCTAGTAACTCCTGCAGCCTGTGCTGTTAATCCATCGCTGGCTGTGTTGTTGAAAGGTCTCGTGTTTGGAGATTACTAGTGCTCCTTTTGCCTTGGATTCATTCGTTCAGCAGGAAGGAAGACAGTCCTCTAAGTGTGTCCAGGAAAAACAGAACCTGGGGACCTTCGGATGTTTTTGGAGAGTCGTTTATTCAAAGAGCTGATTATTTCCCCACCTGTCGAGTCACTGCTTCAACATTAAACTAAATCAGATTCTAAACTACAAAAGTGTGTAAAGGGTAAGGAGGTGAGTCTAAGTACACACAGAAGACCTCTGTAAGCTCCCCGTCAGGTTTTATTTGTCAAGTTCGGTCACAGACTTCCCAGCAAATAATCCCAGCAGTGCAACATATTAGAGCTCTGATGCATTTATGTCTGCCTGAAAACTCCTTGTTTAGGGTTTGGTCTTGCGTGTAACTCTCATCTCTCTCCTTTTTTCTCCCTAATCTTTAGCTTGCCCCATGTGAACTGAATGAAAACCTACCTGGCAAACACTGAAGTCCTAAGTGGATTGAAGAAGGCTAGTAAGGGAGTCCGAGAGGGAGGGAAGACAGAAGGGATTAGCAGCTAATCCAGTGCACGGACAATCCTGAAGGAGCTTTATCGTTCTCCCAGAACGATGCAGACGAAACAGTTACTGGATTACACCGCTTTACTTTATTGCCCTTTCCAAGAGCGCATCAGCCTTCTTCTTTTGCTCTGATTGCTTTCGTTGGCTCTCAAAAGGTTTTACCTCTTGGGTGCACAGGGAACAGGGAACAGAGGACAAAGAAGCCGGGCGACAAGGCCTGGGGACAGGATGTCCTGTGGACAGTGTGGTGCCACACATGGATAAATCTTTTCAGCGGTAGACTGTGCATGGCAGCGGACGCTCTGTTTTTTGTTTGCTCGGACACTAAGGAAGACAAGTGGAGAACAGCGCAGTGGATAAGACACTTAAGACCCTCTCAGAACAAACACTTAATGCCAGTAAGCAATATCGGAAATGCAGCAGTGTTAAATTTCAGCTGTATTTTTTGAGTTTTTACAGAAAGTACCTGAAAGCTTGTGAACCTCAAGCAAGATAAAGCTCACTGACCAATAAAAGCAAAAGACTGACAATTTCCATTCAGTGATTCAGGATGCTTGCATTTCATCACTGCTTGCCCCGTGTGCATGCAATGTTCATGGGTTGCTAAAGTGCGGTTAGAAACCACAGAGACCTGAGTAACACCTCAGGCACACACTCAAGTGTTTGTCTCAAATTTAGGCTAATTTAGGCTATCAGCAATAGTGAGAAGAGAAAGTACGTCAAGTGAAGGAATGTAGTAATATTTCTGTTATACCCTTTAATGTCTGCTGTTTGTTTCTGTGTAAAAGCCTCATAAAAGGGAAATTAAGCACACCTTCATAAGACTTCCTGGTGACACAATTCTCTTAATGTGTGCAAGCAAAATTTAAGTTCTTCAAGAGTAAACAAAGGATTAAATTAAGTGAAAGCACTATAAAAACCAGCCTGGTTTATTGTTTTCAAACAGCTGTCTGACAGCTGAGTGTCCTTTCAGCTGTGAAGTGATTTTCTTTTCTTAATTTGCTGAATAACTACTCAGTCAGCCTTATGCTCTCAGGCTGAGGTAACCAGAGGAAGCGTGGTTTGACGTTTATCTTTGTTATTTTGTCATCACCGAAATCTACAGTTGCGCAGTAGAAGTACGTTTGGTCATTTTGGACAAAAGCAGCGGTGAATGAGTGGAGACAGAGAGGGTGAAATAGACGGGGATGGCTCTACATTCATTTTGGCATCTTAGAGTGGAGATGTAAAAGGACGCCGGGGGCAGGCAGTGGATGAATAGCTGGCTGTGACTGTATTGAGAATTGATTATACACACATTCTCTGCTGACTGAACGACCACATATTTCTGTTCTCTCTCCTCGCTGTCCAGGCTTTTCAATTTTTCCTTCTTTTTTTTTTTTCCAGTGGACCCCAAACTGGATTTCAGACTTGACTGACGTGTAATCAGAGTCCAGGCGTTTCCATTCAAATTTTAAAGGGAAATTACGCAACTTTTCTTTGCCACTATGAGTCTTGGAAAGCTGCCAGGGATTAAAGGCCTTGTGTCTGGCTCTCAAGGGAAACGTCGCTTCAAGAGCGACCTCTCTGTGGACATGATCAGCCCACCGCTGGGAGATTTCCGCCACACCATGCACGTCGGTCGTGGCGGGGATGTGTTTGGCGACACTTCCTTCCTCAGCAACTACGGAGGCATCAGGGAGCCAGGAAGTCCAGACTCAGCGAGCAGCTCCAAAACAACAGGATTCTTCACACGCACCTTTCGGCATGTGCGCAAGACTTCTGGTCCGCGGCCACGAGGGGGTTCTCGCGATTTGTCTTCCCCGCCGCCAGATATCTCACCTATCATCAAGAATGCGATCTCCTTGCCCCAGCTGAACATAGACTCATCTAATGGGTGCCTGCAGAGGGTGCTGTTCCCCAGCTCCATCAGCTCAACAGACGATTCCTTCTGCACATATGGTGAGATAATACAGATAATCACTTCCAGCATGGGACTGGACTTATGTAAAGCATCTTAGCGGTGAGATTATCTTCATTAAAAGTGAGCAGAGAAAATGTAGAGGCGCCGATCATACGCAAATATAACGGTTTATTAAGAAGGCAGCAGCGTGTTATCTGAAAGAGTGTCACACGAGCTACGGCGGCACAGATTAATCGACTTCGAGCACAGACTGCGTGCGCTCGTGTTGACAGTGGGACTGCACAGTTGGCTGAAAAGGTCAAAGGTCACAATATAAGCCATTAGAAGCACTATCCATTTACAAATTGCTTGTTCCTGTTACGTCAGATAAACCTGTGAGGTTGTGACAGAAGCTTATTTTGAAACTTATTTCTGAAACCTCACAAATAAACCCAGCAAGATAACCAGAATTGTTACCTCTTATAATAATGAATATACTTTAGTCTTCAGCCCCTCCTTTATCTCACACACATTCTTGATCTTTTTAGTTTTTATTATCCAACAGAGGCTACAGAGGCTAGACTACATGTGTCAAAACATGCCTACGAACATTGCCTTGACATTTGAAGGTTTTGAGCGATTAAATGCCAAAAGGCACAGTATTCATAAAATAACAGGTGGAAACAAAATTAAAAGTTAATACATCATAGAATTAAAGATCAAACAGAGCAGGGAAGCTTTAAAAGAGAGAATTCCAAAGAAAAAAGCTCCACAAAAGTTTGTGGTGGTCAGAGGAGCAGGTGGTTTAAAGAGATCAACAGAGGGATCCCATGAGTATATAAAGGAGGGGAAGTGTGCAGAACATCAGAGAGAAAATAGGAATGGAGGTGCGATGCTATGGTGAGACTTTAAAGTAAGAAGCAGAATCTTAGACTGAGTGTGGTATTTTACAGGAAGTCGGTGAAGCTGTTAAAGGACTGGAATAATTAGTTCTATGAACGATGTTTTTGTATTGACACCAGCAGATGCATATTTTTAATCCTTTGAACTCTGTAGAGAAGTTTGTGTGGTCAGCCAGAGAGGATAGAACTACAAAAAACAATACAATATGTAACCAGAACATGTTTTAGAGTAGCAGTGCTGTTAGCTGTGTGGATAGAGAATACCACATTTGTCCAGTCAGACGGACTGAATGTCGAAAAACTGCATCCTGTTGCTGAAATTGTAGTTATTATTTTTTACGACACATCAGCATCGTCTGGTTTTTTTTTGTACTTGGTCTGACATTTGACATTTGACAGCCTTGATAAATGTGGAACTCGTGGTTTCGCCTCACCTCACATGGGACAAAGTTTTCTATTGTAGCATAAGAATGATTAGTATTGGCAGGAGGGGCACAAACCAAGGTGATTATATGAGTTTGACGTCGTGATCTTCTAGTCTTTTAGAAGCTTTCCAATGCCACATTAACATCACAGCCAATTTGTGCTATTTTGTTGTTGAGATAGAAGTTCCTGCAAAAGGTATTTATATAGAAAATTAAATGTGATGCTCCAAAATAACCAGGCAGCGAGCCAGTATCTAAGCCATGCTGTCATATTCAAGATGAACTATGTTCTTCAAATTCAAACTGTTACTATGATACAATTTCTCATTGTCGTCTGAGCTCACTCTCCAGCAGACTTTGACTATAAATACAGAGGGTGAGGTTGCCCTTCTTTCAGCACCATTCCCACATTCCTCCAGGACAACCGGTAAACACGCTGGCATCTTCTGAATCATTTGGAATCACCAAGGCAACCCCTGTACACAATTAGGCCCATAAACACACACACTTACACATACACACAGCTGGTTTGGAAGAAAGAGAAAGACTCGCAGGGCTTTTCCTGTCATCTCTGTGTGCGTGTGCCTCAGTGAACGCCATAAACACACCATTCATTATATCTGCTGAGTGTTCAGAGCTTATCAGGCAGCGGTCTGCAGTGTGGAGACTGGAAATCCCCTTTTGCTCTCCAGATTTATTACCCACCTCATAAGGAATGCACACAAAGTTGATGATGTAAGCCATCAGAGAGAGAGTCAGTGAGCTAAGGCACGAGCTTTTTCTTATCAGTCTTGAATTCGCCCTCTGTTGTCATTTGCAAATATAGTTTTTTCACTGATGCTCTGCAGTCTGGATTTTTTTCTTAAACATTATTTCTCAAATTTTTACACATATAATTTAAAACTAAATCAATCAAACATCACCAGCACTTCACTAACGTTGCTGGACTTCCATTATAAAACATTTAACACCCTTCACTGCTCTTGCATTTCTGCTGACTGACAGTTAACAGTAAGTGATGGTGACACTAATTCACAGTGTTTACGACAGCGTGAGTTATCGTTGGTTAGGCACCGTGGAGCCTGACATTACCAGTGGGTTGTTACATGCTGCCCCCTTCTGGTCAGAGAGCTAAACTGCAGAACATAACCTCCAGCTCACACAAGAATTAAAGCTTATTATTATTTTTTTTAACATACAGGCATTATTCTTTTTCTGATCGTGATATTCAGACTGCAAAGATAATTGTTTTTGAAGTAACTCAAAAAGTGTAAAAAGCAGCGAGGATCTGTCCTCACCTCACATGTGCATACATGGAAAGCTGGAGGCAGGACCAGCAGCAGAAGACCAACAGACTGATCAGAGTAGAGAGCAGATATGACACTGATCAGTATATGGCACTGCAGGGAGGAGCTGGAGGGGAGATGTGTTATAAAGCAGCTTGTAGTAATTGTAGGCAGATATAAGCAACTTAAGCAACATGTGGTCATTTCATGATCAGCTGAGGTTCAGCCTATGTTTGTTCTTGTTCGCAGATCAAAAAAAGGATTCGTTTGATTTGGTAATATAATTAATTCACATCTTTTTGTCTTTGTTTGCAGGTCTGCAGTCTGGGTTTGTCACTCTGCCGCGCCTCTCCCGCATCGACAGACAATTCCATGATGGAAACGCGCAGAAAGGCTCGGCACCAGACAGTGGCAGGCTAACACGTACGCGCTCGGACTCCCTCACTTCCTTCACTGTGGACCTCGGCCCTTCTCTCATGGCTGAGGTCTTGGGCTTGATTGACGACCCCAACCGCCTTCGGATATCCAATCACAGCCAAGAGGCAGGGGAGGAAGAGCAGGGTGAGGAGGGAGACGACAACAGCTCGCTAACAGAGACGCCCGTGCAGACCCCTCTAGTCACCTCACCTGACCTTTCCGTGTGCAGCGGGTCAATCGGGCAGGACACAAACAACAGGCGGTGCTCTGGTACGTCTGATTTGACAGAGGAGGAGGACAGGAAGTCTGTAAGGACACCGGATGCGTCCGCTCAGTCCCCTCATAGATCGGAGCCTGTCATGGAGGCAGAAAGGTTCCAGAAGGCTGCTGACGTGCTGTCCCGCCACTACGGTGGAGGATCCTTCACGAAGGGAGTGAGGAGGAGCAGTAGCGGTACAAACCAATCTATTTCCCAAAGCCGCGAAGCGTCTCACGAATTAAGTGAAGAAGAGGAGGAGATAAAAGTATAGATGTCAAAACTCTGAAACTGTCCAGCGACCTGGGTTCACGAGGGAGGAACGTGTGACTTTCTGTTCCTCAGAAACATCCTTCATCCTTTACACATGCATATACACGGAAATAACTGACCAGTACTCAGTCATGATGCCAGACTTCCCCCCTCTTCCTGGACAACACTGCTGTTGTGATATTAAACTGTCTATTTATTTGTTGCTTTTCAGTATACAGACAACTAACACTATGTAGTCATGATGTTCTGAAGCAAATTAAAAGAACAATAAAGAGTTCGCAGGGCTGAGGTGTCAAAGGGAAGCTGGGATTTAAAGGAACAAAGTAGCTGCATTATGTTTCAATATTAACACATTACAGTCCCTGTAAATAAATTTAACAGAAGGGATTGTTTTGTTTTTATTTTGTTTTTTTACAGGTTCAATTCTAATACTAATCCAAAGTCTATATGATGACCTCCTGTAACAACTATAATACTCAGTAAACATGTATCAGTGTTAGACTCGATGTTGAATAAAGTGTGGGCTGGTGTAATAAAAGACTGATTTAAAACATGAAATATCTGCTTACATTATCCATTAATGATGTAATCCCACTCCCACTATTAGTCTGTCCTCTGGATTTCCTTATCTTAATGTTTTACTGCAAACATAAAACGTGGCTGATCCTGATACAATGCAGCTCAGTCTACTGTGATCCTGCCTCATAGACTCTGATTGGCTCTGTGAACAGTCATGAGTCAGACTGTAAATCACTTTGACTCATGACCTACTTTGAGAGGGGATGGTCTGCACCACTACAGTGGCCGGAGTCAGCTTATTTACAAGTCCTGTTTAAATGTGATAAAGTGCTGCACAACGTCAGACATCGGTGATAATAAATAAGAAACTCTGAGAAGTGTTTCAGCTGTGCACCCTGCCTCATATACACTAAAGGTGACAACGCTTCTACAAAAGAAGTGTGTCTGAATTAGAGGGAGACAGGTGGAAACAGAACATGCAAGGAGCAGAGATAGTTAAGGCAGAGGAGTTTAAATACAACCATCCAAAGAAATGGTCAGTGCACAAGAGAGGTGAAGAAGAGAGAGCAGGCAGGGTGGAGCAGGTGGAGACCTGTGTTAGGGATGATGTGTGACAGAATGATAGCAGAAAGAGTGAAAGCAAAGGTTTATAAGATGAGAGTAAGATCTGCTGTGATGCTTGGTTTGGACACAGTGGCACTAACAAAAAGACAGGAGGCAAAACTAAAGACATGAAGAAGAAGAAAAACAAGAAAAAAAACACCTGTGCATCCTTGATAATAACTCCTCCACAAACCTCCTCTTTTATCTATCTTCCAGATTAATTTTAGGAACTGATACATCCTTCAAGGTTGTGTACTAAGCCTGACTTCTGGTCTGGTTTTTATTTGGAAGAAGTAATGTTGAGGCTGCTGCAGCCTCTCTTGGTAAACCGTAATGGAGCTGCATGTCCGGCAACTTCATTGTATGCATTAATTTAACAATCATAATCTCTTAATCTCTCAATTTTCATTTATTTGAAAACAGTTTATGATTTTTTGTCACTTAAGTAAATGTTTAATAGTGAATGTAGTAGACCGATTCTTTGGGTTCAGTCATGTCTTCGACAACTCTGTGTTCACCACGCTTGTTGCAAAGACGTGCAAAAGCACACCTGAAAATGTGTGTGCAAAACTGAATTTAAGACGAATCCCTCAAAAACAGCAAAGCTCTGCAGCTGCACAGGTCATGTGGTGATAGAATAAATACACTGGTATGTGTAAGTACATTTTTTTTGTCAGCAAGCGAGCTAAAATGTATTTAGCTGCCAAATGGAGATTATCAGTGTGATTAAATGAGTTTGTTAGGCCAGCTAGAAGCCTGCTGGACACTCCTAGGTGAGGTGTTTCAGATATGTCCCATCAGGAGGAGCCGCTGAGTTAGAACTGTTACATCTTTTGGCTGGCTTGCGAAATGCTTTGGGAGCATCAGTAGCATCAGGAGCATGAGTAAGACCAAATTTTCACTCGGTGCTACCTCAACACTCAGCATAACTGCTGTTACAGTCGATCTGATGTGCTTGCTTTGCCTACAAATATAACAATGACAACCCTCAGATCAATGTATTTTCTAAAACTACCTTACATAATAACCAGTAAATAGCCGAGCCTTAGTTTAGTTCAGATTAAACATACTATGAAGAACAAAATGGGACATCATTGAGAGCCGCATTTCTTCATGGGAGACTTCATTTACTCACTCATACACACATTAATCTTTTTCAGGAGGGTTCCAACCATTAAAGACAAACTGGAGCTACAATCCGTGTTGTGTACCAACTTGAAACCATTTGTGGTTGATTTTATAGATCTCACTAAAAATAGGATGTATGCCATTCAAATGCAATAGTATGCCGATTGCAGTGGAGAGTCAGATGATATAACCAAACACGACGTCAGGTATAGAAGCTATTGATGCATTTGATGCCCAGAGTGGACACCAAACATACATAAATATAAAATTTATTTAATCCCACACTGGGAAATTCACTTGTTACAGCAGCACAACTGACAGCTAGAAAAGTGAATTGGAGATATATTATATCAGAGCATTAAAAAAAGCCAAAATCCTATAATATTTACAGATGGTTACTATATACAGTAAAATACAACATTTTTTTAATAGTGATAATTATATACATGAATTTTTAAATAGTATTATCACCTCAAACAAAGAGATGCCTACTGGGTTTAGGCTCTTTAGGTCACCAGTTACCCTGGACGTCTATGGCTCATGTGTCTTGTGATAATTACTTTGGTCCTAAAATAGAGTCACTTTGTTGGTATAAATTAAATTAAATCCAATTTTTAATGCTGGGAGGTCAGTTTCTTTATCATAATTATGCAAATTCTCCTGACAATTGATCAACAACCACTGATCAAGGCCCACTGATCAAACACCACTGACCTCCCAGTCCATTGTTCCTTCTGTGGGCTGGTTTCAGTCATTGGGGAAACCTGCAGTCAGCTGAGACTGAAGGAGTCACTTGGATGAGTGATGAAACGTTTCTCCCACTGAAAACGCTGCGTCCAGACTAGCACTGAAGTGTTTGTCACACCTTCTGCAAATACCACCTTTTCCACAGAATGCTTCAATGAGTCTGGTAATGCTTGAAGCATGACGGCTTAATCTGGTTCATTTTTCAGATGTTTCTTAGTATTACTGTTTCATCTGAAAGCTGGCAGAGCCTGTTATCACGCCCCTTTGCCCACATAGTGTTTTTCCAATTTTTCAACAATAAATGACCTTTGGACTGCTCTTATGTCTATTTGTCCCCGATAGTAAAAGACTTAAAAAACAGGTTTAAACCCAGGTCTATAAGGTCTGTGTGATTTGTTTTAATCATTGCTTGTTCGATTTTTTCCACTTCTCTTCAAATGACCTCAATTCAATTTAATTCAGTTTCATTTATACAGTACCAACTCAGAACAACAGTCGCCTCAAGGTGCTTTAAATTTATATTGTAAGGTAGACCCTACTATAATACATGGAGATGAAAACCCAACAATCACATGACCCCCTATGCACAAGCACTTTGGCGACAGTGGGAAGGAAAAACTCCCTTTTAATAACAGGAAGAAACCTGCGGCAGAACCAGGCTCAGGGAGGGGCGATCTGCCGTGACCAGTTGGGGTGAGAGAAGGAAGACAGGATAAAAGACACACTGTGGAACAGAGCCAGAGATGAGAGAGGTGACTGAAGAAGACATACTCAGTGCATCATGGGAGTCCCCCAGCAGCCTACACCTATTGCAGCATAACTAAATGAGGATTCAGGGTCACGAGGTCCAGCCCTAACTATACGCTTTAGCAAAAAGGAAAGTTTTAAGCCTAATCTTAAAGGTAGAGCTAGTGTCTGTCTCCCAAATCCAAACTGGAAGCTGGTTCCATAGAAGAGGGGCCTGAAAACTGAAGGCTCTGCCTCCCATTCTACTTTTAAATACTCTAGGAACAACAAGTAGGCCTGCAGTGCGAGAGTGAAGTGCTCTAATGGGGATATATGATACTATAAGGTCATGTGAGAAGCAGGATTTTAAATTCAGTTCTGGATTTAAGAGGGAGCTGATGAGGGGAAGCCGTATAGGAGAAACATGCTCTCTCCTTTTAGTCCCTGTCAGTACTCGTGGTGCAGCATTTTGGATGCATACATACAAGTGTTTTTAACTGTGGATCATATCAGAATACTTTATTAATCCCGAGGGAAATTTGGGTTAATTAGGGATATTTCAGGTGATTTGAGATAGTGGACAGAAACAGCAGGCATGGTTGGCAAGTTTTAGCATGTCAGACAGAAATACTTTTCTAAGTATTTTTATGTACTAATGATTTTATCTGTCTCTTGTTAATGAGTCATCTGCATGAAGGAGAGTTTTCTTTAGCTTCCTCTGTTGTGCATTGTGGTCTATTGGAAGTATTCCCTCATATCTTGTCAGATTCCTATTTATTCCAATAAGTAGAGCAGCCACCTGTGAGAAAAGATAAAATCTGTGTGTGTGGGTGTGTGTGTGTATTTGCCTTCAATAACAAGTTGAAAAGGTAAAACCAAGCGAGCATAAATGTAGGATTTAACGCTCTATGTCACCTCCATGTTTCCAGTAAATATTGTATCTCTTACTATAATTCCTTCTTGGAGAATAGTACCTGTTTCACTTGGGCTGCACTCAGCCTACAGTTTTTTTGTTTCCAGATAAATCTTGCAATCAAGTCCCTGTCGCATTAGTTCACACCATAAAACCAAAACCCAATTGGTGGTATTTTAAAATCAAGTCTAACTAGCCTTACAGGTCTCAGTATCAAACAGCAACAAACGCGGGGTTTTCTGTAAGTTGCAAGTCTTGACTTGAATTTTGTTTCTCTCTCTTTACCTGTTTTCATCGCTGAATGGCCGGTTTTATGTACAATTAGTTTTCCTGGATCACTGCACACAGTTCTGTCAAAAGAAGGTAGGAGGGATTTGTTAAGGTAGGGAGTTAAATAGTACCTCAGATCTCAGATAAAGCAGACCCGAGGAAAGGAACACAAGGTGAGTCCATGCTACAGAGCTTACAGAATACGCTTTCAAATATATGATTCAAACTGAATCTTTTCATTTTATCATTTTGAATAATGTGAAGCTGCCTTTAGGTCTAAATGATACTAAAAAGCTGCCTGAAGTCGCATCAGTAAAAAGGAGCACTGTGAGGATGTTGTTTGGGCAAATTTACTCAGCGGGGTAAATCAGAAAAATGCTGATGTGAGAGAAAAGCGCAGAGTATTTTCTACTAATAATGCGCTAATTTGTTAACAAAGATGCAGTCAGTTCGTTTCAGTAAAGAACTACAATCTATGAAGAAATCAACAGCAAATCAGCGGATCAAACACGGTGGTGGAGCAAAAGAAACAGTAAAGGGTTCTCTCTGAAACACGGCAGTCAGATAAATGAGAGGCTGATGAAGCGGAATTGAAATGATTTTGAAAAAGGGTTTATATTTACACACCGGTGCATATTTACACACTGGATCTTATAATAGTGAAGTGCATTTGTCATGCGTTTCATTTTTAAATAGCTTTTATTCCTGTTACTGCAAGATATCTGTGTTTCTTTCTCTTGTATGACTCTGCAGCTCAGATGGAGGAGACAGCAGCTGACAACAAGGTAAAGGAATTTCACCGATGTCCTTATCTCACAGTTACATCGTCGTGGTAATAGGATTTTCTGTCACTTTGAGTTTTGGATTCATCTTTTATTATCATTCTTACATTTTTAGTTTAACTTTTATTTTATTTTGCTTCAGTTCTTTCTTTTTTTTTTTGACTTGTTCCCCTCACTGTTCTGTGTTTGCACCTTTGTCCTCCTGTGGTCCTGTTTATTTGGGATCTTGTTTAGTGTTAGTCTTTGTGTGTCAGTGCACTTGGCTCTTGTTTATTTCTACTTCCACAAGTTACTTTGGTGGCTCGCGTTCGTTTGTTTCTCCTTTGTGATTGTTCTGCATGCTTTCAACTGTGTGAAATTACTTTCACAGCTTCTGTCTCTCATTCCCCATCAGCCCTCATTGTCACAAACACTGTGTACGGTCCCTCGTGTGCTCTCCAGAAGGAGGTCCTTGTTATTCATCACTGGCTTTTGTCTTTGTTTTTGTTAATGTTGGGGTTTTTTACTGGTTTTTAAAGGCTCGCTTACTGTTGGAGCAGTTCAGCCTGCATGCCACATTTGGATGCTCACCTCCACATTCCACACACCTGTTGTGACCTGCATTTGGTTTATGGTGTCAGATTTGTCACAAACAAAACATAAATACAGGATTCTAAACAAGACTATGTAGTATTTTCTATGTAAAGATTTAGTAGAAAATGGCATCCTGTGTAAATAACAAAGTCACACCAACCTGGTGTGTGTTGTAGTTCAGGTTTCTCTGTTCAGTGTTTGGATAACCAGTTTTGGCCTTTTTATACAAAGAAAGAAACATAATCTTTACAGGATGCAGAGTAAATGTGAGTTTACATCTAATGTTTCACTCTGAACACTGAAATACTGGTGGAAGTAATGCTCAGGATTTAGAAAGTGATTAAGTGTAATGATGTGGGCGTTTGTTGTCTTTGTCTGAAGTCCAAACCTGTTGGGCTGTCTGTAAATAAAACACACCTAACTGTTTTAGTCTGAAATCCTACTGTGATATGAGTGGTTCTAGATTTTTATCATCTCATATTTAAGTTATTTTATTTTTCATTCAAATGAGCATTTATTAAATATACTTGAACCTCTCTTTTTCATTTGAGATTAAAATGTTTTGATTGAATGTTTTGCCCTATAATAGAAGAACAGAATAGCTCTTTATTGTCATTGTACATGCACAATGAAATTATGGAAAAACACACTGTAACTCTTTTCTTAGTGCCTTCTAGCGAATGATGCTCATGAAGCTCAACAACCAGAAGAGAATGAGGAAAAGGGCAAGACTAAAACTACGTCTGAATCAGTTGCAGATAAAGACAAAGGTAATATTTTTAATCAGAAGCTTGGATTTTATAGCTTATATTTGCATTTTAAACTTACTGATTTTGTTTGGTTTGTTTCAGAACTGCCTGAGCTCACAATTGTGTTACTTGGTGACACAAATTCCATGGAGATTGGGCCAAACAACATTTTACTTGACCACGAAGAGAAATCCAATGTGGATCAGTTTTCATCCAAGTTGTATGATATGTGTGGTCAGCAAATCTCTGTCATTAATATGATCGGTCTCCAAAATGTTGCTAAAATCCCATCAGATCAGGCATTTCATGTCTTTCTCTTACTGGTGCCATATGGTCTGCATTGCAGCCATTACAGCTCAGGGATTCAGTGGCTAGAAAAGACGTTTGGAGAAGGATTTCTTCCTTATGTAATGACTGTTGTAACTCGTGAGCCAGGTGAAAAATGTGAAAGTGCACTGGCAGACCTGAAAGCTAACAGTGGTTTGACCGAAAAAAGATTCCACACATGTACAAGAAATATGACAGATGAAGATGAGATAATAGCTCTGTTAGAGAAAATAGATATCATGGTCTCTGAAAACAATCCCCACTGCTACAGTGGACTGATGTGTGATGAAGACAAAGACGAGGATCATCTGCAGCCAAACAAAAAAGCGGATGAGATCAGATCTTCAGGTTATCAGCATAAACAAAAAGGTGAGATGTTATGATGGAGAGAACTTAATTCCCATAAATACAGGTTTTTATGTTGAATGTTGTTGTTTTTATTTTACTTTTAATGCTTTTTATTGTTTTTCCCCCTGATTTTTGCTCTTGGCTTTCCAAAAATATTTTTATTAACATCCAATTCCCAATTACTGTAGAAATTAGCAGTAGATGTAGTAGAAGTTTTATGTTATTAACTCCATAACTGGTTTTCTTGAATGTTTACAGTGACCATTTCGTTTTAACAGGATTTACCTCATGTCAGCAAAATGCCCCCAACTATATATCAGATCCCCTCATTGTAGGAGTCAGTTTCTTATTCCTTAGTTTAACATTTGAGGCACTGGTTTATAGTTATTACTTTGAATACATAAACCAAACAATCCTCACCAGTTACTACCAGAACATATAGCTTTTAAATAGAAACAAAAACACGAATAACATGCCTTCACATAGAAATAAAAAAATATAGCTTCCCAATCCCACTAACACTTTCTTCCCTGAGAAGCTCATAAGAGTTACTCAGTCCAGGATCAGGATAATTCATTTAACTGTTCAATGACGCAGCTGTTACAGTAGTCCATGAACATGGGTTTTCTGGGTTTCAGGAATATCTATTACGCTGTAATTAAATATTTTAGTGGAGAAAGTGGCCTTTTGTATTTGTGGCTATTGGTAGCTGTCAAAGCTGAGCATTGGTAATTATGGCTACTGGATCCTGTCAGGGGAATGCCAGTGGCGGCTGGCTAAGGAGGTCGTGCCCCGCCCCCACCCAGCTGCTTCCAGGTTGACCATCTCAGGGGAAGACCCCCCATTTTCAATGTTTGTATGGGTGTCAAGCACACACAGTGTTGCTGCCAGACCTAGACTCCTGCGAGCACTGCTGCATAATGCAGATTGTTGGAATGGTGTTGGCAGCCTGAAAAGCCATTGCTTGTGTTTCTGACACGACAGCGAAGCCTAGTGGTGAATCCAGCTCAGCTGCTGCTTGCAGGGTGGACATAGTCAAGGACACGGAGGCTCATTTTCCTCCTAGACTCTAAAGAAGGGCACAGAAAAGATGAGGAGGAGGATATTAACAAACATATCCTTGGAGATGAAAATTAGGTGGATGAGGAAGATTCCATTCTTTTTTCCCTACAACTATAGGCAGATCACACTACTCAGCCTTCCCAGGAAGGCCTGTGCTAGGGTACCAGAGAGGGGAGTCCATCCATTAGTTGAACCTCAGATTGAAGAACAAGTCATGGAATGCTAAACCAGCTCTTTGTCCTCTCTGGGCTGTTTGAGTGTGTATGGGAGTTTTTCCAACCACTTTACATGTGCTTTGTAGACTTGCAGAAAATAAGTCACCATGTTGAAGGATTCTGTGGTGGGTACTTTCGGAGTATTGGGTACCTGGCCCATTCTTATGAGCCTTTCGGTCCCTGCACAATCTCAGTGAGACCCTAGTTTGCATTACCAACAGTAAGTCATTTTTATGAGGCCATGGTTCTTAGCTGGAAAAGGGTTAGTGCCCAGGGATGAGTTGCAGCCCCAAGTGGAAGTGTTTAAGTTTCTTGGAGTGTTGTTCACAAATGAGGGGAACAAGAGAACTCTATGGATCCCAAAAAGTTGATTCTGTTCATCTGGGCATAGGATTTTCAGTGGGAGAAATGTTTCGTCACTCAACAAAGTGACTTCTTCAGTCTCAGCTGACTGCAGGTTTCCCCAATCGTATAAGATTGGGGAAACCTGCACCCAGGACCCAGGAGAGGGAGGTCTGGGCTTCACTGCATCTTGGCCTTGGACTGGACTGGTTAGATCTAACTGAATGCAGGCAACCCCACAAATAGAAACTGAAGATGGCTGCATTAAAGGCCTGGCAGAGCATCTCAAGAGAGGAAACAGCATTTGGTCCATGTTTTTTAGAGTTCAGTCAGTCATTGACTGCAATGGATTCTCATCCAAATGATAAAACAATCCTGATCTAAAATGATGTCATTCTGTCCAATTAATTTTGAGTCTTTGAAAACGGAGGCTTATGAATAAAAATGGCTGTAATTCCTAAACAATTAACACAACCTTTTTTGTAAAATCCCTTTAATTAAAGCTAAAAGTCTTTGCTTCCATCACATCTTGATTGTTTGATTTAAAATCCACTGTGGAGGAGTATAGGGGCAAAACTACAAAAATAGTATCTTCATTTAACTAATTATGGAACCACCATTCCTAATTATTTAGAGAACTTAATTAGCTCCTGATATGGTCGACATGGGTCACTTCTCTCAGTTAGGAACTTTAAGTGAAACTGTTTGTGTTTGTCTGAATCTGCATGTATGTAAACTTACAGACTTTTTTTTACACTAATTTTACTAGTTGGCTACACAATGCTTCCCCCAGCAAATTTACCTCATTATGCATTTCAAAAAAGTTCATGAAATACTTTTGCAGCAGTTTGACTGTTTATTTACTCATTGTACAGATTATATCGGATATGTTCTTTAATTTTTCTTATATATAATTGTGCTGCTACTATAGTGTATTATACCATTATTGAAATGTATTTTGTCTTTATTATTATTACTTTTAGAACTAGCCTCTGCTCTTCGACAGTCGGCCTCTGCTGTTGGACGATCAGCATCTGCTGTTGGACAGTTGGCCGCTGTTTTTGGACGGTTGGCCGATGCAGTTGGGCATTTGGTCGCTGTGGTTGGAAGGTTGGCCGCTGCGGTTGGACGGTTGGCCGCTGTTTTTGGACAGTCAGCCGTTGTGGTCGTGCGATGAACTGCTGCCTTTGGTTGGCCACCCGCTGCTGCTGGGTGGTCAGCCACTGTGGCTGGGCATTCAGCCGCTGCTTTTGGAATTTCAGGCACTGGTTTTGGGCAGTCAGCCGCTGCTACTGGAAGGTCATCCGCGGATGCTGGAAGTTCATTCGCTGGTGTTGGATGGTCAGGCGGCATTGTTGGGACTGTATGCCACTGCTCTAATATCTTGTTTATATTTTAAAGACCAAATTTCCAAATGCAGAATTTGCTTTAAACAGACTAAATTGTTCCCGTTTTGATCTAGATTTTGTATTATATATGATGCGATATTGTGTCCACCCAGTAGTAATCTATCCCAGTTGAATTTTTGTGCATTTTCATTGTGTTTTTATGTTCATTTATCATAATGTCTGCTTCCTTGTTGCCCAGGTCACTTGGGAAACTAACTTTTTAAATCTCAGGGAATTTGTTTATCAAAAGAAATCATTGAAATTACCCAATGGGCAGAAATTACAACTGCGATAATGATGACTAGCTCCCCTATTTATCTGGAAAGTTTTTTTCCTAATATCATCACTTTAATTATGTAAATTTCCCCCTGAGACATTATGTCCTCTGTAGTTGACACAGATAAACAGAGAGGTGCGTTTTTTCCCTCAGTTCTTAAGAGGTTAATAATGTTAAATCATATACAAACACCAAAAGATTTTGGTTTAATCGAATATATAAAACAATATATTTGTAGATTTGGAAAAAAATGTGCGTCATTGAGTGTTGTAGTTCCCTAACTCCTTTACTCTGCAGTCTCTAAACAAAGGCCGTGTGAGACTACATTTTAATAGCGCCATATGTGATTTCAGTCAGTAGAGGGCACTGTTTACTGTTAACTTATTTGTAGTGGCTCAGCATACAGACAACTAATATTATACAATCATGAGTTAATTTACAACAGCAAGATGCACTCCAACAACACAAACCTTCACCAAGGCAACTCACTGTCGGGGCAGTACTTACTATTAAGGGAATAGTGCTGTATTTTGTATATTTTCATTGTGTTTTCTTTGATATTTTGAAACCTTTTTCATGTGAATATAGTACATGCATGACATTTATTTCATTCTTTAATAAAATTCATTTAAATGTTTAACAATAAATATTAAAAGTATGCATGAGAATTCTACATGTATTCAAACTGTTATGTATCTAAACACTTATAATCTGTTACTGTTGTGTACATAACAAAGTCATAATAAAATAAATGTTACCAAAACAAACAAAAGTTGCACAATTTTAAGCCTATTTTTAAAAGATAAAAGAAATTTTATGAATGTTTCACCTTATTTAATCCTACAGAAGAGGTCAGAGGTTCAAAGTAACAATATAATTAGAATCATTCCCTAAATGTCTGTATGTTGTCAATACGAATGTCAGTGAGAAACATAGATTTAACTAGCTATAGCAGTTTTTATCACTTTGACAGTCTATTGACTTTGAAGGAGAGGTCAGAGGTCAAATGTGACATGATATCTGAAATCTGCATATGGCCAGGGACTTGCAGGGGGCGTGAGCACCTGCCCATTTCCTGATGGGTGCCCCAAGTGCCCTTTTCATGAGGCATTTTTTTAAACTTTATTTTATTCTTTTTTTTTTTTATGTCTGTGTTTGTGTGTGGAGTCCTGCCTGTGCCCCTCAACAATAACACTTAGCTAATATTCACAATTTTGCTAAATAAAATGATCCGGCTTGCATTAGTCACATGAAAACCATGAACCAAAGCTCACCTTTGGCAGCAGAGCGCGCTGGTGGAACAAGCTTGCAAAGCGCACGCTCGTTGTTTGCTGCCTGGGCGATGCGGAGCTGTAGGGGAAGCACCGTAATTAATTGGGAGACGTAGACTGATGCAACAAAAACCAATAAGTAGAGTGTACACTATAGTCTATAACAACAGGAATATTAGGTTATTGTGTGCACGATGAAAGCTGTCTCGTGGCAACTGACGAATTGAAACAAATGAGCGTGCTGTGTGTGCAAAAGTGCGACAAAACATTACCTGTCCTTTTATTAAATGCTCAATTAGTGGTGGTCATTAGCTGCTAACTAACTGGGTAAGGGTTACAGGGGTCTTAGTCTGGCAACCGTTTTAGGGAACATATTTAGTTTTAAAGTAAGTTACAGGGCGTTCCCCTACCTTTCTGGTATGCATATCCACATAATTATGGATTATTATAATTACGATATAAAAAACACAAACTGTAATTTAAAGAAAATACATTAAGAAACAGATTATATTACATTTATATTTCAAATATGACAAAAATGCAGATTTTTCAGCAGCAAAATTATTGTATCTCTACAGTTTAAATGTTTAATAGGCTTTCTGCCTGTACAGATAGTCAAACAGATTGAATCATCATAAATGCATTATTTTATATTTATTATTTATCTTTTAAATTCTTATCACTTAGCACTAAGAATGAATAATAAGGGAAGGATTCTGGATCAGCACCATGATACAAACTTGTGGCCATAGTATGTACAGTATTCTGAAGAAGGTATGAAATGTAACTGTATATGCATGTGTGTATGTGCGTGTGTGTTTTATGTGCATAGATTTTTTTTGTTACATTCTTACCCTACTATGACAACCCCTTTCTTTTGCCCTACTAATACTCCGGTTTCAGTTTATTTCCCACATTAAAAAAAAAAATCTGTTGTCTTATGGTTCCAAGAGCTGTCACCAGTCTTTGCATTTAATTGTTATCTCATTACATTTCTTTAATTAGCTACCCTCTCTCCTATGGACTTTTTAATGTCTACAGTCTCAGATCAACACAGCCCTGTCCTCCAGCATTATCAGCATCAGGAGCAGCAGTAACCCCTCAACAGCAACATTGTACCCCATCAGGTAAAACATAGGCTACGTTTGCTTTGCATTGTCCCCACCCGATTACAGTGATATAGTTTGATGCGTTTTCATATTAGATGACGAATATGGTTCTATGTGCCCTTTTTAACTTTGAGCACCTGCCTCTTTGGAAATCTCTGCATGGCCCTGCTCAGCAGAGCTCTGACTTTTGGTCAGTCTGGCTGTAGTGCTGAAGAGAAACCTAGGGTTGTTCTTATTTCCTTCAATAAGTGATGAATAGTAAGATGTCTACTACTGAGGTTTTTTTTTTTAAAGCAGCAAATTGGCTTAAACTGGCTCCAGGCTAAATGATGATCTTCTAAATTAGTGAGAGGATATTTCTTCTCCAGCCTACGAGTTATCTGCTTTAAAAGAAGTTATTACTTGAGTCACCTTTGCCTTCCTATCAGGTTAAATGCATCTGGACATTGTCCTCTGGCATAAACAATGCATTTTCTTAAATTGTCACTCACTGGGTATTTTTTCTTTTTAAGACCGTTCTTTATAAACTTCTGAGATACTTCTGTGGGGAGTTCCACTTTCTGAGATTCTCAGACTAACCAATCTAGCACCAACAACTATGCCACATTAAAAGTCACTTAAATCACCTTTCTTCCCCATTCTGATGCTCGGTTTGAACTTCAGTGAGTCGTCTTGACCACGGTGCATGCTTAAATCCTAAATATACTGAACTGCTGCCATGTGATTGGCTAATTAGATATTTACATTAACAAGCAGTTGAACAAGTACACTTATTGAAATGGCTAGCGCCTGCCTGTTTGTGTGTGTGTGTCTTTGTCAGTGTTGGGACTAACGCGTTATTAAGTAACGCGTTACAGTAATTATGTTATTATTGTGATAACGAGCACGGTAAGTAGTTATTATGCCAAAACCAGGAACGCGGATTTAGAGAGGCTCGTTATTCGTTACTTCGTGTGGTGGCAATCGCGGAGCTTCCACAGATTCAGTAACATTAGCAAGTGGTGGAGGCAGCAGGTGGATGAGGGAAAAGGGAGGCAGGAGGAGGAGAGAAGTTATGACCTGCAGTCTATCTGGGTCAGATATAAACCAAGTTTAGTTGGAGTTATGCTGACTTTTTCGTACTGCGTGCTAGCTAGCATGACGGGGTTTCTATACAACTGGGTGAGTGCTATGTTACTGATGTTGAACTTTATTTTGTTCATAAGGTTAATTATTAGAGTTGCCAGCCATCCCCTAAAAAACAGAATCATCTCATATTCAGAGAAAATATTACGTTTCTTATTGAGGTGAAAAGAAACAGTTTGTCTCGGACTTCAGCTACAATGAAAAAGACACAAAGCTGGAGTTATTCTGCGTCTTTGCTGCACAGCTGCCTCTTCTTCTCTCATTCTCCCCCCTCCCTCTCCTGTTTCTACTTCAATCATGAAACTGATCAATGATCAACTGATCGGCTTTTCTCTCTTGTTTGTTTATTGCCTACTTCGTGTGGACGTCGCGTTAAACAACAGCAGCATGTTTGATCAGCTGTTGTTAGAATTTATTTAATATTACTTTCTAGTATCAGCTGATGTTTGCTGGAGCCACAGCTGTAAAAGCTGCTGGTCATGATGTCGGTTTGGATATGTGATGAGATGGAAACATGAAGGTGAAACCAGGAGATGTCCTTACTGAATCATTAGAGCTGAACAGGTGATGGAGAAACAGGTTTACCTTTTAGGTGACATGAATGAGTTGAAGGGAAGTTATGAACTGTTTCTGAGAGACAAATAACACCAGGATCCTTTTTTTACTTAGCTGACAGCTGGTAACTGTGCAGGGGCGGGTCTAGCAAAGTTTTGCCAGGGGGGCCATGTAGGGCATTAACAGGGAAAGGGGGGCAGAAAGAAATACTTTTCTTTCTTATTCTCATTTAAAATGTCTAGCTTTTAAAAAATAATTATCTGAGTCTTACCACAAACGATTGATAGATTGATACATATAAACCATCAAGACAGTGTACATCACTGTCACAACAGCGTTTGTTTTCATTCAAAGGCTTTATGATTTTTCCTATAATGGTGGGCTGGTCTCTAGTCAAAATGCCCGGGCCGATTTTTTGTCCCAGTCCAGCCCTGTATGTAGCTTATCTGCAGTCTGGTGTTGCCTACATCTTTCTATTCAGAAGGCAGAATTTCCGAGTTCCGAGTACAATCGAAAGCACCACGACTGCAGTTTTTGTGTTGGATGTAAAAAGTGCACATGACGCTGTGACGTAGGCTAGAATCATGGCGGCAGTCAACGACGGTCCAGGCGTGGGATTTCTCTCGTGGAAATGTGCACATTATCTTTTCCTTTCTATTGGTAGGTGGCACAGTGCACTTGTGGCAAGTAAGCAAGCTAGAAGACTGGCAAAGTTATGGAAGAAACACATTAACAAGAGAAGTCAGAGTAAAACCAAAGTTACTTTCCCTAGTAACTAGTTACTTTGAAAGTAATGAGTAACTTGAAGTAACTGAGTTACTTTTGATGGAAGTAGCTAGTAATGTAACTAAGTTACTAATTTAAAGTAACTTACCCAACACTGGTCTTTGTGTATGTTTATGTATACAACGTGAGTGCTGTATTTTTTGTTTTTATTTTTGAATGTTGTTATTCCTGAATAATTTGCCAGTGTGTTGTTGTTGTTGTTGTTGTTGTGTGTTTTTTTTTTTTCCGCCCTTATTTTTATTTTTTCTGTGTTGCACGCCGGTTGCTATAGGCCGGGGTGTAACAATGAAGACTTTTGGCTAAACTGTGTATTGCACCTTTTTCGCCCCATAGTCCCTTAATCTGTCCCTCTGCTAATCTGGTAAATCAATTGTCTTGTGCAGGTACCTCCAATATGACAAGGAGTGTAAGCGAGGATAAGGTCAGAATCTTTTTTATTTACTTATTCATTATTGACTTATTTATTTATTTGTTTTTTAACGTTTATCCCACACAGTCTTAATAATTTGTCAGTTCCTAAGTGTGCTTTATTTCTTGCAGCAGTCAGTGACTCAAGTAAAAAAAGGACAATGTACATGAAACATTGAAGGACTTCTCAGCAGGCTTCACCTTCAAGACAAAAAAACAAAGATGTCACCAGCAGACTTACTTAAAATATGTCCTCCTGTGAAACAGATACATGACACATCTGAGAAAGATCTAGCGCGTACATTTCTTCAGAAGTTATCAATGCTGGACTATCGAGTCAGATACATTCCTGTAAGACAAGACGATGCTGATGTGAGCTATTCACAAACTGTTACGATTTCTGACAGTGATGACTTAGATGCTCTATTTAGCACCGGTGTAGATTCCCAATCAAAAGAGTGTCGTGTGCATCCATGCTGGGAGTTAACCGCCAAGAAAAGACTGAAAAGATGAAGAGAGAATGAACAGAGAAGAAGAAACGGCTGATTTTGGGCCTGTGTTTGATTTGGGAGGCCACACAGGAAGCTGTGAGAAGAGGGGACGAGGACCGGTGAGAGGTGAAGGCTGGACGTGTTCAAGTGAAAGTATAGGAAAATTGGGTTGAAAATTGAGGCTGAACTTGTGGGGTTTAGAAATGTCCAGAGCATCGCAACAGAAAGGTGAATTAAAAAAAGAGAGAGAGAGCGGGATGAAGAAATAAATAAACTAATAATACATAAATGAATAGAAAAATCTTTTGTATATGGCGAGGTGCTGTGGGCACCTAAGTCTTTGATAGTGTAGAATTTTCAAGTCAATACCATGGTTGCATCTACTGAAAATCTCTGTGAAGCTTAAATCTCAATGACCTTGACTTTCAAGGTCAGAGGTCAACTTTTCTGAAAATCAGAGGAGTTTCACATTCATAACACAGGTATGTCTACTAGGAGGCTGAAGGGTAGCTCTATATATTTATAAACAATCAAAAACAACAATTATTACACAATTTATTTCCAATTTGTATGGAATTTATTTCTGTAAAGGTGGTGTTTTAGGTCTGATTGAAGGACTGATGTGATGGTAAGGTGTCCACTGCTGCGCTTTGAAGATTGGTAGGCTTTTTTTTTTTAATTTTCACAAGAATTGCTACTTCCCCTAGAGTTTTGGCCACTCCAACAATCAGAAGATTTCCCCATGAGCAAGCATTTAGCGACAGTGGGAAGGAAAAACTCCCTTTAAAAAGGAAGAAACCTTCAACAGAGCCAGGCTCAGGAAGGGACAGCCCTCTGCCACGACTGGTTGGGGTGGGGGGAGTGAAAATTTAAAAAAAAGAAGCCAAAGTGATCATTTTTGGAGCAGCTTAATTAATTTTTGCATTGTAATTTGCTGTTAATGTCATTTTCCAACCCCAGTTTGTGTTTTTATCACTTTTGTCCAGGGTGGAAGATGCCATGCTGGAGACTGATTCAGTATGGTCTTTCAGTGTTGATACATGGGAACCTTTTAGAGAGGCCAGGGCTGAAAAAGGGATGCCGGAGAACCTGAGAGGGTGTTATCCGCTGGTGTGCATCCAAGGCCAACATCTGTTTAATTAGGCTGACAAATAAGCGTTGGCCAGCTTCTGGTCCTCGTCTAAACATCATTAGCTGTTCGAGGTCATCCAGACGTGTAAGTATTATGTATCTTGTCTCCAGGGATTCATGTCCTGTCCCTGGAACAGAGTCTTTATATTGTTCTTCCGTCTTAAATGTCCAGCGCTGTTGCTTGTATTTGTCTCCAATGAAATAGTTTTCAGTGTACACGCCAGAGTCTAGCACATGATCTGGTGGCTGACCCTGAGTCTCTATGATGAATTTCAGATAATCATAGTCATTCTCCGAAGGGTAGAGTGGCACCCCTGTAGCAAGCTCCACAGCCACCAGCCCCAGAGACCACATGTCACTTGCTTCATTGTAAGGAAGGCCAAGCATAACCTCAGGTGCACAGTAACCAACCGTCCCCACAAAGTCACCAGGTATCACTGCAGACGCAGGACATGCGAGGCCAAAGTCTATAAGTTTGACTTTGATGGGAGACTCATGGCGGTTTACAACCATGATGTTTCCAGGTTTGAGGTCAGCGTGCACCATTCCCACAGAACCCAGGTGGGACAGAGCATTTGTGATTTGACCTAAAATTGGCCTGACTTCGCTTATGGGGAGACCCTGTTTATTCCGGTCCCCTATGTAGTCCCACAGGCATTGATCAAGGAGTTCAAATTTCAGGCAAACCCGCTGTCCGTCGTGGAAAAAGCCGTTCCATTGAACAATGTTGGTGGCATCTGGATCCAACCTTCGCAGCTGCTCCAAGATGAAAATTTCCACATGTGCCTGTTGCAGAATATCAGGGTCGCTCTTGTTGACTTTAATGGCAACAGCTTGGTTGGTTGTTGTGTCGCGACATTTGGCTACAATACCAAAGCCCCCTTCTCCGAGGAAAGCCTCTACCTTGTAGTGCTTTCCCAAAATGCTCCCTTTAACTAATTCAAGCTCATCTGAGCTGAATGATGAACTGGCTGATGTGTGGACGAATACTTGCTGAGAAAATTCAACCGAGTTTTGAAAACTACAGTTGATTTTCTGTGATCTCTTGCTTTCCAAGTTTGAAGGGTGCTGAAAGACCACAGGGTTTTGTGATCTTTCAGCACTCATGTCAATGCACAGGGAACTCTTAGTGCTGAAAAAGGGATGCCGGAGAACCTCCGAGGGTGTTATCCGCTGGTGTGCATCCAAGGCCAACATCTGTTTAATTAAGCTGACAAATAAGCGTTGGCCAGCTTCTGGTCCTCGTCTAAACATTATTATTTGTTCAAGGTCATCCAGACGCGTCAGTTTTATGCATCTTGTCTCCAGGGACTCATATCCTGTCTCATACTGAAATTGTTGGTCAGTCTTAAATGTCCAGCGCTGTTGCTTGTCTTTGTCTTCAATGAAATAGTCTTCAGTGTAGACGCCAGAGTCTAGAACATGATCTGGTGGCTGACCCTGAGTCTCTATGATGAATTTCAAAACATCATAGTCTTCATTTCCAGGGTAGAGTGGCAGCCCTGTAGCAAGCTCCACAGCTACCAGCCCCAGAGACCACATGTCAATTGCTTCATTGTAAGGAAGGCCAAGCATAACCTCAGGTGCACAATAACCAACCGTCCCCACACGGTCACCAGGCATCACTGCAGACGCAGGACATGCGAGGCCAAAGTCTATAAGTTTGACTTTGATGGGAGACTCATGGCGGTTTACAACCATGATGTTTCCAGGTTTGAGGTCAGCGTGCACTATTCCCACAGAACTCAGGTGGGACAGAGCATTTGTCAGTTGACCTAAAATTGGCCTGACTTCGCTTATGGGGAGACAGTGGTTTTTCCGGTCCCATATGTAGTCCCTCAGGCATTGATCAAGGAGTTCAAATTTCAGGCAAACCCGCTCTCCGTCGTGAAAAAAGCCGTTCCATTGAACAATGTTGGCGGCATCTGAATCCAACCTTCGCAGCTGCTCCAGGATGAAAATTTCCAATTTCGCCTGTTGCAGAATATCAGGGCGGCTCTTGTTCACTTTAATAGCCACAGCTCGGTTAGTCATGGTATCACGACATTTGGCTACAATACCAAAGCCCCCTTCTCCGAGGAAAGCCTCTACCTTGTAGTGCTTTCCCAAAATGCTCCCTTTAACTAATCCAAGCTCATTTGAGCTGAAGGATGGGTGAGCTGACATGGTGAAATGTGTCGGCTTGGTCGGTGAATTGCTAAGTAAAATTCTCTCAAAACTCTCCAAAAAGGGTTTGCTTGCTGTCAGGTCAAGGTCCGTTGAGCATTAAAGTTTAACAGAGCAAAGCTCCTACTTAAGGGTTTTTCTCTCAGCAAGATGATGACATAACAAAGGATCTATGTCATCATCTTGTGATGTCACAAGATGTCACCTTTTTTCACAAGATGCATTCCATTTGGATCAAAGGCATTCTATTTTTTCAGTTGAAACACTAAAAAAAAACAATGTTTCAACAGGCCAGGCTGCATTTTCTGCTGCGACATCTCAACAGGAGATAATAAGATAAAGACAAGGAAGACTGGTGATCTATCCATATCAGCAACATCGGCAGGTTTCTAGTGCAGGAAGTAATAAATTCAGCCCTCGTGTTTGCACTACAGGTTGCTTTCATGAGTATTTCTGTTTTTGTGGTGGGGGAATTTTTCCTCGTTCCAACGATGTAAACAAAAACATTAATTGTGCTTTCCGCAATGACTAGTAATCATTTTGTCCTACTGTTCATTTACAGAACAGGAAAGGTTTTGTTTGGTTATGATTGTTTTGCAAGAAATACTTCAATCACAGTGGGGTAGTCTTGATTAAAATGTTATGTGAGAACTGTGGCACCATGTGTGACCAGATATTGGCATGTAGTCGTCGCCAGACTGTCATCAAAAGTGTGAAGTTTGGGACAGACTGGACAAAATACATTTTTAGAGATGAAAATCTTATGTCCAGTGATAAATGATCAAAATTCCACCACAAACATGGCTTTGACGAAGATGTCCCTTTCTGAAGTAACCCCAAAAAGTTCCTGAAGTAACCAAATGGAATTTAACCAGTGACCTCTCACTTTGCAGGCGAATGTGTAAACCAGCGATGCCTGGAAAACACTAAAACTGTGCCAAAATGTCATTTTACATTCAAAATGGCGGACTTCCAGACTTCCTCTTTGGATTGGGTTCACTGAATCTGTGTGTAATAAATGTCATACACGTATTTCAAGCTGTAAATAAGTTGTTAGAAGTTCTTTAAAATTTCTTAAGTGGTGCTGTAGATCCATTTCCACAGTGCCAGTCACTTTTTAAAAAAAAGTACATTTTGACCTGATGTGAAGAATGCAAAAAATGTCATTAGTTTGGAAGCATGTTTGGTATATGATATACTTGCCTGACTAATAATAATTTATTATTACTATTACTACTGTTGTTGTTGTTGTACAATGGAGCCTTTCCCCTGTGAATGACCAGCTCCCAGCTAAAATGTGTATTTTGTGCCATTTATAAGGTCAGTGCTTTATCATACCTTAAACTGTGCAGGGTAAAAGCCTCAGTTGCTGGGAAAAGCACAGGTGTATTAGAGTTTTTCTGAATTGCTAAAACACTAAACCCCATTGTAAAAACTAAACTGTCAACTATGAAAACTCTTTCATCAAATCAGTCCCACTGTTGCCAAAATCTTAAACACTATTCAAAGCTCAGTCTCCCATTTAGCAAAACTCTAAACACAAAACACACTTAGCAGTGTGGTGCACCTGTTGTCGTGTGAAGGCTGTGTGCAGTAGTGATGTCTCCTGTGTGTCGAAGCTTTGAAGCGTGTGTCGGGTAATCTCGTGGTAGTTTTGTAAAGCGCGTATCGAGGCTTGCTTTGATTACGTATGCAGTGATGTTCGAGGCCTCGCGGGCAGTCCGTACCACGTGACTGATTCAGGAACTGGCTCGCCGGTTTGCACCAGATTCTAAATAAATTGGGCAGCAAAACGCAGCTGATTCCCCGTCACATTGTGTTGTGGAATTGGATTACGTCCCAGTTACATACTTACTTGAACATTTCTCCTTCGATGGAACCAGCAAGGAAGAGAATATTTGTCTGACAACATTTAATCTCATCTCTCCTAATAAAGTATGCACACAGTAATAAATATCACAAATGATAAGTACCATAATATAAATCAACAACACCACAGATCTTATAATCTGATTTCTGTCTTTTAGTTTATTACAGTTTTTTCTGAATGCCTAAGCACATTTTTTGTAACTATTGGCTAATTTTGCAAAACTCTTCACACAAATAAGAAAACCTGTCACCCAATCATCAAAACATTGTAGTTCTCTTGCAAAAGCAAACACAGCTAGATTAACTCTTCACACCTTCGTAAAAATGGTGTTTCCGTATCAAACAGTACACACAAGCCATCATCTACTAAGCACACAATGCGCCAACTGCACACTGATGGTATGAATACAAAACACATCTGGCTTTTGCTTTCTCTGTGCACAAGGTAGGCTATGTCAGTTTGAGCTCATACTTCTGTCATAGATCCATAAGCATAGAGGGATCCAAACTTCAAGTACTGGTGTACTTGAAACACATCAAAACAAACACAAGTGTTCATTTCCAAGTATAGGATTATTTGCAATCGCCATAATGACTATATGGGTTACTTGGTCTGCAGTGAACATGCTTCCTCTGCCCCCAGCATCTGGTCATCTAGCAATTCTGTAAAGTAACAATTTCAGTATTTTTACATCAATGGTATTGGTGTGTTTCTCATTGGCATATGGCAGTGCTACAAATCTTTGTGCGAAGTGACTGTACTAACCGATTCTCATTTCAAGATGTCCTTATGGTACTTGCTACAGTGTAGCGGCTCGAGTTAGGCTGGACCCGTTGGCCAGCTACCCTCAGGGTCATTCCACGGTTGATTACATGGTTGATTACATGGTCCACTATTGTCATCAGCAATTCTATTTCTTACTCTTCCTACCCTTCCTCTCCCCCCTCCTCATCTTCCTCTCCCCCCTCCTCGTCTTCCTCTTGCTCCTCCTTGTCCTTGTCGTCCTCTTCATCCTACTTCTTCACCTCCACGTCCTCTTCCTCGGCCTCCTCTACTTCTCACTCTTTCTGCTCCCTCCATTGTACTCCGCACACACAGCTTACCTGTATTATAGTGCTTAGGCTGATTGCAAAGTGAACGAATTATCTAAAAAAGTTTTCACATGTGAAAGTGTGCCAGACAGTTGGCAAATTAGTGTTAATGATAGCCATACATGTGTATACTTTTGCTAGGAGTGTGTTGGAAATTTGGTAATTGAGTGTTGTGCAGTGAATTGTGCCTACCGTTTTGCAAAGTGTGTGTTACAAAATTGCAAACTGAGTGCAAAGCAGTTTATGTGCTTTTAGTTTTGCAAACTCAGTGAGTGGTTTTGCTATAAGTCTGAATAGTTTTAGAGATTGTGCTACAGGAATCACAGTTAGGGTTTAAGCATTCAGAAAAAACTGTAAGTTTAGAGGTTTACACATCACATCATTATAATCATTGAGCCTGTCTGACTTTAATCGTCCACTTGATGGCGCAGTAGAGCCAATGAATCGTCACAATGCTTCGAACCATGAGTCGACCAGTTGGATGGAAAGCTTCAGTTCATCACAAGGCTTCATCTCACCATCACTAATGAAAGCTCTTATAATTTGGCTGCTATTAGAGACCATTGATTTAGTCTCTCTTTGGTTACTACGTGGATCTTTTTTCAGACAAATTAATGAAAAAAATATAATAAATGGAAAAACAGAGTACAAATGTGAACAGTTAACTGGATATTACAGCGCGATTTCAGTGCATAAATACATAAATACAGGTCTGAGACGTAAGTGGTGCAATATTGATAGAGCTCACATGACTCCGTCCTGTTCGTATCCCAGAAATCCACCAGGATTTTAGTGCCTCATATACTGCACAGGTCATTGGCACACCTGAGATTCAGGACGACATGCTAAGCAGTGCTGTGTCACCATCAATAATACACCATATTAATGCAAGGTACAATTACAGCTGGGCTCCGCCACATTTTATTTTAACAGAGGAAATAAAATATACAGAGCTAGCTGAGTTGGTTGAAATTCAGTTGCTACTTTAAGAGAATTTCATACAAGAATAATTGAAGATAAAATAGGTTATTAAAGCTGTCATCATTGCTTCAGTGCCATATTCTCTCTGCTGTAACTCCGATTTGAAGAGGGCTTGTTTAGGCAACAACTCAGAGCACTAACTATACGATCACTGCCGGTCACTTAGGTGATTTGTTATAAATGTGAAAACAGCTATGCAGGTTTAATGCAAGGAAGTCTTTACTCAGTGTTTGGCATGGGTCCTAAATGAAGGAGGGGTAGTCTGTCAGTCACTGCATTCTTCACCTGCATGGGAAACTTCCCAAACTGGAAGTTATCAGAAACATTGGAGACAATACTGAATCCACCAGAGACAGCTGGGACAGGTCCTAGTCATTACCATACAGAAAAGAACGGATTTATTTCAGTTCAGTTCAAATTAATAAGGTGAAGAAAAAACAGAGACTGCATCTTATGTGTTTTCTATTCTATTCTAGTAGTTTTAGAATCCAATAACTACACAAACAATCATGGCAGTGAGGTGTGGAGGGCCAGGAGTGACAAAATGAATGAATTAAATATGCCATTAATTATTGAATTAAATGTTTCATTATTTAATTAAATGCCCATTCACTTCACTAGTGTTTGTAGTTGTTGTTGAGAAATGCCCACTGAAAGAATGGCCACCAGGGCAAGTGCCTGTAATCGGATTACAGTAACACGTTACTTGTAACGCATTACTGCCCATCTCTGTTGAGAACAAATAATGTAAATGAATAATAGTGTTCAAATTGTTCGTTAAAACTCTGCATATCTCAGAAAAACTAAAAAAAAATCAGCTTTCTTCACTCACTTCTTTACAATGCAGCCATTACAGTCTTCTTTGATTGGTCGCTGCAGGATTGCCATTCTTCTCATGTTTAGTTTTTTTTCCTATCAGTGTTTTAATTCTATGAAATAAATTTTTCAAAGTCACTTTTTGCTTTCACTAGCTTGTTTTTAGTGTCCCACTTTTGGATCTTCTGAACTCACTCTGATTAAAGTTGTCATTGTACTAATGTTATTCATGTGCAGCTGACTTCACAGCTGTGTGTGTTGTTTTTTTTTATTGCTTTTTTGCAACTTTTTGTGATATCTAAATGTTTAACCTGTTCAATAACATTATTACTATTCAGTGATTATTATATATGATTATCACTTGGCTACGTGAACATACATAAATCTGTTCAATCTCAGCGACACAAGCATGTCTTCATGCGCACACACAGTTTCTACTCCCATTCATTCAGGTTTATATTTACAACTTTTACAGGACGAATGGACAGCCATCACTTTAAGGAAAAACAAAGAGAGAGAGAGAGAGAGATTATAAGTTCAGGGCAGGTCAGTTTTTATAGAAATGCATAGATGTGTGTTGTACTTCCATCTGGCTTATTACTTTCTAATGCAGGGGAAAGACATTGGCAAAGAAACACCTACTACATAAATACATTCCCGGACATTCCCGGACTCTCTCATCATTGCTCTTGGGGACTTTAACAAAGCCAATCTGAGCCATGAGCTTCCGAAATATAAGCAGTATATTAAATGCCCGACCAGAGAGGAGAGGACATTAGACCACTGCTACAGCACGATCAGCGGGGCCTATCGCGCGGTGCCCCGCACTTCACTCGGACTTTCTGACCACGTCATGATCCACCTAATCCCCGCGTACAGACAGAGGCTGAAGCTCTCCAAACCTGTCGTGAGGACAAAAAAACTGTGGAGCAACGAGGCTGTGGAGGAGCTTCGCACGTGTTTGGAGTCTACAGACTGGGACACAATGAAGGCTGCTTCTAACAGCTTGGACGAGTTTACGGACACTGTCACCTCCTATATCCACTTCTGTGAGGACAGCATTGTGCCATCACGCACCATTGTGAGTTATAACAATGACAAACCCTGGTTTACTCCTAAACTCAAACAGCTGTGGCTGGAAAAGAGAAAGGCGTTCAGAAGCAGAGACAGGGACTGCTACAGAGAGGCCAAATACAGGTTCACTAAAGAAGTGGACATTGCTAAATATCAGCACTCTGAGAAGATGCAGCAGCAGATCTCAGAGAATGACTCGGCCTCTGTGTGGAAAGGTTTTAGGAATATCACCAACTACAAGCCTAAAACCCCCCACTCCACTGATGACTTGCTCTTAGCCAACACCCTTAACGACTTTTACTGCCGTTTTGACGAGCCATCAGGCAGCCTTCACACCTCCAACGGCCCCAACAATAGAGGCACTTTGGACACTAATTCCCCCACCTCTCCCCCCTCCATAGAGCCATCACCACCTTCAAACTGTTCACCTACAACACCCCCCTCCTCACCCCACACAAAAGAGGATTTCACACCACTTCCTCCCACCACAACTCTTCATATTCATGAAGCAGATGTGAGGAAGCAGTTTAAGAGTCTGAATGCTCGAAAAGCTCCCGGCCCAGACGGTGTGTCTCCTGCCACCCTCAGACACTGTGCAAACGAGCTGGCCCCAGTGTTTTCTGGCATTTTCAACTCCTCACTGCAGGCATGTCATGTGCCTGCCTGCTTCAAGTCCTCTACCATAATCCCTGTCCCCAAGAAACCTAGGATCACTGGACTAAATGACTACAGACCCGTGGCTCTGACATCTGTGGTCATGAAGTCATTTGAGCGCCTAGTTCTCTCCCATCTCAAGACCCTCACGGCCCCCCTCCTGGACCCCCTGCAGTTTGCATACAGAACCAACAGGTCTGTAGATGACGCCATCAACATGGCCCTACACTTCATCTTGCAGCATCTGGACTCCCCAGGAACCTACGCCAGGATCCTGTTTGTGGACTTCAGCTCTGCCTTCAACACCATCCTTCCAGACCATCTCCGAGACAAGCTTTCCCAGATGAATGTGCCTGATCCCATCTGCCGGTGGATCACTGACTTCCTGACGGACAGGAAGCAGCATGTGAGGCTGGGAAAGAATGTCTCGGACTCTCGGACCATCAGCACCGGCTCCCCTCAGGGCTGTGTTCTTTCTCCTCTGCTCTTCTCCATGTACACCAACTGCTGCACCTCCACCCACCAGTCTGTCAAGCTAATCAAGTTTGCAGATGACACCACCGTTATTGGGCTCATCTCGGACGGGGATGAGTCTGACAGGAGGGAGGTTGAACGTCTGGTGTCCTGGTGCAGCCACAACAACCTGGTGCTGAATGCCCAGAAGACAGTGGAGATTATTGTGGACTTCAGGAAGCACACAGCCCCACTCCCCCCCATCATCCTGACTGACACCCCCATCACCTCTGTGGACTCATTCCGCTTCCTGGGTACCACCATCACTCAGGACCTGAAGTGGGAGCCCACCATCACCTCCGTCATCAAGAAAGCCCAGCAGAGGATGTACTTCCTGAGGCAGCTGAAGAAATTCAACCTGCCAACACGGACGATGATGCAATTCTACACCGCAATCATCGAGTCCATCCTCACCTCCTCCATCACCGTGTGGTACGCTGGAGCCACTATCAGGGACAAACAGAGACTGCAGCGTGTTGTGCGCTCTGCTGAGAAGGTGATTGGCTGTAGACTCCCATCTCTGCAGGACCTGTACACGTCCATGACACTGGGGCGTGCAGCTCGGATCTCAGCTGACCCTTCTCACCCTGGATACAGTCTGTTTGACCTGCTCCCCTCAGGCAGGAGGCTCCGGTCCATTCGCACCAGAACCTCTCGCCATAAGAACAGTTTCTTCCCCTCTGCTGTTGAACAGATGAACAATAACCGTACGACTGTTCCCACCACTAACACATGACCCTACGCTGTGTTCACTGCATCATTCCATGTTTGGCACTGATCACCACCTGCACTCATGTATATATCTTTCTACGTAGCACTTTTAATTCTTATTCTCATGTATATATCTCATGTATATCTCATGCATATATCTTTCTACGTAGCACTTTTAATTCTTATTCTTACTTTTATTTTTTCATGTCTATTTAAGCGCAATTTATGACAGTATGTTTGCACTGAAGCACCGCAGCAATTTCCTAATGTTGTAAACCTGCTCAACATTTGGCAATAAAACCCTTTCTGATTCTGATTCTGAATAGTTTGATTTGAAGTTGCTCTTTTGAGTCCTCTCTATTGACTCTGACATCCTGCTGTTAACAATTTCATGGTATTGCTTTGTTTGCTTTAAACAAACCTCACAGGGTGGTAGAATATGTCTGCGGTGCAGAGGTCCTTGGATCGCCTCTCTGTTGTCTTTGTTGACAGCAATGAAGGTGGTGAAAGAACTGCTCACTCCTGATTGGACACTGAGCTGCACCACCTTCTCCTTCACTCCTCCATCTTGCTGTCCTCTGAGCTCTCTCTCCTTCATCTCCAGGGAACGAATCAGAGTGCGAGCACCCAACCTGTGGACTGTTAATCTGCAGACAAGGAAGAAAACATTTACAGTTCTAATGTTTCCTATTTTTGCTACATTAGTACATCACTGACTTTTCTGTTTTTCTGTGCTGAGGGTGCATTCTTTTTATATTAGAATTAGTAGAGTTACAGAGGGTATATAGAGTGTGAACATAAAATAAGAGCTTGATTAGGCTGTAGAAACGGATGAAAATCCAGTAAAGTGAAGAGTGTGTGTGTGTGTGTGTGTGTGTGTGTGTGTGTGTGTCTGGCAGGAAGTGAAGCAGGAAGTCTGAATATAGCTTGTGAGCTTGTGAGAGACTTTTCAAAAGGAAAACAGAGGAATTAGAGAATGAAAGTGCTAAGAAATAGTAATGAAAATGATATTAAATAAAAGTCTTAGTGTGTTAATACAGGTGCCCATGGACTTGGCTCAACCTCAGATGAGTACAGCGGCAAAATGATAGATTAACATAATTGGAACGACAAACAGGCCAGGCTTTGGCTGAAATTTTACAGCTTCACCTCTCATCCTGCCCTTATCCTGAGAAGAAGCTTAAAGGACAGTCAATCTCCTGATGAAGACAGAAGACAGACAGAACAACACCGTAGATTTGAAGAATTAACAGCAGGCAGAAGACAGTACAACTGACCTAAAACACTGAAGGGTCCAGCAGCATGTATGTTAATGGAACATGTGCTCTGAATTACAAGCTGGAAAGTGTACCAGTGACATGACTGTGTGAAAGCACTGCATTGGACTGTCTGAGTTCATATTTGCCATGCTGGGAGTTAACCGCCAAGAAAAGACTGAAAAGATGAAGAGAGAATGAACAGAGAAGAAGAAACGGCTGATTTGGGCCTGTGTTTGATTTGGGAGGCCACACAGGAAGCTGTGAGAAGAGGGGACGAGGACCGGTGAGAGGTGAAGGCTGGACGTGTTCAAGTGAAAGTATAGGAAAATTGGGTTGAAAATTGAGGCTGAACTTGTGGGGTTTAGAAATGTCCAGAGCATCGCAACAGAAAGGTGAATTAAAAAAGAGAGAGAGCAGGATGAAGAAATAAATAAACTAATAATACATAAATGAATAGAAAAATCTTTTGTATATGGCGAGGTGCTGTGGGCACCTAAGTCTTTGATAGTGTAGAATTTTCAAGTCAATACCATGGTTGCATCTACTGAAAATCTCTGTGAAGCTTAAATCTCAATGACCTTGACTTTCAAGGTCAGAGGTCAACTTTTCTGAAAATCAGAGGAGTTTCACATTCATAACACAGGTATGTCTACTAGGAGGCTGAAGGGTAGCTCTATATATTTATAAACAATCAAAAACAACAATTATTACGCAATTTATTTCCAATTTGTATGGAATTTATTTCTGTAAAGGTGGTGTTTTAGGTCTGATTGAAGGACTGATGTGATGGTAAGGTGTCCGCTGCTGCGCTTTGAAGATTGGTAGGCTTTTTTTTTTAAATTTTCACAAGAATTGCTACTTCCCCTAGAGTTTTGGCCACTCCAACAATCAGAAGATTTCCCTATGAGCAAGCATTTAGCGACAGTGGGAAGGAAAAACTCCCTTTAAAAAGGAAGAAACCTTCAACAGAGCCAGGCTCAGGAAGGGACAGCCCTCTGCCACGACTGGTTGGGGTGGGGGGAGTGAAAATTAAAAAAAAAGAAGCCAAAGTGATCATTTTTGGAGCAGCTTAATTAATTTTTGCATTGTAATTTGCTGTTAATGTCATTTTCCAACCCCAGTTTGTATTTTTATCACTTTTGTCCAGGGTGGAAGATGCCATGCTGGAGACTGATTCAGTATGGTCTTTCAATGTTGATACATGGGAACCTTTTAGAGAGGCCAGGGCTGAAAAAGGGATGCCGGAGAACCTGAGAGGGTGTTATCCGCTGGTGTGCATCCAAGGCCAACATCTCTTTAATTAGGCTGACAAATAAGCGTTGGCCAGCTTCTGGTCCTCGTCTAAACATCATTAGCTGTTCGAGGTCATCCAGACGTGTAAGTATTATGTATCTTGTCTCCAGGGATTCATGTCCTGTCCCTGGAACAGAGTCTTTATATTGTTCTTCCGTCTTAAATGTCCAGCGCTGTTGCTTGTATTTGTCTCCAATGAAATAGTTTTCAGTGTACATGCCAGAGTCTAGCACATGATCTGGTGGCTGACCCTGAGTCTCTATGATGAATTTCAGATAATCATAGTCATTCTCCGAAGGGTAGAGTGGCACCCCTGTAGCAAGCTCCACAGCCACCAGCCCCAGAGACCACATGTCACTTGCTTCATTGTAAGGAAGGCCAAGCATAACCTCAGGTGCACAGTAGCCAACCGTCCCCACAAAGTCACCAGGTATCACTGCAGACGCAGGACATGCGAGGCCAAAGTCTATAAGTTTGACTTTGATGGGAGACTCATGGCGGTTTACAACCATGATGTTTCCAGGTTTGAGGTCAGCGTGCACTATTCCCACAGAACTCAGGTGGGACAGAGCATTTGTGATTTGACCTAAAATTGGCCTGACTTCGCTTATGGGGAGACCCTGTTTATTCCGGTCCCCTATGTAGTCCCACAGGCATTGATCAAGGAGTTCAAATTTCAGGCAAACCCGCTGTCCGTCGTGGAAAAAGCCGTTCCATTGAACAATGTTGGCGGCATCTGGATCCAACCTTCGCAGCTGCTCCAAGATGAAAATTTCCACATGTGCCTGTTGCAGAATATCAGGGTCGCTCTTGTTGACTTTAATGGCAACAGCTTGGTTGGTTGTTGTGTCGCGACATTTGGCTACAATACCAAAGCCCCCTTCTCCGAGGAAAGCCTCTACCTTGTAGTGCTTTCCCAAAATGCTCCCTTTAACTAATTCAAGCTCATCTGAGCTGAATGATGGACTGGCTGATGTGTGGACGAATACTTGATGAGAAAATTCAACTGAGTTTTGAAAACTACAGTTGATTTTCTGTGATCTCTTGCTTTCCAAGTTTGAAGGGTGCTGAAAGACCACAGGGTTTTGTGATATTTCAGCACTCATGTCAATGCACAGGGAACTCTTAGTGCTGAAAAAGGGATGCCGGAGAACCTCCGAGGGTGTTATCCGCTGGTGTGCATCCAAGGCCAACATCTGTTTAATTAAGCTGACAAATAAGCGTTGGCCAGCTTCTGGTCCTCGTCTAAACATTATTATTTGTTCAAGGTCATCCAGACGCGTCAGTTTTATGCATCTTGTCTCCAGGGACTCATATCCTGTCTCATACTGAAATTGTTGGTCAGTCTTAAATGTCCAGCGCTGTTGCTTGTCTTTGTCTTCAATGAAATAATCTTCAGTGTAGACGCCAGAGTCTAGAACATGATCTGGTGGCTGACCCTGAGTCTCTATGATGAATTTCAAAACATCATAGTCTTCATTTCCAGGGTAGAGTGGCAGCCCTGTAGCAAGCTCCACAGCTACCAGCCCCAGAGACCACATGTCAATTGCTTCATTGTAAGGAAGGCCAAGCATAACCTCAGGTGCACAATAACCAACCGTCCCCACACGGTCACCAGGCATCACTGCAGACGCAGGACATGCGAGGCCAAAGTCTATAAGTTTGACTTTGATGGGAGACTCATGGCGGTTTACAACCATGATGTTTCCAGGTTTGAGGTCAGCGTGCACCATTCCCACAGAACCCAGGTGGGACAGAGCATTTGTCAGTTGACCTAAAATTGGCCTGACTTCGCTTATGGGGAGACAGTGGTTTTTCCGGTCCCATATGTAGTCCCTCAGGCATTGATCAAGGAGTTCAAATTTCAGGCAAACCCGCTCTCCATCGTGAAAAAAGCCGTTCCATTGAACAATGTTGGCGGCATCTGAATCCAACCTTCGCAGCTGCTCCAGGATGAAAATTTCCAATTTCGCCTGTTGCAGAATATCAGGGCGGCTCTTGTTCACTTTAATAGCCACAGCTCGGTTAGTCATGGTATCATGACATTTGGCTACAATACCAAAGCCCCCTTCTCCGAGGAAAGCCTCTACCTTGTAGTGCTTTCCCAAAATGCTCCCTTTAACTAATCCAAGCTCATTTGAGCTGAAGGATGGGTGAGCTGACATGGTGAAATGTGTCGGCTTGGTCGGTGAATTGCTAAGTAAAATTCTCTCAAAACTCTCCAAAAAGGGTTTGCTTGCTGTCAGGTCAAGGTCCGTTGAGCATTAAAGTTTAACAGAGCAAAGCTCCTACTTAAGGGTTTTTTCTCTCAGCAAGATGATGACATAACAAAGGATCTATGTCATCATCTTGTGATGTCACAAGATGTCACCTTTTTTCACAAGATGCATTCCATTTGGATCAAAGGCATTCTATTTTTTCAGTTGAAACACTAAAAAAAAACAATGTTTCAACAGGCCAGGCTGCATTTTCTGCTGCAACATCTCAACAGGAGATAATAAGATAAAGACAAGGAAGACTGGTGATCTATCCATATCAGCAACATCGGCAGCTTTCTAGTGCAGGAAGTAATAAATTCAGCCCTCGTGTTTGCACTACAGGTTGCTTTCATGAGTATTTCTGTTTTTGTGGTGGGGGAATTTTTCCTCGTTCCAACGATGTAAACAAAAACATTAATTGTGCTTTCCGCAATGACTAATAATCATTTTGTCCTACTGTTCATTTACAGAACAGGAAAGGTTTTGTTTGGTTATGATTGTTTTGCAAGAAATACTTCAATCACAGTGGGGTAGTCTTGATTAAAATGTTATATGAGAACTGTGGCACCATGTGTGACCAGATATTGGCATGTAGTCGTCGCCAGACTGTCATCAAAAGTGTGAAGTTTGGGACAGACTGGACAAAATACATTTTTAGAGATGAAAATCTTATGTCCAGTGATAAATGATCAAAATTCCACCACAAACATGGCTTTGACGAAGATGTCCCTTTCTGAAGTAACCCCAAAAAGTTCCTGAAGTAACCAAATGGAATTTAACCAGTGACCTCTCACTTTGCAGGCGAATGTGTAAACCAGCGATGCCTGGAAAACACTAAAACTGTGCCAAAATGTCATTTTACATTCAAAATGGCGGACTTCCAGACTTCCTCTTTGGATTGGGTTCACTGAATCTGTGTGTAATAAATGTCATACACGTATTTCAAGCTGTAAATAAGTTGTTAGAAGTTCTTTAAAATTTCTTAAGTGGTGCTGTAGATCCATTTCCGCAGTGCCAGTCACTTTTTAAAAAAAGTACATTTTGACCTGATGTGAAGAATGCAAAAAATGTCATTAGTTTGGAAGCATGTTTGGTATATGATATACTTGCCTGACTAATAATAATTTATTATTACTATTACTACTGTTGTTGTTGTTGTACAATGGAGCCTTTCCCCTGAATGACCAGCTCCCAGCTAAAATGTGTATTTTGTGCCATTTATAAGGTCAGTGCTTTATCATACCTTAAACTGTGCAGGGTAAAAGCCTCAGTTGCTGGGAAAAGCACAGGTGTATTAGAGTTTTTCTGAATTGCTAAAACACTAAACCCCATTGTAAAAACTAAACTGTCAACTATGAAAACTCTTTCATCAAATCAGTCCCACTGTTGCCAAAATCTTAAACACTATTCAAAGCTCAGTCTCCCATTTAGCAAAACTCTAAACACAAAACACACTTAGCAGTGTGGTGCACCTGTTGTCGTGTGAAGGCTGTGTGCAGTAGTGATGTCTCCTGTGTGTCGAAGCTTTGAAGCGTGTGTCGGGTAATCTCGTGGTAGTTTTGTAAAGCGCGTATCGAGGCTTGCTTTGATTACGTATGCAGTGATGTTCGAGGCCTCGCGGGCAGTCCGTACCACGTGACTGATTCAGGAACTGGCTCGCCGGTTTGCACCAGATTCTAAATAAATTGGGCAGCAAAACGCAGCTGATTCCCCGTCACATTGTGTTGTGGAATTGGATTACGTCCCAGTTACATACTTACTTGAACATTTCTCCTTCGATGGAACCAGCAAGGAAGAGAATATTTGTCTGACAACATTTAATCTCATCTCTCCTAATAAAGTATGCACACAGTAATAAATATCACAAATGATAAGTACCATAATATAAATCAACAACACCACAGATCTTATAATCTGATTTCTGTCTTTTAGTTTATTAAAAAGTGAAGCACCACACACTAGTTTGTGTCATTGTCCAGATGTACATAAGCATGATTACACAGTTACACAATCATACCAAAACTCTGTCCTGATAGTTTCCACTTTCTCTTTTGTATCAGACATACTGAGACAATATTCGGGATAAATAACCATGAAAACAATTTATTTATTAAGTTTAGAGGTTTACACATCACATCATTATAATCATTGAGCCTATCTGACTTTAATCGTCCACTTGATGGCGCAGTAGAGCCAATGAATCGTCACAATGCTTCGAACCATGAGTCGACCAGTTGGATGGAAAGCTTCAGTTCATCACAAGGCTTCATCTCACCATCACTAATGAAAGCTCTTATAATTTGGCTGCTATTAGAGACCATTGATTTAGTCTCTCTTTGGTTACTACGTGGATCTTTTTTCAGACAAATTAATGAAAAAAATATAATAAATGGAAAAACAGAGTACAAATGTGGACAGTTAACTGGATATTACAGCGCGATTTCAGTGCATAAATACATAAATGCAGGTCTGAGACATAAGTGGTGCAATATTGATAGAGCTCACATGACTCCGTCCTGTTCGTATCCCAATGGATGTTCAGATGGCAGTATTTCACTGCTCAGACAGTTTTCTGAAGTAGAACATAATTACAAAGCTATCCCAGTGTCAGTACGCCTTACCTTTGCTTGTCCCTGACTCAGTCACTATGGATGTTGAATGTCCTCTGTGGACATTCAGGCAGATAAAAAAAACATGGAAGAAAACTAAAATCAAGGGTGATTCAAATGCCATCACCATGAAGACAATGCCCATCTGCAAAGCCGAGACACCCATGGTGTTTTTCTTCCGCCTGGGTTCACTTCCAGTGTCAAAATCTCAGCTCATGAACACTGTGATCAATGACCGTCACAGCACCTTCTTCCATAGAAATTGTCCAGGTAGCACCAAATCTCGCCTGCTGATGGATGGTGTGGCAGAGATTGCCTGGTACTGCCCTGCTGGAAAACCCAATGACTCCTTCACAGACTGCACTGCCTTTTGTAATCTTCATGGTGATGCTCTGTCATTTGAAAAACAGCGTGAGATACTGATTGAAAAAGCTTCAGTCACTGTTGTTCTTGTGAGAACTCTGGAAAAAGGCCAGAAAGGTACTACAGTCATCTCAGACCTTTACAGGTCACCAAAGCCTCTCATTATTCTCATTGCTGATACTGATGGTAGTGCAGTTCAAGTCAAAGATGGAAAATACAAAGTGGGTCTGAAAGACAGAAGCCAGTCAGATGTTTCTGAAGAACTGAAATGTCATGATCCTGGGCCATGTTGGCCCAGTATTCTTAGTTTCATGTATTTTTGTATTTTGTTCCTTATTTAGGCCATGCTTCCTGGGCTGCCCTGTTACGTTGTTCCCTAAGTGTTTTCCCCTTGTGACTCTTACCCCTTGTGTGCCCCTCTGTGTATCTGTGAGCCCTCGTCTCTCCTTGTGTTTTATTCCATGTTTTCCCCAGCCCGTTACGTCTGTGTTCTCCCCGTGCTCTCTCTCCTCCTGTCTGAACCTCTGTACTTCCTGTTTTACTTTGCCCGTCTCCCGTTAGTGTTGCGTTCACTCCTGCCGTGTCTTGTTATGATTATTAGTGTCACCTGTGTTCCCCGTGTGCTCCCACTTCCCTCGTTAACCCTCTGTGTATTTATGTCTGCGTCTCCCTCAGTTCTGTGTCGCGTTCTCCCTCATGCTGTGTGTTTCTACCTGTAGCTCCCTGTGTGTTTTGTTAGAGTCTTCCCAGTTTAGATTTTGTAGAGTTTTTGTATTCAGCAATAAAAGCTGCCATTTTGAGTTCAGTCCTGTCTCCAGTGAGTTTGCGTTTGGGTCCAATTCCTGCCGGCACACAGCCAGATCATGACAGAAGAACGCGACCTCGACATGGACCCAGCAACTCACAACCCCTCTGCTGAGCTCCGTGAGGATTTAATCTACACAGTGGAGTATCACTGTCAGGAGTGGGCAGCGCTGCCAGGGGAAGAATATCGGGAAACCGTAGCCATCCGTTTACAGAGGATGGTGTCCGGACTCCCATGGCTATTCTGCGCGCTACACCCCCACATCCAGGACTTCCTTTTCTCCACCGTACGCATCCACCCGGAGCAGCCGCTCCAGTATGAAGAGTCGGAGGATGTTCAGCCCGGTCTGCTGGAGGATTCGCGGCCTGGCTTGTCTCCTCCCCCTTCTCGGCGAAAACGGCGTGCACGCCGCCAGCGTTCCCGAGCAGCGGAGCAGCTTTCTTCCTTTGGTGAGAGTGATCGTGTTTCTCACATTCCGCTCAAGCATTCGGCTCCCAGGCTTCCGGACATTGCACCCTCTTTGAGTAAGACTGTGCTTCCCTCCGTGGACTTTGTTAAGCCTGAATCTGTAGATTGTGACTCAGCAGAATTAAAGTGTCAGGGTTTTGAGGCAGTTAACTCAGTAGCATCTGTTTCCGTGCCTGTTGTTCCTCTGAGTGAATCCAGTGTCAATGAGCGAGCAAGTGATTCTTCTGTTCTGCCTAAACCTGGTAATATAGAGACAATTAGCCATGTAGCTACTCAGAGTGACTGTCTTACCTGCTCACCTGCTCTGTCACCAGAAATCCATGACAGTAACCAAATGGGCTCTGTTAAGTGTTGTGTTCCACGGTCTGACCATTTGAACTCTGTGCACCAGGCATTTAGCTCAGTCTCTGCAAAGAATGTTCAGGAAGCGCCTCACGAAACGACTTTTTGTGTTGTTTCCTATGGGACTGCCACTCAAACCTGGGACGGTGCTGCACCTCAGCTGGTAAATGTAGATGGCAACGGAGCGCCACCTTCTCTCGTGCCTGCTAAGCAGGAGACTGTTTCTGTTTTTCCTCGTGGACTCTTTGAAACTGTGTATTCAATGCCTGCTAAGGTTAAGAGCCGCAAGGTTTCATCTGCTATACATAGACTGGCAAAGGATTTTAGTTTGAGCACAGCAGAGCTGGTTGCACAGGTTTACTTTTCTGTTCCCCGGTCATGTCAGTTTAACTCTGTGCGCCATGCTTTTTGGCCAAGTTTCATGGACTCTGTGTGTACTACGTCTCGGGCTACATCCTGTACGACTGTGTGTAGTGTTGTTTCACATCCAGGTTATACAGACACTGCTTGTGTGAGTTCTCCAGTACCTGTGACTGCTCCTAAACTCACTCCTTCTAAGACTGCTATCCTACACCAGACTCACCCACATACTGCTACCAGAATTGCAGCCCTGCAGAACTGTTGTAATCAGCTTGTACACTCTGAGGTTTTCCAGTCTGAGCTCAGCCACACACCACCACCATCATCAGCCCTAGATATAACAGTGCGTGCTGAGGGGCACAAACCATCTGGGTGAGTGTTCTGTAACTGATGCTCCTTCTAGTGACTGTTTCATGTGCCAACCCGTTCTGTCTTTTGACATGTCCAGTGGGGCCCAGTCAGCTCCACAACCAGTGATTAATCATTCAGTTTCTCGAGTGAGCGGTAACAAGATGGTCGCTTCCTTTGTTAAGCTAGCCAAAGCTGTTCGCTACTCCTCTGAACCTGTTGCTGTGAAAACTGTTGTGGGTGTTACTTCGTCCCTGGACTGTGTGGCTCCCCATCCAGTTAGATCTGAGTCAGCCAGCCGAGTCGGTTCACCTATGGACTGTATGAAAATTGACTTTGTTTCCCAACCTGTGATTGTCCTTCCAGCCTCGATTCTGAAAAGACCTGTTTCTGGCGTTCTTCCTTCTCTGACCTGTGTTAGACAGCACACCGTTCCTCAAGAGACAGTTGCTGATGTCTGTTTTGAAACTGCTTCGGTGACTGTCCCTGAGCTAACCTCCTCCAGGACCGCTAGCGCTAACCTGGAGAGTTTAATAGCAGTGGATTTCCTAGGACCTGCTTGCTTTAAGCCTAGGTCTCCTAAAACTGAGTTTGGCACCAATAACTTAGTTCACCCAGTGACTGTTACTGTTCCTGTGCTTCGCTCTCCACCTCCAATTCCTCTACTCAGGGCAGCACGGGCCCAGCTTTCCCTTGCACCCGTATCAGCTCCTCGGGTGAGGGTGGCTGAGGTCAAGCTGGTCCCTGCTTCTGTCCCTAGCCTGGCAGAGACTCCGTTCATCCCGGCACCCGTACCGAGGAGCAGGTACGGGTGCCGGTACCGAGAAGCACCCGTACCTGCTCCTCAGTAATGGCTGGTTGATGGACACCCAGCCATTGCCTGCACCTGTTCCGGTTCCCCGGGTGAGGTCAGCCGTGACCCTGCCGACTCCTGCACCCGTCTCAGTTCCTCGGGTGGAAGCGGCAGAGGTCCCGCTAGCTCCTGCACCTACACCGGCCCCCAGGGTAAAGGCAGCCAGAGCCCAGCTCGTCCCTACACCCATATCTGTTCCTCGGGTGAGGGTGGCTGAGGTCCAGCTGGTCCCTGCTTCTGTCCCCAGCCTGGCAGAGGCTCCGTTCATCCCGGCACCCGTACCTGCTCCTCGGGTGGGGATGATGGACACCCAGCCATTGCCTGCACCTGTTCCGGTTCCCCGGGTGAGGTCAGCCGTGACCCTGCCGACTCCTGCACCCATCTCAGTTCCTCGGGTGGTAGCGGCAGAGGTCCCGCTAGCTCCTGCACCTACACCGGCCCCCAGGGTAAAGGCAGCCAGAGCCCAGCTCGTCCCTACACCCATATCTGTTTCTCGGGTGGGGATGGCTGGTGTTCGGCCAGGCCTAGCACCTGTTCCTGTTCCCAGGAGGAGAGCAGCCAAGAGTCAGTCACCTGCTCAATCACAAGTTCAACTACCTGCTGACCCGCCATCACTGCAACCACCACTACAACTTGCATTTCTGTCCATAGCACAGTCATTAGCTCAGTTATCAGCCCAGTTCCCTGTTTGGTCACCAGCTCAGTCTCTAGTTCAGTTAGCTCAGTCACCAGCCGAGTTAATAGCTCAGCAACCCTTTCAGACACTGCCAACCTCAGCTGGAAGCCTTTGTGAGCTTTCTCCACCAGCTGAGGACTGCGTGGTGCTGACAAACTTTGGACAGACTGTTTGCCCTGCACAGCCCCAGCCGTTGCATCCCAAGCCGACTGCGTGCCCTGTGCAGCTACAGTTAGCGTCCCCTCAGCCAGAAGTCTCTGCACCTGCTGGCTCTGCATCTGTTCTCGCTGGGGGTTCAGGGGAACCTCTCCAGCCTCTCCTCGTCTCCGCTGGGGGTTCAGGGGAACCTCTCCAGCCTCTCCTCGTCTCTGCTGGGGGTTCAGGGGAACCTCTCCAGCCTCTCCTCGTCTCCGCTGGGGGTTCAGGGGAACCTCTCCAGCCTCTCCTCGTCTCCGCTGGGGGTTCAGGGGAACCTCTCCAGCCTCTCCTCGTCTCCGCTGGCGGCTCTGGTCAGCCCGGCCAGCCTCTCCTCGTCTCCGCTGGCGGCTCTGGTCAGCCCGGCCAGCACCTCCTCGTCTCCGCTGGAGGGTCCGAGGGGCCCGTTCAGCCTTTGCCTGGTCCGGCCTCTGCATCAGCTGCACCCACGCCCGGTCCGGCCTCTGCATTGCCTTCAACGTCGCCTTCAACGGCCTCGGCCTCAGCTTCGCCTTCAGCTTCGCCTGGTCCGGCCACCGCTTCGGCTTCAGCTTCGCCTGGTCTGGCCCCCGCTTCAGCTTCGCCTGGTCCGGCCCCCGCATCCGTTCCAGCTCCGTCGCCTGTGGCTGCCACGCCGCCGTCTGGTCCTGCCTCGTCTAGTCCTGCCTCGTCTGGTCCTGTGCCCACCAAGCCTCAACCAGTACGCCCGACGCTCTGCTGCCGCCGCCGTCTTCCTCGCGGCCGGCCTCCGGACCCGCTCTGCTGCCACTGCCGCTTTTCGCGTGGCTGGCCCCCGGAACAGCTGGACTGAACTTTTGTGCTGTCGCCCCAAGGTTAACCTTCCGACCTCTTTGAACATTGCTTCCATGTTTTGACCTGTTTTTGTGTATTTGTGGACTCAGTTTTGGTCTCATGCTCCTTGTCTTTTGTTTGGTTTCGTTCTCTCCATCCTGGTCCCCCGCCTCCCGCCCTGGGTGGATTGTTTTCTGTTTTTCTTGTGTTTTGGTTCTTGGGCTTGGGCTGTCGGGAGCCAGCCCTTGAGGGGGGGGGGGGGTTATGTCATGATCCTGGGCCATGTTGGCCCAGTATTCTTAGTTTCATGTATTTTTGTATTTTGTTCCTTATTTAGGCCATGCTTCCTGGGCTGCCCTGTTACGCTGTTCCCTAAGTGTTTTCCCCTTGTGTTACAGGAAAAATTATTCTATGTTTCTTTACCTTCTTTTAAATGTACAAAGATGCCTTTTGTCTGCCCTTTGCCTATGGTTAGATTAGTTTAGAATTATCTTTTTAGACTTTCCCAGCAAAGACATCTTGTTTCTGGGACATATTGTTTTAGATTGTTTTATCTTCCCTAGCTCTCTGCTGACGAGACTAGCACCATATATGGAGTTGTTTTATTTTATCTGTTTATTATTTGTTATCCTGTTCTCACTGTCTCTGTGCTCTGTGCCTATAAAAATTACCAAGCCACTGTGCATGGTGTGAGTTGTTCTTGGCAGCTCACCCGTGTACACGTTTGATAAAGAAAGTAACTTTGTCTCATTGTGTCTTTATTTCTCCTGGGTCTTTTACAGAGTTTTCCCCCAACACCTTGTGACTCTTACCCCTTGTGTGCCCCTCTGTGTATCTGTGAGCCCTCGTCTCTCCTTGTGTTTTATTCCATGTTTTCCCCAGCCCGTTACGTCTGTGTTCTCCCCGTGCTCTCTCCCCTCCTGTCTGAACCTCTGTACTTCCTGTTTTACTTTGCCCGTCTCCCGTTAGTGTTGCGTTCACTCCTGCCGTGTCTTGTTATGATTATTAGTGTCACCTGTGTTCCCCGTGTGCTCCCACTTCCCTCGTTAACCCTCTGTGTATTTATGTCTGCGTCTCCCTCAGTTCTGTGTCGCGTTCTCCCTCATGCTGTGTGTTTCTACCTGTAGCTCCCTGTGTGTTTTGTTAGAGTCTTCCCAGTTTAGATTTTGTAGAGTTTTTGTATTCAGCAATAAAAGCTGCCATTTTGAGTTCAGTCCTGTCTCCAGTGAGTTTGCGTTTGGTTCCAATTCCTGCCGGCACACAGCCAGATCATGACATGAAAGGAATTATCGGAAAGATTTTATATGAACCTCATAGATCCTTCCAGCTTGAATTCATGGCCAAAGTCCCTGGAGTCACAGTGGATGAAGATGATGAAGTCTGTCAAAAAGGGAAGTCTGCTGCACTGAAAACAGTTAAAATGCTTCAAGGGATGGGAATTTCAAAGAACAAAGATACATTTCTACCTTGTCAAGGCGATCTGTGGCATGAGCGGTGTAAAATAAATAAAGAGCTGTATCACCTTAAAGGAAACATTGAGAAGGAAAAAAGTCATAAGCAACAGCAACTGAATAAAATAAGACAAAATCAATGCAAAGCTTCATGTAGTGAACTGATGAAGTCATTCACAGAAAGCCTCTTGTCTTTGCCATCAAAACAGAAGGAGTACTTCCTGAAATGGACTCAGATCTTAATAGATGCCCTATCCACAGACATAGCCGGTGGGCCGCTGGCGATTTTTTGTTTTTATGGGCCGATGGATTTTTTTTTTTATTTTTATTTTTTAGGAAGGGTATATATAATGAAAGGTGTTGGATTGGCCAATTGGTCATGATCGACTCTGGGCTGGACCAATTACAGGCCGGATGCACCCTCCCCCTTGTTTAGCAATCTCGTGATTTTCGCGCATTGCATGCCGGGAACTCGTGGCAAAACAATCCAAGTACCGCATCAAATGCAAGCATTTGCAGCACCGCAAAACGTTCATTCTCCGGTTCCAATACCTTCTTGTTTTTTCTTTGCCGCACAAAAGAGGAATGTACAAAACAAAAGGAGAACAATGCCGGTCCGTACAAAGACAGACTCGACGAAAAGACAAAGAAAAGATACGAGGAAAAAATCAAAGGAGTGAAAGGGTCAGACCCTTACCAGCACACAGAGTGGACAAAAGACGTTAGCGTGCTGCACAACTTTCACCACGCTCAGATTTATAATTATACGGTTCTTGGAGTGAGTGCATACACTCATGAAGTTTAGTAACTTCAGGTCACTGCAACAAGCCCAGGTACAGGTAAAGCCAGGTAAAGCCCGACGATGGGTACAGGACCTTGAAATGTACCGTGAAAGACCATCGTACGAACAAAGGTAAGTTTACCAGTCTCACAAATCGTCGTCATAAATACACATTCGTTAACCGTTTATTAACTCATTCACTGCCATTGACGTCTATAGCCGTCAATTGCAGTGAATGAGTCAATGGGTTTAACTCATTCACTGCCAATGGCTGGCAGTGAATGAGTTAATAGGACCTTTGAGCTCAACGGTAATTAATTAGTAGTGGAAATAATTTCTGGTAGCATTACAGAAATGTAGCAGTGACAAATTAATATTGTATGTTGTAATCGTACTGGACAATTAGTGATACAAAACAACTGTTTTATCTTGTGAATAAAAGTACATGTTTTTGTCAATGTACCATGGTAATAACAGAAGCGAAACGCAATATTGTGTCAGGACAATTCACTATTTATGCACAATAAACAAAGGAGCATAGCGCAACAATTTCTGTTCAGCGCCAGACTTGCTTGTAACCTATATCACCAATTATGTTAAGAAAAATGACGTATTAACTACTACAAAACTCTGACCTTTGTGGGAATGCTTGGAGCAGACTAACATGTGAGCTGAGTGTTCTGAGACGTTATATTTGGTATATCCAGACCATCCGTCGGCTCTTACTTCGGAAACATGGCTTAAAAAATTTCTCTTCAACAACGTAATCCGATTAAAAAAAAAAGCGATCTCTTTACCCGTCGGCTTCCCGTGGCTGTCATGCGACCGACTATTGCAGTTAATAATACAACAGCTTGTTGCCATTTTTTGGGTTTCTTTTTATCGCTGTGTAACTGAGTTCAATTGAAAGCCTGCGTGCGCTAGTACCTCTTGCCACAAGTTCCCAGAATCCTTTGCGGTTTTACCCCTGAATGACGTCACATTTTCACTCTTTATCCTGGTGGGCCGGTCTCTAGTCAAAATGCCTGGGCCGATTTTTTGTCCCAGTCCAGCCTTGTCCACAGATGATCTCTCTTCAATTCTCCAAAGCTATGATGAAAAGTGGACTGAGCTCTTGACTCTGAAAAAGAAACACGACAAATCTGATCTGTTAACAACCAAACAAACAGAGCTTGAACAAATCTCCAAAACACTGCAGTCTGCAACCTTTTGCCTGGAGCACATCTTCAGAGAAATGGGACAGATCTATGAAGCCCATAGAGCAGTACAAACACAGAATAAACTGACTTCCTGGTCTAAATATCCAAAGTTGGCTGCAGATCTGATGATTTCAGGACACCCAGTGGAGCTGATGGATGGTGATGCAGGTCATGTGCCTCTAACATGGATCTGTAGTTTTTTAGATGAAGTCATCAAGAAACTAGGTGACTAGAGAGTTTTTGTGTTGTCAGTTTTGGGCGTACAAAGCAGTGGAAAATCAACAATGCTGAATGCCATGTTTGGATTGCAGTTTGCAGTGAGTGCAGGCAGGTGCACCAAAGGTGCCTTCATGCAGCTGGTCAAAGTGTCAGAGGAAATCAAGAAAGACTTCCAGTTTGACTATTTTCTAGTGGTGGACACTGAAGGACTGCGAGCTCTTGAGCTGGCAGAAAATGCTACTCTTCATCACGACAATGCACTAGCGACATTTGTTGTTGGCCTAGGAAGCTTGACACTAGAGCTGGGCGATATGAGATTTTTTCATATCACGATATGTTTTTTTCATTTCAGGCGATAACGATATCTATCACGATATAAGCCAAATAACTATATTTGTAAGATTTAAATGTGCCGTTGCTCACAAGTAAAATGTGAAATAATCAGCAGCTTGTTTTTATTCAAATATTTATTTCCCATAATAAGTTCAACAGGGTAGATGTACTTAAGGAACATGAGACTTTTTCAGATAAATAAAGGCAAATATTGCAAACTACACAAAAGACAGCCGCTAAAGCGTTTAAGTTTCAAAATAGAACAAACGAAACAGACTAAATTGTCAATTCCACTTAGAAACAAAATATTAATTGTAAAAATAAATCTTAGTTTGTTTTACAGAAGAACAGACAAAACTGACTAACTTTTGTCAATATCAAATAAACTGAGAACTAAAAGGAAATTCTCAATCTCTCCTTGTTGTATAGCTTAGCTTTTCAAACAGTTTTAACAGTTACTTTAGTCTGACAAAAGCCGAATGACGAATTAGCGCTTCCAGTCAGAGACTGAGGCTACGTCCACACGTACACGGGTATTTTTGAAAACGGAGATTTTCCGTTTTCGTTTTAAAAAATAATCCCGTCCACACATAAAGGCAGAAATGAAGGAAAACGCTGCTATGAACATGCCAAAGCAGCAGGTGGAGCTAGATTCCTAACCGTGCAGAAATGTTGGCCAATCAGAAGTCTAGAAGCCTCGGTGGGAAAAAGTAAACAAAGCTGCGGCATAGAAGCAGAACCGAGTCGTATGTGTGGACGGACAGTAACTGTGTGTATATGTAAGCATTTAAACACTGCAGAGAGTAGAATTAACAGTAACAGTATTGTAGAAATTCATTTCACCAAAACAATAACGTGGCGCACAGTGTGACGCATGCACCAGTTTATTGTATTTCCAGACTTGCTTTCGGCACAATTTACAGTGCACGCTACTCTGTTTTTTGTCAGACTTGAAATAGCCGAAATACCTTCACACTACGGAACTTCTGTGGCTCTTCCGTTCGACAATCTCTCCGGCGTTGGAACCATTGTCTGTTTTCTCTTCGGTCACGCTCGGTTGATTTTTCTAGTCGGCACACTCATTTCCTCCATTACCCGCTGGCTGCTTCCCAAACAAACACATGTGCGGCTTGGCACTTGTGCTGTACGTTACAAGTCACGCGACGTGACGCTGCGGCTGTGATTGGTTCGGCTCTGCGTTACTTAATTTGGATTGGCTGATCTTTTTTTTTTTTTTTTTAAGAGGACAAGAGCGGCGAGGTCTATCGCGATAGCTTAATTTCTCTATCGAGTAAAAGTTATATCGCGATACATATCGTTATCGTTCTATCGCCCAGCTCTACTTGACACTGATCAACATCTTTGGTGAGAATCCAGCTGAGATGCAGGATGTCCTGCAGATTGTTGTTCAGGCTTTCATGAGGATGAAGAAAGTTAAACTTTCTCCCAGTTGTGTGTTTGTTCATCAGAATGTGACAGATATGGCAGCTACTGAGAAAAACATGGATGGGAAAAGACGCCTGCAAGAAAAACTGGACCAGATGGCTCAACTAGCTGCTAAAGAGGAAGTGTGTGATGCTGAGTGCTTTAGTGATATCATTGACTTTGATGTGCAAAAAGATGTGAAATACTTTGCTCAGCTATGGGAGGGAAGTCCACCGATGGCTCCTCCAAATCCAGGCTACAGCGAGAGCATCCAAGAGCTGAAGAACATCATCCTGTCTAAGGCTAAATGCTCTCCTGGGATCACTCTCTCACATTTTAACAGAAAGATACAAGACCTGTGTAAAGCTCTGATGAATGAACACTTTGTTTTCAGATTCAAAAAACACATTAGAAATTGCAGTTTACAGAAAACTTGAGGTTGAGTATGGAAACTGGACCTGGGCCCTGAGGATCAACATGCTGGTGATTGAAAACCAGCTTCATACCAGAATTGAAAATGGAGAACTTGACAAGGTTGAGCGTAGTGATGAGTGAAAAATATAAAGAAGTAGAAAAAGATATGTCAAAGTACTTTGAGGATGACAGAGACAAAGAAATGTTGGTTCAGTGGAGAGGCCGATTTGAAAACAAAATAAAGGAGTTCCAAGAGGAGCTGGTGAGAGGAGTGGAAAGAAAACTGGATGAAGTTATTCAGCAGAAGAAAGCTTGTAAAAAGCTGGATGATAAGAAGACCGAATTTGAGAACAAGCTGCTGCAAAAGAGTAAAAAGATTGCTCATAAGTTAAAAGACAAAGCAAAAAATGAAGAGGAACTTAAAAAACATTTCAAGTCAGTTTAGGATTACTGGGTAAAAGAGTTAACTGCAGATGCACAACCCATTCAGGACATCAAGCTGGATGACGATCAGGCAACTATCTTTAATGACCTTGGTTTTGAATGGAATCTCATATTTGAATGCAAAAAGAATGGCAGATACAAAAAAATATCTGAGGTTGGCAATTATTCTGATTATATTGTCCTTGGCAAGCACGAAGATACAACAAGAAAAGGGCTTGCCAGCCAAGTGGCTACATTTTTTGAAGTTGGTGCTAAAACAATAATACATTACTTAAAGAGACCTTTTGAGCATGAAGACCAGGAAATGATAAGATCCCTCATAAACAGTGTTGAAAAACAGTCTCTTGATGCCATTATGAGCAAGCCTGTAGCAACAAGAGGCTACAGTTCAACTTACTTACAAGAAGTGGCTAAAACAGTTCAGGACACAGTGACAGAGTTTGAATCAAATAAGAAATGTGCTTTCAAGAAGGAGTTCAGAGTTGACCTGTTACTGTATGTATTTGACACTGCTTGCAGTTGGCTTTCACAGTCTCACAAACAATACAAAACGAGCAATGATGCACTCACTTACTTGGAAAGCAAGAAAACACAATACTACAACATTTTCAGCAGCTTCTGCAAAGGAAACTCATCTGCTGTTGTGTTTGGAGAAATGATCTGTGAAAAACTGAGGGTTTCCATTGTTGAAGCAGTCTGTAACAAGACTGCCATTGATCTCGCTGGAGAGATGAGGTGCACTTTCCCAGCATTCAATGGGAACAGACTGAACTTAGAGAAACATTTGTTGAAGTCACTTGCAGAGAAAGAGGACTTTGATGCTTTCATCACCTACATTCGAAATCCGAGGAAGCAAGTAGAAGCTTTTATCAAAGAGAAAGTAAACACACACATGCTTGGAGAGCACAAAGATAAAGCACTAAGTATACTCAGGAAAAATGTGGAGGACATCAACAAACTTGTCATTCATGCTTTATTTGACACAACAAAAAAAGTCAAAACCCAGAGAGGAGACACAGACATGTGGGCAAAGGAGTTTTCTAGTCTCCTCAGTGATAAACTGACCCTTGATGCCATGTCTTGTCAAAACTTCAAGGACATAAAAAATTTTGACTTCCTTCAAGAAACGATTGAGAAAGGCTTTGTGTCCATCACAAAGACGATAAGCCAGACTTCGCTGGATAAGATGAAGGAATTCAGACTGAGACCTGATCAAATCCTCATCGATCAGCTGTGTAACTGCTGCTGGGAAACCTGCCCGTTCTGTGCAGCTGTTTGTACCAACACAATTAAAGATCACAGTCCTGAAGATCACAGTGTCCCCTTTCATCGATCTCAAGCAATCAATGGTTGGCACTACAGAAACACTGAGATATTGTGTGTCGACTTTTGTACAACCCAAGTTGCAAGTGAAGGAAGTTTTTACCCTTGCCATGACTCAAATCATACCATTCCTTTTAAAAAATACAGAACTGCTGGACCACCATATGAAAATTGGAGCATTACCCCTGATGAGTCTAAGCTCAAGTATTGGACATGGTTTGTGTGTCAGTTTCAGGAGAAACTCGAAAACCACCATGGTTTAAAATTCACACAGCGTGGTGAGATTCCCAGTGAATGGAAAATGCACGATAAAAAAGAGGCTATTCAAAGTCTGGATGAAATGTACAGTACAAACTGAACAGTTTCAGTTTTACACATTTTTAGTTTGCTGAAAATCACAAGAGCTGTTTTACCTTGATTACTCACAAATAAACTTTAAAACATAATGTTAGTGATTTAAACATTACATGTGGGTGACAGAATGGTATATATATTTCTGCTTTGGTCACATAAATGCTCACACATGAGAGAAACATTCATTTTGAGAATATAATGAGAATTAAAACCAAATATATTGTTGTGAACATTAACGAATAGTTTATTGTTTTATTTTTAATGAGAAATTACAATATTTTTCTTTTTTGTAGCTTCATGAAACATTTCTTTCGATAATGTGTTTATGTGTGTGTTCTATTCTAATTTTATTTAGATGTAAGGTGTAACAAATGAATATTTTATCTTTCTGATGTTTATGTTTCTTTATGTTTCTGATTTGACATACGAACTTTAACTTCATTTAAATCATCACAGCATGTTTTACCTTTTACTCAAATCTCAGTTTATTTTAACTATTGAATATTTTTAAACAATGTTGTTTCGATTATTTGTGGAATTGTTAATCAATGACAATAAAAAAGTGGAATTTGACCCCATGTTATTAATGGTAAATGGCAAATGGCCTGTATTTGTATAGCGCTTTACTAGTCCCTAAGGACCCCAAAACGCTTTACACATCCAGTCATCCACCCATTAACACACACATTCACACACTGGTGATGGCAAGCTACATTGTAACCACAGCCACCCTGGGGCGCACTGACAGAGCGAGGCTGCTGGACACTGGCGCCACGGGCCCTCTGACCACCACCAGTAGGCAACGGGTGAAGTGTCTTGCCCAAGGACACAACGACCGAGACTGTCCAAGCTCGAACCGGCAACCTTCCGATTACAAGGCGAACTCCCAACGGTGTTTTTATGTAGCCTATCTGTTTAGTCAATTTAATTAAAAACTTACAGATGACTTCTTATTTTATAGGGTAATCTTAAGATAAATATCAATACCACTGATTTTTTTTGGACACTTTTTCTTCTTTCTGAGGTAACTTCCTCCAAACTATCATTTTAGACCATTCATTAATACTTCAACAAACATCATGGATGTTTGTTGTCTCCTCCTGGCCTGTGGTTCTAACTCTCACCAGTCCTCAGGCCTCCTTCCTTTTGCTTAGTGTGCAATCTCAAAGTGCTGGATTTGGGGTGAACGCTGACCCTGTGGGATTCCCAGGTAATTTTAGCTGTCCTCAGTGTCTGCAAGATTGTCTTCTGGTAGTGCAGTTGTGACTGCCTTCCCTCTTGCCCCATACAGGGTGGCCCATTTATATGGATACACCGTAATAACATGGGAATGGTTGGTGATATTAAAGTCCTGTTTGTGGCACATTAGTGTATGTGAGGGGGCAAACTCCTCAAGATGGGTGGTGACCATGGTGGCCATTTAGAAGTCGGCCATCTTGGATACAACTTTTGTTTTTTCAATAGGAAGAGGGCCATGTGACACATCAAACTTATTGGTAATGTCACAAGAAAAACAATGGTGTGCTTGGTTTCAACGTAACTTTATTCGTTCATGAGTTATTTACAAGTTTCTGACCACTTATAAAATGTGTTCAATGTGTTGCCCATTGTGTTGGATTGTCAATGCAACCCTCTTCTCCCACTCTTCACACACTGATAGAAACACCGCAGGAGAAATGCCAGCACAGGCATCCAGTATCCGTAGTTTCAGGTGCTGCACATCTCGTATCTTCACACCATAGACAATTGCCTTCAGATGACCCCAAAGATAAAAGTCTAAGGGGGTCAGATCGGGAGACCTTGGGCGCCATTCAACTGGCCCACGACGACCAATCCACTTTCCAGGAAACTGTTCATCTAGGAATGCTCGGACCTGGCACCCATAATGTGGTGGTCCACCATCTTGCTGGAAAAACTCAGGGAACGTGCCAGCTTCAGTGCATAAAGAGGGAAACACATCATCATGTAGCAATTTCAAATATCCAGTGGCCTTGAGGTTTCCATTGATGAAGAATAGACCCACTATCGTTGTACCCCATATACCACACCAAACCATCACTTTTGTTGTTCCAACAACAAAATCTTCTGCGTGAACTGAGGGTCCTGTTCCAATTTTTGTTTTTCCCATTCTGCAAATTCTGCGCGCCGATCTGGGTCATCCTCGTTGAGATGCTGCAGTAGCTGGAGTTTGTAAGGGTGCCATTTCTGAGTAGCTAATATCCGCCGAAGGGATCTTCGACTAATGCCACTCTCCAGTGACATGCGGCGAGTGCTACACTGTGGGCTCTTGCTGAATGAAGCTAGGACAGCCACTGATGTTTCTTCATTAGTGACAGTTTTCTTGCGTCCACATTTTGGCAAATCCAACACTGAACTGGTTTCATCAAACTTAGCAAGCAGTTTGCTAACTGTAGCATGGGAGATGGGTGGTCTCGTAGGGTGTCTTGCATTGATATCTGCTGCAATGACCCGGTTACTGCGTTCACCAGATATCAACACAATTTCGATCCGCTCCTCACGTGTTAACCTCTTCAACATGTCAATGGCTGTGAACAATGGCTGTGTATTTACCTGTGCATTCATCCATTTTCTTCCGGTTGTCCGGGGATGGATCATGGGGGTGGTAGCCTAAGCAGAGGAATCCAGACTTCCCTCTCCCCAGCCACCTCCTCCAGCTTGGAACACCAAGCTTGTCTGAGGGAACACCAAGGCGATCCCAGGCCAGGTGAGAGATATCTCTCCAGCGTGTCCTAGGCCTGCCCAGGGTGGGACACATGAGCGTCTGATAAATATCACCTTTTTGCGCCCCCCATATAACTCACCGAACTTAAAACAGCTTTCAAGTGCTTATGTTTGTTTTTATGTTAAAGGAAAAACACGAAAGCACTTAAAAACATTAATCATCATCATCCTAGGAATCGGCAAGTGTTTTCATTCACTAGAGGGCACCAAATAGCTATAAAGATCTCTGCAGTCCATTTCTAAACACAAGCAAACCAAAATCCAAGATCATCTAAAATTATAGTGCTGTAACTATTTATGACTTCTTTCTTTTTTTCTTCTTTTCTTTTCTTTTTGTATTTTAATCAGAGGTTAAAAATATTGATGATTAAATTTTCCTTATGTGTTGACTGTTGTATTATTTGTATGTGTCATTAAGGTTTCATGCTACACCCTTTCAGTTTGTCACTGGATTTCTTAGGATCAAAATGAACTGAATTAAAAACAAACAAACAAAACAAACTAAAAACCCTACTCTGACTGAAGACAATCATAAAGGGTATTCACTGAATACTCATGATATACTTACATTTGCTTTAAAAGAAAGGAGTTTGAGTAAAAAAAAAAAGGTCTTCTTTCTTTCTTTTTTATTTTTGTCATTATGTCACTAAGTTTCTGGCACCTGAAATTCACACAGAAAAAATGTCTAAAATAATCTTTTTACCTCTTGAGTTTTACGAGAGATGGTGAATGTCACTAGGCCTTTAGGTTACATTTTACAGTTACATTCTTTGTGGCATATTTCATTTAGGGAATTATTTTTCATCATTACTGTAAGAATGAAATGCAGAAAAGTGAACAATGGAAGAGAACAATGATAGTAATAGCATAGCATCTTGAAAAGATGTAAAGTATAAAGCCAAGTCTGTTTCACTGATGACAAATAACAAAGGTAATCAACTGCTAAAATAAAATCTTCCTAATAATTTTCAATCAAAAATAAAAATGATCCTATATGATCCTTTCTTACATGACATGACTCTGCAGTCCACTTGTGGGAGAGAACAGCTGACAAGGTAACAGCATTCATTTATGTTTTGACCCATTCATTATATATATTGTATCAGTGGAGTGTAGCCACTTTTACAGAAGGGAAGCAGAGATGATTCTCACCCTCATCCCCCCAAAATGCACAAACAAACAAAAATGCCTTCCTTCACTATTTACCTATTAAACAAGATAAACTGAATCTGAATAAAACATACCATTTGTACTGTCTGTCTGCACTACATGGACATCATAATAACATCATAATCTTAAATCATCATTCATGTAACATGATCTGACTGCTCAACACATGGTGTGTCAAAGTTCATTTAGTAATTTTATTCTGTATAATATGTTGGCTGTATAAAAGCATGCTGATAAGAATACAGTTATTTGTAATCTTTACAACATAATACTTTGATCAGGGTAAAACAAATTTATTAGTACGTGGGTGTAGAAAAGCTTTTACTTGGCATAAAATCCAAAAGATTTATCAAATGAATGAAGAAATTTTATGACCTCACTGCATTTATTTTGTTTTTTTAAGTTGCCATGTATTAATCTGCTTTGACTCCAAGCTTTGAGTTCAGTAGTTGAATTTTGCTCATTATTATATTTTTTGCATAATCTGTTCTTTATTCTTGTACTTTAGATTTTCATATTCTAACCTTGTTTTTCTTTCTGTATTGTACTGTTTGTACTGGTTCTCAGCCCTTGTGGTTTCCCATACTACATTTTGACTTGTTCAGCTTCTGTCGTTTACTGTAATTTATATTTGCTAACACAATTGAAATAAAGGTGTGTTTTATTTTGTGTTAGTTCTTATCTGAGTCTACATCTGGGTACACTTCACTCCATGACAGGGCAGTGCTAACAGTTTCATTACCAGTATCATTACCAGTAAGCCCAACCCAAAATTTTCCCGTAAGTGATAAGGTTTCAAAGCGCCACATTTTTTTCTCTTTTTACCTTTGTGGGAGGGATTGGTCAGAAGCAGAAATATAGTGCGACATATAATCATCCTCTGATCTTACTCTAAATATCTCAGGGGTACTAGGAGGATTTCTGACAGGGCAGCCGTATCTAAACAGAAATGGTGAGTTGATCAAGCAACAAATTTCTGTCATTGTAATGGTAGCCGTAGAAGAGTGTCATGCTGACAAGAACATGATCATTTTTATTAAAGCTTTATGAGAGACTGAAAACTTAGTCAGCTGGAAAATCAGAGAATGTGCAACAAACAAACTAATCAAAACAAATAATTTTGCTCTGTGCATTTTTAAGTCATCAAGGCTTCAAGAACTTCTTGACTGGTAGTTAGGCTTGCTGAGAAACTGTCTCTGCGTTTCATTGCAGACATGTCATAAGAGAGAGGCACTAAAAATGGACTTTGTTCAGTCCATTTAATTTGTTATTGCATAGCAACAGGAAGAATAGAGAATTTTTTCTACTGACACACAGATACTTCCCCCATCAGTTTGTTATTATGGTATAAAGATTAAAAAACTTTATTCTTATCACCTTTATTCATCTTTTATAGCCACGATAAGAGACAGTGAATCTTTAAAATTTACCAGTAAATGTCTGTTGCACAATTGGGTCATCCTAAGAAGTGAGAAAAGTTGGCATGTTTGCAAACTACTATACTTGCAAGAGTTCACTTTTAATAAAGTTCTTAATTTGTAAAACAAATAAACAAAAATATGTTTGCATTTTAATCATTTTACAAAAAAATCTTTCTATGTGATGTCATCTTTTTTTCTTTCTTTCTTTTTAAATTACTTTGTCCTGTGACTGTAATGGTAATAAAGCCGCTGGATGGAAGAGAATAAAGATAATGCAGCACCTGGAGGTGGAAAATAATCCAAAACCAATTGAACTACATCTGTGAAAGATAACAAAGGTAGTCTAGCATTTTAACATAATATGAAAGGTTTGCCAAACAGATTTTATGTTTTTCATCCAAGTGAGAATTTGTTGTATATTTTTTTTCTGCCTTGTTGTATATTTTTTTTCTGCCTCCTTCCTTTTGGTACCATATGCTTGTTTTATCTAGCTCTATATGTAATACTGCAGTAGTGCAAGTGTATTCTGACATGGCGTATTGGTGCATGGTTGCTCTTTACGTGGTTTCAGGTATGACCACTCTTTTAGTTGGAATCCCAGTAATGAAGTTTGCTACTCAGTGAGCAATAAAACTACAAGAAGACAGAGAGAAACTATGTCTGCATCAACTGCAGTTAGTGACAAAGGTAATATTTGTAATAATATAACAATTGTTTTTCTCTGATAGTGTCATTTTAATTCTTTTGTTTGTTTCTGTTTGTTTCAGTGCTGCCTGACCTCACGTTTGTGCTAACCGGTGAGCGAAATGCCATTGACTTTGGACCGAGAAACATTTTATTTGACCATGATGAAGAAAGAAATGCTGAACAATTTTCATCCAAACTATATGATTTGTGTGGCCGGCACATCTCGGTCATCAACATTCTTGGTCTGCAAAATATTGACAAAATTCCTTTAAACCAGGGAATTCATGCCTTTCTCTTACTGGTACCATATGGTCGGCATAGCAGCCATTACACCTCAGGGGTTCAGTGGCTTGAAAAAGCTTTTGGGAAAGGATCTCTTCCTTATGTAATGACTGTTGTGACTCGGTGGCCGGGTGAAAAATATGAAAGTGCACTGGCAGACCTGAAAGCTAACAGTAGATTTAGTGAAAAAAGATGCCACACGTGCACAAGAGGCATGATGGATGCCAACGAGATAATAGATCTCTTAGAGAAAATAGATGTCATGGTCTCTGAAAATGATTACCACTGCTACAGTAGACTCAAGCACATGAAGGAACATGAAGAGCTGGACCAAAAAGAAGAAATGGTCAAGAGAGGTGAGATTTTAATATGTGGCGGATTGATTTTGACACTTTATGAAAGTTTAGGTTCAAAGGGTTGTATTTTTGTTTTTAATTATCTGAACATTTGGATGTTGTAAAGTTCAAAAGTTTGACTTTACAGCAAACTTTACCACAGCTGTCAATCAAGGCAGCCAACAGAGCATGGCTGCTTTGAGGGCCAGGGCCAGTATTGCAGATAACAATACAGATACTGTTACTTTCAATCTATAAAGGCAGCTTATGTAGAAGAGAGCAGTGTGTCATGATTTATGACACGAATAATTACACGTTTTCAAATTCTGAATCAATTTTAATGATCACTAAATCACTGTGCCGGCTGCCCCAGAACCGGAGAGGCCCAATCAGTCTAGGATGGCTCAGCTGATGTCAGTCAAGCTCCCTTGTAAGACTGGCAGCAGGCTCAGAGCTGCTGTCTGCGCCTCTCCTGACAGCAGTAGCCCTGACCAGCCTCTCCAGCACCCAGGTTTGGCATTTGGCCTGGTCCTAAAGCCTGGCATCTGCACTTCTTTCGCTGCTGCATGCTCCCTGTGCACTGCGGCCATCTCTGCGTGGTCAGCACATCCAACATTGCAAGCTGGGTTTTGGCACCACTTGTAAACCCCAGTCACTTGCAGTCACTCAGTACGCTTGTAAAGAACTTTAATTATTCCTGTGATGACCAGACAGCTTTCCAGTTGTCACCACACCACACCCCTTCTACCTGGAACCAGCTGGACTGAAAAGGGAAGGGCGTAGTTGCCTGATGAGCTGCACCTGCCCTGCCATCCTCCCTGACCGTTCCCCTCAAGCCTGCTGCCTGCTGCTTCCCTGCAGTGGAGCCAAAGACCACACCTCAGCCACAGACTTCTCACAGAATTAAGTTTGAATTGTAATTCATGTACAACAACTTATGTATTTGCCATTAACACACAGTTATTAATAGGTTATCGAGGTAACTTTTCTTTTGCAAGTAAAGCTCTGACCTCGCTCTGACCTCATCTGTCAGGCTGTCCATCCCCACTGTGAACAGTGAATTTCACTCCTGCTGCAAACTTTACCACTGTCTCCCTGTCCTCATAGATGTACTGCAGCAGCCATTGTTTACATTCACAAAGAAATAGTGCAACTGCTTCTGACCTTCTCAACACACACTTTACTTGTCAGCACTTTAACATTGCTATCTTTCATCATACTAAACTGCTTTAATTCCTTTCCAGCTACAGCTCTCCTTCTAGCCAATTGCCTACACTGAATGTCAATTGCCTAAATACAGTGCAGGCAGTTATAATGTAGGCTGGATTTGTTACACAAAATTATATGTAATTACTAGGGGTGCAGCAATACTCGTATCGATATTGAACCGTTCGATACAGTGCTTTCGGTTTGGTATGCATATGTATCGAACAATACAACATTTTTAATTTATTTTATCAACTTTTCTTCTGACGATGCTGTCTGTGTTGAGAGCTCAGTGGATCTGCGTTCGACTACTCTGCCTAGGTTGCACTGTCGAGCGCAGATCCACTGAGCGCAGCGCAGGCTAGCGAGACAGAAGCTAAGCTCGTTGCAACATGGCAAATTGAACCTCCCCCCCTTCATTCAGATCTGGCGTTTGGAACTATTTTGGTTTTCATGTGAAGTATGACCCTGAAGGTAAGCGCATCATGGACAAAAGCAAAACAGTATGTCGGATGTGCCACGCAATGCTCAATTACATTGGATGGGAACTAGTGCGTTAGCGCAGTTAGCTCGTTAACGTGTTGACGCCGTCCAGCACCAAGCACGGGGCGATCTGCGGTAACTCGTTAACGGAGATTTGCAGCGTTATGGCGTTAATATCATTTAAACGAGATTAACGCTGACAGCACTAGTGGGAACACAATGATTATGACTGCACATTTATGCTGACACCATCCTAGTGCAAAGACAAGTGGAAGCAGACAAAAAACAACAAGCATGCATGCTACAAAATTTACCAGAGTCATTTTGAGTTAAAATATATATTTTTAATTTTAATAAATGACAAATTAAAAAGGCATGAATATTTTTTGTATCAAAAAATATTGAACCGTGACACCAAAGTATCGAACTGAACCGTCCTGTGAATTTTGTGTATCGTTGCCCCCATTGTAATTACAGGGTACCCTGTCGCAGGTGTCACAGGTGACCCCATAATATGGCCTGCACCCCATAAAGGACAGGGTACTTACAGTGTAGTTGTTTCCTGCAACAACCTGACTTGCCTCCACGCCACCCTGGGAGCTCACTGTGCCACCCATCCTCAGCAGCAGGCCAGAGACCCCCTGCCCCCGGTCCTCTGTTCGAGGCAACTGTCTGCAGGAGAAAAGGAAGGGAGAAGTTAGGCGTGAACAGCAGCGGCTCCCCACAGAGAGTCCATTTTACCTGCACAAACGCCGCATTGGCACTGCTTCGTCCACTGGACCAGGTCCGGGGCACCTTTCCGGGTGAAATCAGTTAAGGGATTGGTGAGGTCCTCAACACAAACCGGCAACAGTAGCCGGCCAGCTTGGGCACCCCAAGTGGTACCCCAAATACTATACGTCCAACTGCACACTTCTTGAGGTTGGCCGTGAGCCCTGCCTGCCTCAGAGACTCCAGGATCGCAGCCACCCACCACACATGCTCCGCCCACATGTCACTGTAGATGATTACATCATCTAGGTAGGCGGCAGCATATGGCCGCAGCACCCGGTCCATGAAACGCTAGAAGGTGGCAGGGGCCCCGAACAAGCCGAACGAAAGTGTAACGAATTGGTACAAACTGTAAAGAGTGGAGAAGGCCGTTTTTTCCTTGGACTGCAGACAAGGGAATCTGCCAGTAGCCACTGATCAAATCTAGTGTCGTGAAAAAGTGAGCAGTGCCCAACTCGTCCAGCGGCTCATCGACCCTGGGCATTGGGTACGCATCAAAACGTGACACCTCGTTCACCTTGTGATAATCGACACAGAACAGTATAGAACCATCCTCCTTCACGACCAGAACAATGGGCCTACACCACGCACTGTGCAACTCGTCTATTACTCACAACTTCAGCATTTCGCTCTATTCCCACTGAACTACTTGTCTTTTATGTTCAGGCAGCCTGTAGGGCCATGAATGCACCATCACACCAGGCTGCATATCAAAATGGTGCTCCATGAGAGACGTACGGCCGGGTAGGGGGTAGAACACATCAGCAAAGCGCTGTTGCAATGCAGCAACATCCACAATGGAGGGAGGCGGGAATGTTGGAATTTGGAACCAATGTGATCTCGGACCCTCCCAAGGACGCACAACACGGTCCATGTGGTGACAGCGCTTTTATTGTTACAATAATCCAACTGTGGTTTCAGCACACTGGCATGGGACACCTAACCCGTTCAGCCATCACGCACACACCACTGCCTCGTCGAATGTCACTGCAAAAGTTAATCACCTCGCCAGGCACACCTGTTCACCCCGCCTCTGCAGCAGGCCGGAGACCACATGTCTGCCACACAAAACTATATCAATAACCGCCAAACAGCTAAAACAGTAAATGATAGTATGTAAAAAGATTCCACATAAACATGTAAACACAAGTACTGTAACCCCCCCCCCCCCCACAAGACAGCTCGAACGCAGTCAAGCTTTGTTTTTATACATAGATATAAAAATATGGATATGTGCAGATAAAGATCATAATTATAATATTTCTGACTGAGTCAAAAGTGAATTAAATTGAATCAGAAATCGAATCAAATCGGGACCTTGTAAATCAGTTATAGGAATCAGTGATGATACCCAGCCCTATTCTTCAGTACCTTAAGAAAACCCACACACATTTTGTTCATTTCCAACAAACAAAAGGTTATGCAAAGAATGTTTATTTGTCAAGCTCACAGATTGATGCAGCAAGAGAAAAGTAAACACATGCATATGTCTTTAAGAAAGTCAGCTCTATGGGCAAGCATGTTTTCTACAGGAAAAGAACTGTGTTGAGCACTCTGTAAGCCATTGAGAAGGTGACCAGCATGCCCACGACCCAGGACAGAGCCCTGCTCGGCTGAGGCAGAGCGCCAATGTAGGCAATGGTGTGGAAGATCCGAGCGCCAGCGAAAATACGAAAGTGAAGAAGAGCGACAGAAAGCTCGGGTCCAGTCAGAGCATAAAGGAGGCCGACAATCACGAAGGGAATAATGTTCTCCAGGTCATTCTGGTGACACCTAGAGGACAAAACAAACAGAGGTTTAGCAACTGCGATGGCCACATTATTAGTAACAGTAGGCACGACTAATTTACACAATTTATTATACACATTTATGTTTTTTGGTAGTGTCTGTCCAAAGAATATCAAACACGCCCTAAAACCCTAAAACACCCCCCCCCCCCCCCCCCCAAAAAAAAAAAAACCCCAAACAAACAAACATGATATTTTCTTAACTTCTTTAGATCAACCGTTGTTCTAAAGCAGGGGCGTCGAACTCCAGGCCTCGAGGGCTGGTGTCCTGATTAGTTCATTACCTCTGGAGAACTTCAAGACATGTTGAGGAGGTCATTTAGCCATGTAAATCAGCTGTGATGGATCAAGGACACATCTAAAACCTGCAGGATACTGGCCCTCGAGTCCTGGAGTTCGACACCTGTGTTCTAAAGACACATCAGGATTCTGTAGTATCTGAATTTTAGGGCCAGATTATCTCACCTTCGAACTCGTTCTACATCTGGGTGAGTTTTCAGCAGCTTCTTCTTTTCCTCTGCAGACTTTCTGGCTACATCCTCTTCATTAGAGAAAGACTTTAAAAAATAGAGAATACAAGTGTTTGTTTCTACCAGGACTTATCACAATAATATATCAGGTTGAAAGGATCAACACTGAGAAGTGAGGATGGTTCGGGAGCAGTTATGCATTTCTTTATTCTTTAGTTATGTAATTCTTTATTTTTCTTAAACCAACATGAGTCTTGTAAATTTTGAACTTGCAGTTTTATAAAACCAGGACAAAAAAGCAACTAAGCTAATCTTACAGAGAAATACCCAAAATGTAGAACATGCTGGCATTTGAACTCACCCCTCTGGTGAAGCGGTAGTATCCAGTCATTGGCCCCATCAGTAGCATCTTCACAACAACAATAACTGCATATGTACTGAAAGCCCTCACTACCTCATTTTCCATCAGCTCTGTCATCTCTGCTGATTTACAGCTGAAGAATGAAGAAAAGAAGGAAGTTTGTTTACCTTCCTATTAAAGCAAGTTTACTTCAAATTTAAATCTATTTGTAGTTTCTGTGTTTTTTAGAGGGTGTATACCCAACACAAAGTACCACTGTGAAAATAACTCAATCCAAAATAGTAAAATATTTAATGCTAAACTATTCATACACCATTTAAGCATCAAATAGGACCGACTGCACTCATAACCATAATATAAAGCATATAAGACAGTGCTATCAGTAAGACTACAAACTTACTAAAATGCACAAGGACCAACTGAAGTGGCAAATATGAAAGGATGAGTAGTAGCACAGCAGCAGAGCAAACGCACCAAAACCAGTTTCAGCTTGACACTGTTTGTTGATTCAAAGCACAGGTAGTTTATCAGGTTTACTTACTTTGCGCGGTGACTCTGCAGAAAACAAGCAAGTCTGGATCTGTTGCACAAGAAGAATCTCAACTGTTACCCAGTTATCTCTGGGGGCAGGGCAAGTACAAAGGTGCTGTCATAGTTTGCAGCAAGAAACATGGCCCAAATGCAAAACGCAAAGGCAGATGAGATAAAGAAAAAAGAAAATATTTTTGTTAGGCAGTAGGCAGCAGTTCAAGTGTAATGCAACTAAACTCAAAAGCCACAAAGTTCATGCAGAAAAGTTCACTTTCTATATGTCTGTGAAGGTTCAGAAAGAAAAGTGTCTGGACCTAAAAGAAGTCTAGATGCTTTTCTTTCCGAGCTCCTTAGACTACACGTTCTATACTTGAGTCTAATCTGCTGCCAAATCTCTTTTATTCTGCTGGAACTGCAGCTATTAGAACACCAAACACACACCAAGAATGTTTAATCATTCAAATTAATTTGACATTGAACTGCCAGCAAATGAAAGAGACTTCCACATCTAATTTATTTGGCTGTTCAACACTAAGATTTAATGTTTAAATGTCACCAGTTGAAAGTTTTCAGACCTCAAATATGCAGCAATCACCCTGTTTGTTGTTGGTTTTACACATGTAAATACTTTTTTTTTAAACATAAATATCTTCAAAAATAAGACTTCATGTAAATTTAAAGCTACAATAACTGTATTTTAATTTACTGTCCAACAGAATTTTTTGAATTAAGGAAAAAGTAAATTTCCATTATTTTAGAGTATTCCTCCGGTGCAACTAACTAAATTAAAGACTAACTTCAAGTTGCCAAAACCACAGTAACTGCAAAAACTACATCATAACATTGCAGTCCTTTATTTTATAAATAAGCATATGACTTTGTAATGGGTGTGAAATTGTATTGAAAGTGAACAAATGGTAAATGGTGTCTTGACACGTATTTCCTCTTATAGAGGAGTGGCTTTAAGCCTCCATGAGTTTTGGCAGAGAGCCAACAGGAAACAGTGACTTCTTTATTCGTTTTAACCTGATGGTGTAAGCTAATGTGACAAAGTGGTTAGGCATGAACTCATTTACTACTTGTCCCTTAACCATATTGATAATTTATTTCCTTGTTATTTTACCTTCAGCCATAATGCTTTAATTTAGACATTGCTGGTGTAACTGTCATTTGAATTTTCTCCTGTTCACAGGCAAATGTCTGGTAAATTATGTTTCTTTATGTTACTTTGGTTATACTTACCATGTTTGTCCATTTATTCAGGTCCTATATTTAAGACAGGTATATGGGAAGGGCCGCCCCAGTACTTCCTGTTTATATAGAGTCATGAGGTCATTGATTGCATCACTGGGTGTAACCAAATGAAGGGTTTTCATTTTGTATAGTATTGTTTATTTTCTTTAAAGTTGCCTTTTTAGTTATATTGTATGCAATGTTTTACTTTTCAAACCATTTAGCTTTGTTTAGAATTGTATTGTTTGGTCTGACCTATTTGTTTCAATGGTAGCGACTAACGAGGTTCAGGTGTGGGGCGATCGTGGCTCAAGAGTTGGGAGTTCGCCTTGTAATCGGAAGGTTGCCGGTTCGAGCCCCGGCTCGGACAGTCTCGGTCGTTGTGTCCTTGGGCAAGACACTTCACCCGTTGCCTACTGGTGGTGGTCAGAGGGCCCGGTGGCGCCAGTGTCCGGCAGCCTCGCCTCTGTCAGTGCGCCCCAGGGCGGCTGTGGCTACAATGTAGCTTGCCATCACCAGTGTGTGAATGTGTGTGTGAATGGGTGGATGACTGGATATGTAAAAGCGCTTTGGGGTCCTTAGGGACTAGTAAAGCGCTATATAAATACAGGCCATTTACCATTTAAAGTCCTGTATAAAGCAAGTGGGATTTTTGGCTACCAGGTTGATTGTTTTATGGTAGAATGGCGATGCCAAAAATAAAGTATACTTAAAAGAAACTTAAATAGTCTGCTGGTGCTGTTTACTTATAACCTTCCTTGGTGCTTATGTTATGCTACCTCACAGCTACCCGCTTTTAGCCTTCATAACTGCCTTAGTTATGTATAGCAGGGATTCAGCAAATAGCTTTTCCAGTTTGGGTACATACTGAGAGCATCACTCAGTTGCTGAAAAATTATGGCTAACACTTGAAATCTGGTAATTGTCCCAGGGTGCCCAACCCTAAATCTACCCCAAGGCAATCAGAACATGAAACTTTAAATTTTATTAAATTATCTCCTATAAACCTTAGCAGATGATTTCTTGTGAGAGAGACGCTCTTATTTTCATGTCATCCTGTTGCTGGCAGTCCTCGGCCTGTTTATTCACACTGTATGATGGTCGGGAACAAAATCATGAAGTTTGATGAGTGCTACAGATCACGTTCCCAAACTACAATTAATATAAACATTTTGAGTACAATGAATTTTATTAAGTAGCAATATGTAATATGCATGCAGAGTTTCACATATTGGACTCTTCACATCCCATCAGATCTATTAAAGACATGGGAGGAATTTGTTGGTGCTGAGAGTTAAAAAGGACGTCAGCTCTTGGGTTAGACAGATGAAAAAAAACAACAAAAAGTGAGTTCATGTTACAGGGCTTCCAGTTTTAAATGAGTATTTTCACCAAGTTATTATTGTTAAGCTGCATTTATTTAATGGCACACCTTCTCACATGTGTGAGATAAAACCTAGAATTTAGCAATTCAGAGCCTGCTACAAGAAATCTATTTATTATAAATAGTATAATAATAGCATAAATTAATAATATAAATTAAGCTTTTAAACTTTTTCAGCTTTACAGTGTGTTTCTATCTGTCTGTCAATGACTGTCATGGTCTGACAGCCCTCGCTGGTCAGCTTGCCTGTTTCGTCTATGTGTTTGGATGTGTGTGTATCCAGAAGGCTGGTTTCCAAGTGCCATCAGGCTGGGAAGAGTTCCCGCGCTGAAGTCAGCCACACCTGCTGCTCTTCAACCATCACCAGCTGCAGCTGATCATCATCACGGGCAGTTTGCTGCTGTTCTGAGTTTCCGTCAACGCTGGATCGTTGAGTTTAGACTTTGTGTGTGTGTTGCTTGCCAGACTAATCTATGCATCTTGTCCTGCCAGGATTTGGGAATGGAGTGATCCATGGGAATGGAGCCATTGTACAGTTTGAGACTTGGAGTTTCACGATTCATGCCACGGACAAATAAAAAATAAATCTCTGTAAAATAAAACTTTTGGGAAAGGATCTTTTCTTTATGTAATGACAGTTGTGACTCATGAGCCAGGTGAAAATGTGAAAGTGCAATGACAGATTTGAAAGTTAAGAAATGTTTTGCTGAAAACAACAACACACGTAAACAATTAGTATGATGTATGAAGAGAGACAATAGCTTTGTTAGAAAAGATAGACACCATTGTCTCTGAAAACAGTCCGACTGCTACACTAGACTGAAGTGTGATAAAGACAAAGTGATGAAAGAGAATGTGAACCAAAACTCCTTCAAAGAACTGATGGGAGCGACTCTTCAGTTTCACAAGATAAGATTTTTTGGACAGAAAAAAAATTCTTATATATCAGTGTTTTGTTTTTCTAAAAAATTAAGAAAAATTGTCATTTCACTGCATTCCAGAGACAGAATTTTGCTATGTTATGCAAAATAACAATCTATGTGAGAATTCAGTGCTGTGCATCTGACAGAACTACTCTAGCTCCCCTTTCCTGCAGCATCTGGACACAGTACAGAGGGTTGATCCAGGAGTTTGGACTGGAGTGAAACTGCCTCCAGATCAGTGCTGGTGAACCACCAGTGAACATCCACGCACCAACTCCTGTGTCTCTGTCATAGAGGGGAGTGACTGAATGTTTGTCCCAGTATTAAAAAGTCAGTTTGATCACAAATGAATGGCAGGAGCCAATGAGCCAGAAAAGCTGATTGCTCACAGGTGAGGTGAGAGAGCAGCAGAGATAGATTAACATCTCCAGATGTCAAGGAGGTGAACACTAACACAGTTATATGTTTATGTACCGAGGTTGTAACCCATTTTGTCAGTGGATGGTGGTGTTGTACTACTGGGGAACCACTAGAGACATGCACAGCTCAGAAATACATGAGCTCTGACCTGGGAAAGATGCTAACTTTGGTGTCCTCTCTATTTATCTACAGGTACTGAAAAACTTACATTTATATCACTAAAGTAATGTAAGTTAGATAACAACTGTTCTGTCATTTTTGTGATGACTTTGAGACGTTGTTTTGTTTTTTCTTATGTGTTAACAACAGTGCCAAATTATTTTGAGTTATGACCATTATATAAGTTATCCTTTAACTATGAGTGCTTTTGTTTAATTTATGTGTATATGAATATGTCAAACTCATTTCAGTTGGCTACACAACCCTTGGAGTTGAAGTATGAAATACCTACCTGTCTCACTTAAGATGGTCCACCTTGCCTGTAGGTCCTCTCTGGAGCACTCAACTCATTTACCCACCTGCCTGCTCACCTTCCTTTTCTCCTGTGAAAACGCAAGCCAGTGGCTTCTCCCTCAGAAAGTACTCTTAGTGCCCCTAAGTAAGTAATCGCATCACCACTCACCAACGGGACTTTCCATGCGTTATCTTTCTGTTTGGACTAACTAACTATACTCTAGCTAGTTAGTTTAGTTAGAGTAACCCAGATCTCCTTAGAATCCTCTTTAACTGCTACTTTTCTTGCTTGTGTAAAATAAAGACTATTAAAAATTATAATTGAATCCACTTGACTCCTGCATTTGAGTCTACCATCATTTATCAGCCTATGTGGCCTGAAACACAGACAGAGAAAAATTGTTTACTTTTGCTTCAAGGCTGTAGATCTATATCAAATGCGCTGCAAGTGACACTGGCAAGCACAACATTCCTCAGGTGGCAGTGCAGAGGGCAGCACTGAAGGGCCAACAACATCCTCTACCCATGTCCACTGGCATCATCCTTCACTCTGGGTAATATTTTAAGGCCCCATCCCTTGCGTCACTTCTGTATCATTAACTATTCAAACAGCGATGTCATAGCCCCACCCCACATATGTAGTAAAACAGCATACTGATGGTCATCTTTCATGCTTCCACAGACAGATTTCACCATTTTTATCGTGGAACGGTCAGGCCCCAGTGGTGGAGAAAGTAATGTACTTGGGAATTTTGGCAATGTTTCTGAAACATTCACAGAAAATCCTGTGAAGATCAAATGTTTTGGTATTGTGGAATTTTGTCCTCTGTTTTTTCTGATATCTAGACACAGGTGAAAAGTGTTCTTCCAAAACCAGCAAAAAGATCTCAAAACTGTTGACTACATTGTAACAAGAGACTTGAGAAGAAAGACGTGGGAGTCCCTTCTAAGTGCAGTGCACTGCAAACAGTTGTAAAGAACTGTTGGATGCACTTGGATCAATGGCAATATTACAGACAAATTGCAAGATCCATAGACAGCTGCTGACCTGACAAACATGCCCAATATGGGAGCAAGAAAGATTAGAAGTCAAAGTTAAATTGCTTCGTATTTGTGCGTGGACTGAAGCACGCGTTTTTGAGTCCTCAAAGATTAAACACAAATCAATGCACACATTTTTAAATTTGGCCATTCGATGTCCCACTTGTCGGTCTGGATAGCCCTGACCAACACCCAACGCACAATAATGTCATGAAAGCATATTTTTGGTGATTAATATCCCATAGCTACTAACTGTTATCCTAAGCTAGTAATTAGCATTAACTGTCACGGTCCTGGGTCTCCTGACCCAGCGTTTTTAGTTCTTTGTGGTTTTTGTATTATTGTACTTGTGTGTGTGATTTATTCTATGGCTTCTAGTTTTGATCCCTTGCCCTTCATGTCTCTCTGTGTCCCCTCTGTTCTGTGTAATTGTGTGTCTTTGCATGTTTGAGTTTCTTGTTTTCTGTCACTCTGCATTGTGCGTTATGTTCTCATGGTTGGTCTTTTGTTACTCCCTCTAGTCTAGTCTCTTGTGTTCCAAGCTGAGTATTTCCCTGTGTATTTTGGTTCTTAGACCTCTGCCTTATGGTTTATGTCTCTGTGTTTCTTAGTTGCTGTCTCCACTGTGTCAAGTTCGCGTCTCTGTGTGATACTTCCTGTTTTACTTTGATGGTCCGTGTCTTATGTGAATGCGTCCTGCTTTGCTTGTCTCGTCAGTCCTGATTTCTCCCAGCTGTGCCCTCCTTCTGTGTCTCATTCCCCTCATTACTTCCCAGTGTATTTAAACCCTGTGTTTCTCTGAGTCAGTGCCACGTCGTCCCTCATGCTGTGTGGATCTCCTTGTGTCGCTCTGTGAGTTCTTAGTTTGTTGTTTCCCAGTTTAGTTTAGTTTGTATGTTTGTCCTACCAGCAAATAAAGCCGTGGTTTTTGAGTTCATCCCCTGAGTCTGTGAGTCTTGCATTTTGGGTCCACATCTCCTGCCTGCCGCACAGCGATTCATGACATTAACTAACATCCCGATGCTAGTAACAATCATCCTTTATGTGCCAATCACCAATAATTAGGGTAAACCTTTTCCCAAACTATTAAAACTACCCATATGGAAAAGAAATAGAGAAAACTCATATAAGGCTTAATATGATTTACCGTATTTCCCGGACTACAAAGCGCACCTGAATATTAGCCGCACAAGCTAAAATCAGGGGAAAATCCTGTTTTGTACATACATTAGCCGCACCTGACTAAAAGCCGCAGGTGTTTCAATATTGACTTATCATATGTAAGAGAATATGCACAAAGCGAATTGTCAGGAAAGAGATGGCTGTTTGGAGACATCACTTTTATTAATATTTTGAAAAACAAGTTATGGGTACATATTTGCATAACTTTTTAGGTATATGTACAAGTAGCGGTAATTACAAGTACGAAACATGTGCTGTGCTTCATAAATGAGTAACAAATGTAGTACATAACAATAACCTAGGGCACACCAGAAAAATAGATTGGACTACCTTTTAGGCTCAGGTGCAGTGACACGGCTTTAACAAGAAGAAAAGTCAGTCATTCACCACCATCTTCCTGCGCACTAAAACCACCAAAGTCCTCTTCTCCAGTGTCGGATACGAACAGGCTCAGGATGGCTACGTCATCCACTCTCAGCTTCTTTCCTTTGTTGTCAGTGTCAGAGTCGAACACCCTCTGAAGGGCCGTGGCGGTGTCCTCCTCTCCATCATGCAGCAGTCCAGCCCTTCGAAATCCGTTGGTGATCATGGATGTTTTTACACTTTTCCACGCTGTCAGATTCCACCGGTGGAGTTGAGCATAACTTGCTTTTCGCACGCTTATCGCCGCACATCATCCACGCCTCCCGCTGAACGCATAGCACTACTTTGAAGTTTGTTTTTCGCGCTACTTGTACGGCACTATGTTGCCTGGCGGATGGACATGTGACCAACATACCACTCTTGAACCCGATACTGTGTGTCTGATACCATGCCCTTCCGCCAGGCAACGTAGTGCCGTACAACACCGGAACAAACAAAACAAATCGTCTTACGATATGACAAAAATCAGGGACAATCCATAGAAAAGCCGCACCTGACTAAAAGCCGCAGGGTTCAAAGCTGGTGCAAAAAGTAGCGGCTTATAGCCCGACAATTACGGTACTCATGAAAGTGGCCACTTTCTCATTACTTTCATATATTGTTTTAGGAAGTATCCAAAACATACAAGTTTCATTTATATAACTTTTCAAGGGATCTTACATCTGTTTTCACTCTTGTATGCTTTTCATACAAGTTTCACACAAGACAGATACAAAGATTTATATATATCTTTTCCATATGGGTACTGACTGCATTTTTTTTTTAATCCTGGACGTCGCTGGACGTCGCCCGGATCAACAAGGTAGGGGTTACATGAATAGGATGAGAGACCTATGGATTCTTCGATATCCAACATCCACAATGACGGCGAAACAACTAGTAACTCAGTGTTCCAACATTTTTCGTCTGCAGTCTGGAGGTATTATAAAGTTGATGATAACAACATTGCCATAGCAAACTGTGAGATATGTAAACTTGGAAAAGCGACCCACTTCAGTACTGGAAAGAACATGCTAACCAGTTTCCCTCTATGGCTGCAACCCAATATCTCAGTGCCCCCTGTAGCTCTGTGGACAGTGAGAGACTTTAGTGCCGTTGCAAACGTCCTTGATGAGAACAGAAACAGGCTCAAACCTGACAAGGTAGAGATGTTAGTTTTCATAAAGAGAAAACACACATTTCCTTCTGTGAAACTTACTGCTATGATGACAGTAAGAGTTAGGAGTGCAGTTTCTAAAACCACATTACTAGCTTTGCAAACACTGTGGCACTTTTATTTTTTTATTTGTTTACATGCCTGCCGGATATTTTTAGTTGAGGTGCTATTTGTTGTTATATTAGTCTTTTTTTATATTTACTGTTGCACTGAAGTCCATAAGTGAAGAATTTATGTTATTTATTACTTGATTGTTCAAGCTACCTCACAAAAGTGCTTTGTTTGTTAACAGAGTTGTTGAACGTTAAAATAAAGTGAATTAAATAAAAAAATGAGGAACATCCAGGATCTGTTTCTTCGTTCTGCTTCATTCTTTTTTTATGTATTATTGAAGTATCGGATCGGGACTCTGTATCGGTAGATACTCAAAATCAAATGACTCGGACTCGAGGGCAAAAAAACATGATCAGCACATCCCTAATTGACACCTTGCTCGGACACTGAGTGGCAAATAGCAAAGATTGCAGATGAGTGCATTTAATGTTTTTGTCTTGTGTAGCCATTCTAAAGCTAAACAAAGGACAGGCTTTGTGTATAACCGGTGGTTTGTAGCATACACATGTAATATAATAGAATTTTACACATCAGCTGAAACAAAACCTTCTTGGATGGTCTCGTCGATTAAACATAAATCCATTTCATTTGTTAGATAATTGCACTAAAATGCTGTAAAGGGCAAAAAACGCACAAACATTGTCAAGTGAACCAGTTCGCAGACTTCAGAAGGCACTCACAGCAGTTGTTGCTGTCACGATTGAACTTGAGCTAATGCAGTAAAATGAGACACTCCGAGACCTGATGGTAGAGAGATGAACCAGAGCATGACCTTCAATGCAGACTGCAGAGTTCACAAGTTGCTTAGCGGCCACATTAGGGTCAACTTTTGAGATAAGGACGGTGAGGTACGTTGTCCTCCCATCATGGTGAATTGTATGTGTGGATTACATAGATTTATGTTTTATAAGACATTAAACCTGCAGTGTTCCGGTCAGAAACAGCACTGGACCATTTTTGTGTTTGGGCGTTTCGTCCAAGTGAAGCAACGAAAACTCACAACTGCATTTCTTAGCATGACAGGACAGTACAGAGGGTTGGTCCAGGAGTTTGGACTGGAGTGAAACTGCCTCCAGATCAGTGCTGGTGAACCACCAGTGAACATCCACGCACCAACTCCTGTGTCTCTGTCATAGAGGGGAGTGACTGAATGTTTGTCCCAGTATTAAAAAGTCAGCTTGATCACAAATGAATGGCAGGAGCCAATGAGCCAGAAAAGCTGATTGCTCACAGGTGAGGTGAGAGAGCAGCAGAGATAGATTAACATCTCCAGATGTCAAGGAGGTGAACACTAACACAGTTATATGTTTATGTACCGAGGTTGTAACCCATTTTGTCAGAGGATGGTGGTGTTGTACTACTGGGGAACCACTAGAGACATGCACAGCTCAGAAATACATGAGCTCTGACCTGGGAAAGATGCTAACTTTGGTGTCCTCTCTATTTATATCACTAAAGTAATGTAAGTTTGATAACAACTGTTCTGTCATTTTTGTGATGACTTTGAGACGTTGTTTTGTTTTTTCTTATGTGTTAACAACAGTGCCAAATTATTTTGAGTTATGACCATTATATAAGTTATCCTTTAACTATGAGTGCTTTTGTTTAATTTATGTGTATAGGAATATGTCAAACTCATTTCAGTTGGCTACACAACCCTTGGAGTTGAAGTACGAAATACCTACCTGTCTCACTTAAGATGGTCCACCTTGCCTGTAGGTCCTCTCTGGAGCACTCAACTCATTTACCCACCTGCCTGCTCACCTTCCTTTTCTCCTGTGAAAACGCAAGCCAGTGGCTTCTCCCTCAGAAAGTACTCTTAGTGCCCCTAAGTAAGTAATCGCATCACCACTCACCAACGGGACTTTCCATGTGTTATCTTTCTGTTTGGACTAACTAACTATACTCTAGCTAGTTAGTTTAGTTAGAGTAACCCAGATCTCCTTAGAATCCTCTTTAACTGCTACTTTTCTTCCTTGTGTAAAATAAAGACTATTAAAAATTATAATTGAATCCACTTGACTCCTGCATTTGAGTCTACCATCATTTATCAGCCTATGTGGCCTGAAACACAGACAGGGAAAGATTGTTTACTTGTGCTTCAAGGCTGTAGATCTATATCAAATGCACTGCAAGTGACACTGGCAAGTACAATATTTCTCAGGTGGCAGTGCAGAGGGCAGCACTGAAGGGCCAACAACATCCTCTACCCATGTCCACTGGCATCATCCTTCACTCTGGGTAATATTTTAGGGCTCCATCCCTTGCGTCACTTCTGTATCATTAACTCTTCAAACAGCGACGTCTTATCCCCACCCCACACATGTAGTAAAACAGCATACTGATGGTCAGTTTTCATACTTCCACAGACTGATTTCACCATTTTTATCGTGGAAGGGTCAGGCCCCAGTGGTGGAGAAAGTAATGTACTTGGCAATTTTGTCAATGTTTCTGAAAAATTCTCAGAAAACCCCATGAAGATCAAATGTTTTGGTATTGTGGAATTTTGTCCTCTATTTTGTCTGATATCTACACAGAGGTGAAAAGTGTTCTTCCAAAACCAGCAAAAAGATCTCGCAACTGTTGACTACATTGTAACAAGAGACTTGAGAAGAAAGACGTGGGAGTCTAAACAGTGGGCAGGTCCCTTCTAAGTGCAGTGCACTGCAAACAGTTGTGAAGAACTGTTGGATCCACTTGGATCAATGGCAATATTACAGACAAATTGCAAGATCCACAGACAGCTGCTGACCTGACAAACAAGCCCAATATGAGAGCCAGAAAGATTAGAAGACAAAGTTAAGCATTCTACTCCAACAGAAGTACAACAAGCCACACCAAATGGTGTGCCAAGCCACCTACAGGCAGAGGTGAGATCTTTAATTCCCACTACTACTTGATATCCTGGTTATAAGGAGTGCTGATTGGAGTTACACTGCACTGCACTGCGCAGTGATGCTGGAGTAAGATGGTCACAGCTCGAGAGAATTTATAGTTTGAGTTTAAGCTCTTGATACAGAAAGACTTCTAGTAAACATGTCCCATATGAACCTAAGCCTGACTGCATTTATGCCAAAGCCATAACAGTGTACCTGTAAGTGTGTGTTTATGACAGAGTGAGGAATAGAGCTGCTATTTCTTTACATCAGGTCTTTTTGCTGGTGTTGGAAGAGCCCCTTTCACCTGGCTGGTGAGAGGGAGAGGGACCTTATTTTATTCTATTTATTGTTTTAATTTACGTTATCTATGTCTTTGCGTTACGTAGATAAGTTAAATTTTTGTGGTCAGTCCAAACAACAAAAGGCTGCTCAGTGCCCTCCAACAGATGTCGCCACTCCTCCAAGGCGAGTTTCACTGCTAGCAGCTCTCTGTCTCCCACATCATAATTTCTTTTGGCCGGGGTAAGTCGGCGCGAGAAGTATGCACAAGGTTGTAGTTTTAAGGAGGGGCCTGCTGTCTGTGACAAAACCTCCCCTACCCCGATATCTGAGGCATCTACTGCAACAATGAATTGTTTGTTTGGATCAATCTGGATTAGGATAGGTGCTGTAGCGAAAAGGTGTTTGAGTTTTTTGAAGGCGGCGTCTGCTTCAGGTGACCACGTAAAAGGGCACTTTGTGGAGGTAAGCCGTGTTAGGGGAAAAGCAACCTGACTGTAATTCCAAACAAAGCGTCTGTAAAAGTTCGAACCCCAAGAAGCTCTGCAGTTGTTTGCGCGTAGTGGGTTCTGGCCATTCTGTTGCTGCTTTGACCTTAGCGGGGTCAGTCTTCACCTGCCCTCCTGCCAACACATATCCCAGGAATGTGACCGTTTGTGAATGGAATTCACACTTCTCAGCTTTGACAAATAGTTTGTTTTCCAGAAGCCACTGAAGTACGGCACGAACATGGGCATGGTGCTCCTCAAGATTCTTGGAAAAGATTAGGATATCATCAAGGTAAACAAACACAAATCTGTCTATGAAGTCCCTGAGGACGTCGTTTACCAGAGCCTGAAACACTGCAGGTGCATTTGTAAGGCCAAAAGGCATAACTAGATATTCGAAGTGTCCAAGATGTGTGTTAAATGCCGTCTTCCACTCATCCCCCTCTCTAATGTGAACTAGATAATATGCGTTTCGAAGGTCCAATTTAGTGAAAACTGTTGCTTCCTGTAGTATGTCAAAAGCAGAGGTAATGAGTGGCAGTGGAAATTTGTTCTTTACTGTGATATCATTTAGACCGCGGAAATCTATGCATGTGTAACAGATGGCTTTCAGCTTTGTCCACTTTCACCTTCAAATTAATCTACAGAGCAGGAAAGCAGAACTCGGATGCTGATGGTTTGTCTCGCCGACCTCATGGTGAACTGTCTGATGATCCTCTGTCACAGAAAGAACGTGAGCGAATCTAGAGATTTGCATGGCAACATCTCAATGAACCAGATCATGTCTCTATTGACCAGCATACCATCAAAGCAGTTTGTGACCGTCATCTGGTGTACAGTTCAAGCACTGATCCTGATCTTGCTCTGGTGTTATCCATGTCTGTCAATGTCAACAGTCTGCCTGACAGTTTCACGGACGACATCCAGTTCACCTCCATGGTACTCCCCCAAATCTCAACAGCTGACCTTGCAGCCAAACAACGCCTTGACCCTGTCATTTGGCAGGTCATAGCTCAGGTTGAGCGAGGAGAGTCACCACCGCCATTCCTGAGGGAAGAACTTCCCGATCTACCTCTATTACTGCGAGAAGTAAATAAACTGGAGCTCCATAACACCCTTCTCGTCAGGAAGAGACAATTGGAAGTGACTTCACATAAGAGCTAGTGCTACCCGAGGAATATCGACCAGTTGTACTACAACACCTACATGATCAAATGGGTCACATGGGAATTGACAGAACGCTGGACTTGGTCCGTTCCCGGTTTTATTGGCCTAAGATGACTAGTGATGTGGTCAATAAAATAAGACACTGCGAAAGATGCGTGAGGCGCAAATCTCCATCTGAACGAGCCGCACCTCTGGCCAATATCAAAACCTCTCATCCCACGGAACTGGTGTGTATGGATTTTCTCTCTGTGGAACCAGATCGTGGAGTCAAAGACATACTTGTCATAACTGACCATTTCACAAAATATGCCATTGCTGTGCCAACACCAAACCAGAAAGCCAAATGTTTATGGGACAACTTTCTTGTGCATTATGGTATCCCAGAATGCTTGCACAATGACCAAGGCCCTGACTTTGAATCCAGAATCATCCGAGAGCTTTGTGAAATGGCTGGGATCCACAAAATAAGAACCACTCCATACCATCCAAGAAGCAATCCTGTTGAACGGTTTAACCGAACATTACTGGATATGCTAGGAACACTCACAGCTCAACAGAAATCTCATTGGAAAGATTTCGTAAAACCCCTGGTGCATGCATACAATTGCACAAGAAATGATGTTACAGGTTTCTCACCATATGAGCTTATGTTTGGCTGCCAACCTCGCTTACCGGTGGACTTGGCCTTTGGACTACCCCTTGCCAAAGAAGGATCAACATCCCACACACAATATGTGGAAAAACTAAAGTCCCACCTAGAAGAAAGTTACAAGCTGGCCATCGAAAACTCAGAAAAGGTGATGAAACGTAACAAAAACATCCAAAACGGACAAAACTACAAAAATCAAATCACTCGTTCAACTCTAGATACGTTAAGTCAACATTCGGCCATAATGGAATAAACAAAAACAACAATATTCAATAAATAAAACTAGTAATTGCACTTACTGTCGCTAGCCTAGCATTAGCTTACCGGCGTTTTAGGAAGTGCGATCGCGGCTCCGCATTTTCATTAATTGTGACAAAACAAAACAAACAAATAACTCACCGTTGAGTCGATTGTGAGGTGGTGTAAAGATGAATGAATCGGCCGGGTTATTGCACGCTGTCAACTGGTCTGTAGTGTAAAATTTGTCGATATCTGACAAGTACGCCAACCACAGGGACAACAGCAGCCAGAGGAGCAGGGAACATGCAGCTGATTGACCCGGAACTTATGCAGGGTTCATTCCCGCCACAATAAAGGGACTGGCAGAAGTGCGGTCAGAAGTTCTTTCTTTCCCACAAAAAAGAAGCCTGCCGCAACTGGAGATGATGAGGGTCTGATGATACCAGTAGCAAGGCAGCCCTTGTTGTATCTCTCCATAGCGGAGCGTTCAGGCTTGGATATATTATAAAGTCAGCTAGTTGGCAAGGGTGCGCTGGAAGCAAATCTATTGCACAATCATATGGCCTGTGAGGGGGCAGTGACTAAGCTTTACTGTTATTAAACACTTCACGTAAGTCATGGTAAATGGTGGGGACGCCTGTGAGGTCGGGTGACCTCTCACTCAAGGGAGTGGCCTTATTGGGCCTGGGCACACGTGCGGAGGTCAGCCTAGCGTGAGGGGCGAGTCTGCTGAAGGGAGAACATAAAAGGTGGCGCTCTCTCTGTGATTACCTGAGGTGATTAAAGTGACGGGTTTGGTGATGTGAGAAATCTGGGCGAAAATCTGATTATTTAATGCACGCGCTGGAATGGCCTGCTCTAGTCGAGTCAGTGGAATTCCTAACTGTGTGGCAAGACCTGTGTCGATTAAATTCTGCTCAGAACCGGAATCTGCTAATGCCTGCAAGGAATGGGGAGCTTGATTATTTTCTAAAGTGACTGTCAGCATCAGTCTGGGCTTCCTGGTGAAGTGTGAACCGCCCACCCGTACCCCCGAAACTGCCTCTCTTCCTGAGGCAGGATGCGACTAAATGCTCCTGCGAGCAACAATAAAAATAGGCACAAGAGCGCAATCTCCTCTCTCTTTCCTCTGGAGATAACAGAGAGTGGTAACCCTGAATGGGTTCTGGCTTACTGTCCACGACGGAGGTGGGCGCTCCGGCATCCAGAGGCTGAGAGACCATAAGCATGGGCGCCAGCGAACGCCCTGGGGTGCGGGGAAGCGAGTACTGTGATTTACGGCTTCTCTCCCTCTCTCTTTCCCGCAACCGGTTGTCAATGCGGAGAGTGAGAGAGGCCAGCTCCTCAAAGGAAGCAGGCTCATCAAGGGTAACAAGCTGATCCTTCATAGTGTCATTTAATGACTGCAGGAATACTCCTTGCAGTACTCGCCCTGACCAACCGGCCTCAGAGCGGCGGTCTGAAAATCAATAAGGTAATCAGCTATACTACGCTGACCCTGTCGAAGGTTAAGTAATCGCTGAGCCGAGGTGCCCTTAGAGACTGGGTGAGCGAAAGTTTTCTTGAACTCACCCAGAAACAGATCAAAGCGGCAATGCAGCAAGGGATTTCTGGACAAAAATGCCTCAGCCCACTTTAACGCACGCTCACGCAGCCTCCCAACCAAAAACGATATGCGGGTGACGTCATTAAGAAATGAGTGAGGCGAGCAGCCAAATGCTATCTTGCACTGTAAGACAAGACCACTGCAGCTCCCCAGATCGCCAGAATATGGCTCTGGTTCTGGAGGAGCTCCGGCACGAAAAGTTGGTGAGGGTAGACGCTCTATGATTGCGGTTTGCTGAGAAATAGCAGACGCCTGTGTGGAAGAGCTAGGGCCTGTTTCAGAATCGGAACCCATATTGTGCTGAACATTTTGACAGGTGGACGATAGTTGAACTCGCTCATGATTTCCTAAAATGGTGTCTAGCTGAGAAATGGCTGTCCGAGAGGGATCTGCTGAGTCCATGTGTGGCCAAGTCTTACTGTCACGGCCGTGGCTGAACCCGACAACCAGACTCAAATGCAGATCATACACAGAGGAACGGACGAGTGTGATAAACAGAACTTTATTTCCTAGGGCCTGACAAATACTGTGAGCTATGAGGAATAACATGGGACTTCAATTACGGTGGTCAACAGGAGTGACGCTAAACTATGAGAAATACTAGATTTTACAAAAGCACCAGAGAATTGTGACGAGGGGATATGTACAGGGGCACGGGACAGGAAACCTGACCTGGAGGCTCTGAACACTAGAATGAGAGGAGACAAGTTTTAGTGATCGAGTCTGTAAATCCTGGTGAGTATGAACCATAAAGAAACATTCTTACTTTGGCAGGTGGAGGAATGGCACCTCCAATAAGTGGTCCGAGTGAGCAGTCTTTGGTCTCCAGGAGATGATGGTCTGATTGAGTACTGTGACAGGAGGGCAGGCAGGTGAGTGAATCTGAGAGGTGTTGTGACGCAAAGAGCTGCCAAGCACAAACCAGCTCCAGGATGAAAGCGTGTATTGCCAGGAGATGGATGTGGCAGACAACAGGATAGCTGAAGTTAGAAAAAACACAGGTTGAATAGAATCCACTTGTGGTGGGGGGGAAATCTCTTTCAGTGAACCACTATGGTGACCAGCACTAACTGTGGTTAGCTGAAGACGGCGAAGAGGAGTGGTGAGCGCTGGTCTTAAATACTGGCAGCTCAATTGCCAGCAGGTGTGGAGACATGTAGGAAAGCAGTGACTCCGCCCAGGGGTGGAACTGTGACTCAGTGGAAAAACCCCAGCACTCACCCAGACCACGACACTGTATAGATACCAGGACTTTGTAAAAGATTTTTGCAGTTTTTTATCAAAAAGATAAAACATCTTCAATTTATGACCTTATAACCCTGCCTTCACATGACATTTTTGCAAAATTCACCTGCTCTGTTTTTGATCGGTTTGAGCCTGTGTGTTTTGATCAGGTGGAAGAACTTTGTAATGACAAGACATCATCTTGTCCAAATGATATTGTTCCAACACATTTTTAAAAAAAGGATTTTTAAGGTTGTCAGTTCTGACATTTTAGCAATTTTTAATAGCAATCTTAAATCAGGTGTTGTGCCAGCCTGTTTTACACATGCTGTTGTGCAGCCAGTGCATAAAAAAATCTAATCTCAATTCCTCTGTTCTTGCAAACTTCAGGCCTATTTCAAAGCTCCCCTTTCTGTCAAAAATGTTTTAAAAGATTGTATTTGATCAGCTGCAATCTTCTCTATATGGTCATAATGTTCTCGAGAGGTTTCAGTCTGGTTTTAAAGCTTTTCATAGCACTGAAACTGCACTTTTAAAAGTTCTTAAAGATCTATTAATAGCCACTGATTCATGCGAATCAGCTGTGCTTTTGCTTTTGGATTTCACCGCTGCATTTGATACTGTTGACCCCAGCATTTTGATCTCTCAGTTGGAGCACGGCAGCATCAAAGGCTCTCCATTAGAGTGGTTCAGGTCATACCTCTCTGATAGGACTTTCTCAGTGAAGATTGAAGATTTTACCTCTTCCACAGCTCCCTTTACTTGTGGTGTTCCCCAGGGTTCTGTACTGGGGCCAATTCTATTCTCTATCTATATGTTGCCTCTGGGTATTATTTTCAGGAAATATAATGTAAGTTTTCACTCATATGCTGACGACACTCAGACCTATCATCAGCTAAAGAGAAATAGTTCTGCCTCCCTAGAACCTTTATTTCAGTGTCTTGGCGAAGTTAAGGTCTGGATGGCCTTTAATTTCCTCAATTTCAACGAAAATAAGACCGAAGTGATGGTTTTTGGACCTAGTTGCAATTCTAGAACCTTGCATTTTAATTTGCGCAGTTTAGAAGCTTTTATCAAATCGCATGCTAAAAATTTGGGGGTTATATTTGACAATAAGTTCACCTTTGAGAAATAGATTAGTTTAGTTGTACAGCGGTCTTTCTTTAAACTGAGGCTTTTATCCAAGGTGAGATCTTTTTTTGTCTTTTAAAAACCTAGAACGGGCAATTCATGCTTTCATCCTATCCCAACTGGACTACTGTAATTCTTTATACAGGGAGTGCAGAATTATTAGACAAATGAGTATTTTGTCCACATCATCCTCTTCATGCATGTTGTCTTACTCCAAGCTGTATAGGCTCGAAAGCCTACTACCAATTAAGCATATTAGGTGATGTGCATCTCTGTAATGAGAAGGGGTGTGGTCTAATGACATCAACACCCTATATCAGGTGTGCATAATTATTAGGCAACGTCCTTTCCTTTGACAAAATGGGTCAAAAGAAGGACTTGACAGGCTCAGAAAAGTCAAAAATAGTGAGATATCTTGCAGAGGGATGCAGCAGTCTCAAAACTGCAAAGCTTCTGAAGCGTGATCATCGACCAATCAAGCGTTTCATTCAAAATAGTCAACAGGGTTGCAAGAAGCGTGTGGAAAAACCAAGGCGCAAAATAACTGCCCATGAACTGAGAAAAGTCAAGCGTGCAGCTGCCAAGATGCCACTTGCCACCAGTTTGGCCATATTTCAGAGCTGCAACATCACTGGAGTGCCCAAAAGCACAAGGTGTGCAATACTCAGAGACATGGCCAAGGTAAGAAAGGCTGAAAGACGACCACCACTGAACAAGACACACAAGCTGAAACGTCAAGACTGGGCCAAGAAATATCTCAAGACTGGTTTTTCTAAGGTTTTATGGACTGATGAAATGAGAGTGAGTCTTGATGGGCCAGATGGATGGGCCCGTGGCTGGATTGGTAAAGGGCAGAGAGCTCCAGTCCGACTCAGACGCCAGCAAGGTGGAGGTGGAGTACTGGTTTGGGCTGGTATCATCAAAGATGAGCTTGTGTGGCCTTTTCGGGTTGAGGATGGAGTCAAGCTCAACTCCCAGTCCTACTGCCAGTTTCTGGAAGACACCTTCTTCAAGCAGTGGTACAGGAAGAAGTCTGCATCCTTCAAGAAAAACATGATTTTCATGCAGGACAATGCTCCATCACACGCGTCCAAGTACTCCACAGCGTGGCTGGCAAGAAAGGGTATAAAAGAAGAAAAACTAATGACATGGCCTCCTTGTTCACCTGATCTGGACCCCATTGAGAAACTGTGGTCCATCATCAAATGTGAGATTTACAAGGAGGGAAAACAGTACACCTCTCTGAACAGTGTCTGGGAGGCTGTGGTTGCTGCTGCACGCAATGTTGATGGTGAACAGATCAAAACACTGACAGAATCCATGGATGGCAGGCTTTTTTTGTTAAGTTGCCTAATAATTATGCACAGTAATAGTCACCTGCACACACAGATATCCCCCTAAAATAGCTAAAACTAAAAACAAACTAAAAACTACTTCCAAAAACATTCAGCTTTGATATTAATGAGTTTTTTGGGTTCATTGAGAACATGGTTGTTGTTCAATAATAAAATTATTCCTCAAAAATACAACTTGACTAATAATTCTGCACTCCCTGTATGTAGACATTAGTCAGACTTGTCTTGCTGGTTCAGAATGTCGCTGCTCGTCTTTTGACACGAATGAAGAGAAATGAACATATCTCACCGGTGCTTGCCTCGCTTCACTGGCTCCCTGTATGTTTTAGAATCAATCATAAAATCTTATTGGTGACTTATTGGTGACTTCCTCACAAACCGGCCCCAGACTGTAAGACTCGGCCCTCATCTCTCCTCCACTTGCACACTGAGCACCGGCTCCCCACAGGGCTGTGTGCTGAGCCCCCTCCTGTATTCTCTCTACACCCACGACTGCAGTTCGACCCACAACAACACTCTCATCATCAAGTTTGCTGATGAAACCACGGTAGTCGGACTCATCTCGAAAGGAGACGAGGCAGACTACAGAGAGGAAGTCCTGAAGCTGGCAGCATGGTGTTCAGAAAACAACCTGGCACTGAACACTAAGAAAACCAAAGAGCTCATTGTTGACTTCAGGAGACACAGCACTTGGCCCCCCTTTACATCAACGGGGAGTGTATGGAGAGGGTCCACACCTTCCGGTTCCTTGGTGTCCTCATCTCTGCTGACATCTCCTGGACAGACAACATCTCAGCGGTCGTCAAGAAGGCCCAACAGCAGCTGCACTTCCTGAGAGTCCTCAGGAAGTACAAGCTGAACTCCAACCTGCTGCTGACCTTCTACCGCTCGTCCATTGAGAGCCTGCTAACCTACTGCATCACGGTATGGTACGGCAGCTGCACCAAAGCAGATAGAGTGAGGCTTCAGAGTGTGGTCAAGGCAGCACAGAAGATCATCGGCTGCCCTCTCCCCTCCCTGATGGACATCTATTCCTCCCGCTGCCTCACCAGAGCAGCAAACATTATCAAGGACAGCTCCCACCCTGGTCTCAACATGTTCAGCCTGCTTCCCTCAGGGAAGCACTACAGGTGCATCAGCACAAAAACCCACAGTTTCTTCCCCAAAGCCATAACCACCCTAAACTCACACATGCACTGATAACACAGCCCCCCCCCCCCAAAAAAAAAAATTTTCTCCCCACTTCCTCTATGGACCACCACTGTGCAATACCAATTCTGTGCAACAACTCAACTGTATATACACAACACTATTTATACCAATTCCATGTGCAATAACTCAACTGTGTATACATAACACTATTTACTACATATTACTTACGGCTTGTATATTGTACATTTTATATATATATGTTTTTCCCTGTGTTAATACTGTCCATATGTACATAGCGCTGCAGAACTGTACCCCCCCCCCCCCCCCCCCCCAGCATGTTTACACTGAGTAGGAGATGCTCTGTATCTCATTGTGCAACTGTATAGTGACAATAAAGGCATTCTATTCTATTCTATTCTATTCTATAAAGCACTGAATGGACAGGCCCCAGGGTATCTGTCAGACCTACTGCAGCCTTATATGCCCCCTAGAGTTCTTAGATCAGGTGATCTTTTGCTTTGGGCCACACCAAGGTCGAGGCTGGTTCTTAGAGGTGATTGTGCATTTGCGGTCGTGGCACCTAAATTGTGGAATGATTTGCCTCTCCACATTAGACAGGCTCCTACTCTGAACCTTTTTGTTTTTAAATCTTAAAACACATTTCTACTCAATGGCTTTTAATACTGCATGAGAGTTACTTACTTATTTATTTGTTATTAGATATTTGGCATTGATGTTAATTGATATTGCTATTTTATTGTGTAATTTGTATGTTTGTACAGCATTTTGGTCAACACCACTGTTGTAATTAAAAGTGCTATATAAATAAATAAATAAAAATAAATAAAAGAAGAAGGGAGTGCATGTGTGGATTACACATGTTGTTTAAAGCAATATGTACTCAAGTAGCACTATATAAGAACCAGCCCATTTGTCATATCTTTTATTTTTATTTATTGTGTATATCAACGAATGTTTTGGACTGATATACAAAATAAAATAGTCAGAAAACTGGCAGATAATTATATTTAAAAAGGAGGACATTATGTTACGTTCTAAGGGGTAAAGACGTGGACAAAGACGAGAAGTTTTACAATACATCACCACATCAAGGTTTGTGGAGAACATCATCATTTGAAAATAAAAATGCATTTGTCATAAACTGTATTGTTATGATGGATGCAGAATCCAGATCCAGGATCCAGAATTATAACAGGACTACAACAGTTTAAAATCAGGGCTACTTTAGGACTTAACCAAGACAGAACCAGAATCAGAACTAGATGATAGTAGGGCTGCTCGATTATGGCAAAAATGATAATCACGATTATTTTCACTGAAATTGAGATCTCGATTATTTGACGATATTTATTTAACAATAACAATGTATTGAATAATGACTTTAAAGATTGTCAAAAAATAATTTAAAATAGTATGCAAATACTGATAACAGTGCAAATGTTTGCAATATAAGAAATAAATGAAAAATGTAAACATCTATGTTTAGTGAACTTTGCAGTGTTGCTCTGTGGTGCAGCTACGACACTGTAGCAAAGTTTACACACTATGTCTACTTGATCCACGTCTGACTCCGCGAACCCATAATGTTTCCACACCACTGAAGTTTTTTTTAACCTTTCTTTTCAACCAACGGCAGTCACCAGAGGCGGAGCCAGACATTTGAAACACCCGGGGCTTAGCCCTAAAGGGTAGTATGCATGTGGGATTTCTTTTTTTTTTTTGGGGGGGGGTAGAAATGACTGAAAGATTAATAGGCTCTGTTTTGAGTTTTGTTCAAAAAAGAATGACTTCATATAGGGAAAAATATATATCACATGTGCAGGACACCTTAAACTAGTTTTTTAATTAAGCAGCAAGGCAGAACAAAGTCGGGGCTGTATCAAGACACGAGGACTAAACCCCAATTCAACCAGACCCAGAACTGATCCGGAATTAAAACAGGACTACACCAGTTCAAAATCAGGACTACTGAGGACTTAACCAAGACAGAACCAGAATCAAAACTAGATGATAGTAGCAGTAAAACTCATCATAGACCTGCACTACACTTATTTTTTTAATTCTACCAAAGTCCACTATTTAGATTGAGAAAAGTTTCTATAATTATTTAGCCTTGTTGTACAAACAAGCCTGCATAACTTAATAAATATAGAATTTGAAAAATAGTAAACCTAAAAAGAAACACTAGGTACGAGATACATGAGTACCTATGATACGGTGATACTTTTGGTAAACAACCATTTGACTAACATGTGTGTCTCACCTGCTCTTGTTCCATCTCTGTTCTGTCCTCATTCTCCATCTCCCTCTCTGTTCCTCTCTCTCTCTCTCTCTCTCTCTATATATATATATATATATATATATATATATATATATATATGATGAAAGTGATAAAAAATAAACAGCTCTCTCTCTCTCTCTCTTTATTTTGATATTTAACTAATTCAAAAGATATTTCAGTATTTATTTATCTAAAAAAAGTTTACTCTAAATTGATGCTCAACAGTAAAGAAAAAATGTTTTTATGTTTTTTCCCAAAAGTGTATGTAAATATCTGGTTTTAACTGTGAATATACTGCTGTGTATTGAAAATTCTCTTGTTTTGCATAGAAATATATTGAACAACATTCAAAGCATAATATATAAAATAACATCTACCTGAGTTTTTTCTTTGAAAGAAGCTCCTTATGTCCATTGTTGTGTACATCAGTACATTACTGAAACCGATTTCGTGCTTTATTTAGCCATGGAGGGTAACAACTGAAAATATGAAATAAACACACATGTAAGCTAGGACTCTCTAAAAGAAACAGCATTGTTATTGTTTGGCTTTTCATTTCGCCATTTGTTGATTCACTCGAAGAGCAAGTAACGTAATATGGGTCAAGTGATCATTTTGATATCAATCTTTTGTGATACACCGTCATATTTACATTATTTGTACAATGCGAATTATTTGCTTTGGTACCTGGTCAAACTTAAGCTCTCCTCTGCCTGCCTGGCTCCACTTCCCATACAGCAAACTCGCAGGCAGCAGCTTCTCCCCCTCAATCACATGCGTAAGTGCTGAGCTCAGTCGCCTAGTGCCTGAGCTCGGATCATACCAAAATTAGGGGGAATTTAAGCACAGTCGTAAATTCCCACAGTGTGCGCTATGTGCTTCGAATATTGTGTGTAGTTTTTGTTTTATACAGTTGTCAGTCAGGCATCTAACTATGAAAAAAATTACACTCCAAAAGACCCCGGGCTTCTGAAAAATCAACCCGGACTTATGCCCAGTAAGCCACCCCTCCGCTCCGCCAATGCCACTGTATAGTTGTTAATTTTTTAATTTAAAAACAAAACTGAAACCAAAACTGTCCAAAGCTAACACTAAAAGTTCTGCGAGACTTTTAGTGTAATTCAACATGGCGAAAACCTGTTTTTTTATCATAAACAACCGACATCGAAAATCGCGTTAAGGATATATTCCCCACAGATCCTCTATTTTAAACTTAAAACCGCTTGAATATAGTGTCAACTCCTGACTCATTCACAGATTCACCGACCCAGACAGACATCACCGTGTTTTCCAGGTCAGTGGCGCAATCATTTCTTCAAAGCAAAAACTCTTTCTTTCTGCTCTAGAGTCTAGAGAAATTTTCTTAGGGTGGCATGAGGGTGGCAAAGAAATCAAATGGGGTGGCAAAATCAAAGCCTTTTTTTTTTTTCAAACATATGCAGGTGGTTACATATGGGTATAATGATTCAAGTGCAGTAAGTATACACGTTTTTCATATAAATATAGTCTATAACTTAATTATTGTCTGTAGCCCACATAATTAAACACTTTAGTTACATAAAACATGTGAGTTTTGATGTTATATACTGTATAGCCTGTATAATAAATACCGTAATTGTCGGGCTATAAGCCGCTACTTTTTGCACAAGCTTTGAACCCTGCGGCTTTTAGTCAGGTGCGGCTTTTCTATGGATTGTCCATGATTTTTGTCATATCGTAAGACGATTTGTTTTGTGTGTTCCGCTGTTGTACGGCACTACGTTGCCTGGCGGAAGGATCGGGGTTCAAGAGTGGTATGTTAGTCTCATGTCCGTCCGCCAGGCAACGTAGTGCCGTACGAAGTAGCTCGAAAAACAAACTTCAAAGTAGCGCTACGCGTTCAGCGGGAGGCGTGGATGATGAGCGGCGATAAACTTGCGAAAAGCAAGTTATGCCCAACTCCACCGGTGGATTCTGACAGCGTGGAAAAGTGTGAAAACATCCACGATCACCAACGGATTTTGAAGGGCTGGACTGCTGCATGATGGAGAGGAGGACACCGCCACGGCCCTTCAGAGGGTGTTCGACTCTGACACTGACAATGAGGATTATCTTTGGTTTTGAAAGTGACAACGAAGGAGAGAAGCGGAGAGTGGATGACGAAGCCATCCGACACTGGAGGAGAGGACTTTGGTGGTTTTAGTGCGCAGGAAGAAGAGAAAGATGATGGTGAATGACTGACTTTTCTTCTTGTTAAAGCTGTGTCACTGCACCTGAGCCTAAAAGGTAGTCCGAATCTATTTTTCTGGTGTGCTATAGGTTACTGTTATGTACTACATGTGCAAATATGTACCTATAACTTGTTTTTCAAAATATTAATAAAAGGGATGTGTCTCCAAACAGCCATCTCTTTCCTGACAATTCCCTTTGTGCATATTCTCTTACATATGATAAGTCAACATTGAAACACCTGCGGCTTTTAGTCAGGTGCGGCTATTGTATGTACAAAACAGGATTTTCCCCTGATTTTAGCTTGTGCGGCTAATATTCAGGTGCGCTTTGTAGTCCGGGAAATACGGTAAATATGTAGCCCAATAAGTATAAAATCCAGAATATTACACAACAACGGGCGGTTCATTTACAAACACAAGTCTAACTTAAGTTTCACACTGTTTTGTTAGAAAACAGTCACATTGTTACAGCTAAAATTACACAAAATGTCAGAAATCTGTACTGTCATGAACAAAAATTTAAACCTAATTTTTCATGATTTGTTGGATTAACCCTCTGAGGTCTGAAATACAACTGGCCATTTTTGACTCCTTTTGAGTTTATGTTTGTATTTCACCCTCAGATTGTTTCATTTTATTTTTTCCCCCTTGCCTTGTTTGGCATCTTTTCAGCTCAACTGAATTTAGTTTGGTTTTTTTCCACTGACATACTGCATTAGTGTTACTGATCTGAAATCACACAAAGAACTTAAAATCCTAGTTGTATTTTTTTTACTGTAAAAAAAACCCACAGACGTGTTGAGTAATTTTTTATAACTTGAAATGCAAATATAAATTGTACATTTTGTAAACGTATACAACTATTTATCTAAAAATGCAGCCAAGACACCTGCCGTTTTTTTCATTTTGTATAAGAATTTAAAAATATTACTAAAACTAAAATGAGAGAACAATCAGGTGTTGCATTAACATGCCCCACAAATGATGTGTGCCAGTAAAAAAAAAGTTTTTCCACCAAAAGACAGAGAAGAACAGCACAGGGATAAACCTGCAGGCCTGACAACAGGAGGTGTATCACTCCGCTGGTTTTCTACTCAGTGTTTACGTTGCAAATGTGCCTTAGTGACATTCATTAGTGCCCTCACTGACACACAAAACAAAACGACGCCTACACAACACACTAAGTATACACTCCACACTAAACATCAAAAATCTCCCACATCTAAAAACTCTCTCTCTCTCTCACTCGCTCGCTCTGTCTTGCTGCCGTTACCGTCACTCCCAAAACTTTTCCCTCTTCTTAAACAACCAAGTCCTACGTGTTGACATTTTGACATGGTGCATTTTTATAGGAAAGAGGTGGCTTTTTTCCTTTCTTTACTGTTTTCGCGCTGTCCTTAGAAAACGCTTGAAACACACACACAAAACACGACAACAGTATTTAGACAAAAGCATGGCTTATATATATTATCATAACTCTGGATTTACTGGCCTGTAATTAAAATTTAAAAACTTTGAAGTCCAAACTTTCAGTGTGTGCTGAAATAGAGACTCAGCGTGGCTGCAACTTGTTGCTATGCCAGCTTACATCAGTCATGTGATTTGGAGGTGCAGCGTGTCCCTGGACCACAGAGGGTTAATAACACTCACCTTCCTTCCATTTCCAGAGTGTAACATCCAAACACCTGTGTAAAATCCGAAATTCCCATGGTGTTGTTCAAAATGTGCTCTGGCACAATCATAAGCATGGCTTGAACCATTTGTTAATGGTGGAGGGGGGGGGAAGGACACTATGCAATATATTCAGTTTTAGCATTTACATGACTGTAACTACGCTCAAAGTGTTAATGCTATCTTATTTTAATAAACAACAATGTCATATGTAAAACTGGGGTGGCACTTGGGGTGGCAAGGGATCATTTTAGGGTGGCACTTGCCACCCCATGCCACCCTTCTAGATCCGCCCCTGGCTATAAGCAGATACAAGTAGAGCTCTCGAATACTAAAAGTCGTGTCATCTCCGCATTTGATAGACTTTGTTTTTTTTCTTCTTGAAAGTAAGATGTTTAAAAAGAAAGCACGACTCAGCCCGTGTAATTTGCGTTCACTAGTGTATTCAAATAAGGTGGTAGATTTTTAATGTATTAGTTAGTAGATTTTTGTTGCTTCTCACTCATCAACACTAAACACTAATTAAATATCTATGACCTTTGTTAGTTGTGAATGTTTCAAACATTCTCATAGTTCTCTGCAGTTCAGATATGTCAGTGCTCTCTCTTCCTGTGAATACTGACTTCCGGAATAAAATATGTAATAGTAATTTTAGAAGAAGGAAACAATTTTTATACCGACCGACCTTCCCCTGCAGAGCTATTCTGTGTCTACTGTGTTAGAGTGGTCTCCTAGATATTTCTTATACCTTATCCCATATTTAGTTTTAAATTAATGAACGAATGAATTTATCCCCTACTGCAATGAGAATTGCACAAACTCTCTTTTTGCCTTATATACTGTATTTACATTTATGTTTACACATATTTTAACTAGCAAATACTTAAGATTTTAAGAAATATTTTTTATATTTACAACATCCATACTTTTATTGCTTTATTGTGTTTGTTTTTAACACTACATAGTGAAGATTAATTATTTATATCATTTTAAGCTTCTTATTTCTAAATTCTGAACAGGATTAGTAAGGCATGGAGGACCAAGAAAAACCCTTGCCAATAACTATCCAGCTGGTGAGAATTTTGGAGGATTTGTCAGATGAAGAGTTTAAAAAGTTCAAATGGATCCTGCAACAGGTCTCTCCAATCCCAAAGAGACATTTGGAAAAAGCAAACATAATGGAGACAGTGGATGAGATGAAGAAGACTTACAATGAAAACTTAGCAAAGAAAACAATTGAGGTATTGACACTAACGGGAAGGAATGACCTGGTGCAGTGTTTAGTAAGTTTGGCATCAAAAGGTGAGTAGAGAGAAAATAAGCAGACTTAAACTAATGTACATATGTAACTAGAGTTCAGTTTGCTTGATTACTTATTTGTGATTCCAAAAGTTTCCAAAAAAAAGTAAAATGCAAGACAGCGCTTTCAGTTTTCAAGCCCCTATGTATTGTAGGTAGGTATTAGCCCATCATGTCAAAATTACATTAAATTATCTGCAGATCCAGTGTGATGCTTGAGTATAATGTATGGAAAAATAGTGTAATTTACTATTACTATTCACTATATACTGGTGAAACTTGAAAAATTAGAATATTGTGCAAAAGTTAATTTATTTCACTAATTCAACTTAAAAAGTCAAACTAATATATGATATAGACTCATTACATGTAAAGCAAGATATTTCAAGCCTTTATTTATTTATTTATTTTTTACAGTTTTGATCATTATGGCTTACAGCTTATAAAAACCCCAATTTCAGTTTCAAAATCTCAGAAAATTAGAATATTGTATGAAATGAATAAAACAAGGATTTTAAATAGAGAAATGTCCGACCTATTAAAAGTATAATCATACATATGTACTCAGCAGTGTTGGGTGTAATGCGTTACTAAGTAACACGTTACTGTAATTAAATTACTTTTCCACTGAAAAAGTAGAGTAACTAATTACTGTTCATTTTTAGGTATTTTAATTACAGTTACTTACAATGTACTTGTGTTGCATTGTAAAATAATTAAACTTGCTGAATATCATTATTTTATTTCAATAATTTCTCTTCTAAACGTAGAAGTAAACTCTGCCGCTTTAACATCGCTGTAGTGCAGGTGCACGTCATTTCGCGCCAGTTTGCTGCATAGTCGTATTCTAAAGCGGAAGATGTCGGACTCAGCTGAAGCGTGTGGCTGTTTTATGAAATGGACATATTCCCGTGTCTTCACTTTTCTGAAACAAGTAGACAAGAATATCACAGTAATAGGTAAGCTATGTCCTGGGGAGAAAAAACTATTGGCTGCTGTTAATAGCAGGAGTAATCTACTGAAGCGCCTGACACAAGAGCATAGACCAAGCCTATTCAAATGGCGGCCCAGAAGTAACCTGCAAGTGGCCCTGCCTGTGCTCCTGGCAGAAACACAGAGAAAACGCCAAAAAATTAATAATTAATTAGTTTTAAAAAGATGTAAAATTCCTACCAGGGGAGGTTCCCAGACTCAGGTCTCACCTGTAAAATTCACAGCATCAAGATGTTGAGGGTGAATTTGTCGTGGTCTTTGCTTGAAAGGGGTTGGGTCAGACAATTTGATTTGGTGTTTAACTTTATTGGTCCTTCCAATGTCCAGATTGTGTTTGGCAAATATCTCAGGAATACTGTTGAGCTTTTGAATAATGTGTTCTTTCGAGTCTGGAGTTAAAGGTGAATCTCCAAAGTTTCCCTGTGGTTGAGATGGAGGTAACGACTCTGTAGACTGGTCTGAATACTGGATGTGTTGCTCTTTGGAAATGACTTCCTGGAAAGCACTAATTTCTGCAATAACCACTCGAGCTGGAATGTGGATTTCATGGTCAGACTCATCACTCACTACAACAGGCAGAAAACATGGCCGACGTTGAGGCAAGTCCACAAGGCAGGTTTTTACCATGAGTCCGCCAGGCAGAGAACTGGAGGTTGGGTATTTCAGAATAACTGCTTTCTCACCTTGAAATAGCCTTGTGACCAGGCATCCCTCAAGGACAGTGGTTTGGCCAGCAGTAATGGTATATGGTTTGTCTGACTTCAAGATTACAGGAGCATACTGGTCACTCAAATCCTGGACATGGCGACACTGGAGGATTTTATAAACCGCAATGTAACTGGAACCAGTTAGCTGGAATGACTGCTCAGGGTGGGTATCACAGTGCTTGCTGTAAGCGACATCAAGACTGTTGGTGCCAACAAGTATCATTGGGTATGATTGCTGGATGTCAGGCACGATAAGGGCAAGTGTATCAACATCAATGGATGAACCAAGAAAATCAGCTGGGAAGGTCATGTTAATCTCAATGTATCCCAGGTAAGGTACGGCTTGCCATTTGCTCCTTCCATTTCCAGCAGATTGTTTAGTGGTTTGATTGGGTGATCTGAAAGATAGGTATTATAGAAATAATGAGGAATGGTAGTAACCTGAGAGCCGGAATCAAGACGACAGTTGAAATGGTCACCCTTAAATTTGAATTTGTCCTGTGCTTTTGGTCCCCACAAGCCCTTTTGGCAGCAATGGAAGTTTGTTGTGGTTTCTGGGACTGTTAGTGCACGCAGCTCCTTTGTGTCCCACCGCAGAAGCTGTTTCTAGTTTAAAGATGAATTATTTTTAGCATCCCATTCTTGCTGGGGGTTTTTTCTTAATTGTTTCTTTTTCTGTTCAACAAGAGTTAAAACAGTGCCATGGCTTGGGTTTGGTATTTGACTGAGGTGAAGAGTGAAGTGAGAGTAACCTTCGACTCTGCTGAACCTTTTCTGGATAAAAGATGGGACATTTGCTGTTGGAGGGTTTGGAGTTGTTTTTTTCATTCACAAGAACAAGTGCTTTGGGACTGGATGTTGGCTTTTTGTTTTGATGCACCAATGTATTTTTAAGTGACTCTTTAACAAGTTGTCTTTCTTCTTCTGTCCGTAACAACAACAATAAGTTAGAGAAAAGTGGTGGTTTGTTCTTTTGCTGTTCCAGTTGTAATTTGATTATTATAGTGTTATCCCAACACCCATGACAAAACTGCTTCAGCAGATGTTTATCCATCTCAGCAGCTGCAAGTCCTTCTTGCTTCACAACAGTGCTGAGGGTTAGCTGCAGTCCTTGGAGGTAAGCAGATGGTTGTTCTCCTGGATTTTGAAGAATATTTAAGTATTGAGCAGATTGAGCAGATTGCAGCGGATTTATAGAAAGTTCATTCCCGCCACAATGAAGGGATCTCTGGAAGTGGGGTCAGATGTTACCTCGGTTACACTAGCACAGTAATCCCATGGCCATTGAACCAGGTTTTTGGTACTTTTGGCAATGTGGGCAGGTGCCAAGTCCAGCTGGAAAATGAAGTCAGCCTTTCCATAAAGCTGGTCTGCGGAACGAAGTATGAAGTGCTCCAAAATGTCCCTGTAGACTGCTGGGTTGACTCTGGATTTAATAAAGCACAGCAGACCAACACCAGCAGATGACATGGCTCCCCAATTCAACACAGACTAAGGAAACTTCACACTGGAATTCAAGCATCTTGGATTGTTGGCCTCTCCATTCATCCTCCAGACTCTGGGACCTTGGTTTCCAAATGAGATGCAAAATTTGCTTTCATCAGAAAAGTGGACTTTGGACCACTGAGCATCAGACCAGTTTTTTTTCCCCCTTTAGCCCAGGTTAGATGCTTCTAATTTTTGTTGTTCAGTAGCGGCTTGATAAGACTATTTCATGTACACTAACTCTAGCCTCAGTCCACTCCTTGTGAAGGTCCCCCACACTTTTCAATGACCTTTTCCCGACAATCTTCTGCAGGCTGCGGTCATCCTTGCCACTTGTGCACCTTTTTCTTCCACACCTTTCATTTCCACATAACTTTCTATTAATGTGCTTTGATACAGCACTTTGGAAACATCCAACTTCTTCTGCAATACCTTTTGAGGCTTTCCCACCTTATCGAGGCTGTCAGTGATGGGTTTCTGCACAACTGTCACGTCAGCAGTCTTCCCCATGATTGTGATTCCTACTGAACCATACTAAGAGACCATTTAAAGGCTCATGAACAATATGCAGGTATTTTGGATTAATTAGCTGATTAGAGTGTGACACTTTGATCCTAAAATATTGAACCTTTTCACAATATTCAAATTTTTGGAGATTTTGAATTTGGGGTTTTCATAAGCTGTAAGCAATAATCATCAAAATGAAAACAAATAAAGGCTTGAAATATCTCCCTTTGCAAGTAATGAGTCTATATATATAATATTAGTTTTACCTTTTGACTTGAATTACTGAAATAAATGCACTTTTGCATGATATTCTAGTTTTTTGAGTTTCACCTGTACATACAGTTATGCCAGGGCTATGCAAAAGCTTTTTCATTTATAAAAGTTAGTATTTCTTGAAGCAGGGTTGACACAGTCACACCATAAGGCTTTTTGGGGGTTTGGCATAATGTTTTAAAGATTTTAAAATTAAGACAGGTTTTATAACAATAGGCCCATGTAAAACAGAGACCGTCTTACTTTACAGTATTTCATCTGATAATACTAACTGAATAATCTTTGTCTTTCAACACTATAAAATTGCCATGCCATGTCAACAACCAGAGTACAAAATGAAGAAAATCATTTCTAGAAACAGCAGCTCTATTGCAAACAAGCAAAAGGGTAAGTACATCCCATCGAAATTGGTGGCTTTTATGGTTCAAGATTCAATAGCAACTTGGTAACGCTTTTGTGGTGGCACACTGAATTTAATTTACCACAGTAAAACACATTGTACATTTGAGATATTTTTTAATCTCCAGTCTGTTCTAAACTTCAATGATTTGACAGCTGCTTTGGATTTCCTGCAACGCAGGGTCTTTCAGCTCAATTGAATGACTGACAAGCCTTTGGCAAAATGACAAACTGTTTATTGTATGTTGTTGTTATGGTTTAATTTCTTCAATATATTTCACATTCTTAAAATGTAAAAATTAAAGATAAATCCTTGAATGAGTAGATATGTTCAAATTTTTGAGGAGAACTAAAACATTTTCCATGATGTAGTAATCTGTCCCTTTGCTAATCTGTTAAATCATTGCTGTTCTACAGGTACCCTCAGTATGGATAAGCCTGAATACAAGGATAAGGTCAAAAACTCTCATTTATTTTATAAAATCCAAATGTTAGATTGTCATTGTTCTTTCCAACTGTAAATACAAACACTTATTTATTTACAGGAGTCATTTGATTTTCCTGAAGAAATCTGTGCAACGAAACAGCATAAGAGAGAGTCTAAAATACTACCCAGAAGACTTCCCCTTCAAGACAAATATGAACAGAAGTTATCACCAGCAGATCTCCTTAAAATAGGCCCTCCTTTGAAACAGAGTCATGACACATCTGAGAAAGATTTACCTCTTATTTTTCTTCAGAGGTTGTTGATGTTAGACTATAGAGCTAGATATATTCCTGTAAGACAAGACAATCCTGCTGTGAGTGGTTCACAGTCTGTTCCAGTTTTTGACAGTGATAATATGTTTAGTGACAGTGTAGTGTCTTATAACTCAATGCAGTTTTATTTGCATCCAATGGATGTTCAGATGGCAGCATTTCATTGTTCAGACAGTTTTCTGAAGCAGAACCTGGTTACAAAGCTCTCACAGTGTCAGTACGCCTTACCTTTACTTGTCCCTGACCCAGTCAAAAGGGATATTGAATGTCCTCTGTGGACGTTCAGGCAGATACAAAAAACATGGAAGAAAACTCAAATCAAGGATAATTCACATGCCATGACCATGAAGACAATGCCCATTTGCAAAGCCGAGACACTAATGGTGTTTTTCTTCCGCCTGGGTTCACTGCCAGTGTCAAAATCTCAGCTCATGAACACTTTGATCAATGACCGTCACAGCACCTTCTTCCACAGGAACTGCCCAGGTAGCACCAAATCTCGCCACCTGATAGACGGTATGGCAGAGATTGCCTGGTACTGTCCAGCCAGAAAACCCAATGACTCCTTCACAGACTGCATTGCCTTTTGTAATCTTCATGGTGATGCTCTGTCATTTGAAAAACAGCGTGAGATACTGATTGAAAAAGCTTCAGTCACTGTTGTTCTTGTGAGAACTCTGGAAAAAGGCCAGAAAGGTACCACAGTAATCCAAGACGTTTTCAAGTCACCAAAGCCTCTCATTATTCTCGTTGCTGATAAGGACCATGGTGCAGTTCAAGTCAAAGATGGAAAATACAAAGTGGGTCTGAAAGACAGAAGCCAGTCAGATGTTTCTGAAGAACTGAAAGGAATTATCATAAAGATTTTACATGAACCTCACACATCCTTCCAGCTTGAATCCTTGGCTAAAGTCCCTGGAGTCACAGTGGATGAAGATGATGAAGTCTGTCAAAGAGGGAAATCTGCTGCATTGAAAACAGTTTATGTGCTTCAAGGGATGGAAATTTCTAAGATCAAAGATACATTTCTACCTTGTCAAGGCGATCTGTGGCATGAGTGGTGCAGAATAAATAAAGAGCTGTATAACCTTAAAGGAAACACCGAGCAGGAAAAAAGTCAGAAACAGCAGCAACTGATGCAAATAAGACAAAATCAATGCAAAGCTTCATGTAGTGAACTGATTAAGTCATTCACAGAAAGCCTCTTTTCTTTACCATCAAAACAGAAGGAGTACTTCCTGAAATGGACTCAGATCTTAATAGATGCCCAATCCACAGACGAGATATCTTCAAATCTCAAAAGCTATGATGAAAAGTGGACTGAGGTCATGACTCTGAAGAGGAAACACGACAAATCTGATCTGTTAACAAGCAAACAAACAGAGCTTGAACAAATCTCCAAAAAACTGCAGTCTGGAACCTTTGGCCTGGAACACATCTTCAGAGAAATGGGACAGATCTATGAAGCCCACAGAGCAGTACAAACAGAGAGCAGTATGACCTACTGGACTACATTTCCTGAACTGGCTGCAGATCTGATGATTTCAGGACACCCAGTGGAGCTGATGGATGGTGATGCAGGTCATGTGCCTCTAACATGGATCTGTAGTTTTTTAGATGAAGTCATCAAGAAACTAGGCGACCAGAGAGTTTTTGTGTTGTCAGTTTTGGGCCTACAAAGCAGTGGAAAGTCAGCAATGCTGAATGCCATGTTTGGATTGCAGTTTGCAGTGAGTGCAGGCAGGTGCACCAAAGGTGCCTTCATGCAGCTGGTCAAAGTGTCAGAGGAAATCAAGAAAGACTTCCAGTTTGATTATTTTCTAGTGGTGGACACTGGAGGACTGCGATCTCTTGAGCTGGAAAGAAATGATACTCTTCATCACAACAATGAATTAGCAACATTTACTGTTGGTCTGGGAAACATGACACTGATCAACATCTTTGGTGAGAATCCAGCTGAGATGCAGGATGTCCTGCAGATTGTTGTTCAGGCTTTCATGAGGATGAAGAAAGTTAAACTTTCTCCGAGTTGTGTGTTTGTTCACCAGAATGTGACAGTTATCGCAGCTGCTGAGAGAGACATGGATGGGAAAAGACGCCTGCAAGAAAAACTGGACCAGATGGCTCAGCTAGCTGCAAAAGAGGAATCATGTGATGCTAAGTGCTTCAATGATGTCATTGCCTTTGATGTGCAAAAAGATGTGAAATACTTTGCTCAGCTATGGGAGGGAAGTCCACCGATGGCTCCTCCAAATCCAGGCTACAGCGAGAGCATCCAAGAGCTAAAGAACCTCATCCTGTCTAAGGCCAAACAGTCTGCTGGGATCACTCTCTCACATTTCAAAATCAAAATTCATGACTTGTGGAAAGCCCTGATGAACGAACACTTTGTTTTCAGCTTCAAAAACACATTAGAAATTGCAATTTACAGAAAACTTGAGGTCGAATATGGGAACTGGACCTGGGCCCTGAGGAGCAACATGCTGACTATTGAAAACCAGCTTCACACCAGAATTGAAAATGGAGAACTTGAGAAAGTTGAACGCAGTGATCTTTTTAAAGAGATGAGCAAATCATATGAAGCAATTAAAAATGACTTGGTGACATACTTTGAGGATGATGGAGACAAAGAAATACTGGTTCAGTGGAGAGGCCAATTTGAAAACAAAATAAAGGAGTTCCAAGAGGATCTGGTGAGAGGAGCGATAAAAAAACTGGATGAAGTTATTCAGCAGAAGAAAGCTTGTAAAAAGCTGGATGTTAAGAAAAAGACGTTGAGAGCAAATTGCTGCTAAAGAGCAAAGAGCTCGCTCATCAGTTAAAAGACAAATCAAAAGATAACAGGGAACTTCAAAAGCAGTTCGATGGTGTTTGGAGTGACTTGATGAGAGAATTAACTAGAGATACACAACCCATTAAGGACATCAATCTTGAAGATGACCTGGCAAATATCCTTCATATTCTTGGTTTCGAATGGAATCTCATATTTAAATGCAAAAAGAATGGCAGATACAAAACAATATCCCAGGTCAGTGATTACACTGAATACGTAGTCCTTCGCAAGCACCAAAACACAAGAGAACAGGGGTTTGCCAGCCAAATGTATGAAAAACTAAAATGTCAGTTTAAAGGACTTCTTGAGCATGGGGACCAGGGACTGATTACATCACTAATAACCAGTGTTGAAAACCAGTCTCTTCATGGAATTATGAAGAAACCTGTAGCAACAAGAGGCTACAGTCCAACTTACTTACAAGAAGTGGCCCAAAATGTCCAGCGGACAGTGACACAGTTTGAAAAAAACAAGAAGTATGCTTTCAAGAAGGAGTTCACAGTTGATCTCCTACTGTATGTATTTGACAGGGCAGCGACTTGGCTTTCAGAGTCTCACAAAATATTCACTGTGAAAAATGATGCACACACTTACTTGGAAAGCAAGAAAATACAATACTACAACATTTTTAGAAGCTTCTGCAAAGGAAACTCATCTGCTGTTGTGTTTGGAGAAATGATCTGTGAAAAATTGAAGGTTTCCATTGTTGAGGCTGTTTGTAACAAGACTGCCATTGATCTCGCTGGAAAGATGAAGTGCAGCTACCCAGCATTCAGTGAGAACAGACTGAACTTAGAGAAACATTTGTTGAAGTCCCTTGCAGAGAAAGAGGACTTTAATGGTTTCATCACCTACATCCAAAATCCAAGGAAGCAAGTAGCAGCTTTTATCAAAGAGAGAGTAAACATATACATGTCCAGAGAATCAAAAGATGCAGCATTGGATATACTCAGGAAAAATGTTGATGACATCAACAAACTTGTCAGTCAAGCTTTATTTGATGCAACAAATCAAGTCACAACACAGAACAGAGACATTTACATGTGGGTTAAGGAGTTTTCCAGGTTCCTTAAAGATAAACTGACTCTTGGTGCCATCTCTTGTCAAAACTTCAGGGACATAAACAATTTTGACTTTCTTAAAGAAGAGATTGAGAAAGGTCTTATATCCATCACAGAGGAGATGAATCAGCTTTCCTTGGATAAGATAAAGGAATTCAGACTGAGACCTGATCAAATCCTCATCGATCAGTTGTGTAACTGCTTCTGGGAAACCTGCCCGTTCTGTGCAGCTGTTTGTACCAACACTATGGAAGATCATGTGATTAAGGACAAAATTGATCACAGTTGCCCCTTTCATCGATCTCAAGCAGTCAATGGTGTGCATTACAGAAACACTAAGGAAATGTGTGTTAAGTTCTGCACAACAGAAGTTGCAAGTGGTGGAAAATTTTACCCAGATGGAGTTTCAGAGGAGCTTTTTCTTTATAAAGATTACAGAAAAACTGGGCGAGGTTTGCTAACTGGAGCATTACTCCTGATGAGTATACATCGAAGTATTGGATATGGTTTGTTTGCAAATTTAAGAAGAGGCTAGAAGAGCACTATGGTTTAAGTTTCACAGGACGTGGTGAGATTCCCCCTAAATGGACAGAATTCACTAATGAAGAGGTAAGAAGTGATTAAACTGGTAAACAGAAAACAACTTCACAGACATAAACACACAGGTGAGAATATAGGAACAATAATCATTTTAAGAATGCAGTGAGAAATATGTCAGTGTTAATATTAAATCACTGTGTCATCAACAAAGTTTGTGATTAGGACATTTTTCTCATGTGGGAAAAGCAGAAGAATCTTTTTATTCATGTTTGAAGAAAAACACAAAGAACAATGAAATTATTGTATGTAAGGATGGTTTAAAATTGTATTTAATCATATCTGAAAATTTAAAGTTTAGCTCATGCAGAATACACGAATAGTGTTCTTCATACCCTATTTTTTTGATATTGTATGGAAGTTATATTAGTTTGCTAACCGGCTTATGTAATTTGAAATCACACCAATATTTTCTTGAGTGTTTCAGTACTGAAAATCCTATATTCTCTATATCCTTGAATGTTTTATTATTTGCATTTTAAATGGGTATGATTTTTTTTTAATTAACACGAACAGAGAGATATTATATGCTTCTGATACATTAAAGCTATTTTTCTGCTGCTCCTGTCTCACAAGGGTTCACTGCACCAAATAGCTCCTCATGCTTGATTTTGGTTGAGGTTTAAGCCAGATGCCTTTCCTTGTGCAACCCTGAAAGGGTCTTCAGCTGGAACTGAACCAACAACACTTTTGCTTGTCAAACAAATGTGTAGATCACTACACAATGGAAATATTTTCTCTCAATTTAACATAGCTGAACATTACACTGAAATTGAGATTATTTACCTGGTGGTACATCCGTAATAAATGTGCACTGAGAAAAGCTGAAGTGCCTCAGCATCTGCCAGACCCCACAGCCAGTGTGCAGCATCTATCCATTTTCTTAACTGCTGGTCTGATTCAAGGTCATGTGTTGCACCATACATACAGAATATTAGAATATTTGTTTGAAAGCATACCTTTAATGACATGTTTTGGCAAAACGTTTGGAGATTTTTCTTTGGTTATAACTGCAGTGTAATTATCAGACTGATAATAAACAGATTATGTTCTATTCTTCAAGTCACTGATCGTCTGTGTCTTTTATCCAATATGTACAAAGCTATCACAGTTTACCTATAACTGTAAATACATGATCTTAGTCACAGATTATAATTGTGGTGGAAGATTTATTTTCTGATGTATTGATCACATATTTTAACCAAATCACTTTAGTAACTGTAGAATCATATTGTCACCAGTTTTTTGCATGTGGACCACAAATAGGCCTTCTGCTCTATCAAACATACACAATGGGGCCATTGTAAGTTCATGGGAGACGTTAAGCAGATAGTGGGGCTCCTTCTGCTTATCAGGGATGTAGATCTCTAGGTGACGGCTAAGCAGAAAACAAGGTTGTAATTCTCTCTCTCTGAAGAGAAGGGTTTCAAGGATGAGCTGTGCTGAAGGTATACAGGGAGTGCAGAATTATTAGGCAAGTTGTATTTTTGAGGAATAATTTTATTATTGAACAACAACCATGTTCTCAATGAACCCAAAAAACTCATTAATATCAAAGCTGAATGTTTTTGGAAGTAGTTTTTAGTTTGTTTTTAGTTTTAGCTATTTTAGGGGGATATCTGTGTGTGCAGGTGACTATTACTGTGCATAATTATTAGGCAACTTAACAAAAAACAAATATATACCCATTTCAATTATTTATTTTTACCAGTGACACCAATATAACATCTCCACATTCACAAATATACATTTCTGACATTCAAAAACAAAACAAAAACAAATCAGCGACCAATATAGCCACCTTTCTTTGCAAGGACACTCAAAAGCCTGCCATCCATGGATGCTGTCAGTGTTTTGATCTGTTCACCATCAACATTGCGTGCAGCAGCAACCACAGCCTCCCAGACACTGTTCAGAGAGGTGTACTGTTTTCCCTCCTTGTAAATCTCACATTTGATGATGGACCACAGGTTCTCAATGGGGTTCAGATCAGGTGAACAAGGAGGCCATGTCATTAGTTTTTCTTCTTTTATACCCTTTCTTGCCAGCCACGCTGTGGAGTACTTGGACGCGTGTGATGGAGCATTGTCCTGCATGAAAATCATGTTTTTCTTGAAGGATGCAGACTTCTTCCTGTACCACTGCTTGAAGAAGGTGTCTTCCAGAAACTGGCAGTAGGACTGGGAGTTGAGCTTGACTCCATCCTCAACCCGAAAAGGCCCCACAAGCTCATCTTTGATGATACCAGCCCAAACCAGTACTCCACCTCCACCTTGCTGGCGTCTGAGTCAGACTGGAGCTCTCTGCCCTTTACCAATCCAGCCACGGGCCCATCCATCTGGCCCATCAAGACTCACTCTCATGTCATCAGTCCATAAAACCTTAGAAAAACCAGTCTTGAGATATTTCTTGGCCCAGTCTTGACGTTTCAGCTTGTGTGTCTTGTTCAGTGGTGGTCGTCTTTCAGCCTTTCTTACCTTGGCCATGTCTCTGAGTATTGCACACCTTGTGCTTTTGGGCACTCCAGTGATGTTGCAGCTCTGAAATATGGCCAAACTGGTGGCAAGTGGCATCTTGGCAGCTGCACGCTTGACTTTTCTCAGTTCATGGGCAGTTATTTTGCGCCTTGGTTTTTCCACACGCTTCTTGCGACCCTGTTGACTATTTTGAATGAAACGCTTGATTGTTCGATGATCACGCTTCAGAAGCTTTGCAATTTTGAGACTGCTGCATCCCTCTGCAAGATATCCCACTATTTTTGACTTTTCTGAGCCTGTCAAGTCCTTCTTTTGACCCATTTTGCCAAAGGAAAGGACGTTGCCTAATAATTATGCACACCTGATATAGGGTGTTGATGTCATTAGACCACACCCCTTCTCATTACAGAGATGCACATCACCTAATATGCTTAATTGGTAGTAGGCTTTTGAGCCTATACAGCTTGGAGTAAGACAACATGCATGAAGAGGATGATGTGGACAAAATACTCATTTGCCTAATAATTCTGCACTCCCTGTAGACTCACCTGATGTGTTGAGGAATTTTCTTTGTCTCTGAGTTTGGTCAAAGCACATAAGACATGAGCAACCGCGCCCATTTTCAAAGATTGCTTAGGTGATTGACCAGAGTCTCTCCATATTGCAATATGTTATTAAACTCACTTCAAATCATGCTCACTGAGGTGTTTGCAGGGTTTTTTTTTTAATTTCCACAACATAATTCAGCAGGATTCCAATGCTAGATGGCTTTATTTATTTGACTGATATTTGATATATTTCAGGGGTGGCCAACTCCAGGACTACTTTTTAGTTTGGAACTTAAAAGGCCCACCAATTAACCTAACATGCATTTCAAAAGAAGTTGGAAACCTATGGAGGCACAAGGACTACATACAAACTCCACATAGAAAAGTGTTAACCAGGAACCCTCGTGCCCCACATGCATTTTGTATCATTTGGAGCCATTTTTCTCTGCATGTTTTATCTACATGTTTACATGACTATAAATAATCAGTTACCGGATTTAGCAAAGAACTAATATATTTGCATTTTCTCTTATTGTTCCGCGTCATCATACTTTTACTCTTTCATGCCTCGACATATACTGTGTTTGTGAGAGGCTGCAAAACCTTAAAGATGACAAAACATGATTATTTGACTGTAAACATTTTATATCATTTTGCACAACAGGACATTTTAATCCACTTAAATGTATTAATTTCTCTTTATCTCTTAATGATTCTTCAGTCAATAACTGACTGTTATTGTAAGAATAACATTCAGACAGTCAAACCTCATCTATAACTAAAGTGTTAAACACAGCATCTGTTTACAGTTGTATCTCTTAGCAGATCTTGAAGGATTTCAGTTTAAAGTCTCCTGTGACTCTGATGTAGCTGATGGTACCCATACCAACACGATTTGGAAACTGGACTTCCTGTCCATCAGGAAGTTCCACTTCAAACGTGTCTTCAGCCAGTTTCAACACAATCTGAAACAGAAGAAAAATTCATAAGAAAACATTTTTTCCAAAACACAATCAATTCCAACCCAACCTTCATCCCCCAGCTTAATATCTGCAAGAGTATTGGTGTGTTTTTTGTGTTTTATGTGGGTAAACCAAACATCCATTTGATCTAATCAAAAACCTTCTTGTGATATTTATAATACTCAGACACTCAGTACATCATCAATTACTTCGATCACATTCCCTCACCTTGACATCAGCACCCCTCTGTAGGGGGTTGTGAATTTCCCGTTTTTCATCGCCCCAGCAACCAGCAATCTTTGAGTTGCACACCAGCACAGCACCATCAGTGTCATCATGGAAACGAGGATTGAAGTGCAGTGCCAGGTCATCTGCATCACAGCCAAGATCGATCTGGAATCTGTTGATCAGAGGTTGTACAAACTAGGTTTTAATATCAATGGCTTGCAGAGCTTTAAACACATGATCACACAGTGGATACAAGATATAATATAATTTGTAAAAGTCCACTTTGTGCTAGATTGGATTTTCCTACTGCAGGATTAACAGCATATGTAGCTTTCATTCAGTTTATATGGTTACTGTACTGAAAAAATAAATGTTATGAGTTTTGTTAGCTTACCTCTCTGCATCATGCAGAATTACCCCTTTTATTTTCAGCTCATCTCCGGCTCTCAAATCCACATTCTTCAGTTCGAGTTCCTGAACACATGGTTAGAATATAATCTGAAGAAGTCTTGAGAATGAAATAACTTTGCATTTTCAGTTTTGCAAATAATTTATTAAAGGGTAAAATGTAGTTAATTTGTTGACATGTAGTGGCATACACAAACCTAAGCTTACCATACTCATACTGGTTGCTGGTGAACAGTCCTGGATGATGGAGTGTCAGCAGAGGTACAGTCTACCGTGCCGGGAGAAAAAAAGGTAAATGGGATAACTGTGAATTCTAGTTTATTTCTGATGCAAGACATGAGTTTTAGTAAGATTCTCTTTTGACACTGACTCATTCAACATCATACTATATTCAGTACAAGCACCACTCTGTTTAATCACCTGCAACAGCAAATTAGTATATGAACAAATTAGTGTGATTTTTGTATTTTTCATTGGTATTAATTTTGCATATTAATGAGGGCCTTCAATATACTGCAGATGACTCTAGAATAAAATAATCTATATAGTGTACCATACCCATGCAATAAGTCTATTTCGCAACAATTGTTTTTGTATGCTTGACATTTAAAATGATCTACAAACAAGATCATTGTGAAATGTACATCACTTTTTCCATCAAAACAAATCTGTAATAATATTATATTTGACAAATTTCATGCAGGGGCAGGTTGACACTCTAACCACTGGATGGCAGTAAAACGCGTAGTCTAAATTAGAAACAAGCGAATCCTGGAAGGACTTTGATTAAATCTGCTAAAATACAATTACAGTGTTTTCATATGAGCTGATGAGAAGTTTAAAATAAATAATCTGTATCATTTACACTGAGGAATATAGAATTATAGACTGTAAGAAAAAACTAGAAAATGATTATCCAGTCCTTCCTTTTGTAATACGTTTTAACAACAACTTCCGTCACCCTGCCGGAAGTGACAAAATAAAGTAAATAGAAGCTGTCTTTAGATCGAGAAGTTGAGATAATTGCGAATAAAAAGGGCGATTCAAAAAAAAATATTTTGATTTTATGCACACTGAATAATATCTTTATGACGACTCTGTGCGACGTCTAAGAAAGGTAAATTGTTAATGGCCTGCTGACGTTTCAGGGGACAACATTAGCTAAATGCAGCTGCTATTAGCCTACAGGCTAGCAGCTAATAATCCAAGTTCCTTACTGACCTCGGTCACTGCAATGAAATCTAACAGTGACTGGTTTGTGTGTGCATGCAGATATATTAAGTGCAACAGTTACATTAATTAAAACGTATTTAAATGGTTGTTGTTAGGATGTTAGCATGCACTGCGGGTTACCAGCTGTTTGCTCTGCTCCAGCGTTTCCTCACTGACTCCACAGCGATTAGATTTGCCGCATCAGGAAAGCAAAGCTGCCAATTTTGGTGATTTTCCGATAGTCCATCTGACTATAAACTACTTTTAAATTCACCGGTAGCTCAAACTCTTAAACGTGTTCTGATTCTCACTCTTTTAATGAGCGTTTCTTTGGTTTCTGATCACTAGATCCAGTTAAAACCTTTGATTTCTGTTTTATTGTACTCTCTCGCAGGTTTCACAGGGACAGGAGTGACGCTGTCCTGCAATGTTCACAGATATGGACTATGAATTGGAGGAGGACAAACTGTGAGTCATTAATGAGCTTTCTCTACCCACCCCGCCGAATCACATATGCTTTTCATACATTATAAACATAAATCATTATTAAACATCTAAAACAGTAACTGATAAGGTGAATGCCTTGATATAAACTGTGATATAGTTCCCTCATTACAGAATGTCCCAGAATAAGATGAACAAAATGCTTCAAAGCTCAATTAGTGTGGGTTTTTTTCTCTGTCTTAACAGGGGGATACCAACAGTGCCTGGGACTGTGACTCTGAAGAAAGATGCTAATAATCTTATAGGCATCAGCATTGGTGGTGGGGCTCAGTACTGCCCTTGCCTCTACATTGTTCAGGTGCACACAGAATAATTTATTATGACTTTATTTATTAACATGTCATCGATCACCAGAAGTTTCCATCATGCTTTAAATGTTATAAGACTGTATCTGTCTCAGTTTGCTGCTGTTTAGCATACGGGTCATTAAATGCAGCTTATCGCCTCTTATTCAGGAAAAATAACTGTACTTTGTCACGGTACTTTTTAAATGCGGTTGCTGTTGCTTTGCAGGTGTTTGATAACACACCAGCAGCTTTGGATGGGACGCTGGCAGCAGGTGATGAAATCACAGGTGTGAACGGGAAAGCAGTCAAGGGCAAAACTAAGGTGGAGGTGGCCAAGATGATTCAAGCTGTGCAGGTACACCGACTCTGAAAGTGTTTATTAAAAACTCAGCATTACACTATTGACCATAACTGCTATTTAACATTACAGTGTGACAAAAATGCACACAGTTTAGAATAATAGTACAGTCATTTTTGCATCTGTAGCTACAAAAACTCTCACCATCTCCATACACACTAAAGAAAAAGATGCATTTGACTGATAGCTTTATTAGCCTTTTCAGATTTTTGGTAGTCGTGATGTGTTGATTATTTCCATGGATTATTTTGAATACAATAATAGTGTCATTGCTGTGAAAATCTTATGACAGCCCTGTTGAAATAATGATGTTAACATGAGCCCTATTATTAAACTCTTGTTTTTAATCTTTTAAACCTAAAGACAGCGACTCTTCATACTCACCCTCACCTCTGATGACCAGTGCCCCATAATGAAGAAAAAAAGAACCAAACCACAGAAACACTGTGTGTCATTTAAAAGAAATTTTGAAAATAGTTAAAAGATGACTCACTTTTTTATGTCCAGCACAGTCCAACAGTTAGTGATATATGAGCCCACCTTCCCACTGTAGACAGGACACTGTAGGAGTGACTTCACTGGTTTGCTAAGCTGTGCTGAAGAGGTCGGGACAATAGCCCGTAGCATGTGGCGTACCATCACCGGTGAATAGTGGCGCTGTTGTTTTTGGCATCTTTTGTTCACAACCCAAAAAATTCCATGACTTCCTGCGTGGTGGGATAAAGATGGGGTTCAGTGTGGGATTAAAAGGATTAGGTGGTGTTGCTGCTGCCCGTCACTGAAAATACATTTCACACTTAGCACCATGAATGTTGCACATTATTAATTTTAACTTATCTACTAAGGTGAAATGTAACTTTCTTTGAAGCATGCATAGCAGTGCTTTGTACTGCATTCTTGCATAATCTCAACAAAAGCTAAAACAGTTCTATTTCTTATATTTAGCACTGCTACAATAGATGCTCTTCCTCTCACCATCCTATATTTATTTATTTATTTGGTTCATTTAACTGTTGATCCTATTTTCACAGGGAGAGGCAGTGATCCACTACAATAAGCTGCAGGCTGACCCAAAACAGGGGAAGTCTCTGGACATAGGTATTTATATTTATGTTACTTTCTTTTGAAGCGTGCACTGCAGTGCTGTGTACTGCATTCTTGCAGAATCTCAACAAATCGTTTTCACTGCTGCGTTAGTTTGTGTTAAACATTGATATTTTCTATGTTTCAGTGCTGAAAAAAGTCAAACATCGACTCGTAGAGAATTTGAGCTCAGGAACAGCGGATGCTCTTGGACTCAGTCGAGCTATTCTATGCAATGGTAAGACTGCTAAGATGGTAACTGCAGGTTTGTTCATATCTACTTAGATTTAACTTATTCTTCTTTACAGATGGACTTGTCAAAAGACTGGAAGAGCTGGAGAAAACGGCAGAGCTGTACAAAGGTAAAGAATGATAAGATTCTTTACCTAAACATGTTAATCATGTAATGTGAAAACTCCATAATCACAGATATGAGAGAGCTTTTAATCCACAGAGACGCTGTTGTTCTCTGTTTGCGTTGCAGGGCTTATGGAGCACACGAAAAGACTACTGAGGGCGTTTTTTGAGCTTTCTCAAACCCACAGAGGTCAGTCACTATATCCAAAATCACAAACGAGAAAAACAGTATTACACCAGTGGAATAATCCACTCTCACCCCCAAGCGAAAGTTTGCTGTTGTTTTTTTTGTTTTGTTTTTTTTCCCCAATGAAGGCTAAAACCTGGTGGAGCTTTTAGTTGAAACGTGACCATAAAATGAAGAAAAATGTCATGTTTTCATACAATGTCTGCTTGCTGGTGGAGTTGTATTTATTACTTTTTGTTTTCTAACTTTAGCAGATCTTTGCTCGTAGCTATATCTGAGCGGTTTCTGGTTTTGTCCCTTTGCAGCATTTGGAGATGTGTTTTCTGTCATCGGGGTACGAGAGCCCCAGGCTGCTGCCAGCGAGGCTTTTGTGAAGTTTGCTGATGCTCACCGCAACATTGAGAAATACGGCATTCAGCTTCTAAAGACCATCAAACCTGTAAGCACAGATTTAATTTATGCTTTGAGTCATTCATTGTACTAAAAGTGCACACATCAGTTAAAAACATTCATTTTAAAGAAAGCTTTGGAAAATTCTGTCTGTGTATACTTTATATTGTGTTCCTTAAATCTGTCAGAGTGAAATTTATTATGTAAGATGTCAGTTTTCCAGTGGATGTTAGATTTTAAAGTGTCTCTCGTTGTGCAGATGCTCCATGATCTGAACACGTACCTTAATAAGGCCATACCAGACACCAAGCTCACCATCCGCAAGTACCTGGATGTGAAGTTTGAATATCTGGTGAGACCTGCGGTGCTGTCACTCTGTTTACTGAAATTCACTGTCAGCCTGTAGGTTGAATAACAGGACGGGTTTTTTGTGTCTTTCAGTCGTACTGCTTGAAGGTGAAGGAAATGGATGATGAAGAATACAGCAGCATCGTGAGTCACAATTTTTACTGATTTAATTATATCAGTATGATATTGACAGTTGATGTAAAAGTGACATTTTGATTGCAACATTTCTTCCTGTTCAGTGTGTCAGATTATTCTTCTATGAGGAAAAATTTGACCCCAGGAAAAATGTAACCGAAACCTGCTACTTTTTGAACGTTCTAAAGCAGAAAGATGAAAACATTAGAAAAACTGACTGTAAGAAGATGGAACATCACATTTGTATCTGCAGACTAACTATAGATGCCCATCTTTAATTATCATGAGATCATTATGTTCCTCTCTCTAGTTATAGGGATGGTACCTTGAAGTATGAAGCTGCTTGAGATGACTGCGTTTAATCATGTTCTGTTTTGTACACAGGTGTTAGATTAGAGTCAGACTCGGTGATAACAGGTGTTCTTTTTAAAAGGTGTAGATATTTACCATCTCAGCATGACCGCCTCTATATCCTTCATGCTCACAGTCAAACTTTATTTCACCACACTGATGCAGACTTAGCAAGTGCAAGTTTTTTTTTTCTCTCATTTTCCCATAAGCACTCTGGGGAAGAACTGGCTATAAGCTTTCCTCGGATTTCCGCAGCTGAAAACATGTTTGATATGAACCAGTAAATCCTATTTTCCTTCTCACAGGCCATGGGGGAGCCTCTGTACCGCGTCAGCACTGGTAACTATGAGTACCGTTTGGTGCTTCGGTGTCGGCAGGAAGCCCGCGCCCGCTTTGCCAAAATGAGGAAAGACGTCCTGGAGAAGATAGAGCTGCTGGATCAGAAACACGGTCTGTTCTTGCTGTTTTTCACCTTTAGCTATTCCCTCCTCTGTCCTCCGTGGCCTGTAAACAGATGCTGAGGATTTAGTAGCTTCAACATGTTGCTTTTGTTTTCTTTCTTCCCCGTCTCCAGTTCAGGACATCGTGTTCCAGCTGCAGCGCTTCGTGTCGGGAATGTCACATTACTACAATGACTGCTACGCCGTCCTGAAGGAGGCAGATGTGTTCCCCATCGAGGTGGACCTCTCCCGCACAATGATCAACTACAGCAGCCAGCCGTTCTCCTACACAGACGAAGACGAGGAGGAAGAGGGAGGCGGAGAGGGAGGAGGAAGCAGTGCTGGCAGACAAGCAGAAAACGGAGCGGAGAAGCTGATCGATGACGAATGAGAAAGCCCGCATGCGTTTGTGTTTACCATCAGTTACATTTAATGTCTACACACTCAGCAGGCAGGGATCCTTGCAGCAGAAAGCAGCTGCAGGAGCGGTTAACACTGTTCACACAGAGAGGAATACTGATTAGAAATGCTGCTATGATACTGTATGTGGGCGTTTTTACAGTTGTTTCTGTGGATTGTTAAAAATTCTATAGCTTTACGGTTACTTTATGATATTATTTACATTTGCAAATTTTCACTTAAAGAAAATCATTTATGGTGTCTCATAAGGTCATCACTGAAGGAGTGTGAGAGACACAATCAACTGAATGAAGCTTTATTTTGTTGTGAGTGATGTGTTTGGGTTTTAATGTTTCAGACTGGGATCTGTAAGCATATGAGGTGTGCCTTTGCTCTCTGTACAGTGAAGTGTACTGGGTCTGAGCTGTTTCAGTGTGGATAATATTTATTTTCTTTGCTGCAGAACCTGCTGCATCTTTGACGTTTATTTGTTTACCTGCTTGAAATGATATCACACTCTAAATGTTTGTCACTGCAGAGAGAAATTCTCAGTGCAACAAACCACTGGATAGTTTTACAAAATGTCAGGGTGTTTGTTACATTCAGCCTTTTTCCTCCATCTTTGCACATTTTAAGTTGTCTGACCGAGGTTCTTTTTTTTTCTTTGTCTAAGGTGTCTGTTTTATCTTCTCGGGCAGCATGCTTCAGGTGGAGTGTTCACATTCCCCTCACTACATTTGCATTCCAGCTGTGCCCTCACAGTATGATGAAGAAACTAAATGGATGCACAGCTTCACCGTGTTGTAAAAAGGAATTTAAGAAAAAACACTAGAACTGTGTATAAAAAAGGTGTAAAAGCTCTTTTACTTACTGTTTTATTTATTGTGTTTATCAAATTATATCTGAAAATTTATTAAGGAAAAGTTAATCTGATAGTTTATTAAACTGTTCCAAAACCTATCACTAGGGGGCAGTGTCGCATCAGCTCTTAAATGTTTCTTTTTGTTTCTCTGAATGCAAAGAAAGGGACTCATTGTTTATGTTTCTTAATTTTCTTGGTTGGTTGCTTCGTACTACGTCATAATGACTTTTCGGAACTTGACTAAATATATGATCATTTTAATGAATATGCTGTCAGTTTATTTTCTATTTTAACTTTCTTTTACCTCGATAGGGTCTGTGCCACATGAATTGCGCAGATGCACTGTCCGTGACATTGTAATATATCAAATAAAGTAAATCCAAATATAAAGGAGGGTTGTGTGTTAATTATAAGAATGTAATCTCGAAGCCTCCATGAATATGGGGCTTTTGCTTTCAGTTGTAAAACGGAACGGAAACATGCCAGCTGCGCAGAAAGAATTCCCTTCGCTGTAGACGCGTCATGTAACTCTGAACTAAACCTTCGAAAAGCCCACACACGGCTCCGGACTCAGGCTCTGGTACCTACGATATGAAATCGTCGCAGGGTGATTGTTATAATCTCTAAAGAGTTTCCTGTGAGAGTCACAAAGCCATACAGCCCCAGTGGCCTAATGGATAAGGCACTGGCCTCCTAAGCCAGGGATTGTGGGTTCGAGTCCCATCTGGGGTGGAAGGTTATTTTCTTTCTTTTCTTGTCTCAAAACTGAAAACCATGTACTCTTGTTTACCAACTATCTTAGTTGTTCCAGCAGCTTGTCTCGAAGTGTTTTCACGTACTGTTCCCCTTTTCCGCTCCTGGCCGCAGCCAATCAGAAAACTGAGCTCGCGTCACCTTTGGACTTTCCTTGCATAGAAAAGACAGATTTCCTCTTTACCCGTGCCACTTCTGTTCGAACCATTTCTATGTCCCGCAGCAGTTTTAGTTTTCAGCTCCATTCTCGCAGACATGTCTCCACTAAATTGGTTACATGCCTGTCTTTTATTCATCGTGGCTGCGACCTTCGCCTCTGCTGACAGTAAGTAGGACAAGTACATGAGAAGTCACTGGTGATTGTTTAAGGATCTGAAGAATCAGAATCAGAATGTCTTTATTGTCATTGTCGCAGGTACATCCAAAATAAAAGTGGTATCCGATCAGTGCATCATCCATAGAAATATAAAAATCTAAATTAAACAATAACATTTAATTAAATCACTAAATAAAATAAATAAAGTGCTAATAAGAATAGTATGAGCAAACATTCCCACACACATGCTTCAGTCAGTGCATAGATCATTTCAAGAATGGCGTGATGGACATTTTTTAGTAGCAGCATTCAGACATGTTATTGCGGTTGGGTAAAAGCTGTGTTCGACTCTATTTGTCCTTAAACTAATTGCTCTGAACTGTTGCCCTCGGGCACACAGTACAAACAGGGAGTGTCCAGGGTGTGAGGTGATACAGTGATCCTTTGGTCGGTATTAAACTTTCATTTTTGTTTGCACCCATTAATTCATCAGAACAATATAGAAGGAAAAAATCCATAAGTAAAGGAGCTGGGATCTGTGCCTCCCTTTTTGTTTATATTTTCATTGTGTTGATGTGTTCTCAGAGCTGACAGCAGCCACTGTGTACTGGGACCCTGATCACAAGCTTGTCAAGTTAAAGGAGGGGGTGATGGAGGTCGAGGGGGATGCTTACGGGTTCCTGAATGACACCCTATCCAGTACAGGCTGGAGCGTCCTTGAGATCCGAGCAGGGTATGGAGAGACTCCTGAAACGGATGAGATCACTTTCTTCCTGGCTGGCTACCTCGAAGGCTTCCTGACTGCCCAGTAAGTGCTGTCAGTTCTTATTATAATCTTATTTCTTTCACTCAAATTCTGAGTCTGGGCATTTTGTATTCATTCTTATACTTGTACTCATTCTTCCTTTTCTTCCCGAGGCAGATGATGGACCACTACACCAACATGTACCCGCAGCTGATCACCGACCCAAAGATGCTCGACCCAGTTCAGAAATTTATGGAGTGAGTCTGTTCCCTTTTCCTTTCAGAGTTACAACCCGAGCAGCAGAAATGTCACATCTACTTCACAATCTGTCATCTTCAATATCCTCTTCTGAAAAAAGTTCAACCAAACATTTAAGCACTCTCAGCGTTGGCATTCAGCCACTCTTGACCACAACAGAGGTGTGGTCAAGAGGCGGGGGAGAAATATAGGAGTGGTGGAGAACGAACTTAACCTGCGTGTCTATTGTCTTGCGTAGTTTGGGAGATGATGATGGGTCGGGTGGGCTGCTGCGGGTTCTGTGGGCCCTGGTCCGGATGGGCCTGGGCCCCCTGGCCTTGGTGGATGCAGGGATGGCTCCGTGGGCTCGGTCCACTCTGGTACAGCTGGCTGCTGGCAGAGCCCACGGACATGTCACTGCAGCCCCCTCTGGCTTCTGCTCCTGGATGTCCTTCATGCCCTGGGGGACGGGGGTATGGCTCCCCACACCCTCTAGCAGATCGTTTAATGGAGAAACCTTTTGAATACAAGTGTGCCCATCCACACAGGTCGCGGACAGGTGTACACACGGGTGTTCACAAACACAAACTACACCTTTCTTGGCAAAAGCACAGTCTTGCGTGCTCCACAATAACATTCAACATTGAGTATTTACGGTTACTTACACTTAGCCAGATTATTGCGACGGTGTCGTACTTATTATATTGCTCTCTTTTTTACTTTCTTTTTTTCTCATTTTTTTTCCTTCTCTCAACAGGTGATCCAGATGATTTTTTTAAGTGCCCTTTCTCACTGTCCCTCTTCACCTCTGTTTTTCGTTCCCTCCCTCGCTCACTCCCTCTCTTTCTTTCTCCCTTTCCTATCCCCCAGTCATGTTTGTCCCATCTGTAAAACTGAAAATAAAATAATGAATAATAATAACGAAGGTCATTAAAATGGACTAATACAGCAAGCCTGTGATGACCCACTTGGCAAAGTAAATCTGTTGGGGATCTTTCTTGGCCTTCAGACAGTAATTCTGACGGCTAAAGAACCAAATGGGATGGGCGGGAAAAAAAGACCATGTTGCAGAGTTAAGAACATTTTTGATCAGGTTTTTCTACTGATGCAGTATTACAGTGGGGTTTTGTAAAGTAGCATTTATCCATTTAGTTAAATTTCAGTCTAAATATGATTCTTGTACGTTTAGGGAGCAGGACTCATGGGTCAGACAGCAGGTGAACAAGAGCTCCGATCCTCTGTGGAAACACGCCGGCTTCATCATGGCTCAGCTGGACGGATTGCAGGCAGGAGTGGCAGCGTGGGCCGAGAAGCAAGGGAAGAAGGTAGGATAGCCGTTTGGCTGGATTTTTGTCCCACAAAAACGCAACAAAACACAAGAATGTTTAAAAAAAATGCTATCAAATAAATCTGCACTCTGAAATGCAGAAGCATCAACCAATAATTTTATATCAGGTTTCACAGGCTTAAGTCATGTTAAATATAAAAAGTAGAAGTAATAGTACTTAAGAAGATTTTCATGAATATGCTATAGAGCCAATAGTGATATTAATGGCAGTAAAAGTAATACTACATACCAGCAGTTATGAATTCAAATAATTTATTTGTTTAAAGAATCCACTTTGATTTGCTGTAAGATGTGAATTATTTTTAATATTTTCTTTTCTCATAATTAATTATTTTGTAGCTTTTATTCCGTGTTTTGTTTTGTTTTTGATAAATGGCCGTCTCACTTCAGGAGCAGCAGCACTGTTTGTTTGCATTTGATGACCAGCTGTTTATCTGTTGTCCTTCCCAAAGCCGCTGACGCTGTTTGACGTCCAGTTCCTGAACGCGGTGGGAGACCTGCTGGATCTGATCCCAGCCCTGGTCCCCAGCTCCTATCCTTCACTCAGAGACTTCAAACTTCCAGGGATGGGTCACTGCTCTGCACTCATCAAGGTCAGAGGTCAAAACACAAGTTAATCACAGACTGTATATAAAAGATGGATATAGAGACCAAAAGTGAAGCTAGCGATGCCTAAAATCAACTCACTCTTTCTTCTGGTTGCAAAAGGAAGTCTGACTTTGAAGAAGCATCTGCTCTATGAACAGTGTTGGGGAGTAAAGGAATACATGTACCGGCGTTACGTATTTAAAATACAAAATATGAGTAACTGTATTCCGTTACAGTTACTGTTTAAAAAGGTGGTATTCAGAATACAGTTACTTTGTTGAAATAAAGGGATTACACGGCGGTCTTTTCCCATTTCATATGTTAGGCTATGCCCTTTCTATTTTTGGTAATTCCACGCTGGTGGAAATAAATAAAACACACATTAAGAGGCTCTAATGCCTGTGTCTCCATCTCGCGGCCCATGTCACCTCTATTTGCATAATGACGTGATGAAATATTTTTAAAATTATTGTTCAACAAATTATTTAATATGAAGGCAAAAGGTAGAGTGTTACAGGTATAGCCCTAAAGAATGCCTTTCTCTGTCTCTCGTTAGCAAAGTTGACCCAGACAACAAAGTAAAGCTAGTTTTTGGCTACGAGCCCGACACGGAGCCCAGCGCATTAGCCAGACGTCCCTTTACTACGGTTTGGAGCCGCGGACCTGTTTTATATATGCGCAGAATAGTTTTCTATATGAGATCGCTGCAAAAATTTGCAGCCTTACCTAATGTCCACCCTACTGTTACTCATTTTATATTAAGATTTAAAAATCTAGTTGGTATTGGTATGGCGAGTATAGTCTTCAGTAATAGTAATAAATCGCACAGCAATCGTACATCGTACAACCGTAAATACTCAATGTTGTATTCAGAATACGTTACTCTCATTGAGTAACGTAATGGAATATGTTACGAAATACATTTTGGGGCATGTATTCTGTAATCTTTAGTGGTTTCAAGTCTTGGTGAATAAACCGAAATGTTCCATTTCTGCAACATAAAACGAGCAGTTGATAAGTTCACTTTATGAAGATGTGGTGTCTCCTCTTGCTCGTCAAGTTTGAGGGGGAAAAAATATGGCAACCGATAAAATGCCAAACCCGAGGATCTAAAACACAAGTCTGCGCACAGCTTACAGTGGCCATCTTTTATATACAGTCTACGATCCTGATCAGGCTCTTATTCTTATTAGATATTAAAAAAAATACACATAACACAAAAAGCAGCTGATGTATATGAGTAGTTCCTCAAATTTACTTCACAGCAAATTAGTAATGCTTCACTGACATCAGCTGTAACCTGATTTTCATAGGTGTGCAAAATAAGAAGAACAAGAAACTACCAGTGAAGAGCAAATTTCCTGTGTAATCGAATGTGCTGGTGCATTAGTGCAGTAACGCATTATTCATCTTTATTTCATATTTAAAGAAACTAAGTTTAATTTTCAGTGACATAATTAAATCAGGGGACAGTTTTGTACACAGAGGTGCATATTCTAAAACCTGTAACTTCAAAGTGTTTTTTGCACGGCAGCTTTAACAAATGTATGTTTGTGCTAAATAACAGGCCAAATTTAAAAGTCCTATAACGTCACCTGTTCTGACTTCTTGTCTGTTTTGTTGCTTTTGTTGAAAGGAAACTATCGAATTTAAGTTAATTATCTAACTAAACCAATGTTATTATGTTGGTTAAGCTACATAACTGTTGGACATGACGCACGATTGTCTCATTACTGATTTCTGTCATCATCTTTAGATGCTGCCGGGGTACGAGAACCTCCTGTTCGCTCATTCCAGCTGGTACACGTACGCTGCTTCGATGCGGATTTACAAACACTGGGACTTTCACATCAGCGAGCCCCATACAGCCACTGGAAAACTATCCTTTAGCAGCTACCCTGGTATGTAAGAAAGCAAGAGCATCAGTGAAAATTTTTTACAATCTTTTAAAACGTGTCCTATCCAAGACAGGCAGCATTACAATCAGTAACTGCACAGACTAGTACAACACAGATGAAAATACACAGCAAAAACACACTAAAACTATAAGAATGTAAAACTGATGGAGTAAAATACAAACACAACCAACATTTATGCTGAAACAAACATAAATAAAAGTAAAAGTCACTGAGTTTATTGAATAGTACTGTGCTGTTAATATTCATGCAGTACATTTGTAGTAGCTGCCTCCAGGTCAGTTAAAGACGTCTTAAATGGATTTGGTGAGATCAGCTTCTTAAGTTTTAGAGTTTTGCTGATGATTCCACTTCGTAATTCAGTCAGTGTCAGCCATCTCCAGAAGGCCAACCATTCATTCTGCTGTCTCTGTATAACAATTTTGGTTATCTCGCCCTCTTCACACATGGCACACATGCAAAAAGAACATCATTATGGAAGAAGATCATCCATAAAGCTCATGTTTGTAATGTGGCTTGTTTGTGGCTTCAGGGTTCCTGGTGTCGCTGGATGACTTCTACCTCTTGGGAAGTGGTCTGATGATGACGCAGACGACCAACGTTGTCTTCAACTCCTCCCTTTTTGACACAATCACCCCAAATAGCCTACTGGCCTGGCAGAGGGTCAGGCTGGCTCACAGTTTGGCAAAAACCGGAGAAGAATGGGCCAAAACCTTTTCCATGTATAACTCTGGTGAGCATGTCTGCCTTATGTACATGGATCTTTATACACGAAGCACAGAAACTGTGCTGTGTTTTGATAGAAAAAGCTAAATCATGCTCAGGCCTCTTTATTAAACTTTTTTCTCTTCCATAAATCGACCTGTAACTCTTGCAGGAACCTACAACAATCAGTACATGGTGTTGGACAGAAGCAAAGTGAAGCTGGGTCACAGTCTCGACGACGGTGCGCTGACTGTGGTGGAGCAGATCCCCAGCTTGGTGGAGTACTCGGACCAGACACAGACTCTGCGCAGAGGCAGCTAATCATTTTCTACATTCAATTGTATTTTGTATCATATTTCATTTTTAGACTTTTCTGTGATTTCGTCACCACATCCATTTCTTACAGGTTATTGGCCGTCCTACAACATTCCTTTCCATCGGAAGATCTACACAATGAGTGGTTACGTAGAAATGTGGGAGCAGTACGGAGAGGACTTCTCCTATGACCTCTGTCCCAGAGCCAAGATCTTTCGCCGTGACCAGTGTGGCGTTAAGGACCTGGAGTCCTTGAAGCACATCATGAGATTCAATGGTGTGTGGCTCCATCTCGGCTTCTTAGTTTTAACTCATTCTGCTGACTCTTTGTATGTTGCTGTTTCATAAGCTAGATTTTTGGCTGCAGTACACTTCATTAGTTACATCTTGTTAGAGGCACACATTCAACAAGCTGCTGGATTCAAATCACATCTAGTGGATAAAATGACACTGGAGGCCCCTTCAGTACTTTTTTTTTTGTTTGTGTAAATTGTCACTTTCAAAAAGGCAGTTTGAGATAATCTGAGCTTTGCGACATGGTGCGTTATCCTGCTGGAAGAAGCCCTTACAAGATTGGTAGACCATGGTCAGTTTGAACTTTATTAGGTTGTCAAGTTACTGGTATTTTATTGTCTGATTAGATTTTTGCATTAACAAGTAGTTGAACAAGTCTAATTACGTGGCCTTTTTTTATTTAGCTATTCTGAAGCTCAATTCTCAAGCTTTAGCTTCAGCAAGCATGATATTTTTGGTTTGCTTGTTTTCAGACTATAAGAAGGATCCGTACTCAAAGGGTGACCCCTGCAAGTCCATCTGTTGCCGTAAAGACCTGCGAGGAGAGGATCCTTTACCAGGAGGCTGCTATGACACTAAGGTATTCCCAGAGCGCCACAATAGCCTTTTCATCAGTAGCAGTCATACAGGTTTCATGAATTCAGATGCTTTTAAGCTCTACCCAGCTTTCTTCTTGTTGGCGTCTTTTTCCCTGTGCAGGTGACAGATTTCCACTTGGCTGGGGATTTCCGTGCGGAGGCGGTGAACGGGCCGACAACACAGGACGGACTCCCACCGTTCTCTTGGGACAAATTCAGCAGCATCAGTCACCAGGGCCTGCCACAGTATTACAACTTCACTTTTGTCAAGATGCAGCCCATTCTTTTCAAACCATGAGCATCAGTGTGTGACTGTGTGCGCACGATAGGGATTCTTTCAGGGTAATGAAGGTCCACAACCATCGGTTTTATCTGTCCTTTCCATTACCATCCTGCAGATGATTTTTTTTTCTACATGTTTACTATTGCATCCATGAGCAGATCTGCTTTTTTCTCCGCTGTCACTTTTTTATAGGATTTCATTCAACGCTGGTAAACACAGATTTCTGATCTATTTCTAAACACGTTTTTTTTCCCAGGGTGTCCTGTGTGCAGCCATTGGTGCCTTTGATGCTCACAGTAGCTTTATGATATAATAAAATACCAAATCACAAAATCAGCAGATGTGCCACCTTAAAGTAAAATCTTTATTTTTGATGCTTGAATGTCTTCATATATACAAACACTATTGCTGCAGGAGTAGAGGAAACAATCAGTGCAATGCCTCAGGACTCAGGAGCTGATCATCTCTTATGATCTGATTTTTGTTTGCTGCCTTTTGATTGTGCTGTGTGAAATTAAAAACCTCTTCTTGTATTTTTGTGTTTCTTTGCATGTCTACGTTATGCCTTTATTCCATTTTTGTTTTATACTTAAACTCTCACAGTCTGGACTTTCAGCTACTCTGGTTTAGTGGATTATTCATGTGAGTTTGAAGCTTTCATAAATATTTAATGGAAAAGTAAGAAAGCAAGACAATTTAAAAACATGTCTTCATCTGTAGTTGTCATCCGAAAAAAGTGATTTTTGGTATTTGCCTGAAAACGCCTGGCTCTAATCGCCAAACAAGCGAAAATAACGCCATACCGCTTCATAACACTTCTCCCACGTTTTACTTCAAATGGACCAAAATAGTCCACTCCAACAAAGCTTAACGGGGATTTCTCAAGGGTTACTCTGCTTTCATGCAACTCAGCCAGCTGCAGCTGGCCTGCAGTTCCATGAAACCTTCCACAGGCCACACACCTCGACATAAGGCACCAGGAACCCAGTATTTTTGATGCAGCTTTGAGAGTATGTGGTTCTTTTCACCATGAACCACCTCTTTATGAATATGCTTCAGAATTAGATTAGAAATATGAAGATCTTTGACCTTAAAATCTTATAAATACATTTTTTTTAAAGAAATGTGAAGATCTTTAGCGATTATGACAGGATGCTTGGAATCTTCTGACATGACAGCTCTACTCAGATGTCCGACAGCCCGCAGCACATCATCCTCCAGAACAGGATTCACCTTATGTATGTGGCTGCTTCGTTTCAAAGTCTCTCCTCTTTGGAGGCAGGAATATCCTTTAGGGATATCTTTTCCTCTGACAGAACTTGATTATTTGCATCTCAGCATCCTCAACCTCTCCCAATGAAAGAAAGCCGTGGCAGAACTCAACCCTATGATGAGCACCTTCAGACTGAGTTGTATCAGATGGAGACTGGAAGTCTGTCTTGTTCTTCCTGCGGTGCAATAGCAAGGTCTTGAACCTCAAAATCCAACCCATCACCCTGATGAGACAAGTCCAGAATGAAGCACAATGGATTAAAAGGGTCAGAGGATGATCATCATCATGTGCTTGTGAGACATCCATGGCAGCAGACACCTTAACTTCAGGATCTTCATGTTAAAGTTATTGCAAGTTCTGGGTTCACAGGCCAATTGTTCTCTGGCTGTGTAACAAAATGCAGGACCAGATATCCATTCAGTGTCAAGTAGAAAGGTCTCTGCCTTCATGCCTCTGGAGGCAAAGTCTGCAGGGTTATGCGTTGTGTTTACATTCCTCCACTGGGAGGCACTAGAAGCCTTGAGGATCTCTGACACTTGGTTCACCACAAAAACACGGAACCTGGAAGTCTCATTATTGATATATTTCAACACTGCGGTGCTGTCTGTGCAAAATACTGAGTTTAGGAGAGGTAGTCTCAACTCCCTCCTCCACATTTTATCCTCGCAAACTGCTACCACTGCTGGCATCATTTCCATGCGTAGGATTGTGACTGGTTTTAAAGGCACACTGGACTTTCCCATTATGAAGGAACTGTGTATCTGTGAGTGACTGGTGTGCAGCAGCAGGTAAGTAACAGCGCCACACCCCTTTCCACTCGCATCTGCAAAGTGATGCAACTGAGCAGTGGCCGTCTCTCCAAAATCAGGTTTTACATTTACAATGCATCTTAAATGCAACTTAAATGCATCTGACTGTAGGCACCACCACAGTCCCAATGCTCCCTCAACAGGTCACGATCCAGGTCTATGACCTTAACTTTCTTTGCTCTTTCCTCCTCAGGTATAACTGCCAGAATGCTGCAGCTATTACTCACTTTGTTAAGTTGAAGCCACCCCTGGCACAGATGTCTCTGAGATCTGAGTAAAGATTGATGGCTTTGTCTTCAGAGCCTATTGAAGCAAGGCAGTTGTCCACATAAAAACTATACAGAATGGTGTCTATCACCTGCTGGCTGAAGTATGCTTTGTTGTCCTCTGCGCATTTCCGCAGGGCATAGTCGGCACAGCTTGGAGAGGATGTTGCCCCAAACAAATGAACACCCATCCTGTACTCTTGCATGCTCTAAAGTCATCACCAGGCCACCAGAGAAATATCAATAGGTCAGAATCTTCCTCTGGCACATGCACCTGGTGAAACATAACCTGGATGTCAGACATCAAAACAATAGGCTCTATTCTGAACCTCGTCAGTACTCCAACCAAAGCATTTGTTAAGTCAGGGCCACTCAGGAGCTGCGCATTAAGAGAGACACCCTGGAATGATGCTGCACAGCCGAAGGCGACCCGCATCTTCTCCTTGGTAGGATGGTAAACCCCATGGTGAGGGATATACCAAATCACCCATCACCAACTCCAGGAGTTTTGAGTCTTCCTTTGACAGCCCATCTGCTCATCATGGCTGCTCTCAGGGAAGTCCATCTTGAACTGCTGTTTCCATAGCTTATCCAGTGTGACAGCAGAAACTCTTTTGGGAGTAACTGTTGCCAAACATCCTGGCCTTCCACAGCATTCTCGATTAAGTGGCCCATGCACTGTCCAACCAAGCACAGTCTAACGGTGAAAGGTCCATCACCGACACTCCGGATGACCTCCAAAGGTTCCAGAGCTCTGGGCATATTCATGCCAATCAAAAGCTCCACACTGGACTTCATTTCTGGCAAATGAACATGCTTCAAATGTGCAAATCATCCAGGACCTGTTGATGTGGGACGTTACCAATATCTACAGGCATTTTGTGCTGAGTGAAGAGGTCAGGTATATCACAGTATATGTCACTGTCCAATCCAGCAACTTCAAGTTCAGGTACAATGAAACTGTCCACCACTTTCTCCTGTCCCATAGTGTGCAGGAGAATCGTTGTCTTCCTCCCAGCAATATTCAGCTTGTCCATAAGACCCACTGTACAAAAGGATGCTGAACTCCCTTGGTTCAAAAAGGCAGATGTTTCAACTATTCTTTGACCTCTCTTTGATTTTACTTTAACTGGCATGATGGCAAGCTTACAATCTCATTCACCGGCCCCGTATGACCACTAATCTGGATTGTTATCTGCCTCGTTATCAGGTTTGGCTTCATTCTTCTCCTTGTGGTGGATATGGAGAATACTGGCATGTCTGAAACCACAAATTTTACATAAAAGACATTTTCTGCATTCTTTGCTGATGTGCCCAGTATACAAACAGCCAAAACAGATGCCATTCCTTTTAAGAAACGAAATCTTCTCATTATGAGGTATCTTATTAAGCAGAGCACATGACCCCAGTGTGTGTCCGCCTTTGCAGAACAAACAAGCCTTCACAGTACTGTGGCGATCTTGAGCTCCTGTTTGATTCTGTCTCTTAGCATCAGAGTTGTACCAAAGCTACTCCTTTTAGCTCTTGGATGTGGAGAACGTTTCCCTCCATTGCTGCCCTTGGCTGTTAGATGTGTTGCTGGAACATCACATAGATTTCCAAAGACGGGATCTGTAGCAATTTTAACTTGACACTCAAGGAAGGAAACAACGTCAACGAATTCAGCTCTGCGATGTTGCCTCTCCTGGATGTCACATGCTACCGTTCACCATTTGTCTTTTAACTTATATGGCAGTCTTCTAATCAAAGCAAGCATTTTGGCAGGTGTATTTAATTCAGAGAGATCATTAATCTCTTCCATTGCATTGCAGCATCCACGTAGGAACAAACAGTATGCCTGAAGAGCCTTTCCATCTTCTGATCTAATCAGTGCCCATGAGTGAACTTTGATCAAATAAGAAGATGCAATCACATGTCCATTCCCAAAGTGCTTATAAAGTATCGCCAGTCGTTGCTTCTATGATCTGTTCAAACGAGCACATAAAAGCCTGAAAATGTAAAGGATCGCCATCAAAGGTTTGAACCTCCCTTTTGGGCAGTGAAAAGAGACTTTGCTGATTGACCAACATACATTTTAATTTATTTTGTTTTTCCATAATGGACAACGGATTTTCATTGGCTACTGGATGAGCAGCTTGTTGATTAGACAAAGATGGGATTGGTCTAAAAGTGTCAGAAGGCCCCATAAGAGCGGGTGCAGGCCTTTTCCTTTTCATATTCTGTTGCACTGTTTTTACTTGAAGCTCTGCATTCCCAGTGATTGCATTACCTTTTGTAAGCGTCTGTGGAACAAAAGTCTGTGCTTCCACAATAAGGATTTCAAGCCTGTTTCCTTTCGTTTTAAAATATGATTCTATTCCATTAGATTTCTACAAAGCAACGATCCGCATTGTGGAACCAGTTCTCAGCACATTCACTTTTGCAACAGTTGCAGCTATATCTGCTTCAAGCTGAAGTTGTTCTTTCTTTCTCCACAACTGCTCCTCCTGTTCTTAAAGAGAGTGTTTTTCTTTAAGTATATGTTGCTGTGCGAGCAAAGCAGCCGTTTCAGCTTCTGCCCTGAGATGTGCAGATGAAGGAGATGATACTCTTGAGCTCGACCTACTGCCTTGATTTGACACAACACGTCATCCTGAACATCATTCTGGGGATTAAGACATAATTGAGGTTCTTTTCCCAATGTGCTCTTGCACCTCCACTTCTCCTCCCAGGGAAGTTTCCAGGCCATCATCTGACTATGCTTTGTCAGATGATGGCCTGCCTGAATGTTTTTCAGTTTCAGCAAGCTATATCTTGACATCCTCCATAAACTCTTTATTGTATTTAGCAATGCTTGAGAACCATATATTTTGTTTATCTTTCTCGTTAACTGAGATTAAAGAAAACAGAGACTCATGCAATGCACTGGCATCCTTAAACAAGTGTGTTAACTCATCAAACTGTGATTTAACTTGTGAATAACTTTTATCATCTTTCATTAGCTCTTTAAGAGACATAATCACACTTTTCATTTTGTTTACATGCCTTTTCCGATCTGCTTGGGTGGTTTCAATTTTATATGCAAAAGCTTTCTCAGTGAGAACAATTAATCTTTTATCCTTTTCAGGTTTTCCAACAACAGATGCAGCTTGCGTACCACTCATTTTAAGCATTCAACATACCACTGTCGCCTTCTCTTTCTCTGTCAGACAAGTCGTTTTTGTGGGTGTAGTGGCGGCGGTGGATGGGCTCGCGTCGGCGTTAGAGTCGCCGAGCAGCTGAATAGGGGAATGATGTTGACGCGCTCGCTGTTAAAACGTCAAAATTCCAATTTAAAACTCATTTATTTGTTATCAAAAATCATTAAAATCCATGGAAAAACAGTGATCAGACATTCCAGACTTGAGCGGTCAGCAAAAGTTGTCTTCCCCCGTCACCCGCTCATTCAGAAAGATTCCCTCGGGTGGAGAACAGGTAACATAGTAATCACTACTACTATTACCGACACCACGTGACCCAAAGTTACGCCTATCCACAACACCAGGGATTGTGGGTTCGAGTCCCATCTGGGGTGGAAAGTTATTTTCTTTCTTTTCTTGTCCCCAAACTAAAAATCTCTTGTTTACCAACTATCTTAGTTGTTCCAGCAGCTTGTCTCGAAGTGTTTTCACGTGTGCGTACTGTTCCCTTTTTTCCGCTCCTGGCCGCAGCCAATCAGGAAACTCTGAGCTCGCGTGACTTGGACTTTCCCTGCGTAGAAAACGCAGATTTCCTCTTTACTTCTGCCACTTCTGCTCGAACCATTTCTATGTCCCGCAGCAGTTTTAGTTTTTAGCTCCATTCTCGCAGACATGTCTTCGCTAAACTGGTTACATGTCTGTCTTCTGTTCAGCGTGGCTGCGACCTTCGGCTCTGCTGACAGTAAGTAGGACGAGTCCATGAGAAGTCACGGGTGATTGTTTAAGGATCTGTTGGTTTCATTCTTTCAGGAATGAAGTGGTGGTTTATTTCCAGCGTCCGTGCTGCTTGTATGAATGTGCCGTACAGATGATTTTTGTACGCGTTGAGTTTTAAGTTGTTTTGGAGACTGAGTGAAGTGTTTCGTGCAGTGTGATCCCTAACCTGACATTTAACTTTCATTTTTGTTTGCATCCATTAATTCATCACAGCAAATATAGAAAAAAATCCATAAGTAAAGGAGCTGGGATCTGTGCCTCCCTTTTTGTTTATATTTTCATTGTGTTGATGTGTTCTCAGAGCTGACAGCAGCCACTGTGTACTGGGACCCTGATCACAAGCTTGTCAAGTTAAAGGAGGGGGTGATGGAGGTCGAGGGGGATGCTTACGGGTTCCTGAATAACACCCTATCCAGTACAGGCTGGAGCGTCCTGGAGATCCGAGCAGGGTATGGAAAAACTCCTGAAACGGATGAGATCACTTTCTTCCTGGCTGGCTACCTCGAAGGTTTCCTGACCGCCCAGTAAGTGCTGTCAGTTCTCATTATAACCTTATTTATTTTACTCTATAGGCTATGGCATTTTGTATTCACTCTTATACTTGTACTCATTCTTCCTCCTCCCGAGGCAGATGATGGACCACTACACCAACATGTACCCGCAGCTGATCACCGAACCAAAGATGCTCGACCCAGTTCAGAAATTTATGGAGTGAGTCTGTTCCCTTTTCCTTTCAGAGTTAAAACCCGAGCAGCAGAAATGTCACATCTACTTCACAATCTGTCATCTTTCATATCCTCTTCTGAAAAAAGTTCAACCAAACATTTAAGCACTCTCAGCGTTGGCATTCAGCCACTCTTGACCACAACAGAGCTTACAGAAGTTCACCCCTGACATTCATAATGTTGCAGAATAAAGAACAGTTTTGATCATGTTTTTCTGCTGATGCAGTATTACGGTGGGAGTTTTGTACAGTAGCAGTTATCTGTTTACTTAAATGTCAGTCTAATATGATTCTTGTATATTCAGGAAGCAGGACTCATGGGTCAGACAGCAGGTGAAAGGGAACAAGAGCTCCGATCCTCTGTGGAAACACGCCGGCTTCATCATGGCTCAGCTGGACGGATTGCAGGCAGGAGTGGCAGCGTGGGCCAAGAAGCAAGGGAAGAAGGTAGGATAACCATGTGACCAAAAACAAGAACAGTGAAAAATTACTAACAAATAAATCTGCACTCTGAGATGCAGAAGCATCAACCAACAGTTTCATATCAGGTTTCACAGCCTTAAACCATGTTAAATATAAAAAGTAGAAGTAATAGTACTTAAGAAGATTTTTATAAATATGCTATAGAGCCAATAGTGTTACATTAATGGCACTAGCAGTAATACTACATACCAGCAGTTATGAATGCAAATAATTATTTTATTTAATGGATCGACTTTTGTTTGCTGTAAGATGTGAGAGGACTTTTTATGTTTTCTTTTCTCATAATTAATTATTTTGTAGCTTTTATTCTGTATGTTTTTTGGGGTTTTTGATAAATGGCCGTCTCACATCAGGAGCAGCAGCACTGTTTGTTTGCATTTGATGACCAGCTGTTTATCTGTTGTCCTTCCCAAAGCCGCTGACGCTGTTTGACGTCCAGTTCCTGAACTCTGTGGGAGACCTGCTGGATCTGATCCCAGCCCTGGTCCCCAGCTCCTATCCTTCACTCAGAGACTTCAGACTTCCAGGGATGGGCCACTGCTCTGCACTCATCAAGGTCAGAGGTCAAAACACAAGTTAATCACAGACTGTATATAAAAGATGGATATAGAGACCAAAAGTGAAGCCAGCGATGCCTAAAATCAACTCACTCTTTCTTCTGGTTGCAAAAGGTAGTCTGACTTTGAAGAAGCATCTGATCTATGAACTCCGTAAACATCTTACTTTTCAGTTCCTCCTCTCAGCCGCTGGTTTCAAGTCTTGGTGAATACATCAAAATGTTCCGTTTCTGCAACATAAAACGAGCAGTTGATAAGTTCACTTTATGAAGATGTGGTGTCTCCTCTTTCTCATCAAGTTTGAGGGGGAAAAAAATATGGCAACCGATAAAATGCCAAACCCGAGGATCTAAAATACAAGTTTGCGCACAGCTTACAGTGGCCATCTTTTATATACAGTCTACGATCCTGATCAGGCTCTTATTCTTATTAGATATTTAAAAAAATACACATAACACAAAAAGCAGCTGATGTATATGAGTAGTTCCTCAAATTTACTTCACAGCAAATTAGTAATGCTTCACTGACATCAGCTGTAACCTGATTTTCATAGGTGTGCAAAATAAGAAGAACAAGAAACTACCAGTGAAGAGCAAATTTCCTGTGTAATCGAATGTGCTGGTGCATTAGTGCAGTAACGCATTATTCATCTTTATTTCATATTTAAAGAAACTAAGTTTAATTTTCAGTGACATAATTAAATCAGGGGACAGTTTTGTACACAGAGGTGCATATTCTAAAACCTGTAACTTCAAAGTGTTTTTTGCACGGCAGCTTTAACAAATGTATGTTTGTGCTAAATAACAGGCCAAATTCAAAAGTCCTATAACGTCACCTGTTCTGACTTCTTGTTCTGTCTGTTTGGTGGCTTTTGTTGAAAGGATATTCTTGAATTTAAGTTAATTATCTAACTAAACCAATGTTATTATGTTGGTTAAGCTACATAACTGTTGGACATGACGCACGATTGTCTCATTACTGATTTCTGTCATCATCTTTAGATGCTGCCGGGGTACGAGAACCTCCTGTTCGCTCATTCCAGCTGGTACACATACGCTGCTACGATGCGGATTTACAAACACTGGGACTTTCACATCAGCGAGCCCCATACAGCCACTGGAAAACTATCCTTTAGCAGCTACCCTGGTATGTAAGAAAGCAAGAGCATCAGTGAAAATTTACCTCATTTATTTTGATTGAACCTTCATTTAACCAGGATAACATTACTTTAAGGTTACACAACTCTTTTAAAACGTGTCCTATCCAAGACAGGCAGCATTACAATCAGTAACTGCACAGACTAGTACAACACAGATGAAAATACACAGCAAAAACACACTAAAACTATAAGAATGTAAAACTGATGGAGTAAAATACAAACACAACCAACATTTATGCTGAAACAAACATAAATAAAAGTAAAAGTCACTGAGTTTATTGAATAGTACTGTGCTGTTAATATTCATGCAGTACATTTGTAGTAGCTGCCTCCAGGTCAGTTAAAGACGCCTTAAATGAATTTGGTGAGATCAGCTTCTTAAGTTTTAGAGTTTTGCTGATGATTCCACTTCGTAATTCAGTCAGTGTCAGCCATCTCCAGAAGGCCAACCATTCATTCTGCTGTCTCTGTATAACAATTTTGGTTATCTCGCCCTCTTCACACATGGCACACATGCAAAAAGAACATCATTATGGAAGAAGATCATCCATAAAGCTCATGTTTGTAATGTGGCTTGTTTGTGGCTTCAGGGTTCCTGGTGTCGCTGGATGACTTCTACCTCTTGGGAAGTGGTCTGATGATGACGCAGACGACCAACAATGTCTTCAACTCCTCCCTTTTTGACACAATCACCCCAAATAGCCTACTGGCCTGGCAGAGGGTCAGGCTGGCTCACAGTTTGGCAAAAACCGGAGAAGAATGGGCCAAAACCTTTTCCATGTATAACTCTGGTGAGCATGTCTGCCTTATGTACATGGATCTTTATACACGAAGCACAGAAACTGTGCTGTGTTTTGATAGAAAAAGCTAAATCATGCTCAGGCCTCTTTATTAAACTTTTTTCTCTTCCATAAATCCACCTGTAACTCTTGCAGGAACCTACAACAATCAGTACATGGTGTTGGACAGAAGCAAAGTGAAGCTGGGTCACAGTCTCGACGACGGTGCGCTGACTGTGGTGGAGCAGATCCCCAGCTTGGTGGAGTACTCGGACCAGACACAGACTCTGCGCAGAGGCAGCTAATCATTTTCTACATTCAATTGTATTTTGTATCATATTTCATTTTTAGACTTTTCTGTGATTTCGTCACCACATCCATTTCTTACAGGTTATTGGCCGTCCTACAACATTCCTTTCCATCGGAAGATCTACACAATGAGTGGTTACGTAGAAATGTGGGAGCAGTACGGAGAGGACTTCTCCTATGACCTCTGTCCCAGAGCCAAGATCTTTCGCCGTGACCAGTGTGGCGTTAAGGACCTGGAGTCCTTGAAGCACATCATGAGATTCAATGGTGTGTGGCTCCATCTCGGCTTCTTAGTTTTAACTCATTCTGCTGACTCTTTGTATGTTGCTGTTTCATAAGCTAGATTTTTGGCTGCAGTACACTTCATTAGTTACATCTTGTTAGAGGCACACATTCAACAAGCTGCTGGATTCAAATCACATCTAGCAGTTTGAGATGATCTGAGCTTTGCGATGTGGTCCGTTGTCCTGCTGGAAGCAGCCATTAGAAGATTGGTAGAACATGTTCATAACAGTCATAACAATACTGAAGTGGATTTGGGGATTTAAATGATGCTCAGTTTGAACTTTAGCAGGTTGTCTTCACCATGTCTATGTGCATAAATCCACTGTGTTACTGCTGTTTTACTGTCTGATTAGATATTTGCACTAACAAGTAGTTGAACAACTGTACCTAATTAAGTGGCCTTTTCCTAGCTATTCTGATAGCTATAGCTTGAGCTGATATAGTTTTATACATTTCTTTTAGGTACCTCTTCTGTTCAGACTTGTTGCACGTCTGTTTAAACCAAAGATGCACAGGTAGAGCATTTCTTCCCAACCAGGTCCACGAGTGTCCCAGGGTTTCTTCTGCAGTAGCCAGTGTGATAGCTGAACTGTGACACAGAATTAGGCTTAGTTGGATCTCTGTTTAATTTTTGAAATCTTTTCATTTCTTTTTCCAGTAGCCATCCATTTACATTCACAAGCATGATATTTTTGGTTTGCTTGTTTTCAGACTACAAGAAGGATCCGTACTCAAAGGGTGACCCCTGCAAGTCCATCTGTTGCCGTAACGACCTGCAAAGCGAGAGGCCTTCACCAGGAGGCTGCTATGACACTAAGGTATTCCCAGAGCGCCACAATAGCCTTTTCATCAGTAGCAGTCATACAGGTTTCATGAATTCAGATGCTTTTAAGCTCTACCCAGCTTTCTTCTTGTTGGCGTCTTTTTCCCTGTGCAGGTGACAGATTTCCACTTGGCTGGGGATTTCCGTGCGGAGGCGGTGAACGGGCCGACAACACAGGACGGACTCCCGCCGTTCTTTTGGGACAAATTCGGCAGCATTAGCCACCAGGGTCTGCCACAGTATTACAACTTCACCTTTATCAAGATGCAGCCCATTCTTTTCGATCCATGAGCATCAGTGTGTGACTGTGTGCGCGCGACAGAGATTCTTTCAGGGTAATGGAGGTCCACGCCCATCTGTACAACCCAGTGAGTTTCTGGGAGGCGGGTTTTATCTGTCCTTTCAATGTCCATCCAGCAGATGATTTTTTTTTTCTGCATGTTTGCTATTGCATCCATGAGTAGATCTCCTTTCTTCTCAGCAGTCACTTTTTTTTTTCTTTTTTCTTTAAAAAAAAAAAAAAAAAATATATATATATATATATATATATATATATATATATATATATATATATATATATATATATATATATATATATATATATATATATATATATATATATATATATATATATATATATATATATATATATATATATGATTTCATTCAACGCTGGTAAACACAGATTTCTGATCTATTTCTAAACACGTTTTTTTTCCCAGGGTGTCCTGTGTGCAGCCATTGGTGCCTTTGATGCTCACAGTAGCTTTATGATATAATAAAATACCAAATCACAAAATCAGCAGATGTGCCACCTTAAAGTAAAATCTTTATTTTTGATGCTTGAATGTCTTCATATATACAAACACTATTGCTGCAGGAGTAGAGGAAACAATCAGTGCAATGCCTCAGGACTCAGGAGCTGATCATCTCTTATGATCTGATTTTTGTTTGCTGCTTTTTTTATTGTGCTGTGCAAAATTAAAAACCTCTTTTTGTATTTTTGTGTTTCTTTCTTTGCATGTCTACGATATGCCTTTTATTCCATTTTTGTTTTACACTTAAATTCTCACAGTCTGGACTTTCAGCTACTCGGGTTTAGATTTTTTTCTGGTGCAGGGTCATTTGATGTGTGAGATTTTAAAACATATGTTTGAGTGATTAAGTTTAAACTTTACTCAGATTTCAGTTAGTTTTCTTCACAATCTAAACTCAGTTCTATTAAATCTACATCAAATTAAGTGAGCTCAAGTTTAGGCTTTAAATCAGATCCCCACAAAAAGAGATCAAACCAGGACATTAGGATTGGAATCTCATCGAGCTCTGCGGTGAACTTCTCTAAATGAATGTGGCTCTAAGCCTCCATCAGTCACTTATCACCAGATTTAGCATTAGAGTTCTTAAGCCTTTGATCTTTTGTCACCAAAGTCAAATCTAGTGATCAAGTGGATTGTTCATGTGAGTTCGAGGCTTTCATAAATATTTAATGGAAAAGTAACAAAGCAAGACAATTTGAAAACTTGTCTTCTTCTGTAGCTGTCTCCGAAAAAAGTGATTTTTGGTATTGGCCCGTAAACCTATGTCAATTTAATGAAGCAGAAAAATGTTTATAATTTTATACATACTTGTAATTGGCTGTAAAGTCTTATTTTACATCATACATATGACAGCTGGGATAGGCTCCAGCGGCCCCCGCGACCCTGAAAAGGATAAGCGGAAGCGAATGGATGGATGGTCTTATTTTACATTGTTGGAATTGCAGCTACTAGTACACAGATTGGAAAACTGATCAGTTACATTCGTTGGTCACCAAGACCGACTAGCAATCAAAATGCATTTCACTTTGATCTGCCAACAAAATAAAGAGATTTACACGTCCTTACCTGTCCTGTGGGACAGAAACGTTTAATGTTTAAATGTATCCAGATTACAGTTTCAGAGCTCTGATGCGCACTCTTCAAATTAGAAAATCCCAGATTTTCTGCAGCATTAATCTCTTGTCTTGTGTGCAAAGATATTGTATTTAACTGTTATTTTTGTTTTACATTCTTTATACATTTAATCGTCATCATTTGTGAGTAAGTTGCACTCATAGAAGCCGCCTTTTTTTCTGTGGAAGAAGAGTCACATGATCCGAGAAATGCTCCTTTTTTTTTTTTGTTTGTTTATTTATGCGAACACAGATCCGGGGTGTACCGGAAGCAGAAAACCCGACTTATCAGAGAAAGTTGATAACCATCGTCGCGACAATCGTTATCTCCAGCTGAGGTTTGGGGGTTAACCAGCTAACGCAAAGAAAGCCTGGTTGTACTGAACTCCCATCGTAGTTTTCCCCTCAGAGAGGGTGAGCTGCTGTTTTCATCATTGCTATCGTAGCAAGCGCAATTTGAATTTGAAAGTTGTGGGTCCACCTTTAGATGGTGCCTGTTTTTGTGTGTTTTTGTTTTTTCCTGATCACAGTGGGGTCACAGAAAGCATCTTTACCTGAGCTCACTGTGGTTTCTTTGCTTTAACTGTCTGTCCAGTGTGCTGAACCGCATCACTGGGTGCTGAAATTTACCCGGTGATGCGCTTTGAGCATTTTAGCGATTTGTTTTGTTCTTTTCTTGTTTTTTTTCTTATAGTGCATTATTTCTTACATGTCACTGCATCTCAGTATAAAACAGAGGTCTTATTCAGTGATATGTGTCTTTGCTCAAGGCTTGAGGACCAGCAGCATATAAGGTCAAATATCTGCATAATTCTTGGCCCCTCTGTGCAAAGGGTTCTGAAATCTGACCCCATGCACTGTGCATTCATTGCAAACAATATTTCCAGTGGTTGGGGGGAAAAAAGACTGATAAAGCCGTCATGTTGAGATGTCTGCAGTGAAGAGTCTATTTAATATAAACCTGCAAGTTTGAAAGTCAGGAACTCTTTGTTTTTGAAATAGAAATGTGGTCTCTCTCTCTCTCTGTCACGCTGTCCCCAGGAGACACATGTAGTGATTCACTCTTTCCTATTAAACGGAGGAACTGAAACGTCTGTTGGGCCTTCTGCATTCATTTCACAAATCCTCCCGTCATAGCCCTCCTCTGTGGCTCGCTGCTCTGTGTTTTTGTGTGTTTGTGTGTGTGCAACAAACACAGCATTAGACAAAGGCAACAGTCCACTTTACTTTTCGTTACTCACGTAGCACCAGGAATGGATAAGAAGTCTTGTCCTGAGGGAAAAAAGTTTGACAACTTAGTCCACACGTGTGTGCCCAGCAAGTCACTAATGAGATCTCACCCTGATCCACCAAAAGGTGAGTTTCACTGAATTCTAATCATTTTTTTCTGCCTCTTGGGCACAAGTTTGTTCTCTCAGTGTTCTGCCTCTGTCTTGGAGTATGTCTCAGTTGTGGATTCAGCATGTCTTTACAACTTTATCATGTAGACTTTTATTTTACCTGACTACCTAATACATCAACGTTATCATCTTCTTTTTTCTTGTACAGCCGCTTATAAAATGAGTGAGCGAGTCAGACTTGAGTTCATCCTTTTTCTTTCTGAAACTTTTCTTACATGTCAGAATGCAAACTGTTTAACTGTTGAGGTAGTCAGCGTGTGGCTGTCCTCCCCCCTCACAGAGCCGCCCCTGACTGTCGTGAACCAGCTCAAAGCCATAAACACCACTGTCAAGCCCACCTCGATGGTGGTGCTGAGTCCGACTCTGTGGATTTCTGTGGTCGTGGTCGTGGTGGGGTCCATCTTGGCTTTGACTCTTTGGTTTATCATATACAAGCGACAGACCAGACGCAGCAGCACCTCCGGTAAGGACAACAAGCTTTTGATGGTTTGTGTCACTTAGAGTGTTACGGTTTATAAGTTTGCCTAACAAGTGAAAGATCCCTGGTTCGATCACAGGAGGAGACACAAATCCCTTTGGGGTAGTGTCAGGAAGGGCATTCGCTGTAAAAATCTACCAAAATCATACACGCAGACCTCCCCGCTGTGACCACCGCTTGTGAAAAAGGAGGAAGCTGAAAGCGGCTTTTATAGTTGTTTAAATTCCGCTCATTAGACTAAATAGCAAAATATACATCAGATGCTTTTAATACATCTAGTGATCTAGAGAAGTTATAAGAGGTCTTTTCCTAAGATACATATTTTACAAGACAACATGGTTTTTGAAACTGTGGAGAGAAGTCGGTTTACTTAAAAAGAGGAGATCTGACACGCAGAGCTGACAGTCGGGTGGAGGAAACAGGGCTGCAGAAGGGCAGGTGATGAACTGTGACGTTCAGCACAGTAGAAACTCCACAGTTTCTGTTCTCTTCTTCTCACTTGTCCCAAGGGTCAGTCCCGCTCCCTTACCATCTATTCTGGTTTCAGCACACATCCGCTGGTTGGGCAAGAAAACGTAGGCACCCCCCGCACAACATTGAAAACACATAAACAGACTCTTCCGTGCCAGAGGTTGTACAGGGCTGTGAAAAAGTATTTGGCCCCTTCCTTATTTTTTGTGTGTTTTTGCTTGGTTATATTTATATGTTTCAGGTCAACTAACAAATTTTAACATTATTAAATACAAAATGATGTTTTGAAATGATTATTTCCCTTCTTAAGGGGAAAAAGTTATCCAAACCATATGTGAAAAAAGTAATTGTTTGCTCAAAAAATTAAATAGAACCGGTATGACAAAGTGAAGTAGGCTGAAAGATCTCAAACCAGCACAGCATGCCACCATCTAAAAAAACTCTGAGAGACAAAGTCATTGATATCTATTTGATTACACATTCTATTAAATTTTATTTATCCAGCGCCAAATCACAACAAAAGTGGCCTCAAGGCGCTTTATATTGTAAAGTAGACCCTACAATAATAGACGGAGAGAAAACCCCAACAATCATATGACCCCCTATGAGCAAGCACTTTGGTGACAGTAGGAAGGAAAAACTCCCGTTTAACAGGAAGAAACCTCCAGCAGAACCAGACTCAGGGAGGGGCGACAATCTGCCATGACCAATTGGGGAGAGAGAAGGAAGACAGAATAAAAGACATGCTGTGGAAGAGAGCCACGGATTAATAACAAGTATGATTCAATGCAGAGAGGTCTATCAACACAACAAAGCAATTTTGAAAACTTTGGAACTCCACTGAACCACGGTGAGAGCCATTATCCACAAATAGAGAAAACGTGGAGCAGTGGTGAACTTTCCCAGGATTGGCTGGCCCACCAAAATTACTCCAAGAGCGCATCCATCACTCATCCAGGAGGTCACAAAATAACCCAGAACAGCATCTAAAGAACTGCAGGCCTCACTTTCCTTAGTTAGGGGAAGTTCATGGTTCAACAATAAGAAAGATACTGGGCAAAAAATGGCATCCATGGAAGAGTTCCAAGATGAAAACCACTGCTGACCAAAAAGAACAAAAGGACTCGTCTCATATTTGCCAAAAAACCTCTGGGAAAATATTCTGTGGACTGATGAGACAAAAAATTATTATTTTTTTAAGATTTGTGTCCTGTTATGTCTGGCATTAACGAACACAGGAGTTCATAAAGACAACATCATAACAACAGTTAATTATGGTGTTGGTAGTGTGACAGTCTGGGGCTGTTGCTGCTTCAGGACATGGATAACTTGCTGTAATCAATGGAACCATAGAATCTGCTGTCTAGCAGTAAATCCTGAAGGACAATGTCCGACCATCAGCTCATGGCCTGAAGCTCAAGTGCACTTGGGTTATGCAGCAGGACAATGATCTGAAACACACCAGCAAGTCCCCTCTGAATGACTCCAGAAATCTAAAATAAATGTTTTAGAGTGGCCTAGTCAAATTCTGAGCTTAAATCCAATTGAGATCTTTTGGCATTCATGCCTGAAAACCCTCCAGTGTGTCTGAATTAAAACAAGTCTGCAAAGAAGAGTGGGCCAAAATTCCTCCACAGTGATGGGGAAGACTCATTTGCAGTTATCACAAACGCTTCATTGCAGTTGTTGCTGCCAAAGGTGGCACAGCCTGTTATTAGGTTTCTGGGAAATGACTTTTTCATACAGGGCCATGCATGTTTGGATAGATTTTTTCCCTTGATAAATGAATCCATTATAATAACAGCATTTTGTATTTACTCAGGTTTTCTTCGTCAAATACTAAAATGCGTTTGATAATCCCAAATACGCAGCTGTGACAAACATGCAAAAAAACTAAGAAATCAGAAAGGGGTGCAATTACTTTCTCACAGCACTGCATAGCCCGAGGCTGAACATTTGAATGCTACAGATTTACTTTGTGAAAACACAAAACCTGTGAAACTAAAACTGACAGTCTGACAGCCAACAGCAGCTGCTTTTAAAGGCCTCTGTGTCTGATGATGGCCTGAATCAGACACACGAGTTTTTGTGTTTCGTAAATACACCAACATGACTGTGGCCATTTTTTTCAATCTCCTGGAATGCAGCTCTTATTCAGCCTTAACTTAATTTAAAAAAAGAGGAAAAACAAAGAAAGGGCTGAGGAGAAGCTCAAGTCACTTGGGCATCCTTTGCGTCAGTGAATAATCTGTCGACTCACACCTCTTACCACAGGAAATATGGAATGTAAAAACATTACTGCTTAGCTGCGTTTTGTTGCAGTGCAGTAGTTCAAACATTTTAGTTGCACGCCTACATTTTTCCCAATCTTTACTTTGATAACAGCTCGTGCTGAGCTTTTTTTTTTTTAAAGTCACAGTAAAGTTTTCTCTAAGAGATGAAAAATTTGGAATTTAGCAAATAGGATGTAAATTAAAAATCATATATGCAAATTAATATTTAATTTAAATTGTCAGGAGGTTCACTGAACAATCAACAAAAAAAAATAGAATTTTGTGGCAATTTTTTTAATGGTACAGCCTTTAAAGGGGCAATATATTCATCCCAGGCCCGCAGTTCTGCCTGTGAGAAGTCCCGCCCACTTTCTGTGCAAACCTTCTGTTTTTGAGGGGCAACCAGTCAGAAGTCCTCTTTTTCATACAGAGGATTTATATACTCATCAATCTCATGACCTCGTTAACTGTTTTGATAGACATTCGTTTAATTATTTTAAAGCATGTTATGAACCTTTAATTTAAAGAAAAACACGATTACCTTTAACATATAAAAAGCACCTTATTGATCAATTGAGGAAATAAGGGGGGGGGGGGGGGGGTATAATGTTGTGAATGGCTGAGGAGTCTTTCAGCGTGAACGTTCAGTGACAGTTTTTCTGTTGTTTGTGTCACAGAGGATGGCATGCCAAGACAGGAACTTCTTCAGAAAGCGCAGCCACCTGCCAAACTGCACCCTCTGCCCTCAGAAAGAAACGGTCAAGCTGAGATATTTCAGAGAGCGGCAGAGGCCCCATCACCCTGCTCTCACGTGCACTCTGGGAGCCAAACAGGCTCAGAGTGGGAGAATGGCTTCACAGCTTGCAGGGACCTCATGATGCGTGGTGGAGCAGAGGTGGGCGGAGACTCGCCTGCATGCAGCACAATGGCGGAGCACAGAATCCCACTTCCTGCCACAGAGCTGGGTGGCACTGCTTTAGTTACAACTAAAACCATGTAAGGCTGCGGGTGTGTGGTCGTACTCTTTAAGCAGGCTGTGGGGAAACACATTTGTTTGCTCACTAACATTGTGGCCACACCTCTCCCTTTTGTGGGCAAAAAGCAAGTTCATTAAACCTTAGAGTGAAGACTTGGCTTCAGGTTGGGGTACAGCTTTCATGAGTACTGAGAGGGGTCTCCATGAAATGTGAGGTCGAAGTAATATTCTCTAAAGAGATGAAAACACACCTGTGTTCTTAAAAACGTATATCCACTGCATTTATACTGCACGTTGTACTCAGTATACTGAGATTTCTGTGTTTCTACCATGTTTTTATGGGTTTTTTAAAAATAAGATTACGATTTTCTACAGCTGTTTTTATTCCTCTGCACTGCTTGTGTGAAAAAAATAGTGTACCAGGTGACTGTATAGTTTGTTGTTTTTGCCGTTGTACAGGAAAAGTACAGGAACTGCTTTAAATCTTGTGTCGTATTTCAAACATGTTTTAATAAAACAAACTAAAAATCAACACAAATATTTCTGATGCTGTGAAAACGGAAAGGTAGCATCATTACAGTGCAAAATAGTCTTGATGAGTACTGTTTGGATAGAGTTCCACTGTCTTTGAAGCAGAAAAATATTTACACGATAAATATATATTTTCTTTATCACGTGTTGCTCAATCAGTGAGCTTCCTGCAGGCAACATTGAGACATAAACAGAAGGATGGCTCAAAGTAAAGAAGAGTGCACTGGGTATCCTCGTCCACGTTATCTGGATCGCTTATGGAGAAACATTTGTATATAAATATGCCGCTCTTTGTGCCACAACAGTAACTACTTAACATCTTTAAAGGATCAGCAAGGCGAGTTGATCTCAAGGCGTTAGGCTGTTGGGGATGAAGAGACGTGCTGCTGCGGCGTTGTCTCTCCAACCGATGAATGAACAAAGCTGTCCAAAGAAACCCAGCAGTCCTGAATCTAACTTGACAAACTTGTACAAAGTCTACGTCTTGTGCTGAAAGCTCTTCTATGATCACAGGTAGGTGCTCGGGTTCTCAGTGACAGCTAGGTGGAAGTACTCTGGCAGGCTGTCGCTCTGCGCGCTGCTGTTGGTCTCCCTCCGGCGGATTTTGGTGGACAGGGTCTTCCTCTTTTTGAAGCTGTCCCCTCCACGCTTCTCCAGACTTAACACGATCATCTCTGCCAGATCCTTCTGAAGCGACTGGAAGTTCTCCCTGAGACAGTAACATTGTTTTAGATTATTGTGTAATGATGTAAAACTAAAATTAGGTATCACGCAGATTCTGAAAAAAAATGTGGAACGGTAAAATATAAATTGAAAACCAAATGCTAGCCTACAATATATTTTATCTAATATTCAATCTGTCTAAAAGAAAACTACATTACAAGGGGGAAACTGCTCTTTATGAACTCAGTGTGCATAACATCGGACAAGCTTTGAACCATCCCTTAGATCCATAGGTTTTTTGGATTGTGCCACAATTATGTAATTTTGTCAGATCAAATATTTTAAATGTGACTGAAGTGCAGACTTGCAGCTTTAAAACAAGGGGTTTAACAAAAACTATTGTATTACAAAGGCTCAAAAGTCATTGGACAGCTGACTGACAAGCTAGCTATTTCACTACCTACAAGCAGACGAATGATGAAAAATGTTTTCAACAATTTGGAGCCTTCTTTGTGATATTTTTTCTTTCATAATATGAAAAATACTTTCAGTGAGTGCCAGGTCTGAACTTCAGGCTGACCAGTTTGACTCTTTTACTGTAACATGTCCACAGGGTAGTCTGGTATTGTCTCGCTAAAACAAGCAAGGCTGGAAAAGCAGTTATCTGAGTGGCAGCATGTATTACGCCAACATCCGCATAATTCATCCTCATGTAGTAACTTTTTAAAAAATTTACAGTTAATTAGTCTATCAATTAACAAATGAAGCACTTTAAAGTAGGTGGTAATCTAATAATATAAAGAACATACATTATTTATTAAATCATAATACTGTTTACGTATTGTGTTCAGGGTATACCAGAGTTCTTCAACAGTTTGTGTCAAAATTCTTTATTGATAGGACTTTACTCACGCGCTCGGTGGCGTCGGCAGGTTGTAACTTCCCCCGGTCACGCCTGTTAACCAGTATGTCATCATTTTTCCTTTACCCTGTGGGTGAAGTGCAGACAAACACAAACACTCACACACACTTGTGACCTCAGTTTGTGTGGTATGGCATTTAAAGTAAATAAGTAAGTTAAAAAGCCCAACACCACCCAGCTCACCTTCAGATACGTCTCTCCTCGTTTTTCATACTCAAACTTGCAGTCCGTCCTCTGCAGGATGTTGATGGTAGACTGGCTGACATGAATTCTCAGAGCTGGAAAGATGATGTGAAAAGCAGCCATCGGACTCTGTGCTTGCATCTGCCCTCCCTTTGTGCCAATTCAAGCTAAGCGCCTAAGCTGCCAGTGTTGTGAGTGTGTAAAATGTGTGTGGTTGTCTTACGCAGGCCTGTGGACTCCATCCGTGAAGCCGTGTTAACCGTATCTCCAAAGAGACAGTAGCGAGGCATCTTCTTCCCCACCACTCCTGCTGCACATGGTCCTGGACACAATTACATAACAAGATTCAATTTATGCTTCCTTTAAAAAAAATGTATTTAGTTTTTTATTAGCATATAATTAACATTAACCTACACGTATATTATTTGGCCACTAGATGTCAGCAGCTCCATGACAGACAAAGGAAAACCGAGTTTGAGGGCTACACACAGAGAGGTCTAAACTTAATGGTTTATAGAATTTTTAGGAGAACATAAACAAACATGAAATTATGCTGGACTTCTGGGATGTGCAAACTGATATTTCCACTAATGCACCCCCATACATCAGAGATAGACAATTATGAACTGAGTGCTTGCTGCTGAACAGCTGGACGATACCTATACCTCTTTAATCTGGAGGATGTGGCACATCCATGTTTGCAAAAAAAAAGAAAAAAAAAGAAAGAATGTTTGGATTCATCTGACTACAAAATACTTTTTCACTTTGTCTCAGTCCATTTTAAATGAGTTTTGGCTTAGCATAGACAGAAGTGTTCCTGCATCATGTTGACGTTTGGCTTCCTTTTTACATGATAGAGTTTGTATTTGTAGATGGCACGGTCGGCTGTGCTCACAGACAATATTTTTGGAAGTGTTGCTGAGCCCATGCAGTGACAGAATCATGTCTGTGTTTAGTGCAGCGCTGCCTGAGAGTCCGAAGATCACAAGTATCTTTGTATTGATTTTCAGTCTTGGCCCTTGCACGGCGAGATTACTGCAGATATCTCAATCTGTGATCATATTATCTAGTGTAGAGATGATCAGTTTGTCGAAGTCTTCACAATTTCACTTTGAGGACCATTATTATAAAATTGTTCCATAATTTTGAGACATAAAATCTTTGCAGATCTGTGAACCTCTGCCAATCTTTACTGGTAAGAAATTCTATATTTTCTCCTCTTTTTTCCAGCTTTTTGTTGCTGCTGTTAACAAGCAGTTGCCAGGAGTTTTCATAAAATGTTACATTTATTCAATTTAAACATTTGATGTATTTTTTATTCTCTGTTGTGAACATCATTTGTGGCTTTATGAAGTTTGTAGATCATTGAACTCTGTCTTTATTTAGATTTTACACAGCATCCCAACTTTTGCAAAATTCGGATGAGACCATAGTAAAATCATTGTGAATCTCTGGTACCTGAATGTACACCAATACGGATCCATAGAGGAATCCCAGGCAGGTGCTCCAGCTCAAACGTCCCCACAAATGATAGGATGTCCAGGGCCATGTGGGCAATGTCCAATGCATGCCTGTTGCCGTTACGTTTGGGCAAACCGGATGCAACCATGTAAGCATCTCCTATTGTTTCAACCTACGAGACAATGGAAATGTAACTTATCTATAAAATCTTTGTCTTTATTCAAAAAGAAAATATTTATGTCTAACCCTAAGCACTTTCTTAGAAATGATAGATTAATGCTTAAAGAAATTGTGACCTCCTTGATACTAGAGGCCTGGATTTCTGTTATCCTGCTAAGCTACCTTGTAGACATCATGGTGATCAAGAATGCTGTCAAAGTTCTTGTAGATTTCGTTGAGCATATCGACCACCTCCATGGGGGTGCTGTAGTAGCACAGGGTGGTGAATCCCACAATATCACTGAAATAGATGGTGACCTCCTCAAACAGCTCTGGCTCCACACTCCCCGTTTCCTTCAGGGAACGCACCACTGGGCTATGGAGACGCAGAGAGAGTGGAAAATGTGATTACTGTCAGATATATTAATGTTACATGACTACAACATGTAAACATCCAAATACAGCATGATGGGGGTTTTCAGCCTCTACACGCAGTAAATGCTGGAGTGTAAATTCTGCGCTCAGTCATGACCAGAGATGGGTAATCTGATTACTTAAACAAGCACCGAGTGCGCAATGACGTAATGGGAAATTGACAGAGAAACTCGCGGATTCTTCCACTGACCGCTGCGGCACACCCGCACCAAGGCAAACCACCCCACTCCTGCTTTACAGGTGAAAATAGAGCAACAGGACCGCTAGTCTTTGATTTTATTTATTTTCAGCTGTGTTTTACTTGCATCTATTTGAAAGACTGAGTGTAAACACAAAAAATATTTTATTTTATGTGCTGGAATGTGCAGAAAATAGGTTTAAATGTTAAACAAATTTCTTCAAGTCAGATAATGTTGCATATAATTTAATTTTTGCTTGATGCATAAAGTTAAAAGATTAAAACTAATAAAACAAGTTTTAAAAACAGACTTTTCCATTTGATGACATTTTGTATGATGGATTATGTAGAAAAAGTAGAATTGGGCTGAAAGATCTATCGCTTTATCACCTATTCAGGTTGTAAATCGTGTTTTTAAAAAGTAACTAAGTAATTAATTACTTTTGAAAATAAGTAATCAGTAAAGTCACGGGATTACTTTTTTGGGGAAGTAATCAGTAATTAGTTACTGATTACTTTTTTCAAGTAACTTGACCAACACTGGTCATGACTATGCAGTTATAAGGCTGCATAGTCAGATAGAATGCCCAGAAGAGACGGCGGTCATTACTTCAACAGTAAATACACAAGTGTACAATCAAATTCATGATTAGATTTGTGATGGCAAAGTCACTTTGAGGATGATAATCCATCTTGTTACAGCGCAACGAATGCTAAATCTTTTCTTGCTGAAAGGCAATCAAAGGAAAAGGTCTGTATCTCTATCCAAATAAAAATTAATGAACAACAAAAAATGGACAACAACAAGACTCCTCCCTACAAAGCTGACCTAGCAACTTATTTCTGACCTCAAAAAGTTGGAAGCAGTTTGATGGACAATATGATTTTTCAATAGTAAACCCCAGGCCTGATATAATTCTGACCATTATAAAAGCTGGATGCTGTGCAACAAAGTATTAAGTGTTTTTAATACTTCTTAATATTTTTTCTTCTACAAAAACAAATAAAAGAATGAAGTGTGGTGATTCTATAGATTTTGCCAGGTATTGTATTACAAAATACTCCAATTACCAATCACTGATTATGATTGAAAATTTGTTATAATTATATTATGTTTATATGTTATGATACATGTGTTATATTTGATAACATTATTAATATCAGTATTCATAAATTGTGTAAATCTGCATAACCTATGTCCCTAAACAGGTGGATATTTAGAGGGGTTTGTTTTTTTAAACAAAACCACTGCCTGCTGCTGCTAAACCTGCTTATTTTTACTAGAGATGGCACGATACCACTTTTTTATGTCCGATACTGATACCGATATCACAAATTTGGATATCTGCCGATACCGATATGAATCCGATATAGTGTTTTTTAATCAACAAAACTGTTTTTTTTAAATATCTTGCTGCATTTTGTATAAGTTCATACTCAAGTTTAAAACAACAACTACACTAAAGCTATTCTGTTATACCTATATGCAAAAAAAAAAATTTCATAGTTCAGCAATACTGATCAATCTAATAAACTTAGACCTACACCATCCTCCCTATTCTGGTATTTTAAAGAGTACTTAGCGTAAATATTAAGCAACCTAACTAATAGGGTTCCAACTCCCAGCAACAACAAAAATAAATAAATAAAAAATAGGGAACCACCCCTCACGCTCCACCTCATGATGCTTAATCGACGTAATCAACCTTAATTTGATGCAGTGTGAAAAAAAAATGCACAGAAATCAATTATTTTTCAAGAAATATTAAATAGATTCAACATCTTTCTTCAACAAAATTGCAGACTGCACAGATGGTACCTTCCCAAAGGAAAATGTACTATAGCTTACTAGGGTATATTAGACTTAACAGTTACTATATACAGTAATTGACTTCTATTCATTTTACATCAAATTAAAACTTTGGGTGTAAGATTCGGATAATTATTTATTAAAAGCTAGACATTTTAAATGAGAATAAGAAAGAAAAGTATGTCTTTGTGCCCCCTTTTCCCTGTTAATGCCCTATCGGGCCCCCTGGCTAAACTTGCTAGATCCGCCCCTGCACAGTTACCAGCCGTCAGCTACGTAGAAAAAGATCCTCGAGTAGAAAGTAATAATAAATAAATTCTAACAACAGCTGATCAAGCTTAAACGTGCTGCTGTTGTTCAGCCGCTGGTTTCCTCTTTCTGGTGCAAAGTGGGCCAAAAACAAACCCGATCAGCTGATCATTAAGCAGTTTCATGATTGAAGTAGCAGCAAGAAGAGGCAGTCGCTCCATATATCGTTTGGTAAGCTTAACGCAGGAATGCTTTACAAACATTCAGAGATGGACTTACACACTTGCTTTACTTCTCTCGGGGATAACTTTGTCGGAGATGAAATGCCGGGTTGCTAGCGAAGCTCCACATGCTATCCAGACTACCGACAGGTCCCGCATGCCACAGCCGCTCTATCACGTGATGCATACTGCTCTGACGTGCTAACGTTCTGAGGTGAGTTACGGCGTGTTGCAAGTTTTGTGAGGTGCTTTCGTGATATTTAATGGATCGGATTACATTTTTTATTTTTCTCAGATATCCGATCCAGTAATTTAGGTCAGTATCGGACCGATACCGATACGTACGGAGCCCCCCAGGGGACATGGGAGAAAAAAAAATGAGGGAGGAAAAAAAAAAAATTAGGGAGAAAAAAAAAAATTAAGACGGACTTTTGCGAGATCTCGCAAAAGTATTGCGAGATCTCGCAAAACTCCAACAATGGCGGCAGCTACTTAGTTGTAATATTACTCTTTCTGGGTCACAAAATACACTTTTAAGATATTTTGAGGCGTGAATGTAGTTGTGTAAACGTCAGATACCTGCTCGGTTTACAAGACATCACATATTTGCAAAAGAGCTCCGACGTTTTTGGAGATCTGACACCCACTAGCTCGAAGCTAACGGGAGGTCGAGACCTACTACAGCCGGGAGGAACACCGCTTTCCCGGCACATCGTGCCTCGACCTCCCGGTCGGCTTCGAGCTGGCGGCCTCCGAAGAATGCGGCTAAAACTTTTGCGAGATCTCGCAATACTTTTGCGAGCGCTCGCAAAAGTCCGTCTTAATTTTTTTTTTCCTCCCTAATTTTTTTTTTTTTCCTCCGTAATTTTTTTTTTCTCCCATGTCCCCTGGGGGGCTCCGTAGATACGTAATATCGGATCGGTCCATCTCTAATTTTTACATATGTGGTGTGCAACACTATAATCAGCACAACATATACAGAAACACTGTAATGAGGAGGAGAATGCAGACTTGAAAGTTCCTGGTGTCAGATGCCTCTGAGTCAGCTGAGTGTAAAAACCCACCCAGGAAGAAGCATAAAGTTGAGGCGATCCGCTCTGTCCCTCTCAGCTTTGTACAAAGCCGTTCTCTCCTCCACGAGCTTCTCCAAAGTCCTGGAGTACATCTGCAGACGACGGATCAGGTTGTCCATGTACGTCTCTGTGGCTTGGTTATGGAGGTTACTGCATCAGATCAAAAATGTTTTATATCACCATATCAGCTGTTACTGCTACTTACTGCTCTTCATTTAAGAGAATATGACAGAAAGACGTATTTTGAGGAAAACCTCCTCACTTGGGTCTTTGAGGTGAGGTGTTTGGCAGTTAGTTCGGAATGTGTCAAGTTATAAAAATGAATCGAAGCCACACCGAAGAAACACACAATGGGAATCTACCTGAAAATATTTCCAAGCGTTAACTCGATTCTTTTAAAATCTGGCCTCAGTTCTGGGTCTTCCTCCCAGCAATTCTTTATCAGTGTGTACAGCTGTATAGACACAGAGATACACACAAAACACGCATAAAAAACACAAAGAAAAAAAAGAAGAGGAAAGTGTTTTTTATATACTTCATTTAGTTGAATGGATCCATATAACTTTATAAACTCTATAAGAATCAGGGTGTGTTGCTGTAACAGCTCCTTTGCGTTTGAAAGGCTTTTTTTTTTTACCTCAATCTCTCTGTCTGACACACCCTCAAAGTTCAGGTCAGGTCTGAAGACATTGTGCCCGATAGGATGCTGCAATCTGTAGATCTTCTCTGTGGGTTTGCACAGCGGTCAGTTAAACAAGATAAGTATGGGACACACGTTACTCTGTGACCTCTGTGTTTCACAGTGTGCCGAATTTTGCATCTTGTATGTGTAAAATGGTCTTTAAATCAACGAAAACCGACTGACAAAGACAGAAATACATTTTTTCAGTTCTGCTGTTTATGGCTGTATAATGGTGGCCTACCTCTAACATCAGTGCAGTACTCTGTGTAGAAAGGGGCTTGTCTCATAACAATCTCATGGGCAATGATGGCATAGCTGTAGACATCGCCTTTTGGAGACACCCCAAATTTACGAAGATGCTCCGGGGCGGTCCACAAATCTGATTGGACAGAAAACCAGCAACATCAGTTTATCATCAGTTACTTTCACCAATCAGAATCACACCTTTCAATGTCAGACACATTTTTCAAATATATTAATTCTATGTTTAAATCTGCAGCTACCCTAACCCTGAACATAAGTTCAGCATTTACAAAGTCAGCCCCCTTCATCTGACTTCCCCTTGTAGCCAGTGCTCATCTTAGCCTGGCTTATTAGAATGTTCGTCAGACATATCTTCCTCCGCTGTCTTGCAGTACTTTGAACAAAAAATAAGAAGACTTATCTGAAATTACACGTAACCCAGTGAGCTGCTGCTGGAGCAAAGAAAAAGGTTAGCTAGTCTTTGACAGCCAAGCCACAGGCAGTGCAATATTTCCTCAGCCTGACAGAAACAGATAGTGACTCTCTATTGGAGATCCTTACTGTGTGTCTCTATGGGAGCTTTGTACAGGGATCTCCAGCTGCCCCTGAAGCCTATTACAGGTACAGTAGACAAAGCAACACCTCTGACTATTCATAGTTGATGTGTTTGAAAAGATAATAATAGTGATCCTTCAGCAATGATGGAAAGTCAGGCAAAGAGATTAACTGTTTACCTGCAGAATGAGTCCTGATTACATCTAACAGGCCAAACAATCCTGACTTTATCCAGCAGCCTCTACAGAAGTTACTGAGACCTCACCCCAGTTTCCTGAGCCAGCCTGGCTGCATTTTCTGCTTCCCTGCAGACCTCAGACCCGCCACTGCTGTTACAAGGTCCTGGGTCATGGAGTAGAAGCTCCTCGGCAGTGTTACTGTTACAACCCTTACAAATGAGAGCAATCTCTTTTGTTTTTTAAAACAATTGTCCAAGTGTGGAGAATCCACTGGTGAAAAAAAGTCTATGTCTGGCTGGTCAAGGAGAACTTTAAAATAGCATCTATGCTACTCTGTGAAGTAACATGGACGCCATTTAAAACCAAGGTGATTGCTGTTTATGATAGAGATGCTGCTGCTATGTGTCGCAGCCAAATAGCAAAATTCTGCTATGTGGCTCCGAAAGTCGATCAGACCCTGCCCCCTCCAAAACAGGATGGAGTCTTACCCAAAGAAATTTTGCATTTTTTTTTTTGTGTCTACAGCTACTGTAGAGGTTCTACAGCAATACAATAGTGTCACGTTGTTCTTCAGTTAAAAATTCTGTGTTCTGATTTCATTAGTAGCCTATTTAACTCCTGAGAGTACTTTAAAATAACTCTCTGAATTAAAAGCTGTTTTTTTTCCCTAGTTTATACCTTTTATAATTGTTGTGTGTTTTGTGCCAGTTTGCTGCCAGAAAACTAATTTGTTTTTCCTTCCCAGTCTTTTTTCCTCACACTGACTTCAGAAGTCAGAGAAAAACTAACAAGAAAAGCTTGTCATGATTTAGTCATGCATTGCAGTCGCCGTAAGGTAATGTCGGAGGCCAAACCAGTCATATCGTTGCTTTAGTTAAGCTAATGTTTATATTTGATTAACATAAATCCTGGACAGTTTATGAGGGGAGGATTATTATTCAAGGAAGTCAGAATACCAGGAGCAAACCCATGCAATCAGAGGGAGAAGAGGCAAACCCTGCACAGAATGGCCACAGCCAATGGGGAGGTTGGCTGATGCTGTGATGTGACGGTGCTAACCACCACATCACTGTGCTCACCTGACCACAGACATGTCATCCCAAGCTCAACCAACAGGTAAAGCAAGAGCAAGGCAACAATGACCATTAGAGAGCCGTCAGTCTAACCCATGCTGGCAACCCTCATTAGAGAAGGATGATACAACCCAAGCATATAAAACACAATTAACCCAGTTAAACTCTCTAAGTCAAGAAATGATATGATTAAATTAAAATCAAGAAATACACTCCAAAAGCTTCAAACACTCAAAACTCTCACACAAACACTCAGAACAGAGCAGGATTCTAACTCAGCAGGAGCTTTTAGGAGAAAACGATGATCTCAGAGCTTAGATCAATACTCAGCCACACTGATAACATTTTTTAAAGCTTACCTTTTCCTGTATTTAGCATGGTGTTGCAGCCAAAGTCAGTGATCTTGACCACCATACGGTTGTCGACAACACAGTTGGAGGACTTGAGGCGGCCGTGGACTGCAATATTGCTTGAGTGGAGATATGACATGCCCTATCGAATATATACAGCAGAGCAGTGGTTATTATTTGCTATTTCAACAATTTTTTATCATGTGTTCTGGTTGTTTTTTCTCGTAAGAAAATCCTGAAATTATATGTTGTTGAAACAAAATATGTGCTGGAGGTGCTTTAAATGTGGTATTTAAAAACAAACCAGTTACCCAAAAGAAAACAGGCAAAATAAAAATAAAAGAAAGCATTTAATAAATCACATACTCAGAAAGGCAACTTAAAGAAACAATACCTTTGCTATGTCATACATGACTGATATTTTAAACTCCATATCCATGAATGTTTCATCTGGGTAAGAGATCCTGTCACTGAGAATGTACTGGGGGGAAAAACATGAGCAAATTCAGGTTTTAGCATTTTTGGAAACTGAAACAAGTCTGTGTGTGAGAGAGTCTGAATCATATGCATTCATACACACTGTAAGTGTTCTTTAAACACTGAGTGTCCATAACTTATCAACAAGTGAACATCAAAGTCACTGTGAACTATGTGAGCACTGAAAAGTCAAATCAGCATAGAGTCAAAAATTGTGTTTTTCTGCATGCAGTGTGACAAAAAGCAGACACAAAGCTCAAATCATCTCAAATTAGTTCTTTGAACTTTGTAATCAAACGGCCTCCACATCACCAAATCTCAATCCAGTCGAGCACCGTTGGGAACAGCAGGTGTAACTAATGAAGTGGCTGGTGAGTGCATTTCTGTGCTCATGGGTGTTTGTTTTTTTTATTGTTATACAGATTAGAAAACAATCTAAACGATAAGATAAACTGATTTACAAACAGAAATCCCAGCAGCAGGACCTGATATGAAGGTAGAAACAGTGTGTGAACGTTGCTCTGCTCTTACCCTGAGGGAGCCCCTCTGACACAGCTCAAACACACCGTACACACCATATTCAAACTTCACTGTGCCATAAAATTTGGTCAGATTGTAGTAGTCAATGCGCAGCAGCTGGAACATGAAGACAGTCGCAGGGAGAGTTAATTATTTTTTATGTACTTTTATTAACCTCTAAGATAAAACGCAGAGTTATCTTACAGTGTTGAGCTCAATCCTCTGGTCCTCGGTGAAGTCTCCCTCTGTGGTTTTCAGCTCTTTCATGATTACAGGCTGGAGAACACAGAGAAAAGGACCGACATGATCATTTCCCTTTGAATCTTTTTAAAATCAGATATCAATTTTTTGGATTGCTGATACCTTCTTGTCGTAGCGGCCTCGCTGCCTGAAGTATATACTGTCCTTCCTCTTATCTTCATCAATCTGTTTCATAAACACACACATACATTCTTATCTTGAACTGCCATAGATCTGAAAGCTTTTTACATACATTTTAGGACAGGTTTTATTTTCAATAAGATAGCTGCAGATGTATGGCCCTGTTCTAACACAAGAATCACTGAGCAAACAGGTCCAAAACAGAGCAGGCATCCATGACTTAACATTCACCTTCCTTCTAGGTGTATCATGTTCAACATGGGCTGCAAAGCAGCTTGCAGAGGCATTAAGATCATCTGTTATCACCTGGGATTGTGTGACTCTTGGACATCAGTTTCACTTTTTATTGAACTTTAACAATTTAGCACATACTCTGACATTTTCATGTAGTCATATCTTATTTATCTTGTTTAATGCGTATCAAAAAAAAAGCCTTACTGTGTCATAGAGCTGCATTTTTTCAGCAGTCAGGGAATAAAATCTGGAGTTAAAGTTTGCTGATGAGAGCATTTACCTTCAGAGACACTTCCTTCTCATCCAGAGGGCCAATCAGGTGAGGTTCGATGTGAGACCATTTCTTCTGTAGACAGCGTTCTTTCCTGTTCTGCCTGTCAGTAAAAAAATATTTTTAAAAAGCATGCAGTAAATGATCGTATATGTTTACTGCATAATAAGATGTTGTTGCGCCAGGTTGAAAAACACAAGGCAGTATTTGCCACAGAGCTGTTACCCTGTCCTCCTTTACCTAAATAAGGCAAATACTGCCTCATTTTTTCAGCTCAGCTCTAGTGATGCACTTGTGCTAAAATGTGACATGCAGCTCTTCTACCACAACTGGGAAATGAATCTGCAGTTTACCTGTAGAAGATAAGAGCGACTCCCGTCACCACCACAACGCTGAGACTCAGAACAATCACAATGATTTCCTGCATGTCAAACTCTGAAAGCAGACATGCATGAATAGAGTAGAAGATTCAGAGCTTTGCCTTGAATAAAGCATTAAATCATTCTGTAAATTATTCTGCAAAAAGTTCATGTGTGTTTTACCATCCGGCATCTTTGGCTCGTCAGGAGGCAGCTTGTTTCCTGCCCACGGCAGAGTGGGGTTTTGGGTGTAATTGATGGTTTTATTTAGTGATGTATCAAACAATAGCAGAGTTTTATACTACAGAGGAAGAGAGAGAGGAAAAATGTAAGGAAAAAAACAGCTATTCACTTTTAATGCAGCAGTGTTAACTGATTAATAAACAAAGGTTTCACCTTGGCAGTGTTAGCTGATGTGTAAATGATTGAGAAGTTAACATCTCTGTCCCCATATTCATCAAGCACATAGTGTCCTCCCATACCTGCTTGCACACACAATCATATAAACAAGACAATAAAACATTTTTGCATTATGCTTTTCCAAAAAGTTTCATTTAAAAAAAATGCTTTGACTCAATGTTACCTAAAAATTTGACATGAAAAACTGCAAATAATTATTTCATTATCAATGAATTCTGTTTATATCCTTTATTAACTGTTAGGTAATTGCAGCTATACAACATGAGAAATCTGCATTTCTGAAAGTCAAAGTTGATCTTTTGAAGCTTTGTTTTTTCTTTTTTACACAATAACTACAAAACATAGAGATTCTATATACTCCAATCGAAATTATTGCCAGCTGAACGGATTAACAGATAAATCACACACAAATTACAAAAAGCACTACTCGAAAAATTAAAGTAATGATTAGGGTGGCAAGAACTGCTGCTCCTGGAGTGGCCACTGGAGGTTGTCTCCTAAAGTGACTCAATCCTTATAGACTCCCATGTTTAAAAGCCCAAAAACTACTCATCCATTTGTATTTTGTTAAAACGTAAAGTTCAGGATGTGGCTGCTTTGACTGCTGACGACGGTAACACTTTCATAAGTGGAAACTTGATTTATTGTATACATGCATAAAATAATACACGTGAAACTTAAATTGTTCTATGAATGTTCAAAGAGGGATTCTTCCTGGCCCTACCTTTCACAATAAAACATGTGACTGCTGTAAATAAAATTGATTGGTAGAGGCAGGATACACATAACTCATAACGCATAGAGACAGACAACCATTCACACCTATGGGCAGTTTAGAGTTACCAATTAACCTAACCCCTCACATGACTACATGTCTTTGGACTGTGGGCGGAAGCCGGAGTGCCCGTAGAGAACCCACGCAAACAGAAAGACCCCGCCCTGATGGTTGAAATGAACTCAGGACCTTCTTGCTGTGAGGGAACAGTGCTCACCACCGTGCCACTGTCCTGCCCTGATAGATTCCTAACGTTATATATAACAAACAACAGTTATGTGAATTAAACAATTGAAAAGCTGTTTATTTGTGACTGCAGTAATGACAGAAAGCATGTGTATTTTCATACAAGCGTAGAACAAATCAAACCTCCATGTAGAAATCAAGAGGTGACAATCACTTCTGGCTACAAAAAAAGAAGCCATTTTCCAAAACCCCTGACATGCAGGCTTCATAAAACTGAGCCCAGAAGCAGGTGACCTTATGGTGACTCATCCATCTTTTATATACAGTCTGTGGCATCCCATTATTGCTGTAGTCGGTACAGAAAAATAAATCACAATGGAATCGTTTTCATACCTGTACCTTTTAACCATAAAGAAAAATCCAGAAGACCGACTGACCCTTTTACTTGGGTACAAGTAAGAGGGCAGGATAAGAGTTAGCCAGAAAACAATAAAAGTTACCATAAAACAAAAGATCAAGGGCTGTAAATACTCACTTTGATCTCATACTCTGTATCTTGGAGGACAATCTCCACATTACAGTGAGCTGAACTGCAGTAAATATTAACTTGAAGAAAAAACAAGCAATGAAAATCTCTTTATCCTTTCAAAGTCATCTGAAGTCATCTTCAGGTATGATTGGTTTTGTTGTATGATAGCATCCAAAACCTCAACACAGAGCAGCAGAATTTAAAAAAGAGACGGCGGTTGTGTTTTAATGTGAAAGCCATCTTTGTTCCTCAGCTGCAGTCAAACGTTGATCTAAGCAACATCAATCTTGTGGGCATAAAATAAAAGAATGTTTAACTCATCCTTCTTATTTCAGCTACTTGAATAGGCATGGTGTCCTCCCGGATACTGCTTATCACAGTCCTCCGGCATTCTGCCTCCAGCTGTGTTATCTCTGGTCATACGCACCATAAAATGAGATGTTTCCAAATGGGTTGTCACCCAGAGAGCCATTGTCGGTCCCGTTGTATTTTTGCATGCTGAGCATCCTCTCTCTGAGTGCTTTACCAAACAGCAGAGTCCCATCATGATATCCAGCCACATAATCATTTATCTGCACGAAAGAATGGACGATAAAAGACCGAGCAGTTACTTCATGTGGTCTTCTTTCTAAACTTGAGGTGCGACTCACCGTTTCATTGAATGAAGAGCTAGAGGTGTAGTTTCTCTGCGGCAGAGTGACCACTAAGACACTTTCCATACCCGCAGAAGATGTGGTGTTTAAATAATAATCAGGGCTGAATGAAGGAAAATAGTTTCTTAGTATTAAGATTTCTTGATTCCCACTTAATAAAAACATTGTGGTAGCAGTGCATATGTGAAACAATAAATTCATGTCCAGGCTTACTTGTACACATCTATGAGAATAAACAGGAAGTCTTTGGGAATCTGGCCCACCAGCTCCTTTACTGAAATCATCTCATCAGTGTTCCCACATAAGATTAAAACTGAAAGAAATAAATCAGTTTTACAGTAAGCAAGAAGGAAAATTCTTCAGCTGTCTTTGTGCACTTCTTCAGTCAGACTACTGGTTGTTCAGCTCTTTCAGTCTTGACTACTGCTTAAATAATCAACTTACAATGAAATCCCCAGAGGACCAAGGCATTTTCTGCTTTATTAAAAAAACTATAAATTCTCAAAAACAGACAAAAATATATATATTCACTGTTGCTGTGTCTTTTCGGAGACTGGAACAATTTTTTCAGGCCCTCCTCTCCATGAATTGCCTCTGTGTTTGTGCCCAGCATAAACTTGTTATTTTGTGCCGTCAGTGCGTTGATATACCTGTGGCAAAGCAATGAAACAAATCAAAAAGCTGGTTTATGCTGGAGTACAAATGAAACAACAGATCTTATCCATAATCACTTGAGTTTGGCTCACCAGAAGCAGTCCTCAGATGCATTGTTGGTTTTCTTATAGACGTAGAATCGGCTCCACGGCTCCTTGAATGGCAGAGTTTCATTCAGAAAGTGAAGGAAAAAGTCACAGATCTTTCGTGCTGGAGGCAGAATTCGGGTTAGTTTAGGCTTGTAGTCACAAGAGAGGCCAAAACTTCCAGCAGAGATGATGGGAATGGTTAAACGCAGACCAATGTTTTCACTGGAGAAAAACAAACGGGCAAAAATTAAAAACTCATGAATTAAAAAATCTCCTGAAAGTAAAAGAAAAAGATCCATACTTACTCTACTAACTGATAGGTGGCATATGTGCAGGAAGGCCCCAGCATGACACATCCAACTTCACCATTAGCCTGAAGAAAGTTACAACTGCATTAAGGAAAATGAACTTCAGAGCAGTTACTTCACAGTCTAGTACTTGCATTTAGTCTTTTTGCTTCAATTCCTCCTAGCTCTGTAATTTTGCAATATTTCCCCAAATCCATTTCATTAGTCCCCAGTAAAATTGGACAAATCTGTTGCTCTTGACTGTGCTGGAGGAAGCAGTATCAGCTGTTTGGCCTAATGTCAGCTGCACTGACTGAGTTCACTATGTGGCATGCTTTGTCTACATTGCACTGTGCTTCTATTTAGCCTGGTGTTTGTGGTGATACTTGTATCTTGACATTCCACTAATTTATAAGTATCATAACTTCTATATCACCAAACCCTCTGGTAAACTTCCTCTTTAGCTCAGCTGCCTCTGTGACCGATGCACACAGTTACCTTCCAATCTAAACCAAACAAAGCTCATAGTTTAATCTCTTGCAAGTGATGGCAGTATCATCTTCACATAATCAATGAGTCTGTGGCATCAAGCACAAGTCATCAAGTCATCCTGCCCCCAACACCACTCAGAAAAATATTTCAGTATTTCTCTGATCTCTTTCACTTCTGCCCCCTTCCTCTCAAATCTCTGCTCGTCTGACACTGGACACTTGTCAGATAATATCTCCAAGCTGCAGACCTTATATACTGACTGTTGTTTACCTGAGGTCTATACTGTATGACTTTTTGGTACATAAAATGGGCAAAAGTATTGGGTCATTCTGTCTGCCTTTACAATCACTGATGAAAGAGTGGGTTGTTCTAAAGAGCTCGCTGAATTCAGACGTGCCACTGTAATAGGATGCCATCATTGCAAGAAGTCAGTTCATAAATTTCTTCCCTCCTAGATCCTCTATGATCAGATGTAAGTGTTTTTATTGCAAAGTGGAAGCATTTAGGGAGCAAAAGAGTTCCCAATCCCTTCTGGCATTAACATCAGCATAAAAACTGTCTACCGGGAGCTTCATGGCACCTTCTCTAGATGTAACATGTAGATGTCCCATTACTTTTGTTCATATATGAGGAAAGGTTATTTTACAAATCAAATATAAATATTACTATTATTATTATTTGAATTATGACGAATAACAGTGGTGACATTTATGGAAAAAGTCTACAGAGAGCTGAGGTCATCACTGATTTCTTTGTTTTCTACAGATGATGTTTTAGAAATAATATTTTCATGCATCCCCAAGAAATGAAAATGTCCATTCACGATGTTAAGTTCATGTTTACAACTAGAACTGTCCTGCTGTGTGTAATGATGCCAGTTACAAGCCAATTTAAGCATAACAACCTCAAACCATCAGTAGTTGCAGAACTGCAAAAACCCCTCAGACCTATTTACAAGATCTAAAACAAAGGCTTTAAAAAAACTCGGGGGCTTTAGGAACAAGAAAATCACATCAGAAAGTGTTATGTCTGATTGTGCCCACTATGTTTAAGCAAGTAACCACACTTACGTTTAGTTTCTTGAGTATTGTCAACCCCTCGCACGTGCTGCTCCCGCAGCCCTGCCGCTTGTACAAGTTGGTGTTGAACCCATTGAAGTTAGCAGTCAAAGTGAAGTCTAAACCTTGAGTCATGGAAAACAAATTGATAAGAGTTATGAATGTCGGAAAACAATGAGATTAGATTAGTCTGACACTGGCAAAAATAGGTCTAATGGTTGAATTTGCATCAGAAGCAGGAAGAACAGTAACATTTTTTTTTTAAAGGGTCCCTTAATAACAGATACAGCAGATATGTTTAAATAACATATCTAAACATAACATATTTAAATCTCTAAATTAGTTTCATTTGTATCATATCTGTCAATATGTTTTTCCCCTACAGAATAAAATGCTAAAAATTACTTAAAATAGCATCATAACAAATGCTTTTGTCCACCAGAGCAGCTCTGGCTCCGCTGTTAACAGCACAGCCAAGGTTGTGTGTGACGGAGTACAGGATCAGAGTCGAATGGTGTTACGGGTAGCTATTAAACATTCCTGAGAACCGTGAGTCATCTTTTGTCCTTCTGTTGGCATTGACTGCAGAAATCTTGCATCAGTCCTTTTAGTAATAAAACGAGCAACCTTGAACTATTTAACAACAGCGAAAGTGACATATGATTTGGTACATAAACCACAAGTTAATGATGTATTTAACTTTTTCGTGGTAAACACGCACAAGCAGTAAAACACTGGTCAAACATCAGTGAGACAGATTCCTGGAAGAATGATTCAAATACACAGAACACTTTTAAAAGCTACTTTAATGGTTTCCTTGCGGGACCCGACTATTTTAGCCTCGCCTTGTACACACAGTAAAAGGACCTAGAAAGAGGTATCTTTTATATCTATCTGCAGGCAGCTTGAGAAAAATGTATTTATATGTTATATCTTTTTAACCTATGATAAATACAATTTCATGTGAAAATAAGATAATAGTCATACATAAATGTCATACTTTTAGACTAGGCAAACAAAAACCAAGCAGTCCAGTTTTTTAATTTTTAATTTTTAAGCTAAGTGTGAAAGTTGACAGTAAAGTATGTTTTGTGTAGGTTAATGCATTCGCAGAGAGACTTTTAAGATACTGCTGTATATATTGATACCCTTCTTGTTGTTCTTCGAGCCTGATGTGTTTTGTTTTGTGTGTTTTTTCTGTTGGGTATCTATCTGTCCATACCATACTTATCGTTCTCCTGCTTGTCAGCTAGAATAGCTTGTTCCACGGCCGCCTTCACAAGTGGCATGCTCCATTCATAAGTGTTGTCCTCCAGCAGTACAATATTCATGTAGTAAGAACGGTTTGAATTCAAACAGTCATCAATCATGTCACTGGCGACCATGGCGAGTGTAAGTACGCCCAGGTAAAGTAAACTGGACATCCTGATCACTGAGACTTTCATTTTTGCCTCTGAATTTTTGGCTCTAGTATAGATGTCAAAAATAGAGACCTCTGCTCAGGTAAACAGGATGCTGGAAGCACGACATATCTTCCCCACTGATGACAAAAGTTCAAAAACAGAAGTCAGCACATCTCTGCAGTAACCAAAAAGAAGTCGCTCTCCTGATCCGATGCCAAGAATCCAGGTAAGAGAAGTTTTGTGTAAGATCCGGCCCCCAAAACTTTCAGTAAATTCAGAATATCGAGATTGAAGACCAAAAAGAAAAGAAATAACAGCTGTTATGTTCCTCTTGGTAAAGACCGAGTTCTTTAATCGTCCACCTTAGTACAGGCTGGTCTCCTTTTGTTAATGAACAACTGCAGTGAGGCAGAGGGAGGGCAGGGCAGGAAAAACTCACACACTCTACCTGGAATGACACCTTACTTTAAAAAGTGACCAGGATTATAATTTACCCTGTTTATAAACACCAAGTTTAGACCTGCCTCCCTATTACCATCTAAAAAAAAAGTTTATTTCCTTGTTTTTAGCGATGATCCCATCAAGTGTGAGAACAAATGTCAGATTTTTAACAACAGCACATTAAATCTGGCTCCTGGAAACAGAACACAACAGTACACAGTGGCACCACTTAAACACCTGTTTTGCCTTTTTTCTAACCGCTTTGTTTCCTGCACTGTAGACGTCTTTACGCAGAGGCGGGGGAGAAGCTTTAATGCTGAGGGGGTCAAAGCTCACAGGAGGCCATAAAAGCGAAGGCTTGTGTGGAGCTGATAAATATTGCCGACCATAAAAGCCAGGTCGATTAAGCCTGTAAAATAAAACCTGTGCCACTGCATTTTCCGAAGAAAAAAACATTTAAATCCTCAGAGGTGCTGTTCAATGTTTTAAGTAATTTTTGAAATCCTCAGCTAAGTACCTTCTAACTAAGATAATCTGTATTTAAAACACTATTAGTGTATAGCTTATAAATCGTGTAATTACGACCCAATTAAGACAGTATTAATTATTATCACAAGCATCACATAAAAACCTATTTATCACATCAGGATAAAGGTCAAGAGCAAAGTCATAATAACCTGATAAATGCACGGATTTGGTATTTTCTGCTTCCAACTAACTAAAACTTTCTCCACCACAGAGTTCAAAAACCATTAAATATGAATTCACTTCAGCCAGTTATCTGACTTTTTGATTAAACACCGAAATCTTTGACTTTCAGTGAAATGTATTATTGAATAGAATATGTGTTGTCATGATTATCTTTTCATCACAGCTTTGCCATTTTGAGCAAACTGACACATAAAGTTAAGCTAAAGTTATGACTATAGACTCTTAATGGTGCCTATTTCACATGGATTTGTCCAATTTGACTGGATTGATTAAAATTACTTAAGTACAGATTCATGATTCGGATCATCTGTCTTAAGTGAATATTTGAGAAACTGCTTATCTGCTGGGATTTTTGGATACAACCTTTCCGAGGTTTATAAAGAATGGCCTAAAAAAAGAGGAACTATTCATTGATCATGGGCAGTGAGTTACTAACATGGACCAAAATCTGTGAGGATTGTTTCCAGTACGTCATTGAACTTGTGCCATGAAACATTAAGGCAGTTCTGAAGGCAAAAGTGGATTCAACTACTTCAAAAGAGTACCTATCATGCGAGTGCATAAATTCATAAAGGAAAAGTAAATGTCCAGTGTGAGAGCATTTTGTGATGATATGAACATTTCTTAAAAGCAGAAATGAAACCATTTTTAAAAGAAAACAAGTTAAATCAAAGTTTAAGCAAGAAAGTTACCATTTCCTATAAAAAAAAATTAAACTGATTAACTGATTACTAATTTTCAATTACTGGGTTTATTGAATAATACACTAATTACTGCGGCTCCAGAAGCTGGGCGGAAAAAGGAGAGTAAATGTAAAAGTTACATTTCAGCTTAAGTAGAAATCACTACAGCAAACATTTGTTTCAAAAGGAAAGTTGGGACATCAGCTCAACGTCCCTTTCATGTGGTTGCAGTCCAGAGTAATGTGAAACAGCCAGCGTCTTTCCTCTACAGAAAAAAACTGATTAGATGTCACTGTTTTAAGTAGTTATAGGCCAATTTCCAAAGAGAGAAAGTTGTTGCTCATCAGCTCTGTCAGATTATTGAAGGAATTTTTACGTCTTTGATAAATTCCAATCCGAGTTTTATTGAAGACTTCTAATGATATTCTAATGCGTTCAGATAAAGGTGAACATTACATTTTAGTCCTGCTCGACTTATACCGTTAATCATGCTCTCTTATTAACAGACTACAAAACTGGGTTGGCATCACTGTACTGCTTTCAGGTGGGGGGGGGGGGGGGGGGGGGGGGGGGGTTCATACTTCAGAACTCATATTAATCAATGTACGCCCTCATCTGCACTGCTCGTATGTGGAGTCCCCCAGGGCTCAATCCTTGGACATGTTCTATTTTCTTTATATATATATATAAATATATATATATATAAATATATATATATATATATATATATATATATATATATATATATAAATTTTTTTTTTTTTTTATTTGATTTGATTTTATTGATTAGCATTCAAATTCAAATCTCAGTGAAAACAGTGAGAAAAAAAAAACAAAAAACAGTGAAAACAGAACACAAATCTACCATAAAGAATATGAATATATATATATATATATATATATATATATATATATATATATATATATATATATATATATATATATATATATATAAAAAAACACCCAGCACGCCCCTGCGGGCGGTTTATCCTTCAAGCTCGGGTCCTCTACCAGAGGCCTGGGAGCTTGAGGGTCCTGCGCAGTATCTTAGCTGTTCCCAGGACTGCGCTCTTCTGGACAGAGATCTCCGATGTTATTCCCGGGATCTGCTGGAGCCACTCGCCTAGCTTGGGAGTCACCGCACCCAGTGCTCCGATTACCACGGGGACCACCATTACCTTCACCCTCCACATCCTCTCGAGCTCTTCTCTGAGCCCTTGGTATTTCTCCAGCTTCTCGTGTTCCTTCTTCCTGATATTGCTGTCATTCGGAACCGCTACATCGATCACTACGGCCGTCTTCTTCTGTTTGTCTACCACCACTATGTCCGGTTGGTTAGCCACCACCATTTTGTCCGTCTCTATCTGGAAGTCCCACAGGATCTTAGCTCGGTCATTCTCCACCACCCTTGGGGGCATCTCCCATTTTGACCTCGGGACTTCCAGGTTATACTCGGCACAGATGTTCCTGTACACTATGCCGGCCACTTGGTTATGGCGTTCCATGTATGCCTTGCCTGCTAGCATCTTGCACCCTGCTGTTATGTGCTGGATTGTCTCTGGGGCATCTTTACACAGCCTGCACCTGGGGTCTTGCCTGGTGTGATAGACCCCAGCCTCTATGGATCTTGTACTCAGAGCTTGTTCTTGTGCTGCCATGATTAGTGCCTCTGTGCTGTCTTTCAGTCCAGCTTTGTCCAGCCACTGGTAGGATTTCTGGATATCAGCCACCTCCTCTATCTGCCGGTGGTACATACCGTGCAGGGGCCTGTCCTTCCATGATGGTTCCTCGTCTCCCTCCTCTTTCTTGGGTTTCTGCTGCCTGAGGTATTCACTGAGCACTCGGTCAGTTGGGGCCATCTTCCCAATGTATTCTTGGATGTTCCTTGTCTCATCCTGGACTGTGGTGCTGACACTCACCAGTCCCCGGCCCCCTTCCTTCCGCTTAGCGTACAGCCTCAGGGTGCTGGACTTGGGGTGAAACCCTCCATGCATGGTCAGGAGCTTTCTTGTCTTTATGTCAGTGGCTTCTATCTCCTCCTTTGGCCAGCCTATTACCCCAGCAGGGTACCTGATCACGGGCAGGGCGTATGTGTTGATGGCCCGGATCTTGTTCTTACCATTCAGCTGACTCCTCAGGACTTGCCTGACCCTCTGCAGGTACTTGGTGGTTGCAGCCTTTCTAGCGGCCTCTTCATGGTTCCCATTTGCCTGCGGGATCCCCAGGTACTTGTAACTGTCCTCTATGTCTGCAATGTTGCCTTCTGGTAGTTCAATCCCCTCAGTTCTGACTACCTTCCCTCTCTTTGTTACCATCCGACTACACTTCTCCAGTCCGAACGACATTCCAATGTCATTGCTGTATAGCCTGGTAGTGTGGATCAGTGAATCGATGTCTCGTTCACTCTTGGCATACAGCTTGATGTCATCCATGTACAGGAGGTGGCTGACAACTGCTCCGTTCCGTAGTCGGTATCCGTAGCCAGTCTTGTTAATGATCTCACTGAGGGGGTTCAGGCCTATGCAGAACAGCAGTGGGGACAGAGCATCTCCTTGGTAGATCCCGCACTTGATGGTAACTTGTGCTATGGGCTTGGAGTTGGCCTCTAGTGTTGTACGCCACATCCCCATTGAGTTCCTGATGAAGGCTCTTAGGGTCCCATTGATCTTGTACAATTCTAGGCATTCCAGTATCCAGCTGTGGGGCATTGAGTCATAGGCCTTCTTGTAATCAATCCAGGCAGTGCACAGGTTGGTCAGTCTGGTCTTGCAGTCTCGGCTGATTGTTCTGTCTACCAGTAGCTGGTGTTTTGCACCTCTGGTATTCTTGCCAATTCCTTTCTGTGTCCCGCTCATGTATTGACCCATGTGCCTGTTCATCTTAGCCGATATGATGCCTGACAGGAGCTTCCATGTAGTACTGAGGCAGGTTATTGGTCGGTAGTTGGAGGGGACCGGTCCCTTCTTGGGGTCCTTGGGGATCAGGACCGTCCGGCCTTCAGTTAGCCATTCCGGGTGTCTCTCGTTAACTAGCAGCTGGTTCATTTGTGCTGCCAGACGCTCGTGGAGTGCAGTCAGCTTCTTCAGCCAGTAGGCGTGAACCATGTCGGGCCCTGGTGCTGTCCAACTCTTCATACTGGAGACCCTTTCTTGGATATCTGCCACTGTGATGGTTACTGGACCCTGTTCAGGGAGGTCGCTGTGGTCTGCCCTCAGATCCACTAGCCACTGAGCATTGCCGTTATGGGTTGCATCCTTCTCCCATATGCTCTTCCAGTATTGCTCCGTCTCCATATATATATATATCGTTAGCTTCATAGCATAATTGCCTAAGTCATTTGACTAAGTCAATGACTTAGGCACTTATGCTATGAAGCTAACGATATATATATATATATATATATATATATATATATATATATATATATATATATATATATATATATATATATGTTACCCCTGGGAAATCTAATTAATGCTTTTAACTGAATCTTCTACCACTGCTATGCAGATGGCACACAGTTATACTTTTCTGTCAAGCCCAACAACCTCAACAGCTTATCCTGCCTAATGAATGTTTCTCTACCATTACTATTTGGATGTATTCTAATTTCCTCCTTCTCCATTCAGGTAAGACTGAGGCTCTAGTGCTCAGCCCAGACAGTTTCGCTAGGAAGGGCAGTCACTACATCAGTCACCTCACCAATAACATCAAATCATCTGCTAAAACCCTGGATATCATTTTTGACTAGCACCTAACTTTGAAACTCATATCTCAAAGGTTAGCCACTCTTGTTTCCTTCATCTCAGAATTATTGCAAAAGTTAAACCTTTACTGTCAGTCACTCATATTGAACACTTCAGTTTTTTTCCCACTTGAATTATTGCAGTTCACTTTACACATGTGTCTCTCAGTCCTCTATAGCTCATCTTCAATCAATTCAGAACGAACTAGCAGGGGTTTACATATTACACCTTCACTGACTTGCAGTGAAATTCAGGATTCACTTTAAAATTCTGTTATTGACATATAAGGCTCTCTATGGACAGGCCCCTGCTTATTTTGCAAAGCTTCTAACACCTTATCAAAGCAGCCACCCTCTCTGATCATCTACTCAGGGTCTTTTAACTGACGCTTGCTCTGATTTTAAAACCAGAGTTGGCGTCAGCTGACTCTTTTATTTGTTTTTGCAACGGCTGAAAACTCATTTTTATATGTTAGAATTTCATATTATGAAAAATGCTGCAAACTGAGGCAGCCCAACTGTGTTATTTAAAGGTTACATGAAAATACTCTGCAGGTTAGTGCAGGATAAACAGGTTAGTTTGCTGTACTGTGATAGATTTAAAGTAAGGAACAGTGTGTGACTGGTGCACAGTGGCTGTGGTGTCATGGTCAGAGTTAGGTTATATCAAGTGTAGCAGAGATTCATATGAATTTTAGCTGATGATGCAGAGATTCATTCACTGAATTCCACCTTCATACCATACATCTAGAAAAAAAGACAGCACAAACAGTGTACTGTCAGTGTAGAGGATGGAAATCAGCCAGGATAATTCATGAAACATCTGCTGACATCTTGTTGAATTAAGTTGTGTACATCCACAAAGAGCTGATCATAGCCTGTACACTAAAAAAAATCTACCAGAGCTCCCAATAGGAATTATTGTGAGTTATGATTTTTTCCTCAGAACGAGCAACTACAAGGTCCAATTAGCTTTGCACAAAAATAGAAACATCCCCCAAAAGAGCTACTTTTCACTTTCTTGCTTAGAGTACATTTCAGAGTCTGAACTTTTTAACTTTTACTTGAGTAAAGAAGTTGAATCAGTACCTCAACTTTTACTGGAGTATTCTCATAAGCACAGAACATCCATACTTTTCCCAACTCTGATGTTTTGCAACCATGCGTACATGAATGTGTGTATGTTGGAATGAATGTCTGTCAGTATGGCTGATTATGTTTCTGTTTATGTGTCGGTACATTTTAACATGTGCACTCATCTTCGTTGTGTGGTTTTTGAACTGTAAAGCATTTAATTTTTTTCTCTGTGTTTTAAAAAGTCCTATATAAATAAAGTTCTTATTATTATTATTGTTACTTATTGAACATCCCCTCGATGTCCTTGTTAGACTTTCTAGCAAGAAAGAAACTTGCAGTGTTGACTTGAACTCATTTGTTGCACTCTGAGACCCATTCAAAGTGCAACAAATGAGACAGAATTTAGATGTACATAAAGAGAAAAAGTGTTGTTTAGGGTTTTTTGTTGTTGTTGTTGTTGTTGTTTTTAAAGCTGTTTTCAGTACAACTAGTGTGTATTTGACTGTCTGTTCACAGGTTATAGGTCATTGTTTAAAAAGAACAAAACAAAGACAGATGCATTAAAATATTGCATTAAAAGAGTCAGATGCAGTGTTGCAGTGAGTTTACCTGATGACTTTCAGCTGGAAGACTGGTTTGGATCTTTATGTATCCAAAAGTGAGCACTGACCTTTCTTTACTGTATAAAACTCATCTGGTGTGTGCGGATTATACCTTAAATTTAATATTGCGAAGTCTTTTGATTTATTGACATTAACCAGATGTGAATCTGAACATTTCATCATCATTTTTGATGGATGCATTTGTTTTTTCATAGTTGGTTTCATAGTATTCCAAAGTATTTCATGTGTCACTTCATTATCTTTCCATCCTCTGTACGCATTTACCAAATAAGCAATCCCCAAAGATGCCCACGCTGCAGTCCCAAATCTATTCCTAAATCTTCCTTGAGGCAGACTCATTCTCTTTGCTTCAAGACAGATTTACTTGTTTCTGTGCACGTGAATATAAATGGCATCCTGTAAAAGTAAAGTCTTTCACACAGCTGTGTGCTGTGTTTACATACCATTAACATTAGGCATTACAGTTTTTTCTGATTGCTTAAGCACATTTTTTGTAACTATTGGCTAATTTTGCAAAACTCTTCACACAAATAAGAAAACCTGTCACCCAATCATCAAAACATTGTAGTTCTCTTGCAAAAGCAAACACAGCTAGATTAACTCTTCACACCTTCGTAAAAATGGTGTTTCCGTATCAAACAGTACACACAAGCCATCATCTACTAAGCACACAATGCGCCAATTGCACACTGATGGTATGAATACAAAACACATCTGGCTTTTGCTTTCTCTGTGCACAAGGTAGGCTATGTCAGTTTGAGCTCATACTTCTGTCATAGATCCATAAGCATAGAGGGATCCAAACTTCAAGTACTGGTGTACTTGAAACACATCAAAACAAACACAAGTGTTCATTTCCAAGTATAGGATTATTTGCAATCGCCATAATGACTATATGAGTTACTTGGTCTGCAGTGAACATGCTTCCTCTGCCCCCAGCATCTGGTCATCTAGCAATTCTGTAAAGTAACAATTTCAGTATTTTTACATCAGTGGTATTGGTGTGTTTCTCATTGGCATATGGCAGTGCTACAAATCTTTGTGCGAAGTGACTGTACTAACCGATTCTCATTTCAAGATGTCCTTATGGTACTTGCTACAGTGTAGCGGCTCGAGTTAGGCTGGACCCGTTGGCCAGCTACCCTCAGGGTCATTCCACGGTTGATTACATGGTCCACTATTGTAGCTCTGATGTCATCAGCAATTCTATTTCTTACTCTTCCTACCCTTCCTCTCCCCCCTCCTCGTCTTCCTCTTGCTCCTCCTTGTCCTTGTCGTCCTCTTCATCCTACTTCTTCACCTCCACGTCCTCTTCCTCGGCCTCCTCTACTTCTCACTCTTTCTGCTCCCTCCATTGTACTCCGCACACAGCTTACCTGTATTATAGTGCTTAGGCTGATTGCAAAGTGAACTAATTATCTAAGAAAGTTTTGACATGTGAAAGTGTGCCAGACAGTTGGCAAATTAGTGTTAATGATAGCCATACATGTGTATACTTTTGCTAGGAGTGTGTTGGAAATTTGGTAATTGAGTGTTGTGCAGTGAATTGTGCCTACAGTTTTGCAAAGTGTGTGTTACAAAATTGCAAACTGAGTGCAAAGCAGTTTTTGTGCTTTTAGTTTTGCAAACTCAGTGAGTGGTTTTGCTATAAGTCTGAATAGTTTTAGAGATTGTGCTACAGGAATCACAGTTAGGGTTTAAGCATTCAGAAAAAACTGTAATAATGCCTAACCCTGTTTACACAAAACCAACAAACATATCATTTCTTCCTGTACATCACGCAGCCTCCTGTCCGGCTGCCACCTTGCAGGGTTGTAAACATCTTAAGCAAACACACACATATGACGGCGTAATTGCACAGTCGACACAGGGCCACACAGTCATTAGTCCCATTGCAGTTCCATTTGAAGAGGCTTTCTATATGTTTTTACTCAGAGTTTTATCAGCCACAGGAAATTATAACATGTTAGAAGGAACACGTCTCTTTGTTTTATTATCTCACCTTGGCTGTTTAATGGCGGTCAGAAAGCATTAAAAGTGTATATTATTGTTAGTCAGAGAAAGATTTAAATCTTCAGTATGGGCTTAGTGCAACAAGACAACTTTGGATTTAGGTTTGGGTTTCCTCTTTTCATGGTATCTGCAACAATTAATCTTAGTTTATAAAAGTACCAACCTTGTGCTTTAAACAAAGGTAAAGGCTATAAAACGCCTGTCAGCTCGGGCTGGAGATAACAGAAATTTGTGTCAGAGTAAGATAAACAGGTATCTTAAAATTTCAGTAGCTAATTATTAGTCTGTTTATGATTAGTCAATAATTGCCCAATGCCCCCCTTCTCATACACCATATTAACCATATCGACTGGCAACATACTAATAAATCTGGAGCCTAACTAGCGACTTCAATTTGGTGGCACAGTGTTTTCTTCCATAGCCCTTTCCACAGAATTGTATCGCTCATATTGAAATTCAGGTTCATGTGCAGTGGGGATTTATGGTTATTGTGAAAGATAAAACAGGCATGTAATTTATGGTTCCACTATTAAACCTGGGACTTGTTGCGAAACCGGACATTTCATCACATGCAATTAAGAAAAACTAGGTTAGTTCAGTTCAGTTTAGGCACTGCAAAAGCATTACAGTATTGATAATTGATGACAACAAATCTCACACAGCTTCATTTTGGTCTGTGTTATATAGTAAAAGAAATAAACCAATACACCGATACGGGATAGTGGTGAGTTGGGTTAAATGAGGCTAATTTTGTTCTACATTTGGGTAACCACGTAAATTTTGTATATAGATCTACTGTATTTGTGGAACTGCCCTGAACTGGTTCAAGACTTATCTGACTATTATCTCTTTTTCCAATACCACTGCCAACTGCTATTCTCACTGCCTTCCTTATTAGTGGTGTGCCTCAAGGTTTTAGTTTGGGTCCATTTCTGTTTTCAATGTTTAAAACTTGTGTCTCACAAAGTTTCTTCAAACCTAATAAAAATAAAACTGAGCACAACTTAGACCAGGGGTAGGCAACCTTTCTGATGACAAGTGCCATCTAAAATTTCCTCAGAAGTCAGTGTGCCATATGATTGCATTAGCAATAAATTTAATAATGCTCTATATGAACAGTTATACACTATATAGAACCACTTTATAGAATTATATTTGTTTGCAGATGTTGGCAGCTATCAGCGAATAGTTATCAGCTATTTTGAAACAAAAAAAAAGACACTTTTTATCCATAACAGCAAATGAACTGTACAACAGAAAATGCAAATTCTATTTATGGTCTCCTCACAACAATGACAAGAAAAATAAACTGAGCCAATATGGCATGTTTGTTAATACACATGTTAATCTGATCTCTGGTCCAGCATTCAGACGGCTACCTGAGGACACTCATGTGAGAGAAAATCTGCTCACACAGATATGTAGAGCCAAATACTGTCAATAAGGCCTCTGCAATGTTCTGAAGACAGTCAAACTTGTCAGGTAGTGATGTACAGCAGGTGAAAATGCAAGCTCCATGAACACGCACAACTGTGGATTCCAGATGCTTCGATGTTGCATTAACTGGCATTAACTCAGCCAGTTAATGCGAGACAAATCCAGCTGCTCATTAAAGATTTCTGGTTTGATTAGAAAAGAAAACATTGGTCCATACACCTGAAAGTCCCAAAAACACATTGTGAATTCTGTCTCGAGTCTACGGATGTATCCATGTATTTCCACGGTGCTGATGCTGTGCTGAGCAGACAGCTCCTGAAGCTTTTCAAGTGTCGGAATGTGGAAAGCTAACAACGTCCCCCTCACCAGTAGGCTAAGTTAGTTTTAGCCAATTACAAGTTGAATCTGGTAGTTGGGGTTGTTAGCTAAGATACTGTCATTAAGAAGCGGCACAACTGGTTGGGTATCAGACGCCACCTCTCTGGGGACACCTCAGGCCCTCCAAGGTTTGGAGGCCTATCTCCGCCCACCACCACTTCCCCTGCCAGTGGCGGACTCCCTCAGGTGTCGGTGCGTTGGTGGTTCTTTGTGTCTGGGGGTGGGCGTCCAGGTACACACCGGCTCACTCCTTGGCGGCCGCTTATCGGGGCCTGGAGCCTGGGGCTCGCTTGGGCCCCTTCGGAGGTGGGGTGCCCCCGGCCTCTCGGCCTGGGGCTCGGTCACTCAGGCACAGCTGGGGGCCGGCGGAGCTCACGGGCACGTCACTGCAACTCCCCCTGGCTTCTGCTCCGCGGCTGCTGAGTGAACCCTCATCTGGGACTCTCCTCAGCTCTTACTGGAACAGTGGCGCGGCTGCCCCTCTGTTGGTCTTCCATGGTCTCTTGTGTCTGGGGGCCTCTGGATGTCTGGAGTTTTGATCTCCTCCATACCCGCTTCACACCCCGGAGGACGGGGCTGTGGCCCCCCCACACTCCCTAGCAGATCGTTACATGGAGAAACCTTTGGAATACAAGCGCGCTGATCCACACAGGTATGCACACGGGTGTTCACTGCTCGTAGACCCAAATTACACCTTTCTTGGCTGCTACTTCGAAGCACATCTGTCCTGCGTGCTGCACAACAACATTGAATATTTAGTATTTACTGCTGTTTACACTTAGCTAGATTAATGCGATGGTGTTGTGTTTAGTATGTTGCTTTGTTTTTTTTTTTGCTTGTTTTCTATTCTTCTCTCAACAGGTGATCCAGGAGATTTTTATTTTTTTTCTCCCCCCCTTTCTCACTGTCCCTCTCCCCTTCTGTTTTTCCTTTCCTTCCTCTTTCTTTCTCCCTTTCCTATCCCTCACTCATGTCTGTCCCGTCTGTAACATCTGAAAATAAAATATAATAAATAATAAAAACAAAGATCGACCAAATGGACCAATACGGCAATGCCACGATGATCCATTTGGCAAAGTAAATCCATTGGGTATCCTTGTTGGTCTTCAGACAACAATTCTGATGGCTAAAGAACCAAATGGGACAGGCAAAAAAAAAAAAAAAAAAAGAAGCGGCACAACTAATGTGTCTATGCGAGCTAATTTGCGATGTGCACCGCTGGTGTGGCCATTTATTTTTTAATGCACCTTCTCAGATTAATTCACTGCACGTCATGCCCAGGAATGGACTGGGACAAAAAAATTGGCCCGGGCATTTTGACTAAAGACCGGCCCATCAGGTATTAAAGCTATAAAGCCTTTGAATGAAAACAAACGCTGTTGTGACAGTAATGTACACTGTCTTGTTGGTATATATATGATTTCTATACATTTTATGTCAGATAAAAACTTTGGTTGTAAGCTTCAGAAAATTATTTAATAACAGCTAGACATTTTAAATGAGAATAAGAAAGAAAAGTATTTCTTTGTGCCCCCCTCTCCCTGTTAATGCCCTACCTGGCCCCCTGGCAAAACTTTGCTAGACCCGCCCCTGCACAGTTACCAGCCGTCAGCTACATAGAAAAGGATCGCTTGCCCCTCCCTTTCTTCCCTCCCCATCCTCAGCTGCCTCCCTATTCCCGCTCTACCACACCCACCCACACACGCATGGCTTGGGGTGCAGGTATGTCACCAGGGTGCAGGGGAGGCACTCCCCCTCTATCCCCTTCTGGCCGCCTGTGCCTCAATTTTATTCGGCAACCTAGACATCCACATTACTCACACTCTCACATAACACATACATATAGGGCCTTGGGGGTGGGCACGTTTTACAGCATCCAGAGGATGGTCGGTGTACTCCAACCCACCTTTGGCGCTGGTGCCCTACCCTCAATTTTAAATGCATTTAGACACTAAGGGTTTTCAGGAAGAGCTGTGCTGCTCTCCAGAGGTGTGGACTCGAGTCACATGACTTGGACTCGAGTCAGACTCGAGTCATTAATTTTATGACTTTAGACTTGACTTGAAAAAATGTTCTAAGACTTGTGACTTGACTTGGACTTTTACACCAATGACTTGGGACTTGAATTGGACTTGAACCGGTTTACTTGAAAAGACTTGATATTTTACCCCAAATATAAAATTTAACATGCATATTATATAGAGATTGAAAATGTGACGTCATTCAAAGGATTCTGGGAACTCGTGGCAAGCGGTACTAGCGCACGCAGGCTTTCAATTAAAATCAGTCACACAGCGATAAAAAGAAACACAAAAATGTCAAGAAGCCGTTGTATTATTAACTGCAATAGCCGGTCGCATGACAGCCACGGCAAGCCGACGGGTAAAGAGATCGGTTGTTATCGGATTACGACGTTGAAGAGAAATTGTTCGAGCCATGTTTCCGAAGTAACAAAGAGGCGACGGGTGGCCTGGATTGCAGCCATTCAAAGCCCAAATATAACGTCCCAGAACACTCCAGCTCACAGGTTAGTCTGCTCCAAGCATTTCCAAAAAGGTCAGTCTGCTGTTGTAGTTAATGCGTAATTTTTCTTAACATAATTGGTGATATAGGTTACAAGCAAGTCTGGCGCTAAGCAGAAATTGTCGCGCTATGCTCCTTTGTTTATTGTGCATAAATAGTGAATTGTCCTGACACAATATTGTGTTTCGCTTCTGTTATTACCATGGTACATTGACAAAAACATATACTTTTATTCACAGGATAAAACAGTTGTTTTGTATCACTAATTGTCCAGTACGATTACAGCATACAATATTATTGTCACTGCTACATTTCTGTGATGCTACCAGAAATTATTTCCACTGCTAATTAATTACCGTTGAGCTCAAAGGTCCTATTAATAAACGGTTAACGAATGTGTATTTATGACGACGATTTGTGAGACTGGTAAACTTATGATATGTACGATGGTCTTTACTTTCTACACGGTGCATTTCAAGGTCCTGTACCCATCCGTCGGTAAACTGTACCTGGGCTTGTTGCAGTGACCGGAAGTTACTAAACTTCACGAGTGTATGCGCTCACTCCAAGAAGCGTATAATTATAAATATTAGGGCTGCCACGATTAGTCGACTAGTCACGATTACGTCGACTATCAAAATCGTCGATGACTGATTTAATAGTCGACACGTCGTTTGAAGCTTTGTAAGATCCCAAAAGACGCAGGAATAAGTAGTAGGATTTAAGAGTGTAATAACGGACTGAAACAGAAGATGGCAGCACTGCATGTACAAGGATGCCAGCTGTCGTTAAACCCCGAAGAAGAAGCAGCTGTGTCCCAGAATTCATAGCGCAGCCCAGCTCAGTTTCCAACAATGGCGGCAGCTAGTTAGTTTTAATATTACTCTTATTATTGTTTCTGGGTCACAAAATAAACGTTTAACATATTTTCAGGCGAGAATGTAGCTGTGTAAACCTCAAATATCTGCTCAGTTTATCAAGACACCACATATTTTCAAAAGCGCTCCGACGTTTTCGGAGACGTCTGTTACCCTCTAGCTCGATAGCTAGCCGGGGGCTAGGCTCACTAGCGCCGTGAGAGCACCGGACTCCCGGCAAATTGTTTTCAAACCCACCGCCGTCTTTCGCTACTCAGGTTAAACATATAAGTCACTTACATAACTTAAGAATGTTATTTTTTGGCTTTTTTCAGTGTTTTTTGTTCCTGAGTAAATCGGTTTGGCTGAGATCAAAGTTATAGTTTTTACACAGCTGAATAAACGTCAAGCAGACAGCTGATTGTCAGAAGTGTGAGATGCTCCAGAATTTACTCCGGTGTCCTGTTATATTTTAGATAGCAAGGAGTTTATTAAATTTTAATGAAATTTGCAGATTGTTTCGGTGAAGTTTAATAAACTATCATCTTGTCTTTATTTTTAGTTAGCACATACCTTAAACACTTAAAGCTGTAAGCTAATGATAGTTATATAAGAGCAGATGCTGCTGGTGCAATAAGCTGTACGCTGTACGTCCAATGGATGATGATCTGATTAGTCGACTAATCGCAAAAATAATCGGTGACTAGTCGACTATCAAAATAATCGTTTGTGGCAGCCCTAATAAATATGCATATAAATATGCTATGATGAGATAGCTGACTTCATCTAACTAGCAAATGTTTTCCAGGCTACGTTGGTGATGCAGTTTTTTTTTTAAATGATATTTAAAAAAAAAATCATTTATTTATGTATGATATTTTTGTCATGCGATTTTAAAGCCGGTCCTACAACCGCATCCAAGAATAACATGCAGCTTATCTCAGAACTGTCGGTGAAAATTATTCTTGGAGCTAGGTTTAATTGAACTGCATTTTAAAGAGGTGCAATTTCACAATTTGTGTATATTTTCTAAGTTCACTATTTTGTCATGTGTTGAGAAAAACACAGATTTAAAAATTACATGGTCTAATATTTACATTTAGCATATAACTGCAACATGCTTTTTTTGGGTTTTTTTTTTAAAGACTCGAAAGGACTTGAAATTCAAAATTTCAGACTTGTGACTTTACTTGGACTTTTACACCAGTGACTTGAGACTCGACTCTGACTTGCCTGACATTACTTGAGACTTGACTTGAGACTTGAGGATAAAGACTTGAGACTTACTTGAGACTTGCAAAACAATGACTTGGTCCCACCTCTGCTGCTCTCTGAGAGGAAGCTAGTACCATGCTCTCCTGACTTTTAAATGCACTTTACAACAGCACACAGCAACACTACATATGAGCGGGCGTAGGGAGGTTTGAGGTCTTCACTCACCCCGGTTCTGTTAGCCGTCAGGGCTGGGGGGCTGGGAGGAGGTGCTGGCCATCAGACTGGGGTCTGGGATGCGGGGCCTCCCTGCTACTGCAGATAAGGAGGTGGTCCGCTTGCCTCCACCCCAGAGAGAAGGGTTACATATCCTGGGTCTAGGTGCGGCTTGCCCCTCTGAGGGCGGGGGTACCTGGACCTGGGATATAGAGTATGTTTGGGGAGTGCGACTGTCTGTGCAGTGTCTATTTGTGTCTGTCTACACGTTGGGTGAGTGCCGAGTATTTGGTTGTGCATATGGGGTGGGAATGCACGTCTGTGTCCGCGTGTGCCTGTTCGGCTGTGTCTATATGTCAGGTTGGGTCTTAGACTCAACCTCTCTGGGTACATCTCAGGCCCTCTAAAGTACGGAGGCCTATCTCCCCTCACCACACTCCCTGCCGGTGGCTGATGCCCTCAGACGTTGGTGTGTTGGTGGTCCTTGTCGTCTGGGGCTGGGCGCTCATGTATGTACCGGCTCACTCCTGGTGGCCAATTGGCGGGGCCGGGCGCCTGTGGCCCGGCTGGGCTCCTTCCGGGGGGTGGGATGCCCTCAGACCTCTGGGCCTGAAGCTCGGTCCTCTCTGGCACAGCTGGCTGCCGGCAGAGCCCGCGGGCACGCCACTGCAACCCCCTCTGGCCTCTGCTCCGTAGCTGCGGGGTGACCTCTCCTTTGGGGCTCTACTCAGCTCTTCCCAGGAGGGTGGCACGGTTCCCCCCCCTTTGGTGATCCTCCTCGGGTCCTTGTACTCTGGAGCCTCTGGAAATCTGGGGCCTGGATCTCCTCCATACCTGCTTCCTACCCTGGTGGACGGGGCTATGGCTCCCCACACTCCCTAGCAGACCGTTACATGGAGAAACCTTTGGAATAAAAGCATGCTGATCCGCACAGGTATGCACACAGGTGTACACACGGGTGTTCACAGACGCGGACTACACCTTTCTTGGCTGCTGCCTCAAAGCACATTGTGCGCTGTCTATCGTGCGTGCTGCACAATATCGTTTATTATTTAGTATCTACTGTTATCTACTGCTAGCTAGTTTATTGTGATGGTGCTGTTTTTTTTATTATGTTGCTCTTTGTTGTTTGCTTTCTCTTCTGTTTTTTTTCTCCATACAGGTGATCCAGGTGTTTTGTTTGTTTTTCTTTTTTTCTTTTTTTCTTTCTTCCCCCCCTTCTCACCGTCTCTTCTCCCCTTTGGTTTTCTTTCTCTCCCTCTCTTTCTTTCATTCTTTCTCCCTGTCCTGTCCTCCAGTCATGTCTGTCCCGTTTGTAGCAACTGAAAATAAAATAAATTCATAATTATAATAAAGGTCAATCAAATGGACCAATATGGCAAGGCCATGATGAGCCACGAAACGCGTAATATTTTCTCTGAATAGGGGACGATTCCGTTTTTACGGGACGGTTGGCAGCTCTAATAATTAACCTTATGAATAAAATAAAGATCACTATCAGTAAAATCATAGCACCCACCCAGCTGTATAGAAACTCCGTCATGCTAGCTAGTACGCAGTGCGAGTCATTAACTGACTGTAAAAAGTCAGCACAACGAAAATAAACTCCACCTAAACTTGGTTTATATCTGACCCAGATAGACTGCAGGTCATAAATTCTTACCTGAAGTTCAGTTCACCTGACACTCCGACCGGCCCCGCCTCGGGTCTCTCCTCCTCCTGCCTCCCCTTTCCCTCATCCACCTGCTGGCCTCCACCACTTACTAATGTTACTGAATCTGTGGAAGCGCCGCCATAGCCACCACCAAACAACTGAGTTATTTTTACACATCAGCCAGCAAGTGGCCAATCCACCACCTTTCATTGTTTATACCGTTACAAAAAAATTTTTTTTTTAAAAATCATCGGCCCATAAAAACGAAAATTCACCATCAGCCCACCGAGCAAATGCCCGGTATGCCCGATGGCCAGTCCAGCTATGGTCGTGCCATTAGTTAACCCTTCACGTGCCAGCTGTGGCACGCGTGCCTAGGGTTGCCGACCCCTGACTTAGACGCTCACATTATTTACACTCTTATGACACATACATATAGGGCGTCTGGGTGGGCACACAGAACGGTCTGTGCACCCGTTTTGACTCCATGTTGGGCAAGTGTGCGTGTATTTGTATATGTGTACATGACGGTGGAAATGCATGCTTGTGTCTGTGTGTGCCTGTTTTTCTATGTTTATGTGTCAGCTCAGGTCTTAGACTCCAACTCTCAAGGAACATCTCAGGCTCCCATAGGTGCGGGGGCCTATTGTCCCCCACCACACTCCCTGCCAGCGGCTGATGCCCCCACCTGTGAGTGAATTGGTGGGTTCTCTGTGTCCGGGACTGGGAGCTCAGGAGTGTAGTGACTCACTCCCCGGGGCTGCTTGGCAGGGCCTGGCCCACCGGACCCAACAGAGCCTGAAGGCTCGTGCCTTATGGGTGCCTTATGAACACAAGCGCTCTCACACACAGGTGTTCACACAGGTGTACAAACAGGTGCTCACAAATAGTTCATCTTGTTTGAAAAGAGCAGCATTGACGGCTGCTGGATGTGACAGTCATGCTGGACACTCTGTGCATTTGGTGAATGCATTTGCATTTGTGCTTGTGTTTAGGTTAGAATATGACTCCATTAAAGCTTTGTAAATATACTGCATTTTAACACAGGTAATCTGTGATATTCTGTTCTGACTGCTACTATCGCTCTCTCTGTCTGCCCTCTTGTGGCTGCTGTGCTTCAGTGACGATGATAAGTTGTGGAGAAGATGTAAATATTCTGTAGTTTGCATGTCAAAATACACTTTAAAACATGACCCACGAATAAGGTTGCAAATACCCTGTATTTACATGCAATTTGCAGGCAACAAGTCAGGTTTTTGCAGGAAACAATGAAACAAGTACACTGTAAGCAGAAATGGGCAGTAACGCGTTACAAGTAACGCATTTAGTGGTGGAATGGCTAACCTTCATTCAACTGGTTTGTGCATTTCTTCACATGCTGGACTACTACTGTAAAGAACAGAAAAGCTGCACCATTTAAAATAGAAACGTCCCTTCAGGTTTTAAATCTGTTTTGGGTCCATATGGGACCGCTTTTGGTTCCTGACTGCAGTCTGCCTGTTAGTGACCTCTGGTATATACGGCAGGACTGAGCAAACACCTCATAGTGCCTTTCAAAAAAAGGGACATTAGAATACTACCAAAAAATGGTGTCTAGGCCAATGACTGTAGAAAGAACAGTCATTAGTCTAGATGCAATTTGTTTAGTCGTTATGTGATCCATGAAGGCCCTGACTGGTGTTAACTGGATTCCAGATGTGAGCCGCTGACACCCCCACCACCAGCCATTTTGAAGCTCTAATGATTACTTCCATTACCATGATGAAATAATACTAAGATAAACTTCGACAGCTAACTATCAAAGTCAAAGTTTTTTTTTGAAGAAAGCACCATCTCCTGGTGACACTGCAATTGACTAAAAGGGGCGAAAGTAGATACACCCCATGAGAAGGAGGAGGACTCCCAGCGGCTTAGAGTTGGCTGACAGTGGCAATTTTGAATTGTTGTATCTGTACTGCCAGAGCATGGGAGGGACAAAAAGGAGGTGGCCACATATCATATTTTAGCAAAGTGTTTATTTAACAAAACAAAAGTAAAATAACCATAACTATGTAGGTCAGTGAAGTCTGTAGAGTATGCAGAGAGAGAGAGAGAGAGACTGATGACAGCAGCATATATATCAGAGGACAATCGGTCATTGATAGGTTTGTAGCATAAACTTATTCGCTGGAACGTTCAAGACAGTTCAACTACACACCAAAAGGATTAAACACCAAGCAGCCAAAGTTCTTTATGTTTCTCGTGCATGGGAGAGAACTGGACAAACACCGTTCTTTCGCTTGACCCCAGTTGCTCTTGTCCGCTCCCCCTGTAACACTGCTCTTTATTGAGGTTACATGAGTATGCATAGGTTCATTAACATATGACGTATACATACAAACAAAGAGTACCTTGTCTGTGCGTTGTATAAGTGTGTGTGTGTGTGGGGGGGGGGGGGGGGCACTTCCCTAAACCTGCTGGTCTGGAAGTCCAGCAGTTCATCTAAACAAAAGGCACTCAGACTAAAACAGACATAGATACAGTTATACTACCATAAAACAATAAAATAAGGTACGACCTCTCCCCATGACCCTAGGATCTGAGTGTGTGTATGCCAGAAGCCTCTGGAATGCACACAAAGTCTTTGCAGACTACTAAGGATCACACATCCTATCACTACACAGTTGATTATACACCTTTAAGCATATATGGTTATATATTTCTAAGCATAAATGACAATCAACAATATAAACCTGACAGTCATCTCAAATGTATCCTCTTTTCCACTAATGAACTCTCCAAATTCTCCTAAAAGAGGAGGCAGCCTAGAACATAGCCAATTAATAGACATATGTTCGTCATATTTAAGATTGAAGTATTAATGAATGGTCTAAAATGATGGTTTGGAGGAAGTTACCTCAGAAAGAAGAAAAAGTGTCCAAAAAAATCAGTGGTATTGATATTTATCTTAAGATTACCCTATAAAATAAGAAGTCATCTGTAAGTTTTTAATTAAATTGACTAAACAGATAGGCTACATAAAAACACCGTTGGGAGTTCGCCTTGTAATCGGAAGGTTGCCGGTTCGAGCCCCGGCTTGGACAGTCTCGGTCGTTGTGTCCTTGGGCAAGACCCTTCACCCGTTGCCTACTGGTGGTGGTCAGAGGGCCCGTGGCGCCAGTGTCCGGCAGCCTCGCCTCTGTCAGTGCGCCCCAGGGTGGCTGTGGTTACAATGTAGCTTGCCATCACCAGTGTGTGAATGTGTGTGTGAATGGGTGGATGACTGGATGTGTAAAGCGCTTTGGGGTCCTTAGGGACTAGTAAAGCGCTATACAAATGCAGGCCATTTACCATTAATAACATGGGGTCAAATTCCACTTTTTTATTGTCATTGATTAACAATTCCACAAATAATAGAAACAACATTGTTTAAAAATATTCAATAGTTAAAATAAACTGAGATTTGAGTAAAAGGTAAAACATGCTGTGATGATTTAAATGAAGTTAAAGTTCGTATGTCAAATCAGAAACGTAAAGAAACATAAACATCAGAAAGATAAAATATTCATTTGTTACACCTTACATCTAAATAAAATTAGAATAGAACACACACATAAACACATTATCGAAAGAAATGTTTCATGAAGCTACAAAAAAGAAAAATATTGTAATTTCTCATTAAAAATAAAACAATAAACTATTCGTTAATGTTCACAACAATATATTTGGTTTTAATTCTCATTATATTCTCAAAATGAATGTTTCTCTCATGTGTGAGCATTTATGTGACCAAAGCAGAAATATATATACCATTCTGTCACCCACATGTAATGTTTAAATCACTAACATTATGTTTTAAAGTTTATTTGTGAGTAATCAAGGTAAAACAGCTCTTGTGATTTTCAGCAAACTAAAAATGTGTAAAACTGAAACTGTTCAGTTTGTACTGTACATTTCATCCAGACTTTGAATAGCCTCTTTTTTTTTGTGCATTTTCCATTCACTGGGAATCTCACCACGCTGTGTGAATTTTAAACCATGGTGGTTTTCGAGTTTCTCCTGAAACTGACACACAAACCATGTCCAATACTTGAGCTTAGACTCATCAGGGGTAATGCTCCAATTTTCATATGGTGGTCCAGCAGTTCCGTATTTTTTAAAAGGAATGGTATGATTTGAGTCATGGCAAGGGTAAAAACTTCCTTCACTTGCAACTTGGGTTGTACAAAAGTCGACACACAATATCTCAGTGTTTCTGTAGTGCCAACCATTGATTGCTTGAGATCAATGAAAGGGGACACTGTGATCTCCAGGACTGTGATCTTTAATTGTGTTGGTACAAACAGCTGCACAGAACGGGCAGGTTTCCCAGCAGCAGTTACACAGCTGATCGATGAGGATTTGATCAGGTCTCTTATGAGGGATCTTATCATTTCCTGGTCTTCATGCTCAAAAGGTCTCTTTAAGTAATGTATTATTGTTTTAGCACCAACTTCAAAAAATGTAGCCACTTGGCTGGCAAGCCCTTTTCTTGTTGTATCTTCGTGCTTGCCAAGGACAATATAATCAGAATAATTGCCAACCTCAGATATTTTTTTTGTATCTGCCATTCTTTTTGCATTCAAATATGAGATTCCATTCAAAACCAAGGTCATTAAAGATAGTTGCCTGATCGTCATCCAGCTTGATGTCCTGAATGGGTTGTGCATCTGCAGTTAACTCTTTTACCCAGTAATCCTAAACTGACTTGAAACGTTTTTTAAGTTCCTCTTCATTTTTTGCTTTGTCTTTTAACTTATGAGCAAGCTTTTTACTCTTTTGCAGCAGCTTGTTCTCAAATTCGGTCTTCTTATCATCCAGCTTTTTACAAGCTTTCTTCTGCTGAATAACTTCATCCAGTTTTCGTTCCACTCCTGTCACCAGCTCCTCTTGGAACTCCTTTATTTTGTTTTCAAATCGGCCTCTCCACTGAACCAACATATCTTTGTCTCTGTCATCCTCAATGTACTTTGACATATCTTTTTCTACTTCTTTATATTTTTCACTCATCACTACGCTCAACCTTGTCAAGTTCTCCATTTTCAATTCTGGTATGAAGCTGGTTTTCAATCACCAGCATGTTGCTCCTCAGGGCCCAGGTCCAGTTTCCATACTCAACCTCAAGTTTTCTGTAAACTGCAATTTCTAATGTGTTTTTTGAATCTGAAAACAAAGTGTTCATTCATCAGAGCTTTACACAGGTCTTGTATCTTTCTGTTAAAATGGGAGAGAGTGATCCCAGGAGAGCATTTAGCCTTAGACAGGATGATGTTCTTCAACTCTTGGATGCTCTCGCTGTAGCCTGGATTTGGAGGAGCCATCGGTGGACTTCCCTCCCATAGCTGAGCAAAGTATTTCACATCTTTTTGCACATCAAAGTCAATGATATCACTAAAGCACTCAGCATCACACACTTCCTCTTTAGCAGCTAGTTGAGCCATCTGGTCCAGTTTTTCTTGCAGGCGTCTTTTCCCATCCATGTTTTTCTCAGTAGCTGCCATATCTGTCACATTCTGATGAACAAACACACAACTGGGAGAAAGTTTAACTTTCTTCATCCTCATGAAAGCCTGAACAACAACCTGCAGGACATCCTGCATCTCAGCTGGATTCTCACCAAAGATGTTGATCAGTGTCAAGTAGAGCTGGGCGATAGAACGATAACGATATGTATCGCGATATAACTTTTACTCGATAGAGAAATTAAGCTATCGCGATAGACCTCGCCGCTCTTGTCCTCTTAAAAAAAAAAAAAAAAAAAGATCAGCCAATCCAAATTAAGTAACGCAGAGCCGAACCAATCACAGCCGCAGCGTCACGTCGCGTGACTTGTAACGTACAGCACAAGTGCCAAGCCGCACATGTGTTTGTTTGGGAAGCAGCCAGCGGGTAATGGAGGAAATGAGTGTGCCGACTAGAAAAATCAACCGAGCGTGACCAAAGAGAAAACAGATAATGGTTCCAACGCCGGAGAGATTGTCGAACGGAAGAGCCATAGAAGTTCCGTAGTGTGAAGGTATTTCGGCTATTTCAAGTCTGACAAAAAACAGAGTAGCGTGCACTGTAAATTGTGCCGAAAGCAAGTCTGGAAATACAATAAACTGGTGCATGCGTCACACTGTGCGCCACGTTATTGTTTCGGTGAAATGAATTTCTACAATACTGTTAATTCTACTCTCTGCAGTGTTTAAATGCTTACATATACACACAGTTACTGTCCGTCCACACATACGACTCGGTTCTGCTTCTATGCCGCAGCTTTGTTTACTTTTTCCCACCGAGGCTTCTAGACTTCTGATTGGCCAATATTTCTGCACGGTTAGGAATCTAATGCCACCTGCTGCTTTGGCATGTTCATAGCAGCGTTTTCCTTCATTTCTGCCTTTATGTGTGGACGGGATTATTTTCTAAAACGAAAACGGAAAATCTCCGTTTTCAAAAATACCCGTGTACGTGTGGACGTAGCCTCAGTCTCTGACTGGAAGCGCTAATTCGTCATTCGGCTTTTGTCAGACTAAAGTAACTGTTAAAACTGTTTGAAAAGCTAAGCTATACAAATCAAATTCAAATTCAAATTCAAATTTTTATTTGTCACGTACACAGTCATACACAGTACGATATGTAGTGAAATGCTTGGACAACTACTCGTGACCTAAAGAAAACAAAAAAAGGAAAGGCTATGAATAAGACAGGAAATAAATATGAAAAATTAAAAAGGGTAAATTTAACTAGGAAGGAATAAAATATAAATTAAGGTTAAAAATGAAATAACTGTACAACACAAATTAGAATGAAGGGTAAATTTAACTGGGAAGAATAAGATAAAATATATAAATTAAAGTTGAAAATAAAATAACTGTACAACAAAATACACAATACACAATATAGAACTATATAAGAATGTATGAAGAAATCTAAATATAAATAAATATATACACAATAACAGCAGCTGTACAAGTATTAACTGGAAATGAAGACTATAGTGACCAGTGTTGTGCAAAACCAAAGTCCAGAAAGTCCAGTGTGTGTGTAAGAACCATATGTGTGGGTCAGTACTGTGTGGTGGTGTGATTGAGAGACCGTATCGCCTGCGGGAAGAAGCTCCTCCTCAGTCTCTCTGTGTTGGTCTTCAGGGAGCGGAATCGCTTTCCTGACCTCAACAGAGAGAACAGTCTGTTGTTGGGATGGCTGAGGCCCTTCACGATCTTCCTGGCCTTGGTCCAGCACCACCTGCTGTAGATTGAGTGCAGGTCAGGGAGCTCGGAGCGGATGGTGCGCTCAGCTGACCGCACAACCCTGACCAACAAGGAGAGATTGAGAATTTCCTTTTAGTTCTCAGTTTATTTGATATTGACAAAAGTTAGTCAGTTTTGTCTGTTCTTCTGTAAAACAAACTAAGATTTATTTTTAGAATTAATACTTTGTTTCTAAGTGGAATTGACAATTTAGTCTGTTTCATTTGTTCTATTTTGAAACTTAAACGCTTTAGCGGCTGCCTTTTGTGTAGTTTGCAATATTTGCCTTTATTTATCTGAAAAAGTCTCATGTTCCTTAAGTACATCTACCCTGTTGAACTTATTATGGGAAATAAATATTTAAATAAAAACAAGCTGCTGATTATTTCACATTTTACTTGTGAGCAACGGCACATTTAAATCTTACAAATATAGTTATTTGGCTTATATCGTGATAGATATCGTTATCGCCTGAAATGAAAAAAACATATCGTGATATGAAAAAATCTCATATCGCCCAGCTCTAGTGTCAAGCTTCCTAGGCCAACAACAAATGTCGCTAGTGCATTGTCGTGATGAAGAGTAGCATTTTCTGCCAGCTCAAGAGCTCGCAGTCCTTCAGTGTCCACCACTAGAAAATAGTCAAACTGGAAGTCTTTCTTGATTTCCTCTGACACTTTGACCAGCTGCATGAAGGCACCTTTGGTGCACCTGCCTGCACTCACTGCAAACTGCAATCCAAACATGGTATTCAGCATTGTTGATTTTCCACTGCTTTGTACGCCCAAAACTGACAACACAAAAACTCTCTGGTCGCCTAGTTTCTTGATGACTTCATCTAAAAAACTAGAGATCCATGTTAGAGGCACATGACCTGCATCACCATCCATCAGCTCCACTGGGTGTCCTGAAATCATCAGATCTGCAGCCAACTTTGGCTATTTAGACCAGGAAGTCAGTTTATTCTGTGTTTGTACTGCTCTATGGGCTTCATAGATCTGTCCCATTTCTCTGAAGATGTGCTCCAGGCAAAAGGTTGCAGACTGCAGTGTTTTGGAGATTTGTTCAAGCTCTGTTTGTTTGCTTGCTAACAGATCAGATTTGTCGTGTTTCTTTTTCAGAGTCAAGAGCTCAGTCCACTTTTCATCATAGCTTTGAAGAATCAAAGAAAGATCATCTGTGGACAAGGCTGGACTGGGACAAAAAATCGGCCCAGGCATTTTGACTAGAGACCGGCCCACCAGGATAAAGATTGAAAATGTGACGTCATTCAGGGGTAAAACCGCAAAGGATTCTGGGAACTTGTGGCAAGAGGTACTAGCGCACGCAGGCTTTCAATTGAACTCAGTTACACAGCGATAAAAAGAAACCCAAAAAATGGCAACAAGCTGTTGTATTATTAACTGCAATAGTCGGTCGCATGACAGCCACGGGAAGCCGACGGGTAAAGAGATTTTTTTTTTTTTAATCGGATTACGTTGTTGAAGAGAAATTTTTTAAGCCATGTTTCCGAAGTAAGAGCCGACGGATGGTCTGGATATATCAAATATAACGTCTCAGAACACTCAGCTCACATGTTAGTCTGCTCCAAGCCTTCCCACAAAGGTCAGAGTTTTGTAGTAGTTAATACGTCATTTTTCTTAACATAATTGGTGATATAGGTTACAAGCAAGTCTGGCGCTGAACAGAAATTGTTGCGCTATGCTCCTTTATTTATTGTGTTTATTGTGCATAAATAGTGAATTGTCCTGACACAATATTGCGTTTCGCTTCTGTTATTACCATGGTACATTTACAAAAACATATACTTTTATTCACAAGATAAAACAGTTGTTTTGTATCACTAATTGTCCAGTGTGATTACAACATACAATATTATTGTCACTGCTACATTTCTGTGATGCTACCAGAAATTATTTCCACTACTAATTAATTACCGTTGAGCTCAAAGGTCCTATTAATAAACGGTTAACGAAAGTATATTTATGACGACGATTTGTGAGACTGGTAAACTTACCTTTGTTCGTACGATGGTCTTTCACAGTGCATTTCAAGGTCCTGTACCCATCGTCGGTAAACTGTACCTGGGCTTGTTGCAGTGACCTGAAGTTACTAAACTTCATGAGTGTATGCACTCACTCCAAGAACCGTATAATTATAAATCTGAGCGTGGTGAAAGTTGGGCAGCACGCTAACGTCTTTTGTCCACTCTGTGTGCTCGTAAGGGTCTGACCCTTTCACTCCTTTGATTTTTCCTCGTATCCTTTCTTTGTCTTTTCGTCGAGTCTGTCTTTGTACGGACCGGCATTGTTCTCCTTTTGTTTTGTACATTCCTTTTTTGTGCGGCAAAGAAAAAACAAGAAGGTATTGGAACCGGAGAATGAACGTTTTGCGGTGCTGCAAATGCTTGCATTTGATGCGCTACTTGGATTGTTTTGCCACGAGTTCCCGGCATGCAATGTGCGAAAATCACGAGATTGCTAAACAAGGGGGAGGGTGCATCCGGCCTGTAATTGGTCCAGCCCAAAGTCGATCATGACCAATTGGCCAATCCAACACCTTTCATTATATATACCCTTCCTAAAAAAAAAAAAAAAAAAAAAAAAAAATCCATCGGCCCATAAAACCATACCGGGCAAATGCCCGGTATGGTTTTATGGGCCGATGGCCAGTCCAGCTATGTCTGTGGATAGGGCATCTATTAAGATCTGAGTCCATTTCAGGAAGTACTCCTTCTGTTTTGATGGCAAAAGACAAGAGGCTTTCTGTGAATGACTTCATCAGTTCACTACATGAAGCTTTGCATTGATTTTGTCTTATTTTATTCAGTTGCTGTTGCTTATGACTTTTTTCCTTCTCAATGTTTCCTTTAAGGTGATACAGCTCTTTATTTATTTTACACCGCTCATGCCACAGATCGCCTTGACAAGTTAGAAATGTATCTTTGTTCTTTGAAATTCCCATCCCTTGAAGCATTTTAACTGTTTTCAGTGCAGCAGACTTCCCTTTTTGACAGACTTCATCATCTTCATCCACTGTGACTCCAGTGACTTTGGCCATGAATTCAAGCTGGAAGGATCTATGAGGTTCATATAAAATCTTTCTGATAATTCCTTTCATGTCATGATCTGGCTGTGTGCCGGCAGGAATTGGAACCAAACGCAAACTCACTGGAGACAGGACTGAACTCAAAATGGCAGCTTTTATTGCTGAATACAAAAACTCTACAAAATCTAAACTGGGAAGACTCTAACAAAACACACAGGGAGCTACAGGTAGAAACACACAGCATGAGGGAGAACGCGACACAGAACTGAGGGAGACGGGCAAAGTAAAACAGGAAGTACAGAGGTTCAGACAGGAGGAGAGAGAGCACGGAGAGAACACAGGCATAACGGGCTGGGGAAAACATGGAATAAAACACAAGGAGAGACGAGGGCTCACAGATACACAGAGGGGCACACAAGGGGTAAGAGTCACAAGGGGAAAACACTTGGGGAACAACGTAACAGGGCAGCCCAGGAAGCATGGCCTAAATAAGGAACAAAATACAAAAATACATGAAACTAAGAATACTGAGCCAACATGGCCCAGGATCATGACATAAACCCCCCCCCCCCTCAAGGGCTGGCTCCCGACAGCCCAAACCCAAGAACCAAAACACAAGAAAAACAGAAAACAACCCACCCAGGGCGGGAGGCGGGGGACCAGGACGGAGAGAACGAAACCAAACAAAAGACAAGGAGCACAAAAACAGGTCAAAACATGGAAGCAATGTTCAAAGAGGTCGGAAGGTTAACCTGGGGGCGACAGCACAAAAGTTCAGTCCAGCTGTTCCGGGGGCCGGCCACGCGAAAAGTGGCAGTGGCAGCAGAGCGGGTCCGGAGGCCGGTCGTGTGGAAGACGGCGGCGGCAGCAGAGCGTCAGGCGTACTGGTTGAGGCTTGGTGGGCACAGGACCAGACGAGGCAGGACTAGACGAGGCAGGACCAGACGGCGGCGTGGCAGCCACAGGCGACGGAGCTGGAACAGATGCGGGGGCCGGACCAGGCGAAGCCGAAGCGGGGGCCAGACCAGGCGAAGCTGAAGCCGAAGCGGTGGCCGGACCAGGCGAAGCTGAAGGCGAAGCTGAGGCCGAGGCCGACGCTGAACCAGGCAACGTTGAAGGCAATGCAGAGGCCGGACCGGGCGTGGGTGCAGCTGATGCAGAGGCCGGACCAAGCAACGGCTGAACGGGCCCCTCTGACCCTCCAGCGGAGACGAGGAGGTGCTGGCCGGGCTGACCAGAGCCGCCAGCGGAGACGAGGAGAGGCTGGCCGGGCTGACCAGAGCCGCCAGCGGAGACGAGGAGAGGTTGGAGAGGTTCCCCTGAACCCCCAGCGGAGACGAGGAGAGGCTGGAGAGGTTCCCCTGAACCCCCAGCGAGAACAGATGCAGAGCCAGCAGGTGCAGAGACTTCTGGCTGAGGGGACGCCAACTGTAGCTGCACAGGACACGCAGTCGGCTTGGGATGCAACGGCTGGGGCTGTGCAGGGCAAACAGTCTGTCCAAAGTTTGTCAGCACCACGCAGTCCTCAGCTGGTGGAGAAAGCTCACAAAGGCTTCCAGCTGAGGTTGGCAGTGTCTGAACGGGTTGCTGAGCTATTAACTCGGCTGGTGACTGAGCTAACTGAACTAGAGAATGAGCTGGTGACCAAACAGGGAACTGGGCTGATAACTGAGCTAATGACTGTGCTATGGACAGAAATGCAAGTTGTAGTGGTGGTTGCAGTGATGGCGGGTCAGCAGGTAGTTGAACTTGTGATTGAGCAGGTGACTGACTCTTGGCTGCTCTCCTCCTGGGAACAGGAACAGGTGCTAGGCCTGGCCGAACACCAGCCATCCCCACCCGAGGAACAGATATGGGTGTAGGGACGAGCTGGGCTCTGGCTGCCTTTACCCTGGGGGCCGGTGTAGGTGCAGGAGCTAGCGGGACCTCTGCCGCTCCCACCCGAGGAACTGAGACGGGTGCAGGAGTCGGCAGGGTCACGGCTGACCTCACCCGGGGAACCGGAACAGGTGCAGGCAATGGCTGGGTGTCCATCAACCAGCCATTACTGAGGAGCAGGTACGGGTGCTTCTCGGTACCGGCACCCGTACCGAGGAGCAGGTACGGGTGCCGGGATGAACGGAGTCTCTGCCAGGCTAGGGACAGAAGCAGGGACCAGCTTGACCTCAGCCACCCTCACCCGAGGAGCTGATACGGGTGCAAGGGAAAGCTGGGCCCGTGCTGCCCTGAGTAGAGGAATTGGAGGTGGAGAGCGAAGCACAGGAACAGTAACAGTCACTGGGTGAACTAAGTTATTGGTGCCAAACTCAGTTTTAGGAGACCTAGGCTTAAAGCAAGCAGGTCCTAGGAAATCCACTGCTATTAAACTCTCCAGGTTAGCGCTAGCGGTCCTGGAGGAGGTTAGCTCAGGGACAGTCACCGAAGCAGTTTCAAAACAGACATCAGCAACTGTCTCTTGAGGAACGGTGTGCTGTCTAACACAGGTCAGAGAAGGAAGAACGCCAGAAACAGGTCTTTTCAGAATCGAGGCTGGAAGGACAATCACAGGTTGGGAAACAAAGTCAATTTTCATACAGTCCATAGGTGAACCGACTCGGCAGGCTGACTCAGATCTAACTGGATGGGGAGCCACACAGTCCAGGGACGAAGTAACACCCACAACAGTTTTCACAGCAACAGGTTCAGAGGAGTAGCGAACAGCTTTGGCTAGCTTAACAAAGGAAGCGACCATCTTGTTACCGCTCACTCGAGAAACTGAATGATTAATCACTGGTTGTGGAGCTGACTGGGCCCCACTGGACATGTCAAAAGACAGAACGGGTTGGCACATGAAACAGTCACTAGAAGGAGCATCAGTTACAGAACACTCACCCAGATGGTTTGTGCCCCTCAGCACGCACTGTTATATCTAGGGCTGATGACGGTGGTGGTGTGTGGCTGAGCTCAGACTGGAAAACCTCAGAGTGTACAAGCTGATTACAACAGTTCTGCGGGGCTGCAATTCTGGTAGCAGTATGTGGGTGAGTCTGGTGTAGGATAGCAGTCTTAGAAGGAGTGAGTTTAGGAGCAGTCACGGGTACTGGAGAACTCACACAAGCAGCGTCTGTATAACCTGGATGTGAAACAACACTACACACAGTCGTACAGGATGTAGCCCGAGACGTAGTACACACAGAGTCCATGAAACTTGGCCAAAAAGCATGGCGCACAGAGTTAAACTGACATGACCGGGGAACAGAAAAGTAAACCTGTGCAACCAGCTCTGCTGTGCTCAAACTAAAATCCTTTGCCAGTCTATGTATAGCAGATGAAACCTTGCGGCTCTTAACCTTAGCAGGCATTGAATACACAGTTTTAAGGAGTCCACGAGGAAAAACAGAAACAGTCTCCTGCTTAGCAGGCACGAGAGAAGGTGGCGCTCCGTTGCCATCTACATTTACCAGCTGAGGTGCAGCACCGTCCCAGGTTTGAGTGGCAGTCCCATAGGAAACAACACAAAAAGTCGTTTCGTGAGGCGCTTCCTGAACATTCTTTGCAGAGACTGAGCTAAATGCCTGGTGCACAGAGTTCAAATGGTCAGACCGTGGAACACAACACTTAACAGAGCCCATTTGGTTACTGTCATGGATTTCTGGTGACAGAGCAGGTGAGCAGGTAAGACAGTCACTCTGAGTAGCTACATGGCTAATTGTCTCTATATTACCAGGTTTAGGCAGAACAGAAGAATCACTTGCTCGCTCATTGACACTGGATTCACTCAGAGGAACAACAGGCACGGAAACAGATGCTACTGAGTTAACTGCCTCAAAACCCTGACACTTTAATTCTGCTGAGTCACAATCTACAGATTCAGGCTTAACAAAGTCCACGGAGGGAAGCACAGTCTTACTCAAAGAGGGTGCAATGTCCGGAAGCCTGGGAGCCGAATGCTTGAGCGGAATGTGAGAAACACGATCACTCTCACCAAAGGAAGAAAGCTGCTCCGCTGCTCGGGAACGCTGGCGGCGTGCATGCCGTTTTCGCCGAGAAGGGGGAGGAGACAAGCCAGGCCGCGAATCCTCCAGCGGACCGGGCTGAACATCCTCCGACTCTTCATACTGGAGCGGCTGCTCCGGGTGGATGCGTACGGTGGAGACAAGGAAGTCCTGGATGTAGGGGTGTAGCGCGCAGAATAGCCATGGGAGTCCGGACACCATCCTCTGTAAACGGATGGCTACGGTTTCCCGATATTCTTCCCCTGGCAGCGCTGCCCACTCCTGACAGTGATACTCCACTGTGTAGATTAAATCCTCACGGAGCTCAGCAGAGGGGTTGTGAGTTGCTGGGTCCATGTCGAGGTCGCGTTCTTCTGTCATGATCTGGCTGTGTGCCGGCAGGAATTGGACCCAAACGCAAACTCACTGGAGACAGGACTGAACTCAAAATGGCAGCTTTTATTGCTGAGCATAAAAACTCTACAAAATCTAAACTGGGAAGACTCTAACAAAACACACAGGGAGCTACAGGTAGAAACACACAGCATGAGGCAGAACGCGACACAGAACTGAGGGAGACGCAGACATAAATACACAGAGGGTTAACGAGGGAAGTGGGAGCACACGGGGAACACAGGTGACACTAATAATCATAACAAGACACGGCAGGAGTGAACGCAACACTGACGGGAGACGGGCAAAGTAAAACAGGAAGTACAGAGGTTCAGACAGGAGGAGAGAGAGCACGGGGAGAACACAGACGTAACGGGCTGGGGAAAACATGGAATAAAACACAAGGAGAGACGAGGGCTCACAGATACACAGAGGGGCACACAAGGGGTAAGAGTCACAAGGGGAAAACACTTAGGGAACAACGTAAAAGGGCAGCTCAGGAAGCATGGCCTAAATAAGGAACAAAATACAAAAATACATGAAACTAAGAATACTGGGCCAACATGGCCCAGGATCATGACATTTCAGTTCTTCAGAAACATCTGACTGGCTTCTGTCTTTCAGACCCACTTTGTATTTTCCATCTTTGACTTGAACTGCACTACCATCAGTATCAGCAATGAGAATAATGAGAGGCTTTGGTGACCTGTAAAGGTCTGAGATGACTGTAGTACCTTTCTGGCCTTTTTCCAGAGTTCTCACAAGAACAACAGTGACTGAAGCTTTTTCAATCAGTATCTCACGCTGTTTTTCAAATGACAGAGCATCACCATGAAGATTACAAAAGGCAGTGCAGTCTGTGAAGGAGTCATTGGGTTTTCCAGCAGGGCAGTACCAGGCAATCTCTGCCACACCATCCATCAGCAGGCGAGATTTGGTGCTACCTGGACAATTTCTATGGAAGAAGGTGCTGTGACGGTCATTGATCACAGTGTTCATGAGCTGAGATTTTGACACTGGAAGTGAACCCAGGCGGAAGAAAAACACCATGGGTGTCTCGGCTTTGCAGATGGGCATTGTCTTCATGGTGATGGCATTTGAATCACCCTTGATTTTAGTTTTCTTCCATGTTTTTGTTATCTGCCTGAATGTCCACAGAGGACATTCAATATCCATAGTGACTGAGTCAGGGACAAGCAAAGGTAAGGCGTACTGACACTGGGATAGCTTTGTAATTATGTTCTACTTCAGAAAACTGTCTGAGCAGTGAAATACTGCCATCTGAACATCCATTGGGATACGAACAGGACAGAGTCATGTGAGCTCTATCAATATTGCACCACTTATGTCTCAGACCTGCATTTATGTATTTATGCACTGAAATCGCGCTGTAATATCCAGTTAACTGTTCACATTTGTACTCTGTTTTTCCATTTATTATATTTTTTTCATTAATTTGTCTGAAAAAAGATCCACGTAGTAACCAAAGAGAGCCTAAATCAATGGTCTCTAATAGCAGCCAAATTATAAGAGCTTTCATTAGTGATGGTGAGATGAAGCCTTGTGATGAACTGAAGCTTTCCATCCAACTGGTCGACTCATGGTTCGAAGCATTGTGACGATTCATTGGCTCTACTGCGCCATCAAGTGGACGATTAAAGTCAGATAGGCTCAATGATTATAATGATGTGATGTGTAAACCTCTAAACTTAATAAATAAATTGTTTTCATGGTTATTTATCCCGAATATTGTCTCAGTATGTCTGATACAAAAGAGAAAGTGGAAACTATCAGGACAGAGTTTTGGTATGATTGTGTAACTGTGTAATCATGCTTATGTACATCTGGACAATGACACAAACTAGTGTGTGGTGCTTCACTTTTTAATAAACTAAAAGACAGAAATCAGATTATAAGATCTGTGGTGTTGTTGATTTATATTATGGTACTTATCATTTGTGATATTTATTACTGTGTGCATAGTTTATTAGGAGAGATGAGATTAAATGTTGTCAGACAAATATTCTCTTCCTTGCTGGTTCCATCGAAGGAGAAATGTTCAAGTAAGTATGTAACTGGGACGTAATCCAATTCCACAACACAATGTGACGGGGAATCAGCTGTGTTTTGCTGCCCAATTTATTTAGAATCTGGTGCAAACCGGCGAGCCAGTTCCTGAATCAGTCACGTGGTACGGACTGCCCGCGAGGCCTCGAACATCACTGCATACGTAATCAAAGCAAGTCTCGATACGCGCTTTACAAAACTACCATGAGATTACCCGACACACGCTTCAAAGCTTCGACACACAGGAGACATCACTACTGCACACAGCCTTCACACGACAACAGGTGCACCACACTGCTAAGTGTGTTTTGTGTTTAGAGTTTTGCTAAATGGGAGACTGAGCTTTGAATAGTGTTTAAGATTTTGGCAACAGTGGGACTGATTTGATGAAAGAGTTTTCATAGTTGACAGTTTAGTTTTTACAATGGGGTTTAGTGTTTTAGCAATTCAGAAAAACTCTAATACACCTGTGCTTTTCCCAGCAACTGAGGCTTTTACCCTGCACAGTTTAAGGTATGATAAAGCACTGACCTTATAAATGGCACAAAATACACATTTTAGCTGGGAGCTGGTCATTCACAGGGGAAAGGCTCCATTGTACAACAACAACAACAGTAGTAATAGTAATAATAAATTATTATTAGTCAGGCAAGTATATCATATACCAAACATGCTTCCAAACTAATGACATTTTTTGCATTCTTCACATCAGGTCAAAATGTACTTTTTTTTAAAAAGTGACTGGCACTGCGGAAATGGATCTACAGCACCACTTAAGAAATTTTAAAGAACTTCTAACAACTTATTTACAGCTTGAAATACGTGTATGACATTTATTACACACAGATTCAGTGAACCCAATCCAAAGAGGAAGTCTGGAAGTCCGCCATTTTGAATGTAAAATGACATTTTGGCACAGTTTTAGTGTTTTCCAGGCATCGCTGGTTTACACATTCGCCTGCAAAGTGAGAGGTCACTGGTTAAATTCCATTTGGTTACTTCAGGAACTTTTTGGGGTTACTTCAGAAAGGGACATCTTCGTCAAAGCCATGTTTGTGGTGGAATTTTGATCATTTATCACTGGACATAAGATTTTCATCTCTAAAAATGTATTTTGTCCAGTCTGTCCCAAACTTCACACTTTTGATGACAGTCTGGCGACGACTACATGCCAATATCTGGTCACACATGGTGCCACAGTTCTCATATAACATTTTAATCAAGACTACCCCACTGTGATTGAAGTATTTCTTGCAAAACAATCATAACCAAACAAAACCTTTCCTGTTCTGTAAATGAACAGTAGGACAAAATGATTACTAGTCATTGCGGAAAGCACAATTAATGTTTTTGTTTACATCGTTGGAACGAGGAAAAATTCCCCCACCACAAAAACAGAAATACTCATGAAAGCAACCTGTAGTGCAAACACGAGGGCTGAATTTATTACTTCCTGCACTAGAAAGCTGCCGATGTTGCTGATATGGATAGATCACCAGTCTTCCTTGTCTTTATCTTATTATCTCCTGTTGAGATGTTGCAGCAGAAAATGCAGCCTGGCCTGTTGAAACATTGTTTTTTTTTTAGTGTTTCAACTGAAAAAATAGAATGCCTTTGATCCAAATGGAATGCATCTTGTGAAAAAAGGTGACATCTTGTGACATCACAAGATGATGACATAGATCCTTTGTTATGTCATCATCTTGCTGAGAGAAAAAACCCTTAAGTAGGAGCTTTGCTCTGTTAAACTTTAATGCTCAACGGACCTTGACCTGACAGCAAGCAAACCCTTTTTGGAGAGTTTTGAGAGAATTTTACTTAGCAATTCACCGACCAAGCCGACACATTTCACCATGTCAGCTCACCCATCCTTCAGCTCAAATGAGCTTGGATTAGTTAAAGGGAGCATTTTGGGAAAGCACTACAAGGTAGAGGCTTTCCTCGGAGAAGGGGGCTTTGGTATTGTAGCCAAATGTCGTGATACCATGACTAACCGAGCTGTGGCTATTAAAGTGAACAAGAGCCGCCCTGATATTCTGCAACAGGCGAAATTGGAAATTTTCATCCTGGAGCAGCTGCGAAGGTTGGATTCAGATGCCGCCAACATTGTTCAATGGAACGGCTTTTTTCACGACGGAGAGCGGGTTTGCCTGAAATTTGAACTCCTTGATCAATGCCTGAGGGACTACATATGGGACCGGAAAAACCACTGTCTCCCCATAAGCGAAGTCAGGCCAATTTTAGGTCAACTGACAAATGCTCTGTCCCACCTGGGTTCTGTGGGAATGGTGCACGCTGACCTCAAACCTGGAAACATCATGGTTGTAAACCGCCACGAGTCTCCCATCAAAGTCAAACTTATAGACTTTGGCCTCGCATGTCCTGCGTCTGCAGTGATGCCTGGTGACCGTGTGGGGACGGTTGGTTATTGTGCACCTGAGGTTATGCTTGGCCTTCCTTACAATGAAGCAATTGACATGTGGTCTCTGGGGCTGGTAGCTGTGGAGCTTGCTACAGGGCTGCCACTCTACCCTGGAAATGAAGACTATGATGTTTTGAAATTCATCATAGAGACTCAGGGTCAGCCACCAGATCATGTTCTAGACTCTGGCGTCTACACTGAAGACTATTTCATTGAAGACAAATACAAGCAACAGCGCTGGACATTTAAGACTGACCAACAATTTCAGTATGAGACAGGATATGAGTCCCTGGAGACAAGATGCATAAAACTGACGCGTCTGGATGACCTTGAACAAATAATAATGTTTAGACGAGGACCAGAAGCTGGCCAACGCTTATTTGTCAGCTTAATTAAACAGATGTTGGCCTTGGATGCACACCAGCGGATAACACCCTCTCAGGTTCTCCGGCATCCCTTTTTCAGCCCTAAGAGTTCCCTGTGCATAGACATGAGTGCTGAAAGATCACAAAACCCTGTGGTCTTTCAGCACCCTTCAAACTTGGAAAGCAAGAGATCACAGAAAATCAACTGCAGTTTTCAAAACTCGGTTGAATTTTCTCAGCAAGTATTCGTCCACACATCAGCCAGTCCATCATTCAGCTCAGATGAGCTTGAATTAGTTAAAGGGAGCATTTTGGGAAAGCACTACAAGGTAGAGGCTTTCCTCGGAGAAGGGGGCTTTGGTATTGTAGCCAAATGTCGCGACACAACAACCAACCAAGCTGTTGCCATTAAAGTCAACAAGAGCGACCCTGATATTCTGCAACAGGCACATGTGGAAATTTTCATCCTGGAGCAGCTGCGAAGGTTGGATCCAGATGCCGCCAACATTGTTCAATGGAACGGCTTTTTCCACGACGGACAGCGGGTTTGCCTGAAATTTGAACTCCTTGATCAATGCCTGTGGGACTACATAGGGGACCGGAATAAACAGGGTCTCCCCATAAGCGAAGTCAGGCCAATTTTAGGTCAAATCACAAATGCTCTGTCCCACCTGAGTTCTGTGGGAATAGTGCACGCTGACCTCAAACCTGGAAACATCATGGTTGTAAACCGCCATGAGTCTCCCATCAAAGTCAAACTTATAGACTTTGGCCTCGCATGTCCTGCGTCTGCAGTGATACCTGGTGACTTTGTGGGGACGGTTGGTTACTGTGCACCTGAGGTTATGCTTGGCCTTCCTTATAACGAAGCAAGTGACATGTGGTCTCTGGGGCTGGTGGCTGTGGAGCTTGCTACAGGGGTGCCACTCTACCCTTCGGAGAATGACTATGATTATCTGAAATTCATCATAGAGACTCAGGGTCAGCCACCAGATCATGTGCTAGACTCTGGCGTGTACACTGAAAACTATTTCATTGGAGACAAATACAAGCAACAGCGCTGGACATTTAAGACGGAAGAACAATATAAAGGCTCTGTTCCAGGGACAGGACATGAATCCCTGGAGACAAGATACATAATACTTACACGTCTGGATGACCTCGAACAGCTAATGATGTTTAGACGAGGACCAGAAGCTGGCCAACGCTTATTTGTCAGCCTAATTAAACAGATGTTGGCCTTGGATGCACACCAGCGGATAACACCCTCTCAGGTTCTCCGGCATCCCTTTTTCAGCCCTGGCCTCTCTAAAAGGTTCCCATGTATCAACATTGAAAGACCATACTGAATCAGTCTCCAGCATGGCATCTTCCACCCTGGACAAAAGTGATAAAAATACAAACTGGGGTTGGAAAATGACATTAACAGCAAATTACAATGCAAAAATTAATTAAGCTGCTCCAAAAATGATCACTTTGGCTTCTTTTTTTTTTTTTTTTCACTCCCCCCACCCCAACCAGTCGTGGCAGAGGGCTGTCCCTTCCTGAGCCTGGCTCTGTTGAAGGTTTCTTCCTTTTTAAAGGGAGTTTTTCCTTCCCACTGTCGCTAAATGCTTGCTCATAGGGAAATCTTCTGATTGTTGGAGTGGCCAAAACTCTAGGGGAAGTAGCAATTCTTGTGAAAATTTAAAAAAAAAAAAAGCCTACCAATCTTCAAAGCGCAGCAGCGGACACCTTACCACCACATCAGTCCTTCAATCAGACCTAAAACACCACCTTTACAGAAATAAATTCCATACAAATTGGAAATAAATTGTGTTATAATTGTTGTTTTTGATTGTTTATAAATATATAGAGCTACCCTTCAGCCTCCTAGTAGACATACCTGTGTTATGAATGTGAAACTCCTCTGATTTTCAGAAAAGTTGACCTCTGACCTTGAAGTCAAGGTCATTGAGATTTAAGCTTCACAGAGATTTTCAGTAGATGCAACCATGGTATTGACTTGAAAATTCTACACTATCAAAGACTTAGGTACCCACAGCACCTCGCCATATACAAAAGATTTTTCTATTCATTTATGTATTATTAGTTTATTTATTTCTTCATCTCGCTCTCTCTCTCTTTTTTTTAATTTCACCTTTCTGTTGCGATGCTCTGGACATTTCTAAACCCCACAAGTTCAGCCTCAATTTTCAACCCAATTTTCCTATACTTTCACTTGAACACGTCCAGCCTTCACCTCTCACCGGTCCTCGTCCCCTCTTCTCACAGCTTCCTGTGTGGCCTCCCAAATCAAACACAGGCCCAAATCAGCCGTTTCTTCTTCTCTGTTCATTCTCTCTTCAACTTTTCAGTCTTTTCTTGGCGGTTAACTCCCAGCATGGCAAATATGAACTCAGACAGTCCAATGCAGTGCTTTCACACAGTCATGTCACTGGTACACTTTCCAGCTTGTAATTCAGAGCACATGTTCCATTAACATACATGCTGCTGGACCCTTCAGTGTTTTAGGTCAGTTTTACTGTCTTCTGCCTTCTGTTAATTCTTCAAATCTACGGTGTTGTTCTGTCTGTCTTCTGTCTTCATCAGGAGATTGACTGTCCTTTAAGCTTCTTCTCAGGATAAGGACAGGATGAGAGGTGAAGCTGTAAAGTTTCAGCCAAAGCCTGGCCTGTTTGTCGTTCCAATTATGTTAATCTATCATTTTGCCGCTGTACTCATCTGAGGTTGAGCCAAGTCCATGGGCACCTGTATTAACACACTAAGACATTTATTTAATATCATTTTCATTACTATTTCTTAGCACTTTCATTCTCTAATTCCTCTGTTTTCCTTTTGAAAAGTCTCTCACAAGCTCACAAGCTATATTCAGACTTCCTGCTTCACTTTCTGCCAGACACACACACACACACACACACACACACACACACACACACACACACACACACACACAAAAACAACAACAACAAAACGTCAGAAACTATTAAGATCCATACACTCTCTTGTTGTCTTCTTGTATTTGTCATGACTGGATGCATAACAATAATTAGTTAAAATGGTGAACAGGTTCATTTATTGCTCTCTTAACAGTAAGAGAAACAATAAGAGACACAGTGAACTCCTGAATGAACTGAAACAACCTTTAGTGATCTATTAATAAGGAATATCCACCAGAGAAACACTTGTTTTCTCTGGTTAAAATTTTATTTAGTTGGAACTTTAATTTCTATTGAATTCTTTTGGTCTACATGTTAGATTCAGGAGTTACTGTAACCCAGTGGTGTGCTGAGACTTACAGAGAGACAATTTTACTTTCAGTATCCAAAGTAAAAATACTTTTTCATTAAACCATATACATATACCTTCATACCTCAGAAAACAGAACTACACCTTGATTACAAGGATTCATGTATATAAATAATATTAAAAATCAATTTAATGAAAAGATTTGAGTAGTGTGCTACAGGGTTAACTTCAACATCTACAGAGGATTAAAATATGATTGAAAAATTAAAGTAGTGTGGCAGCAAAGGATCTTCATCATTTGAATTATCTTTGCTGGATGCCTCATAGGTTATAATAAAATTCTCTTAAAAAGGTTCATTTCTCGAGACTGGTCAAAAGTTTTACTCTCATTTCAATCATCCAACATGGCCTTAAGGATTTCTTACAACAGTGTCAGGAAGGGACGAAACATTACCAAGAACAGAAATAAAAATTTAATATTTTTGTGGTTCATTCATTCATCGACCACTATAACTGACCACTTACCAGTTTTTACTTGTGTGACTGTGATTTAAAAAAAAAATAGATACCAAGATCATGATAGCAAAGCGAACAATAAATGAAGAAGCAATTCATGCCTTCAATTTCGATTTAGCACAACAAGATTGGAGTTTGGTGTATGAAGAGTCAGATGTGGACAAGGCTTATGATAATTTTCTAGATATTTTTACTATGTGGTACAATAAACATTGTCCTGTAAACGAACACATGACAAAGAAAAAAAAGATAAAAAGTCCTTGGCTCACAAAAGGAATTATTAATGCTTGCAAAAAGAAAAACAATCTGTATAAACAGTTTATCAAAGTAAAAACAAAAGAAGTGGAACAAAGATATAAAGCATATAGAAATAAATTGACTGATATTATAAGAACGAGCAAACAACTTTATTATAGAAGAAGATTATATGAAAATAAAAACAATATAAAAGGAACTTGGGATGTCTTAAACAACTTAATTAAACAAGGATCTTCTGGAACATCATATCCTGAATATTTTACTGATGCAAATGGTGAAAATCACAACATGAGTAATATTGTCGATGGGTTCAATAAATTCTTCATAAATGTTGGCCCTGAACTAGCAGCGGACATCCCGTGTCATAAAAATGAAAATATCAGTAATATAAAATTAAATCCCTTTTCACTGTTCCTCTCAGCTACAAATGAGCAAGAAGTAATAAATATCACATTAAAATGTAAAAGTAAGTCTTCAATGGATTATCATGACATAACTACATGTCTGTAGTTAAACAGGTTATTCTGAATATTGCTAGTCCCTTAACATATATCTGTAATTTATCATTTCAGTCCGGTTGTTTTCCAAAAAAAATGAAAATTGCAAAAGTAATACCACTATATAAAAGTAATGACAAACAATTTTACCAATTATAGGCCTATTTCTCTACTGCCTCAATTCTCAAAAATTCTAGAAAAACTTTTTAATTCAAGATTAGAAAAATTCCTTGAAAAACATCAAATAATAAATGTTGGTCAGTATGGTTTCAGAACGCAAAGAACCACTTCAATGGCGATAATTGAGGCAGTAGAAGAAATTACTGATACACTGGATAAAAATAAATATGCAGTTGGTATTTTTGTTGATCTCAAAAAGGCCTTCGACACAATCAATCACTCAATTTTATTGGATAAATTGGAAAGATATGGTATTCGAGGGAAAGCTGGTAAATGGTTAAAAAGTTACCTAACAGGTCGGGAACAATATGTTAGCATAGGGCATTACCATTCAGAGAAACTTGGTATTACATGTGGTGTTCCCCAAGGGTCAGTGTTGGGACCAAAACTTTTCAATGTATACATAAATGATATTTTTGATGTTTCTCAAGTACTTAAACTCGTTCAAACACACGTTAAAGTCCGTTTGGCTCGACACTACCGAACAGAGGCAGTGGGACTAACATTGTGTTCTGGACCTTTCTGGAAACATATTTGAATTCTCGAGACTGAATCCATAGACCACAGAAACAAACACAGCACTACACATTGATTTTAAGATGTATTTTTAAAGCATTCTGTGAAAAGAGCTTGTTGCGGGGTGTGGTTGGTGGCTCGGCCAGAGTGGAGGAGTGGAGTGGCAGGTTCAGGGTGTGGTGTCAGGGACACTTGTTTGTCACAGCCAGCGAGCATCTTCTAATCATGCCTTCCCTATTTCAGTAGCAGCCAGGCCAGAGAGAGGAATCTGCTGCTGGAGAAGAGCACCGGAGCCAGAGCAGTGTGCATTGGAAAGTGCCACGAGTTACAAACTTTGTTTGATTGTGTCAAAATAAAAGTCACAGTCACATAACACAGTCACAGTCAGGTCCTTTTGGGATTAGAGGTCTTCTCATTATTTAGAATTTTCAGCTTGTAAACAGAGATGACTAAAGCTGCCAAACTCTGGAACAGTCTTACTGAGGTCAGAGTGTCTCCATCATTAGTGTTTCATATATCTTTTATAAGACTTTTTTTTTCATTTGTTATGGTTTTGTGTCATTGATTTGTTGTAATTTTTTGCTCTGTGAAGCACTTTGCAAGTAAGAGCTGGGTGAATTACATTATAAATAAGGAAAATTGAAGAAAATATTTGTATATTTCATATTCTAAACTTTAGCTCGTATTAAGAAAATTAAGCTAAAGAAGGCATAAATACACATTTTTTGAATTGTGTTCACCTTTATGAAAAAAGACTGAAATGTTTTTATTTTATTTTCAAAATCGTGTCTTTAATGCTATTTGAGCTAAAGGATCTGCTGATATATGCACACTGATCAAACCTGCTGTTTTTGTTTTTTCATCAGGTTGACTTTTTTGATGATAAAAAGAATATTTAACAGCTGAATGTTTTTTTTAATTTCTCTGTACAAATATTAACATTAATGCACATATTTGCCACATATTTACAGTCACTTATCAAATAATCATTTTCAATTATTCTTAAGTACATATTTGGAAAAAGTAATAGCAATATTTAATTAAGGTCTTTAGATAACTTAAGGGCTTGCTGGTAATGTTCCATCAAACTGAATATTTTAACTTTTGAAGAAATCAGAAAGGAATACAAGAAAATTAAGACTGAAAATGTTCATAAAACAATTGATGCTGACTCTGATGACCTGTTAATTTCCATTCTGAATTCTGTGGCTCATCTGTTATTGAGTTCTGCATCCACTCCATTGGGTTCAGAATACAACTTGCTGGAGAGCAGCTCAAAGTCCTTAAGTCAATGTCATTTCTCAGTTGAATATTCTCTTCAAGTATGTCACAGATATGTTGACAACAGATGTTATCATAAAAACAACAAAGTACAGCGGTACATTTATATAACTTACTTTTTTTGCAGAAAACTTTCTCAATTAAATGAAATCTTTAAAATGTTTTGATGGTGTTCTCCTCCAGCCTGTGAGATTAAAAGGACTCAGTGAATTCATTCATGCTTGAAAGGCAGCCAGACATTCCTGAATTCTGCCCCTCTGTATTTCAGCTACTGTGAGCTCCTAGAGTGACTCTTTAGTGTCAGGAGCTACAGTCACATACAATTAATTTTGTGTGTTGAAATCCTCTTCGTGGTCAAAGCGGTGCATATTAGGCCAGTCGAATCAAATTCAGTACATTTGTTTTTTTCAAATCAGTTGAAATTTATTTATTTAGTGCCAATAAAAAACAACAGCCATCTCAAGGCATTTTATATTTTAAGGCAAAGACCCTACAATAATACAGAGAAAACAAAAAAATAATCATATGATCCTCTTTGAGCAAGCACTTTGGCAAAGGACAAACTGTTATGACCAGTTCGGGGTGAGAGGAGTAAGACAGGACAAAAGACACAATGTGGAAGAGACAGCGATTAATAACCATCATTATTAGGCTTTTGAAATTAATCAGACAGACGGAAACAGGGCAAATGTGCTTCGACACATATCTTTCTTTATGGACCTTTTTCATTCTAATGGCACCATAGTTAAAGAAAAAAGATCATAATGTTCAGTAAGAGTTAAAACTGTCATCTCACCATACATTTCTGAAAGGTTTTTATGGACAACATGTCTAAAGGGAGGGAAGGACAATTTTCTCATAGACATCTAATTTGTAGACAAGAGTATTCTAGCCTCACATATAGTACTTGTACCCAATGATCCCTAGTTGAGCAGAGATAATGTCTGTGAAGGTTCTCAGTCATCCATGTCATTGTAGTCTAAGGAGCTTGGAAAGAAAAGCGTCTGGACTTCTTTAAGTTGCTCGAAGACGTTTCACAAGGTCAAATGGTCCCAGATTTAAACCCAGTGGGAGTATCCCCCCAAAGAGGGACAAAGGGACTCTCCACCATTTGACCTTAGAACTGAAGAAGCTTCTCGGATGAGAGGTGAAACGTCTTCAAGCAACTCAAAGAAGTCCAGAGGCTTTTCTTTCCAAGCTACTTAGACGAGCAGAGATAATATTATTATTACGAGGAAATCAGTCATATATATGTGTGTGTGATGTGTGTTTGTCATTGTTCCATTAAGAAAATAAACAATTGATTTTACAGTTTATATTTATATTTTCTATTTTATTTTTCTCTGTTGCATATTCTGTAAATATTTTATTATGTGCATATAATCTGTTTCTCATTAAAATGTAATGAAAAACAGATTTTAAGAATTCAAAACAGTTGTAACTGTTTTTAATGTTTTGAATTCTTAAAATACATCAGCGATAATCTTTCCTGCATCCTTAGAAAAAAACTTCTGTCCAAAACCAATGATCAATAACCTAAGCAAACAATAAAATATTAAAATACCAAGTCAAAAATATGAACATTAAAATGATCCATTGTGGTGAAGACAGGAAGTTGTTCACAGTAGAACAAAAACATGAGTAACAGATGACAAACCTTTATGAAATTTAACACTAATGATGTCTAATTGAAGTTGGAGAACTACTTGGATTATTCAGAAATTTTAATTTTCCTTGTGTCATCAGTCAAAAATCATTTCTCACAGATCCAGGTCTTGGATACAGAAGATTGTGATCGTGTCCATTTTCCCTTAATTTCACAGCATACTGCAGAAAAACCATGAACAGGATCCTGCTGGCCTGGCGCCAAAAACCTGTTGGATAAAAAAAAATATTATATTAAACTAGACTAAAATCATGTCAATTGTCACATTTATATAACTATGACTCTCTATAAGCATTTTCCAGATTTCTGTTGCAATTGACCTGCTTTAGACTTTTCTCTGAGTATCATCATGTACATTAACAGTTTTCAAGTTTTTTATGAATATTAAATCTTCATACTCTTAAATCTTAGAATAAAACGAAGGCAGAGCTGACTCTCTGCTCTTTGAAAATATTTTCACAGCTGTTTACAGACATCGGTTTTAAATGTGGGTCATATATTTGTTTGCTGATGTAATGTATTGCCATGCTGTCTTCCAACACATGGTGGTATTAAATAATAACTTTTTGGTTTTGGTTTTAATTTAAAGGAAAATGTCTCACGCCTCTGTCAGCGGGGATCCATCCACCCATTCCCATTCATGTTCCCCAGTTTTACTTTTGTAACCGGCTGTCAGACCAATCCAGGAGTCTCCTCTCATATTCAGTTCAATAAATTCCTAATTGAAAACAGACATAAATATTTCGGCCAGTCATAATTCAGTACTTCTGTTGTTGTAATATCATGTTGTGAATTTGTCTGAAAGAAAAACTAAATGAGATGAAACATTTCAGTTCACTTCTCTGAAACATTTCAGTTCACTTCTCTTGTCCTTTATAGAATAGATAGATCAATAGACAGTAGATGGGCAGATGGTCAAAACACAGAACTTCTGGCAGTTGCATCAAACAAACACACCCACCTGTTCCTCTTTGTTGTTTATGATCACCAGATTGGCTCCCAATCGACAGGACACTTCACTTAAAGTCAGACACATGATACAAAAACAGAATTCACGTTTTTATCCTTCTATTGCTTGTGTGTGTTGTGACATGTGCAGGCTTGTGAACAGGAAGACTTGGTGAATCTTAATGACATCATTAAGTGAAAAAAAAAACACCAGACTGTAAAAGTGCACTTGTCTCAATAGAGCTTCTATGAGGACAAAAAAGCCATAGCACTCTCTGTAGACAAAGAGAAGGTCATAGAAGCTCAGATAAATTATGAAAGCTCGTCATTCCTTTGGTCTGGAAAAAAACACATTTTGCCAACGTTTTGAGGCTGGGGTTCTGACATACTGTTGGACTTCAAACTCTGGTTGCACACATGAGTCTATTTATTCGATTCAATTCAATTCAATTTTATTTATATAGCGCCAAATCACAACAAAAGTCGCCTCAAGGCGCTTCATAGATACAGAGAAAAACCCAACAATCATATGACCCCCTATGAGCAAGCACTTTGGCAACAGTGGGAAGGAAAAACTCCCTTTTAACAGGAAGAAACCTCCGGCAGAACCAGGCTCAGGGAGGGGCAGCCATCTGCTGCGACCGGTTGGGGTGAGAGAAGGAAGACAGGATAAGAGAGACAGAGGTTAATAACAGATATGATTCAATGCAGAGAGGTCTATTAATACATATTTATCAAATTGTTGTTCCTCAGCTATTCCATCCTCAGGCCTAAGCTTAGTAAGAGTTGACAAAAGCACAGACACTCTGTACTTAAGTAGAAATACACTACTTTTAACAAATACTCCAGTAAAAGTTGAATTACTGATTCAACTTCTTTACTCAAGTAAAAGTAAAAAAGTACAGTCTTTGAAATGTGTTCAAACTGAGAAAGTAAAAAGTAGCTCTTTAGAGGACATTTCTATTTTTGTGCAAAGCTAACTGAACCTTGTGTTATATTAACATAATGATAAAGTAATATCAATAGATAAGAATACAAACTTCAGTCTAACTTTTTAAAATTCTAATTATACTCAGCTTGAATCAGAAGAAAAAGAAAGAAAATTAAAACGATTTCCTCTAAACAGGAAAATTTGTACAATCAGGGATTAAAGTGGATTCACAAGTTTGAGGATCCCTAAAACTGGTTGTAATGGTTCAGTGTGGGGAAAAGAATCATAACTCATAATAATTTCTATTGAGAGCTCTAGTAGATTTTCTTAGTGTACAGTCTGCTCTTTATGGATGTACACAACTAAATTTAATCAGATGTCAGCAGATGTTTCATGAGTGTTCCTGGCTGATTTCCATCCTCTACAATGACAGTACACTGTTTATGCTCTTTTCTATTTAGTATAAAGTTGGTATGAAGGTGGAATTTAGTCAGTTGATCTCAGCATCATCACCTGAAATTCATATGGACTCTCTGCTACACTCGATGTAACCTGACTCTGACCATGAAACCACTGCCACTGTGCACCAGTCACACAGTGTTCTTTAAGTTAAATCCATCACAGTACTGACAACTAGCCTGTTTAAAAATGCCAGAGTGTTTCTTTAAATAACACAGTTAGTCTACCTCAGTTTGTTTTGCAGCATGTTTTACAATATGAAAAAAACACATGGTGTTAATAATGAAATCAAATGTTAAAATGATATTAAGGTGTGCAATGTGAAATTTGAATCTAGTGACCTCAGGGTTGGCACTGGCAACATTGATCAGTCACACTGATTTGTCACAGTACTGTGTCTGAAACCCAGCATATATGCTTCAGACTCTGGAATTATGTTCTTTTATTATTATCACCCTTGTCTCCAGGAGTGGCTTTTGATATTGGCGACATGGGCGGTTGCCCAGGGCAGCATCGTGGTGGGGGCAGCATCATGGCTGAGTCCAAATAAAGAAGTTGCTCGCACCCATGGTGCCCCGACATCATGCCAGTGCATTTTGGGGATTGCATGGGCACCGATCTGTTTTCAATTGCCCATTTGCGAGGAGTAAACGTGCCTTTACAAAAACAAAATAAAAACAAACCAAAAGGGCCGTCAACGTTAACGCTGTCATCACGATTAACGCAATTAAAAATTTTAATGCAATTAATCCATCTGGAGTGCAGAAGTACTTAAAATCCCTGAAAAGTCTGTCAACGCATTTGTTGTTTGTCCATTCTGTGGGTTGATTGTGTTAAGAAATATTTAGTCGGGTTAATCATGATGACGGTAATAACGCGTTAACGTTGACAGCCTACAACAAACACAAAAACTGAAGACATTATGATATAGACTTATAATAATTTTGGACCGATGTGTTTTCTAAATTCTTTCACACACATATACGAGAAAAGTGAGCGCGAGGGCCCTTGGTGTGCCTGCTTGCTGCTGTGCTGAAGTCTTACAACACAACCTGTCGAAAGGAGAGGGGGCATGCTGTTTCTAAATAGTGCACATTTCATTCATAATGTTGTTAATCCAAGCCCATTATATATTCATTGTTTCTCCTCGGTTGTGTAAAATCCTAGAAAAAAAAATTAATATACAAGGTGTAGGTCTATTAGTCTGTTAGTTTATGTTGTGGGGTTGAGTGTTGATACTGGAGTGCAAAATTACTGATGGAAGATGGACAAGAAAAGGTCAAAGCCATCAGGTTCTCAGTTTAGAAAAGAAGAGAAAAGTAGAGGAGAAACGGGCAAAAGATGCACGTAAGCAGATTTGGATGCCGGCAGGTGTCATGTCTCCTGAAACTAGGGTCAGGACTCTGCAGTCTATTTACACCTACAGGCCAGTGGACACTCTTTCAATGATGAGGATGTACACATCATCGACAGGGAGGAACACTGGTTTGAGCGCGGAGTCAAGGAGGCCATTTAGATGCAAAGGGAAAGACCATCTCTGAATTGAGTATCTTGTTTTGTTTCTTGTTTTGTTTTTCTTTTTGGTTAAGTTTCTTATTTCGAATTCCTTGTTTTTGATTTTGTTTCCTGTATAGATGTATTATTATGTCCAGCAAAAACGCTACCATTTTCTGTTAACTTCCTGTGTTTTAGACCTGCAATTTGGTCCTACATGCTGCCTGCCACACAGCATAGCCATGGCATGATTAGTGTGCTGGCAGCTGAGTGGTTGATTTTACACAGAAAGAGTACACTATATTACAAAAATATGAAGTGATTGCACAAAAAACACAACATGCAAGTAACACAGCTCCTGTGAATAATTCAGTAATGTGAAAAGAAAATCACCGTGCAGTACTTTTGCGTTAAAAGCACCATATGTATGAATGTTTTGGTCAATACTTGAACAGGGCTGTTGTAAGCTTCAGAGACACATATAAGACTGCAGTCTGGCTTCCTTGTCCCAGCGCTGTACAGTCATATTTTTTGGGGGGCGGAGGGGTGTGTGTGTTAAAAGATTTCTAGAAATGAGAGCGTGTCCATCAAATGTTGGATGGATACCATTTCACCTAATCACAGGTTTTCAACAGAAAGTTGTGCAATTATTTACAAAGCCCACATAATTTTCTGGACACTCCTCAGACTGCTTGTTGTTTAAGGAAGACTAAGAAAAAACTGTGAAGAAGGGGGGAAAAAATAACCAAAGTACTAAAGTGCTCCATAGTATAGTGGTTTACATCTTCACCTAATAAGCAAAAGATCCCCTGTTCAGTTCTCAGAAGAGACACAAATCCTTTTGGGGTTGTGTCGGGAAGGGCATTTTGTATAAAACAAAACAAATTGACAGTTGCTCCCCATCTGTTTGGGTTTTCAACTGCAACACATCATACTACAACTTTTTGAAATACACTATACTGCCAAAAGTAGTCAATTGTCTTCCTTCATATGGATATGGACTTGAATGATATCCCATTCTTAATCTACAGGGTCTAGTATGATTTTGGCCCACCCTTTGCAGCTACAAGAGTTTGAGGTTTGTTTGTTGTTTTTTTGGCTCACAGTGTCCACTCTTAATAACCCCAACGGCGTTCTTTTAGGTTGAGGTCGGGACTCTGTGCAGGCCAGTCAAATTCTTCCACACAAAAATTGCTCATCCATGTTTTTAGAGAATTTGCTCTATGTACTTTGGGTGCTGCCATCTTTTAACAAGAATGGATATCCCTAAGCTGTTCCAACAAAGTTGGTAGCATAAAATTGTCTAAAATATCTTTGGCATTGTGCTTAGTAATGTAATGCTTGGATCCAGGTTCTCGGCAATAGAAAACCATTCCATAAAGCTCTGTTCTTGAGCTAATCCAAAGGAAGCATGAAGTTTGAAAGTCTGTATTGATTAACTCTCCAGAAAGTTGGTGACCACTATGTGCCTCTAGTGTCCCTGCTCTGTGATTTTATGTGGTCTACCTCTTCAAGGCTGAATTTGTCATTCCTAATCACTTACACTTTGTTATAATCCCACTAACAGCTGACTGGAATATTAGGTAGCAAGGAAATTTCAAATGGACTTGTTGAACATGGTACCACAATGGAATTCACTGAGCTTCTGAAAGTGACCCATTCTCTGAAAACTGTTTGTAGAAGCAGTCTGCATGCCTCGGGGTTTGATTTTATACACCTGTGGCTATAAAAGCGATTGAAACACCTGAATTCAGTGAACACTTTTAGTAATAGTATATTACAACTGATATGCAGTCACTTCCATGACCTAAGAGGAAAATAGTTAATAAAACAAGTATAAAATACAATTCTGAGTACTGCTATATTTGCACATGAGGCACAACTTTCTTACCTAAAAGTTGGGTTTGCAGTTGGCTGTAATTGTTGCTCAGTTTGTTGTATTTGTTCTGCAGCTGCTCTTTTTCCAAAGTGACTGAAATATCTGCTTAGAAATAAAACAAAGCAAAAACGAAAAAAACATCTAAATATTCAACTTTATAAATACAGCCATATTTTTATTGTAAAAATCAGCATCACACTTTTTTTCCAAACTAATTTTGTTATTCATTGTTAAGTGACTAAGAACATTGGTTAGCATATGACTAATAACAAACATGGACAGGTCTATTAACAGCAGATTAGAATATTTAACATAGAGGATTAAACTATAACTTTAGAAAATATGGACAGATTAAACAGCAGAAAAAAACAGCTGCCACAGACAGACCATCTGTATCTCAAAAGGAAAAGTATAGTGTGTGTAGTATTAAGAAGAGATGTATGAATGATAATGGTGAGTTAGAAGATATATCAGTTTCACAGATTTGATTTTCATGAATCACAGGATGAACTGACTATAACTACAATTGCATTTCCATTTAAATAACAGTCTGATGTTGTTTGATGTTGCTAGTTCTAGCCTTATTCCTTCAGCTGCAGCTCCAATCTGAGGCTAAATGCTGTGAGAGCAAGCAAAGAGCAAACATTTAGACTATATCTAAGACCTACAGATCCTCCCATTAACAGCACACCAGTGCTTGTAGATGTTGATCAGGCATGGTCACGCTATTTCCCAGTGAACTGATTGCTCAGTAAGCAGTTGCATAGTATATAATGATCTCAAACCCCTGTAAGATCTCAAGCTTAGGACTAAACTTGAAAATAATGCTTTATGGTACAGGTCTCAGGAGTCAAATAAGGAAGATGGTTAGCTTAGCATTCTTTAGTGGGCTTACAACATTAAAATGACTGTAAAACGATGTATATGATGATATATAAGGAGAAGATATGCCTACTCTGGTTACATTGTCAATTAAAGAAAAAGAAAAAACCTCAGCAGTGGTCATATTGCAGAAGCAGTGTAACACACATGGGGAAACACTGTAGGGCGGTTGCTTTAAATGGAAATATGAAGTCAGAAGAGGAAGGAAAGAATAGCAGACTTGCAGCATCAAATAATGTTGCTTAAAAATATCTAATGTGGAAATAATACTGCCGTCGTTATTGGAATAAAATTCCTCACAGCGTGTCGTGATTCCAGCGAGAATCAGAAGATACAGCACTCCCAGGCACACTTTAAAAGCTCTGAAACAGCTTCTTTTCTTCTGTGTTTGTCCATCTATAAAGAAACCATTAAGCTTTGCTTGTTCCATATTCAGTTTTTCAGAAAAAACTGAATACTCAAACGTGTTTGAGTCCATAAGAAAAGATTCATTCTTATATCTGGAGGAATAAATATATTTCAATAAATATTAACGTTAGCCCGCGACTTTGTTCTTGTTTTGAATTTTGGCCCACTGTGTATTTGAGTTTGACACCCCTGTTATAGAATCATCAAACCATTTGTTTCCACAGCATGATGCGTATCAGCAACATTCCTGTCCTAGCAGCTCTGTCTGAACATGCTGAGACCTGCTTCACTCAAACAGAAAAAAAATCTCACAGAACTTCCGAAGTCCATATGAGCCTGAGGAAAAAGAGAAATAGTGATGGACATGAAACAGAAGCTTAAATGCCTTCTAAGTTTTCTTTCTATTGAACAGCTGTAGATATTAAACATCTCATGAAAATGAAATGAAGTTGTAGTAAATATGTAAAAAAAAAAACCATCTCTATTTAATAAATGCAAGTTTACTATTTTTCTATTTACTCCCATGCCACGAACTCTTCCAGAGTCACATCTGTGGCAGCATTATTAATTCTTGTAATTTATTTGAAGGCATGCATATACGCACACATACACAAACACACAGGATCCGTTTCTGCACCATTTGTAAGAACTGAAATACGAGACCTTTAGCGCCACCTGCTGGTGTGTTCAGCTGCCTGTAACGTTAAAGTTCTGATGTAAAGAACAATATTTTCACCAAATGGAATAAAATGAAAGAACCAACTGAGAAGTAAACAAATAAAAAACAAAAAAACAAACGGGAAAGATGCGAGAATGAGAATATTGTCTGTAATGTGATGTTTGAATGTTTTTTCTGTTTTTTATTGTTTTTTTTGTTTGTTTGTTTTTTTTTATGTTGGCTGATATGTGAGAATAACTAGTGGAGATCCTAACAGAAAATTAGGAACTTGCCTTCTATCAGGCAAGTTGTTTCTGGGATCTCCTGCGAGCCACTCACCCAGTTTGGGGAGCACTACACCGAGTGCCCCAATTACCACTGGGAACACTGGTGCCTTTTCCCTCCAATTCAATTCAATTCAATTTTATTTATATAGCGCCAAATCACAACAAAAGTTGCCTCAAGGCGCTTCATAGATACAGAGAAAAACCCAACAATCATATGACCCCCTATGAGCAAGCACTTTGGCAACAGTCTTCTTGAGCTCTTCTCTAAGCCCTTGCTATTACTCCAGCTTCTCGTGTTCATTTTTTGTGATTTTGCTGTCACTCGGTATAGCAACATCTGTCACTATAGCCATCTTCCTCAGCTTGCCCTCCACTACTACTTCCACTTGGTTAGGCATCACCAGTTTTTCTGTCTGTATTTAAAAGTCCCTCATGATCTCACTTTGAATATTTGTCACACTTAAATGTTTCAGATCAAATAGATCACAAAAGTTAACACCAAATGTAGTTTCTGAATTAAGATGTTTATTAACAATTGAAAAAAAAAAGGAAGCCTACATATTCCTGTGCAAAAAAGGGATTGCTCCCCCAACAATTAACTGTGGTGTTTCTTTGTGAAGCTGAGTTCTCTTTCTTCATTACTGTCACAACTGTTCTCAAGAAATCACTCAAACAGGACCTGCTTGTCAAAGTGCAATACCAATCCTCAAAAGCCAGACGTGATGCCGTGATTAAAGGAAACTCAGAAACAAATGAGAAACAAATAAAAAAAACATAATAATGCTTTAAATTTACTTTTACTTGGTTACTTTTTGACACTTTACAGAAAACAGTTTGTACCACTTTCCACAAGTCTATGAGTTCAGCAAAGCATCTTCAGTAGAGAGTCATTATATGTAAACAACTTGGGAAGGATTTTTCTGCTTTCATCAGTGTAGTACAGAATCTTGTTAATTCTGTGTTATTACAAGGAAAAAATAGCATCAGATGATGGAGCATGATTTATTTACACAGTTTAAAAAGATGTATCATTCATTTGTTTTAAACAGCTCTTTCTCAGCAGTTGTTCTTTCAGTGTCTCTTCTCCTAAAGTCTCCCTCCTCTCCAGTCAGCTGCCAGCTACAAGTTTCTACCCTGAGAGAGCCACGATCTTCAGGAGGAAAGATGGAAGGACATCCATGAATGTGTTTAAAGGAGAGATTTTCTATAACCATAATGTGACCTTCCAGACAGATTACAGTACCCCATGCTCCGTGTGAAAACAGAAAGGGGCTACTGTATAAAAATGGTTCTTAAAGAACCATTTTTAAAAAGGTTCTTTGAAAAACCATTAAAGGTGCCCCAAAGAACCATTTCTTGATGGTTCTTTGGGGCACCTTTAAAGGTTCTTCAATGAACCACTGAAAGAAATGGTTCTTCAAAGAACCATTGTTTGAAAGGTTCTTTGTGGCACCAAAAAAGGTTCTTCTATGGCATCAGTCTAAAGAACCACTTTTGGTTCCAGTTGGAACCTTTATTTTTCTGAGTGTAGTAAGAGAAAAAGTAACATGGCTTTCTTTTTCCAAGGTTACAACTCAGAATCTAACATGTGTCTGTTTTTACTTTCTCTTTGCAATTCTTCCCTCATTTTCTGTCCTCCAGGAGACTCCCTCCTCTCCAGTCAGCTGCCACGCAACAGGTTGCTATCCTCAAAGAGCCGTGATATTCTGGAGAAAGAATGGAAGGAGCTTCAGTGCTCTGCTGGGGTTATACAGTACTGTGAGATCTTTAAGCTAAGATGGGGCATGAATATGTAGGAGAACAATTCTTACATGTTAGAGAGACTCCAAGATTTTAAGGCGTAGTGCGAGTTCACATAAGCCAGATCACATTAATAAACAGGTCATCATTGAGTAAGAGAGAAATGTGGTATAGCTGGTGCCTCAGTTAGATTTGATATGGAAATACGCACTGGAAGAGACCAGAATACTTAAATCAGCCCTCACATTTTTCATTACTTTTACTTATTTTTTCCAGCCAAATGTTAAACATGAGGTAATTTTCTAATCAGATGTTATAGATGAGGTTTCCAGTGAATGTAAAGAGTAGAAATGCAAACCAGAATTTCACTGCTGCAATTGTCTGTAACTAACTGCATGCACTTCAGTAATTATTTAATTTATTTCTTTTTATATTCATACTAGAAAAAAAGCAATATCTGACTAATATTTCATATTATCTGTTCCATTGATATCGTACAGATAAAAATATTGGTAACAGCATTGTTTGTTTCTGTGGGTATGTTCTTGGTTAGCAGTTCTTGTCATTACCGCTTGATTATAGTACACCTGAACTATCCAGTGCTGGCTCTGCACTTAGGATGTATCATGATTTAATAGTTCGTTAGTTTTTATTTTCATGTGCTATGAAACAAGTGTGTGTTTCACTTTACATGTTTGAACCTTAGGGGTGACACAGCACTTTGTATTGCTAGAAAAACTTTTTAATTGTGGACCCTTTGCTGTCAACTATTTTAATGTTTGATATTGGCAGACCTTAAAGAGATCATAGTGTTGTTTTATGTATGGTAATGTTCAAAGTCTTTGGCCCCTCCACATATCTTTATATTTTGCTGGGCAAATTTGGTTACCAGGAACAGTAATTTCTTGACAAATGTGCAATCATACAGGTGTGGTGAAAAGTTTAGATTCACTCCTTATGGGTATGAGTGTTATGGGAATTTGGGTTTTTAATGATTTAGCTGAACTGTTTTTTGTTTTTTTTTACCTGAATGGTATGATTGTACAGTATTGTATCTTTAATGACTTTAAAAAGCAAGAATTGGGTGCACATGTTTTTAATTTACTGAGGAGAACAAACAGCTATATGGCAGCTGTGTCACAGACAACTGACAATCTAAATGTTCTTGCTTAACAATGACTGTAAAAAAATCAACACTGATCAGAAACTTTTATTCCTCATTTATGCAAACAGATTGAAAATTGGAATTATTTCAAATATACAGTTATGTTGTTTAAAAATGTTCAGTATAAATGAGTTTTTAGCTTCAGCCTAAACTGAAAATGTATACACAATCTGAAGACAAATAAAACAAAGCTCAAAATCAAGATCTTTTTTTTAATTTTTTGTTTTTTATTATTTGTTGGTAATAATTTCATGTGGTCTTTAGTGAACAGTTCCACAAGTTCTTGTTACTCTTCTGGGCTTTTAAATAAAGCGAGTAATCTTCTTTGTAACGCCACCATGTGTCAGGTAAACTTTAGCGTACACATGAAAACATCCTAGAGAAGATATTTGGTCTTCTCAATGGGGCCTTACTTTTGAAAATTCTGACAATCATTTTGTCAAGTCTTGGATTTCCATTATTCATAAACCCCAGGACATTGTCAGCACCTCTCCACTTTTCCCGGAGTTCATTGTATACTGTCACAGTGAGATCTTCCATGTTCTCCAAGGAGATTTCAAGATTTTGGGACACAATTTTAGCCCAGATCTTTTCGGTAAGCCTCTGTATAACTTCTTCAGCTGGACGCCATTTCTTCAACCCCTTTATGTTGCTCATTGCGTGCATAACCAGATCTCTGGCAAGGCGTTCCACAAGTTCTCTGTACTCGTCTCGGTTTTTAGATAAAGTGAGTATTCTTTTGGGTAATGCCAGCAGATGTCTGGTGAATGTTGGGACAGTAATATCATCCTCAAGCTCTTCCTTCAGACTTGAAATCAAATCTTTTTCCTTGCACTTATGCGCTCTACAAAGATTGGTGAAAATGGCTTTCGCCATACTGGGCAGCCTCTTTGGACATAGATCCAAATGTTTTCCCTCAATTTCAGGCCAGATTTTCTCAAGCAGACGATAACAGTTGGGAATCCTTGTGGAGTCTTTGTGTTTAGGAGAGACTTTCTCTAAGGCCCGTGAAACTACCAACTGAGTAAGTGCATAAACAAACATTTTTTCTGCAGACACATCATCAGATGCCAGACTGATGACAGAAGAAGAATCAACTTCTGACTCATGTACAGCTGGAATCACAGGCTTTTCCACGGGACAAGCTTCTATTTTGTCCCAGTGTTTTGTATCAGCTGTGGGCTTTTTCTCCATACAGCTTTTCTTTGGTTCTGCTGTGGCTTGGGATTGTGTGTTCACATGCTGAAGACTTGCACTGGCCTCTGTCTCCAGTTCCGGAGTTTCGGTTTTCTTATCATCACCACAGTTGTCTACAGATATTTCTGTAACCATGTCTTCCTTTGCTGGTGTTACCCCTGTTTTCTCATGGGAATCAGCGTCCACTGACTCAAGACACTCCTCTGTCAGTGTGGACACCGGAGCTCCCTTCTCCATGGTTGTCTCTGTTGCATCCACTAACATGGAGCAAAGTGATGTTGTGGCAGGTATGTCTGCTCCGGTGTCCACATGCTGAAGACTTGCACTGGCCCCTGTCTCCAGTTCCGGAGTTTCGGTTTTCTTATCATCACCACAGTTGTCTACAGATATTTCTGTAACCATGTCTTCCTTTGCTGGTGTTACCCCTGTTTTCTCATGGGAATCAGCGTCCACTGACTCAAGACACTCCTCTGTCTGTGTGGACACCGGAGCTCCCTTCTCCATGGTTGTCTCTGTTGCATCCACTAACATGGAGCAAAGTGATGTTGTGGCAGGTATGTCTGCTCTTTGTGAACTAAATGTGTTTAAATGTTGCTCGCTGTTCTGATGCATGAATGCGCTCTGAACTAAATCGCAGGTGTTTATGGAGTTCTGGAGTTCTATTTATAGGGTCGTGTCCTGTAGGCCCCGCCCACTGCCCTTTGATAATTGCCAAGCCCCGCCCACATCGAATGACTGTTGCCTAGCAATCGCTAGATGATAGTAGCACGGATGGGCACAGCCACTGTGACGTCATCCAGTGTTCTTGATCAAAGAGAAGTAAGTGTTGGCTTTCTTGCCGCGCAGCAATTGATAACAAAGAACCTTGAAATGTGTTTTTAGCTAAACTTTGACACAGCTGCAGGACATATATATATACAAAGCGGGTGATCGTGGCTCAAGAGTTGGGAGTTCGCCTTGTAATCGGAAGGTTGCCAGTTCGAGCCCCGGCTTGGACAGTCTCGGTCGTTGTGTCCTTGGGCAAGACACTTCACCCGTTGCCTACTGGTGGTGGTCAGAGGGCCTGGTGGCGCCAGTGTCCGGCAGCCTCGCCTCTGTCAGTGCGCCCCAGGGTGTCTGTGGCTACAATGTAGCTTGCCATCACCAGTGTGTGAATGGGTGGATGACTGGATATGTAAAGCGCTTTGGGGTCCTTAGGGACTAGTAAAGCGCTATATAAATACAGGCCATTTACCATTTACATATACATATAGTAGCTTCTCATTAATATTAAGTAGCTTCTCATTGTTATTAATGTCCTGCAATAAATAGATAAATACAAAAAGGGTTTTAAAAAGTGTGTAAGAGCCAAAGTGAATGTTTCTGTTTTGTTTATTTATTGTGGTGGCACAGGTGTTTAGATTTTCCTGCACCTCAGGTGATCGCGTGTTATTTACGTGACACAGGCGTTCTCATCAGGGAGGAGGTGGCTCGGGTGTTCACCCACTATTTTCACAACAGTGATGTGTATATATGTGTGTTGTGGGTGCACAAGTATGCATATATGTCTGTAAATTGTATATCTTTTGACGTATTACTGGGGTTAAATAAATAAAAATTACATGCATTATGTAATGTAATTGTAATGAATTTCTGAGTGAAGAAAAAGTGTTGACTATTAATTACTAAATAGTGGAAAGGGGGTGGGATTAAATAAGCTTATGCTTCTTCCTCGTCCTTTTGAACATGTAAGTTACTTATAAATATTGTTGCTTTGTTTTCCTTTTGTTTGTTTGTCTCTTTTTTCCCCTGTTGTTTTTATTTAAACATGTTTAAAATAAAGATTCAATACAAATACAAATGCTCACAAATGATGTAAGTTAATACATGCGCTATTTGTTTTGATTGAAAGCAAACGTTTATTGTTTAAGTTTTAAATAAATACGTGAAACACAAGTGGGACTTAGTATGGCTTATTGGAGACGCGTCACAGTACAGAAACAAACTCAGCCGGCAGCGGCTTTATTTGTGGATAGAAGTCGCAACAATGGGTTAAGATATTTTCAAGATTTAAATTTAATTGCAGGTCGGCGTCCATGCGTCTGTGATGTCTGAGCGGGCGATGCTTGGACCGACGCGGGACAGCAGCTCCTCAAATTGGGCGAGGGACAGACGGTGGTACCGCTGAAAGTGGCCGTCAGCCAGACGCATCTCCTGGAGCAAGTGGTGAAACTCACCAAACTGCTCACACTCGTGGAGGACCTGATGGACCCAGGTACGGTCAGGATGTCCTTTACGCCGCTGCTCTGCTCTCCACAGTAAATAGAGAAGGGAGACTCTCTCTTCAAACGCTAGATCGACAGCTGCCATCTTGCAAACATACCGTCTGGCACTACTTCCTCCCACATTTCTGGTTCACGTACGTGAAAATTGCATATTTTAACACTAGGAGTCCCAGGCTTCTACCTTTCTACCTTTAAAACCCGGAGAGCAGCCAAATGGCTGGTAGGCTTTTAGCTAAGCTTTAGCTTCAGCCAAGTGGAAGCTAAATTGGCTAGTCATTCATATGTAAATTAGGTTGTTACCTGGGAATTCTGGAGGGAGGGGAGTGGGGGTGTGTGATTGAGGGGGTGGGGGAGCTGCAAAAAGCTGTGAACTTCCTTTTGTGTTTCATCTTGATGCATTCTCAATCATCCAGGGAAATAAATCTCCAAAAGTCACCAACTGAGTGTTTCAGTTTGCCATCTTAGGGAGAAATCAACACACCTTATATATATATGTGTATATATATATATATGTGTATATATATATATATATATATATATATATATATATATATATATATATATATATACACACACACACATATATATATATATATGTATGTGTGTGTATATATATATATATATATATATATATATTAAGTAGCTTCTCATTATTATTAATGTCCTGCAGCTGTGTCAAAGTTTAGCTAAAAACACATTTCAAGGTTCTTTGTTATCAATTGCTGCGCGGCAAGAAAGCCAACACTTACTTCTCTTTGATCAAGAACACTGGATGACGTCACAGTGGCTGTGCCCATCCGTGCTACTATCATCTAGCGATTGCTAGGCAACAGTCATTCGATGTGGGCGGGGCTTGGCAATTATCAAAGGGCAGTGGGCGGGGCCTACAGGACACGACCCTATAAATAGAACTCCAGAACTCCATAAACACCTGCGATTTAGTTCAGAGCGCATTCATGCATCAGAACAGCGAGCAACATTTAAACACA